>NC_136136.1:7902900-8580272 GCF_965212315.1 Lampetra planeri
TGTCCGCAAGATAAAAACAACAAACACGTAAACAAACCACTTCCTTCCATTGCACATTTTAACAACACCAACCGATCAAGCTCCCCTCTCCCGCCACCCACCCAACAATTTCCACTCGAGTCTTCCAAATGAACTACGGTACACTAGAAAATCTAACTTTAATTTGTACCCCATGACAGTCAGACACCGTAAAGACTGCTCGGCGGCATGTGAGGTGATGTGATATACGGTCATATTTAATATACTGTACATCTCCAGTTCCCCAATGCCCCTATGTGTCTCCCATTTATATCACCCCGAATACTCCCACACAAGCGAAGACAAGCACAGAAATGGCAGTCGGGTGAGCAGAACCACAACTCTCAGTTGGGAGTGGAGGAAATCTGAATGTTTTTTTTCTTTCCCCCACCCACTAAACTCACATGGCCCTTGTAGATTCACGGCAGCCTTATCAGCAAGCCGGCTGCATGGCTGGGCCGGCGGGCTGCCTGGCTGGCCAGGAGGCTGGTTTGGCTATTTAATTGAGCAAACGACAAGCCAGCTCACGCATTCACTGGGAAGCCGTCTGGTAGACCATCGGCCTGACTGGCTGGATGAGTGACTGTATAATCAAGTTACTTGTTGGATGACTGACTGGGTGAGTACATGTCAAGCTGAATGTTTCAAGAGTAGAACCTAGCTGCCTGGGTATGTGGAAATCATTGTTGTGCGAGTCAGTGCCAAGCTGGATGTCTGACTGGTCGGCCAACTCGATGACTGTCTGGGTGAGCTACTGGGTAGATGATGTTACTGGCTGAATGTCTGGGTGGGTGACTGATAAGCAATATTGTTGAATGGCAGACCATCTATCCGGTATGCTGACCGACACCCAGTCTGGCTGGGTGTTGCAAGACGCCCACCTACTTACGAATCGCGCTGGCCGTCTAGGCAGCTAGCCTGACCCACTGCCCGACGACTTTCACAATTCGCGTGACCGAATGACCGACTCAACACCCGGCTGAGCGGGGCCCGTTATGATCGCAAGCACCACATCCACCACAGCCACTACAACCTCCAAACACATCCATCAGCAGCACAATCACTACCACCAACCACCAATATCCACCATCAACAACACCACCAACAACAACCACCACCACCACCGACGACGACATCCATCATCAACCACAACCATAAACCTTCACCGTGGCCTCCGCATCCTCGCCCAATAGCGCTTGGAGCGAGTGTGCGTGTGTGTGGGGAAATTACAAAAAAATATATAAAACAACACGATTCGCGCAACGGTGGCAAAGAGAAGGACAGGCCATGCGTCTAGAGAGAAACGTCGGCGAGAAAACGAGGGGGAAACTTACGGCGAAAGACGAGAAGCGGAGAGGCGGTGCGTGACGCTGCGAGCTCCCCTCAAGTCTCTGCGCGCCGCTGTCTCCCCTCAGTCTCTCGCGCGGGGGGCGGGGCACCCAAGGGGCGGGGCTCGACAGAGGGGGCGGGGCTCGACAAAGGAGGGGCGGGCCCATTGAGCGCGAGAGGCGGGGCATTGGTGGCGGCGGTGGCAGGGGGGGGGGTCACGGTGGTTGGGGGACGAGGGCCCCCCCCACTCCCTCTAAGGGGTGGGGCTCGCTGGGGGGGGGGGCAGTGAGCGCGAGAGGCGGGGTATTGGTGGCGGCGGTGGCAGGGGGGGGTCACGGTGGTTGGGGGACGAGGGCCCCCCCCACTCCCTCTAAGGGGTGGGGCTCGCTGGGGGGGGGGGCAGTGAGCGCGAGAGGCGGGCACAAAAGGGCGGGGCTCCCGAACGCGGCTCGGGGAGGGGCGAGATTATTGCGGGAAGGGCCCGGGGGGTCACGGTGGTTGTGGGGGGGGGGACTCGGCCCCCTCCCCCAAGGGGCGGGGCTCGCGGGGGAGTCGCCGGCCCTAGGCTGTGACGTCATTGCGTGGGCGGAGAGAACCCCGGCTCCGCCAATCGTGTAAGGCGAAGAGGAAGGTGACGTCACGAGGGGGCCCACGTGCAGCCGTGGACGTGGTGGATGTTGCGTTGATGTAAAATGCACCGGGCTGTTTAAATAGAGTCCATTGGACGGCTGTTAAGAAGTACTTTAGAGCTCGTGGGATTCCTCCAGTTTAAGTAAATATGCCGACGCTGACTTTGCTGTGCAGTCAACGTATGGAGTAATATACGCGCGGTAACGAATACATTACGAAAAGGTCGCACGCATTACACACAAAGTGCTTGCCACAGATCAACCGCAATTCCTCGCTGATGTCGTCAAGGAGCAATACATCATCGTGCGAACCCCGATCATCCGACTTTTTGGTTGGCCATCGAACGAAGACGATCACCGCATCTCGCGCTTTCAGATGCGCTTCTGCGGCCGTCTGGAACGCTCTTCCGATATTAGGAAGCCACTGGGGCTATGCACTTTCAAATCTAGATTAAAAACGAATTTCCCTAGAATAGTTTTTTTGTGTTTAGTTTGTTGTCCTTCCCCCGCACCTCCCAATTACTACGGTTGGTTATGTACGGTGCGAAAGAAGTTCAACATACGAAAGAATAGTACATTCGGGAATCCACGTGTTTACAGCTCAGTATTCATCAGAGGTGGGACAAAGTCATTGTTATGCAAGTCCAAGTCGAGTCGCAAGTCATCAAATTCATGACTCGAGTCTGACTCGAGTCCAAGTCACATGACTCGAGTCCACATCTCAGAGGTGGGACAAAGTCATTGTTATGCAAGTCCAAGTCGAGTCGCAAGTCATCAAATTCATGACTCGAGTCTGACTCGAGTCCAAGTCACATGACTCGAGTCCACACCTCTGGTATTCATACATGCAGCCTATATATGTACTCTCATTTACAGTGCAGTATACAATGTAGTTAACATATGTAGTCTATACATGCAATCTATAGTCGAAATGCAGTCTATTTTGTGTCATTGTGCAAATGTACGGTATTTGATATATTTACTTTGGGACTGGATATTTTACTGGAATAGCAATATGCTGTAAGAACCATACACAATCACGTTTGTAATTGGGTTGACGTCAGCCGGGTCTGGCAGGGTCAGCGATCCGGAAAATATCTCACACCACATCCACGACTGCATAGCCCTCGATATGGCTGTGGCTACTAATCACGTGCCGCCAACTCCTGTAGACCCAGCGGAGCCGGAAACTATTCAACAAATATTCAACTCCTCGTGTAACCAGCACTGTATGTGCCAACAGCACTGCGCTCTTGACTGCAGGTTACCATTTCAGAATCTAAATATGTATTTATACCGGAGGAATCCGATGAGCTATTAAGCTCTTTTTCACAGATGTCCAGTAAAATCCGCGCGACCACGGGGAGTTCATCCAAACTCCAAATATATACAGGCGATAGTCAGGGTCGGGATCGAAGCTACGGCCTCCTGCATACCAGGCGAGGGAGTTAACATCTCACCACCGCAGTACCCTTGGCATCTGCGTGTATCATCACTATTACAGATCATGTACATCACCAGTGACGTCATGGGCTTTGCACCCTCTGTGAGCATTAAGCCGTGAGTCATTTGCTTTTTTTAGTTTTACTGAGATGCCAATATCACGTGTGAGGAATGCCTACGTCCAGTTAAGGGGGTCCCTGTAATTAAACCACGCACCGCACTCAAATTATAAACCCCATAACAGTACGGCGTGATCACACCCAGTTTTGTAGAACTCTCAAACCCCCTGGGTTCCAAGGTGGACAGAAGATTTTGCCAAGGCAGCTATGTTCATCAACCCGTCTGTAGGCACATTTGGGTGTTTTCTCCCCGTCTGTGTGGTGGGTTGCCTCCAGTTACTCTAGTTTCTGCCTACACGCTACCCTGGCCACTGACAAACGAGATGTTCTATCCCACGGCGTTATAAATAATAAAAATGCAAAAACTCCTTCAAAAGGTAAATAGCCCCAACACAGAACCCTCGTGAAAAAGTGCGTCTCAATGAGGCCTTCTTGTATAAAGAATCAAATTAAAGTGTCATTATTTACATACCATACTGTACGCGTGCCTGTTATATAAAAAACAATGGTTATTCTCTTTAATGTGCCATTCGGTTTGCATTTGAAAATTCGCCCACTACATCGGGAAACATCCACACGAGTGTATATTTCAATACATTTGATGAAAATCTCCTCTACGTGTGTGTATACAGTGATAGCCCGGTTTACGTCGGAGATGCGTCCCTGAAGGGCGTGACTGACATCGAAACGACGTAAATGAAAGCAATGTACAGGGTAGGTGGAGGCAAAGGCTGAGGCCAAGGATACTAGAAAGGACGAGGGCTGTCTGCAACGTAAGTGTGGCTTGAGCCGACGCAAACCAGCTAGTGGTGTTCATAAAGTGACGACGTAAAATTTCGATTTAAAGCTTTCGTGACTGCAGGGATTCATCTTCTTGGTTCTTTCGGTAAAGTCACGTAGAAGGGAAGTAATAAAATAATAAAAATAAAACATAATAAAATAATTCTCACGACGTTTCGGTCACAACGCAAGCAGCCGTCACCTGAGGACGGCTGCTTCACCTGAGGACGGCTGCTTGCGTTGTGGCCGAAACGTCGTGAGAATTATTTTATTATGTTTTATTTTTATTATTTTATTATTTCCCTTCTACGTGACTTTACCGAAAGAACCACGAAGAAGTGACGACGTATTTGAGAAACGACGTAGAAGTAGGAGACGTAAAGTGGAATATATATACTGTACAGTGCCCTTGGATCACAGCGTGCATGTGGATGCCTTCATCCAGCAGTGGATTGACAACGGGCGGTACGCGTGCATGAAAGACTTGCCTCTGGCATGTGCAGCCAGCGGCAAGTGCCGTGGCGGGTAGAGGGTCATAAAGGGCCTCCTGCGGAGAGGCCGATTGGCTTGCAGATGCGAAAGGTTATTTGACTTTTTCCCAGTAACAGTGCGCCACTGTCTACGGCTGTCACCACCAAATTAACTACCCACAGCCCTGCAGTGCATCATTCGCTTAACCGTCTTGTGGACAAGTGGTCACTTAAAATTAGCACTTTTCCGAATTACCAAGCACTCAATGACTTGGATTAGAACGTAATAAAGTGCGGAATGCCGTTCGCGGTTGTCTGAACTGCTCTACGCGTATAAATTATTACTGCAGCGGCCTATTATTCACACATCTGCCAGATGACTCGAGTACCCTTGGCAGATATACCCACATTTGGGGTCATGTAGGCTGATTAATTTCACAATTTGTATTGTTGGGGGAGGGGGGAGAGAGATACGGTTGGGCGCGCTGCCAACCGGACAGACTCTTTCGGAGCGTGGCTCGCTCCAGGGAGCCTCTTTGTGCGGGGAAGACAAAGACGAGAGAGCGGGAGCGGTCACGTGCACAAGGACAGCGCCTGGGCCCTCCAGGGGGCTCGCACAAAGACGCGACTGTGCGTCGCGACAGAGATACGCGGGGGACACGTGAGCAGTGGAGGGTGGGGGGGGTAGAGGGGGGGTGGGGGCACCGAGCGAGGAGGACGAACACGCGTCGCGGCGGGAGCTAACGGGAAGTGTCGGGGTCATGGCGGGGGGGGGCAGAGGCTCTCAGAAGAGGATTGAATGGGGGTCTTCTCGAACCTTGACTGCGCCTTCCGCTGCAATCGCCCCTCGCTCGTTACCGTATAGGGGAATTACATTTGCGGTATTTCCTGACGTCGAAGCCGTCTGCGTGATGAGTCAAATTACGCAATCTACTTCTCTATCTGGACGGAAAAATAAATATATATTTCAGTCGTTCTGCCAATTGGACTTCCAGACTCATGTTAACCCGTTTGTATTTAAACACACAAACTCTGAACATGTTTGAGCCCTTCTGGGGGTCATCAGCAGAGTCGAGGATACCAAATACGTACCATGTGTTATTGGAAAGTGTCCTCTAGTCTACCCCGTGGGCTGGCAGTAGTCGGTGATATGTTTAAATAGAGCACCGATATGTTTCAAATTGAGCTTTGTGTTTGTACACCTTTATTTGCGTGTAAGTTCACGCAAAATTGAATTCACCAGAGCATAAGTCCTCCTGTGATGTCGTGAATGTGAAGAGTTTTCGAACGTTAAAACCATAAACCCACATTTTCCTCGCGCTTGTCCTCCCCGAAGTCCACGCACATCTCCCCACGGGCCCCCTCTCCTGCCCGCAGCAGCGCTGCCATGAGGGTGACCCGTGACGATAATGTGCCTCACGGAGAACTGCATCCGAGGTTTCAATTTAATAATGCACTCGGCGGTCGTAACCATGTCGGAGCAAAGGTAGCATCTCAATTAAAGTAACCACATTTTTTTTGTTAATGCGGCACGCGGCGGAAAAATGATGTTAAGTGGACCGACGCCGATATAAGTGGTCACCCGAAGCAATAGGCACATACGTTAGCGGCGATGAAAGTCCACAATGTGTTACATTTTCGCCACGCTCCAAGTTTAACGAGGAACACATCGAACACCCCCGTCGGTGGCGTGGAACGTACCAATGGTGGCCCATTAAATGAACCCCCTCTGACTCCAGCTCAGCGGGGGGGGGGGGAGAGCATCAGGCTGAAGTGCTGACGGCCTCACATCAGCGGCTTCGCTCCGCATGGCCGCGTGCGTGCGCGGCCTTGCTGACTGAGTGCCTGATTAATTGGTTGTCCATCGAATGCACCAGCTCAGCAGAGATGCCCATTGTTAGCCGTTCAAAGCCACCGCACATTCTCTGGGTCTAAAACATCGTGTTCATACTTACCGGTGACCTTCTGGCGGTGCGAGCATCCACCCTCAGCGTTGTTTTTGGTTTCATTGGTGGTACCCCCCGATCTTGGCACGGACGTCGTCCTTGCTGCCTTTGGGCCACTTGCAATAATTGGCTGTCGTCTCTCGCCTGTCACTCAATACAATGAGCGTGGAACCTGGCGGATAATTTGTATTTGCTCGGCTTCCAACCAAAGACCCCCCCCCCCATCCCTCTGTCTTACGTTGAGTGCATTGACCAGAAGACTGGAGGTAATATCCGGTGTGCTGTAATTAACAGCCCACTTGCATTTCAGCTTCTCTGAAGGAGGAACCGGAGATGGCAACGCGCTTAAGTTGTGTTTGCACACGAGCACTTCAATTCTGGGGGGTCTGCGATATGATATGCGGGACTGTTTTTTTTTACTGCAATGGCAAACAGAGGTTTTGAAAAAAAGCTATTTTTGCCATTTTGTTGATTTGTCTACTCTCAATGTAGACCTCGTCTTCTCGTATGGGAGAGAAACACGTGGGGTGGGGGTAGGTGGGACAGTGCTAGTGCACAACGTTATGAACACGGTGACCTAACTTCAGTTTCCATCCACGGCTACCATTAGTGGCAAGCAGTGCCGGATTGTCCGAGTAGCAAAAGTAGCTACATATGCTACGAGCCCCGCACTTTCAAGGGCCCCGCGCGAAATGCTTTCAAGCTATCAATTCCGGTTCAGTGATTCTGCACTTGCTCTATTACTAGAGTACTATACCGCCTTAAACTTTTATGAAGGTTAGCGACTTGTATTATCTGGCTGTATAGCAAATGAAAACATACAATTACTTTACTATGCGAGTAAAACATTTCTGTTTTAATATTTATTTGTTTTCTAGTTTTATTTAGGGCGCTTTATAACATGTGCTACAGGCCCCGCACTAGCTTAATCCGGCACTGGTGGCAAGTGCCGTCTGAACTGGAACTGGGATCTCCCCCCCGCCGCCTCCTCATTCATCAACTCGCACTAACCAGTGTGGTGAAGTATGGCCAAGCATTACATGCGATGACAAGGCGTAGAGTGACATTAATACAGCAGTGAATTACTGAAATACTGATGATGGTTATGAAATATAACGTTGCAATTTCTCGTGTCGGTGTGAGTGACGTTCGGGATAAACGATGTTGGTATCGACTGCTAGAGGGCCTCTGTCATCAATCACTGCCACTCTGAGAACAGTTCATAAACTAACTGACACTGGCCAGATAATAAAGCCAGCTTTTTAACGAAATTAAAACCAGTTAAGTGATTACCGCACATGAAGCTGCATTTACATGTTTCAGTCGGACGCTGCCCGTTCATTTTATAATATATCTATGTGGTTATTTATGTATTCTCCGACTGACCAAAATGTCTTACCATGAACCTGTCGCGTGCACTGTTGTAGTATTGCAATGTGCCACTCCGTTTTTTTACCATTAGCGACTAATTGAAACCTGAACCTTCCGTAAACATGACTACATTGGGGCAGTTTCTAAATTCCCAACTGGAAAGATGAAACCGTGTTTTTACCCATTTAAAGAGTGTGTTTTGATAAATGATTATCAACTGCCCAACGACAAAAGCTGTGTAATGAGGCTGGTATGCGTGCATGTTTCGTGTCTGCCCTACTGTTATTGCTCGAGCCGGTGATGGGCAATTTTTTGTACAACTGATCCAGAATGAAAATAAAAATCTGTCCTTGGATTTCTTGCGAGATGAGAACCCACAATACTCATAAGGACCTTTGGCATCATGTTTCCGAAAAACTGTGGTCACGATACGTTTGGGCTATTTTACACCGCTGTAGATGCAATGTTCCATAATTTGCCACAACCACCGCATCTAAAGGGAGGACTTCTTTTTCGGGTCAAGATGTCAAATGTTGCAGGTCACTGTGGGTTTCGGGCTGTCATTAAGACGGCTTACAGGTGCAGCGTTGCAAAGGACGTGCTTAATCGTTTTTCGTAGCCTTCCCCACTGTCTGGACAACACACACCCACACACATACCGTTATTAGTAATATAAACGTTTTACCTTTTCAACTGTTTAAACGTCACGTTATTGATGCGTGGCTTTTATTAAATGGAATGTGTTATGATTTAGCACGCAGTATAATCTCAAGTTGTGCTCGTACACATGTTTAAGATTAAAATATTAGTTTTCATGTTCTGGCGTGAAATACATATGTATATATAGAGAGAGAGATTACATATTTTCTCTGTAAATAGAAGTGCGCTTGACGTGTCGGCCTGCTCTGTGTATCATCAATCTCGGAGGTTTCCAACGAAACGAACGACACATTCCGGGGGTGGGAGTGCATTCCCTGATTATGCTCCGCACCAAAAATAAACGATTTGTAATTGAGTGCAGATTTAAAAAAAAAGGGGGTGGCTTTTCGCGTGTTTTTTTTTTGTACCACTTTTATGACGGCCCATCCCTCACGCACCGATCCCCCAGCCCACGTGGACAACTTACGAGCCCCGTAGGTTTCTCAACTTCCGCTTAAATAAAGAAAAAAAACCCACAAAGAAGCGTTGCAACATTTGTCGGCTGCTTGTACAAAGTGAAGGCGATTTCCCGTTTCACTCCGACCTATGAACATCCACCACGCGTCTACCCCGCCCCCGCCCCCCCGTGTTTTATGGCAGCAGGCTTTGCCCTACGCAGACACCGCGCCTCCAACAGCTGTCCCTGCTTGGGATGATCTTGCTCCTCTCTCTCTTTACAAACGAGACCCGCGGGTGATTCATGGGCACAGTGGGGGGGGGGGGTGCGAGCCGCAATGGGGCCATCGGCAGACCCCCACGTCTCGCTGCAGAGTCGTGTGAGGAGCGGATGCCGTGGGCCGCGCTTTCAACGTTCATTGGTCAAAAAACCGCCCAAAAGTTATGTCCAGTGACTGCATCGCCGTGGCATGCCTGCTTGCAAGAAGGGGTCGCGCGGGTTAATTTCATGGGAAGCATATGGTCGTAGGTAGCGCAATTAAATATTTATTTTCTCGATGGACCCACGGGGTGGATAGCGTGCGAGCCGTACTATCTGGATGGCGACGACACGTGCGAGCTCGGCTTGCTCCGAGGTGTGCACGCACGCACGCACGACCGAGACGTGTTCGTTGGTGTGAAAATGTTGAACACATTCGTTGAAGTGTATATATACACTAAGCGACGTATCGAGCAATGGCCCTTCTTCATGGCACATACATGATAGGCTCAGTCAACCCCCAACCAGGATTTGAACTCGCAAGTTGCATATTTACGTGCTATGAAGAAGGGCCATTAAAAAAAATATATTGGCTATATTATATTTAACTTTTTAAGGCCACAGTGTTATTAACAAATGTGCTGAGTTTTTGGTTCCTTGTTGGTGGAGCCTCCTTCTTGGAAGCATCCTTCGAGTGATTTCTCATCTCGCGTCATTGTCACGCTTACATTTTCACCGAATATTGTCATGGGCACTGCTAGTCTGGAATAGGTGACACGTGACCAGAAGTAGACGCAGCCATATCGAGATGTATACTGGACGTGGCGTGCCGGGTGTGGAAATATTTTCCTGGCCGCTGATGCGAACGAAATCGAAGCTGAAATTAAGTCATGGTCATTGTCCATTACACTTCCAGTTTGACAAAAAGAGAATAATCCCGCCGACTGCATTAATCATACGTTTTGCTGCTAGGGTGTCGCAACGATAGTCATCCTCGCGTATTTCTAATTTTCATCATTGGAATTTTGCCGAATTAAGCGCCAAGCTGAATGCAACGGATTGTTGTTTTTGTGTGTGCAGTCATTGGTAACGGGCTGTGGCCATCAACTCGCTACACTTGCGAACTCAATTTAATCACAATGTGAATTAAATCCATATTTGAACCCAAGTTCTCTGCGGTCCTGGGTCACTGCTCTGACCCCCGAGTGACTCAACTCAGCTCAACACTCAACACGCACATCGTTGTGCTTCTGAGCCAGCACGAGGCCTCGGGGGTCCCTCACTAACCACCGTCGGCCTTCGTCAGAGTTGTCCGGATGGTGTCCCATGGTCCTCCTGAGGTTGTGGCACTCAGGTTCGACGAGGGCAGCCCGCGGGGACGCGTTCGGTGACGGGCCCGGCTGGACCACAGCCCGTGCGTCGATGCTCAACCGGAGCGCGGCGAGTGCCGGCGTGTTGTTTGGGTAACCTCCGGACGTCTCCCAAAACCAAGTGGCGTCTATCCGTGATGGTGTCGCGGATGTCTCCGAGTCTAGTGTGCTGTGCGATGGCTTTCTTTGTCATAACACCGGACCCATTTTTTCTTCGGCAGCGTCCGTGTCTCGGATCCATAAAGCAGCAGTGGCCGGATGTAAATGCTGCTGTATATTTGTTTTTTTTTTACGAATAATTTACTCAACAAAGGACACCTTGACACTTACCTTGAGGCACTTCTGGTTATCCTACATGGGCTGGGCCCTGGCCTCTGCATAATTGCCTTCTAAGTGGGATGTTTGTACCATTGAGTGTCTGTAAAAGTTCAACTCAGGTGGAGGGATCATTATCACCCCATGATGATTTGATGAATTGTTGCAATTCACAGTCGCGATCCAATCGAAGATCGGTTATTTTCATTTTAAGGTTGTGGTGAATGTCGTGGCTTTTGGTGGCTGCAGGGGTCTTGCTATCTGATCAAAAAAATAGTCTAAAGTGATTTTTTTTTTCTCACATGAGCATTAAGGCGGTGCTTATTTCCCGTTTACAGCCCTGTGCAAGTGGTAAAAATTCCACATTCTACAGTGACAGCGAGTCTATCCATAGGACAATCACCATTCACTTCCGCACAGAGTGATACTTATTTTATCGAACCTGGTGGGATGATGGACTGAGTCAACCCCCAACCAGGACTTGAACTCTCAACTTTTGATTGCGAGCTTCTCTCTGTACCGCTGAGCCACCTGGTTGACGGGAACCAATTACGACATTTACGAATCGTAAACCATTCCCACTCCACTTGATGCTTATATCGTAGGCTTCGGAACCACTGGTATTCATCATGCATTGTTGCACCCCTGGTAATTATAACTCAAGGCAGGCAGGGAAAAATTAACTTAAGACAGCACTGTGGCTGCCCTGCGATAATTCACCGAAAATCTCGATGGTCGTAAAATAAATCTCACATTGGCACGTTTGCTTTATGGCTCAATATAAACGTGGTGCAGCTGTAAACAATATGATTGTACAAAAATATGATTATAAACGACAATGTTCTCTGTTTACTCAAGAAAACCTCGCTGATTTTTCCAAGCCTCTTTTTGGGAGTGTCTTGCACCAGGATGTTTGGCAAATTCCATTCACGGACGAATGGTTTTGTGATTAATGTAAACCCTGAGTACCTCAAATACAAAACCGACACGTACGCTGTGCAGCGGTAAATAACACTCACGCCTCTGCACAGATGGATTCAGGAATCCATTGCTGCACGGCTCGCTGCCCCAAATGAATTCGATACGAGCAACAACAGAAAAAAGAGAAATGTAGACATGAGACAACAAAAAAGGGAAAAGTCGGACCACGGGTGACATAATGCGACATATTTTCGGCTGTACATCTCCGCTCACTCAACACCGCGGGGTGTTTTTTTTTCTTTCGCCCGAGCCCTTTACTGTCAGAGTCACTTTTGCCAGCAGAGCCTGACATTTTATATTTCCGCATGCCTCGCTGCCCTTTACGGAACGAAAAAAAAAGCACGCGGCTTTGTCAGGATGCAGTTTCGCACGAATATAGAAACAGACAATCCCCCCCCCCACCCCTCCAAACAAAGCACGTGTGGTAATGTACATCCATGCATGTTATCATCGCCATCATCACCATCATCGTACGCCATGATCAAGCCACTGTTGGATGTGAATGCAGCTGCTAGCTACCTCCCCCATAGCACGTACGCACGAACTGATTTCATCGCTCCATTTCCTCCGCGTCCATCTTCTCGGACGCGTTCCATTCCTTTGGCCGACTACCCCGTTGTTATTCTTGACTATCGGCCCACCGTTCCTTCTGGCCGTGACGACGTGTATTGCCCAAGCCCACTTGTCACATTTGTTTTCGCGGTTCGAAACGCCGTCATTGACCTGCGTATGTTTCCGTAACGTGCATTCACGCGTGCGGCCTTGCGTGTGAATAAAAAAAAATGGCACAAATATCGCACGTAACAGCTGTGACAAGTCCGGCGCCAAATTGACCAACCTTCCTCAATGGCGTGTGTCACCAGAAATCAGTCGAAACGTTTCTCCCCCGCTAATCCGCGGCGATGCGCGATCTCCGATGCTTGGCACGCGCTCTGATTTAGCTTAGCGGCTCGTCAGCTCGACGGGAATACGGGACACACAGAACTGACGTGTGTTTATGTAACCGGCAACAGAGAAAGCGGTGCAGCCACGCATAAACACGCTACCCTGGCAGTTTGTCTCCAACAAAATGCAGTCGTTCTAGCGAAAAAAAACAAGGTAATCAATCTGAGGCCGCACGGTTAACACAACGCCAAGGCATTGCCGTGAACGCCGGGAGGTGGCAGATTAATGGCCGAATATTTCGATGGACAAATTCGCCGATGTGCTTACAAGTCAACAGCCTCTAAAAGTGCCCGTTAGCACATTGTGCAAGTCCATACTTGTGGTTTAAAAAAAAAAAGGGACCCAACATCAAAACCAAGGCCCGGCTTTTTGTTCTGTTGGATGGCAGCCAGTGGCGTATGATAATTAGGTAGAACTAATCTGCATGTGACTAAGTATGACTAATTAGGAATTGAATGGAGCCATATTGAGACTCGGTGTCCGGGCGTTGCATGACCTTGTAAAACATTTTTTAAAGTAATGATAATGAAAACGTTGCATGGTGTAACTCTTTTTGTTGGGATTTTTTTTGCAACATTACTTAAAACATTCTTTTTTATAATAACCTAATGATAAATTTACAGTCCTTTTTTCCAATCCACTGCTGGATGAAGGCCTTCCCACGCCACGTCAGTCACGGGGGGGTTGTTTGACCATACTTCACCAGGCTGGTCAGTGCGGGTTGATAAAGGCCGGTGCCCAGGACCACTTCGGATGTCACCACCGATATTAGCCGTGCGCGCCAATCAAACTCAGGTCGCAGAGTCCATAGCGCGCGGTGCGCGAACCACTGCACCACCGTTCCTTCTCCGTCTACTGAGACATGCGTGCAGGCGTCGTCTCCGCAGGAATTCCCCGCGTGGTGCGGCGTTGCTGGAGATTGTGGTTTCTGTGTCGCGCTCGCCGAGGGAATCGCGGGCAATGCCGCGATGCCCATCGGGGGGAGGGGGGGAATCGACGCTCTCACTTTGGAGGAGAGTGGCTCCATCTCTGTCGCGGCGTTCCGCGTACAGCTCAAGGTCAAATACGCAGGGCTACGCGTCGCTATTAAACATGGATATTGTACCGCAGTTTCGCGAGTGTGCGGTGCCGAGATTCGAAACAAATCCACCTCGATTTTTGCCATGAAAGAAGCTTTAAAATATTAAATCCACTTTCGGCAATCTTAGTCAAAATGTGTTATATGTTTTCAAGGACTATTAAATATGCAGGATTTTTTTTGTTTTCATGATCACATGTAACATGATCTACAGCCTATAATAAACACGCACATAACTCATCCGTTAGGCATCACCATACAACGAATGATATCAAATGTTGACTCACGAAACAATCTTGACAATTTGCCGGGCAGTCGTGGCAATGCACGTGGCCTGTAATATAATCAAAGCACTGTGGAGACGAGGCTTGGCAGATCATCGCACAAATGTTGTGAAACTTGCTTCCCGTTGGGCGCAAAAACAGTGGCCATACCCTGGGCTCGCCAGAAGGCAATGGCAGCAAATATGTGGACTCCACCTGTTCCACCTATGTGGGACGGAATGTTTTCCCCTCGCACGAGTGAAGTCTTCTCCCGCACACGAACGCAGTAATTGGCTGCAAACATCTCAATGCTTAAAAATATGGGGGGGATCGCAGAGCTTGGGCAATTCTTGGTCGCGCTGGCTCCTCACCACGTGGATGCTGCTGCTGCTGCTCTCCCGCTCGTCTGTGGTTCCTCCTCGTGCTTCTGCGTCGTCCTCGATTCGAGAGTGAGCGACTACTGCGTGGCGGCGGCTCGTTACGACGTCTGTGAAAAAAGGGCTTCAGCAGCTCGTCTGATTCCTCCAGGATAAATATCCTGATTCTTAATCCATCGAATCAAGGGGGTTGGGAGTGAATCGTTATAACTCAGCTGAAATTGCGATTAAATGTTTCCTTGACTAAGTTTCTGATTGTTGAAGCAAAAAGAATGTCAAAAATCAATACAGCGGACGCGAATTAGTTCTTGCGTGAAACAAAAATGTGCTCCGTTCAATATTAGGACATGCTTTTACTGGTAGGAACCTCCTGGTTTCACGAGCCCACAGGGGATTATTGTGTCCGTCCGTCGTGCAGGGAGGGGCTGGGTGGGGAGGGGAGGGTGGGGAGGGGCTGGGTGGGGAGGGGAGGGTGGAGAGGGGCTGGGTGGGGAGGGTGGGGAAGGGCTGGGTGGGGTGGGGAGGGTGGGGCTGGGTGGGGGGTGGGAGAGGTGGGGCTGGGTGGGGAGGGGCTGGTCACCCCGTGGTGTCCTTATAAAACTCAACGTTTAACCTACTCACGCCGGCTTGTGCCCGCCCTCACAGTCAGCCATATTTGCGGAATACACCACGCCACCGTTGATCCTGGCCATTGACCGAGCAACCCAACGTTTCTACCAGCTCCCTCCGCAGGAATGTGTTACACGTAGTTTAACAAATGTGTAAACTAAGAGATAATCCGTTGCTGCTCTGCAACAAAAAATACATGACGGCTGTCATTTCCACTCTCGTCTCGCAATCTTGTACTCGGAGCACGCGACGCAATTAGTTTTTTTTTGCATGTAATAAAATGCCAATATACTACGTATTGTGAGGTATGTTATAGCCTCTACGATGTCCTGGGGAAATAATGACATTCACAGGACCACAAATTGAAAAGTTGGAGCAATTTTAAACGAACCGTGTCAGTCTTGTGTATTGGTTGTTCCCATATCCTCGGTGTCACTATCTATTAAATGCCTTCTAAACTTCTTCCGCAGTTTCAATACAATGTTTATACTCATAGGAACCACCTGGTTCCACCAGCCCACAGGGGATTATTGTGTCCGTCTGTCGTGCAGGGAGGGGCTGGGTGGGGAAGGAGGGGCTGGGTGGGGAGGGGAGGGTGGGGAGGGGCTGGGTGGGGAGGGTGGGGAGGGTGGGGAGGGGCTGGGTGGAGAGGGGCTGGGTGGGAAGGGTGGGGCTGGGTGGGGGGTGGGAGGGGTGAGGCTGGGTGGGGAGGGGCTGGTCACCCGGTGGTGCCCTTATAAAACTCAACGTTTAACCTACTCACGCCGGCTTGTGCCCGCCCTCACAGTTGGGCATATTTGCGGAATACACCACGCCGCCGTTGACCCTGGTCATTGACCGAGCAACCCAACGTTCCTACCAACTCCCTCCGTAGGAATGTGTTTTGTTCCACGGAAAATCTCGTGTACCAGTTACTCAGATAGCTTCGGTGGCAACGACCCGCAGCTGCCACCGACAGCAGAGTTAATGTTGGGGTGGAGAGGATGCCAGCCCAGCAGCCAGCCAGGAAACTCGAGGCATGCTCTATTTTTCATAGCAATATGACACAATGCATTTAGGGAGTCGAGCAATTTCTTATACTTCTAATTGCAAAATCCTTGGCAAGTCCCTGCCAGCGAAGACAATATGATCGCTAATTTGAACAAAATGACATTCCGCGCATCAGTGAATTAATTCACATGAGAACACCATTTGTCTCCACTATGGGAACCTCATTTGCCAGTAAAAATATGATAATTGGTTCTTTACCCTTCTATCTGGCAACAAAACTGACACCTTTTTACAAGGAGTCATGTTTGCATAGACCGCAATACCTGCAGTCATAATACAAACAAAAGAACATAACTCTGATAATGTGCACTGTCCTCAAAGTTGATTGATCCACACCCGAGACAGCTTTCCTTAGAGCCTAGTCTCATATGGGTTGGACCAGATGACGCCAAAAGGCGCACAACTCAAAGACAATGCACCATCAGAGTATGAGAGCTCGGGGCAAGCATCTACACTATGGGAACCTCATTATGACTGCAGGTATTGCGGTCTATGCAAACATGACTCCTTGTAAAAAGGTGTCAGTTTTGTTGCCAGATAGAAGGGTAAAGAACCAATTATCATATTTTTACTGGCAAATGAGGTTCCCATAGTGTAGATGCTTGCCCCGAGCTCTCATACTCTGATGGTGCATTGTCTTTGAGTTGTGCGCCTTTTGGCGTCATCTGGTCCAACCCATATGAGACTAGGCTCTAAGGAAAGCTGTCTCGGGTGTGGATCAATCAACTTTGAGGACAGTGCACATTATCAGAGTTATGTTCTTTTGTTTGTATTATGACTGCAGGTATTGCGGTCTATGCAAACATGACTCCTTGTAAAAAGGTGTCAGTTTTGTTGCCAGATAGAAGGGTAAAGAACCAATTATCATATTTTTACTGGCAAATGAGGTTCCCATAGTGTAGATGCTTGCCCCGAGCTCTCATACTCTGATGGTGCATTGTCTTTGAGTTGTGCGCCTTTTGGCGTCATCTGGTCCAACCCATATGAGACTAGGCTCTAAGGAAAGCTGTCTCGGGTGTGGATCAATCAACTTTGAGGACAGTGCACATTATCAGAGTTATGTTCTTTTGTTTGTATTATGACTGCAGGTATTGCGGTCTATGCAAACATGACTCCTTGTAAAAAGGTGTCAGTTTTGTTGCCAGATAGAAGGGTAAAGAACCAATTATCACCATTTGTCTCTTTTCATTATCTCCGCGTGCCAACTTCCTTGTTTTTGGGGAATGGCTCATGTCTGTCCTTTGTTCAGTTTTTTTCCCCACTGCGTTCGTGGTATATATGATTTATCCGCCGTCAAAAGAGGAGACGTTGACAATGACTTGCTGTGGCTTATTGAAAACAACAATAAATGGCTTAGATCACGCTATTTAAGGCAGTTGCAAGTTACATCATAGGCAAGATCCGGTGCCCTTTCGCTCTAAAAACATTATACCGCAAACCCTCGGAACACATTGGACGTCAATCTCTGTGCAAAGTTGGTGCGTTAAGGAACTCGTGTCTATTGGGTGTAATGGCCACAATGTTAACGGACGGAGCTCACTGAGAATAGCCGGGCAAGGAAGGGTAAAAACCTCCTTCCACCCTGCCACTGTACCCTACGCTGCAGACGCACTGCGCTCATCGCGGTGTTAATTTCCCAGCGGAATATCATCAAACTAATATCGCTGGGTGTGAAACGCTTGAAAGAGCCACCGCAGGACAAAAGGCGAGGAAATAATGAAATGCGAGCGAACAAATTCCCAAAGTGCCATCGCGACTCTTATGCAATAAAAAGGAGTTAATATCACCTTGAATGTCTGGCTACATGTCAGCCTTCGTTTGGAAAGGCACAGTCGACGAAGTACATCGTCCGTGCGGATATTAGCGACGAGGGTGGAAGGGTTTGAGATGAAGGGGGGAAGCAGAGCCTCGTGGTTTCAGGCCCCGTTCTTCGTGATGTCTCTCCCTCTCTTAGCGCCCAGACACGCGAATCGTGAACACAACTCTCTGCCCACGGAGACGCAAGCTTCATAACAAACAAACCAAAAAGCGGGGCGATTGTATCGTCTCAGAAAATAAGACTCCAAAAAGCGCAACCCTAATGAGCACTTATTCTCAATGCATCGCAAACCACTTTCACCAATTACTGAACCCCAAGCGAGCGATGTGAGTGGTCTTTGCTTACCACCGAGAAGCCCAAGGTCCAAGCTCACTCTGTTGTACTATGCTACGTGGAACTGCAGCAGCAGCAGCAGCCAGGGAGGTAAAGACATTGGAAACAACACTGTGCTAATCCCATCTCCAATGTCCTGCACCTTACGCAGTGTCGTGCTGTGTGCGCTTGCTACGGCAATAGGACATCATAGCTCTCTCACTCGCTTTGCTGTCTCGACATTATATAAATGCAGATGCTGTTGTTCAGAGCTCTACCGCTTAAGTTTCAATAGTTGCAGAGGCCCTTGATGCATTGAAATTTGTACCAAGTAGCTTGCATTGGAATAAATCAAGGCCATCACAGAGCAGTAAAATCTAACTCCACGGTTTTCATCAGTGGCGAGTGAAATCGTAATCAGTCTCTGGACCGTCCCATTGATCAATAAAGAGATAAACTAAACTGCACGACAGACACAGCAATGTGGAAACCTTCATCTGGTAGTGGATTGTAAAAAGGTTGTATATTATATAATAAATCTTGATTTTAAGCTTTCGTGACTGCAGGAATCCATACTCTTTGGTTCTTTCGGTAAAGTCACGTAGGTAGAAAATATAATAGATCACGACGTTTCGATCGCCACGCAAGCAATCGTCTTCAGGTGGGAGAGAGAAAGTAATCAATTATTGGTTTATTATGAATGAAGGCTTACGAATACTCATGTGGGTTTTTTTTAGTAATGTTGCTTCTCTGTTGGCCTCAGCGCCGTTTACCGAAATTCGGGTGTCAGATAAATTTGTGGACGTAGTTGTACATTTCTCTAAACGGGGAATGGGATGCTGTGGAAACATCACCACAAACACCCAAATTGGTGAATCAGTTTCTCTCATTTCCCTTTGTTAAATTGTGTTGGTGTGAAATGTAGCCCTAACTGCACGAGGCTGTTGCACATCACATCTGCAATTATCTCAAATCAGCCAGTTATCCTTGACACAGTCCCCCCTGCCTTCAAATCCTAGACTTTGCTCACGCTGTTGCTGGTGGAATGGCCCCAGCCAGGACACACTCTCGATAACCCTTCTAGAGGGGAATTTGGCCTACTCTTCCACGGTGTCCAGAGGTCTTGAAAGGGGTGTGAGTACCCACACTTTACCCCACCACAATCAACCTCCTGACCGACTGAGGTATACCCATTAATACGGCTGGGATGACTGAAACGTTGGCATAATAAACGTGTCCCATTGTTTCATCGACCGCGCCGGGAGATAGGCGCCACGGTGGCGAGATGTTAATTCCCTCGCCTGGTATCCAGGAGGTCGTGGGTTCGATCCCGACCCCGACGTCTATAAATTTGGAGTTTGCATGTTCTCTCCGTGGTCGCGTGAATTCTTCTCCGGGTCCTCCGGTTTCCCCCTCCACATTTAGAAACACGCGTTCAGAGTATTTGGCTGCTATATATTTCCACATAAGCCACTTCGTGGAGCTATCATTAGTGGCCAGATCGCGTCTGAAAAAGAGCTATATAGCTCAGTGGGCCTTACCTGGTTAAAAAAAAAAAATTGTTAATAGTTAATAGATCGAAGCTAGCCACGATGCTTAACATAGCCCACCACCCACATCCAATCCATCATTTATTCAAAGTACATTCGACGCTTTGCAGCATCTGCATTAAAGATTCACGCGATGGTTATTATACAAATCTATCAAAGGGAGACATGAAAAGTCAAAGCGTGGTCTCTGGCACGTGGCTGAACAAGGCCCCCCCCCCTCTCTTTCGGAGCCAGTCCCAGAGTTGATCATTAGGGGGTTCACACGTCGACTTCAAACGCGTGCTTGTGTTTCATTTAGAGCGCTTGGAATAACACTCCCACCACCACCACCAACCTCCCCACGACGCATTCTTGTTGTTTCTGTTCTTGTTACGCGGTAGATTCCTGGAACAGAAATTACATTTGCCACTGCGGTAAATAATGTAACAGAAATACGGTCGTGCATTTGAGAGAATCGCCACGTGACAGGCGAGTGAGTTGAATGATGCTACTTGTTTCGTGACGGAATCACCCAGGTGTTCCCGTCTCGTCGCATCATCTCAGTAATCAATCTTAATTTAAATATACCCACAACCCTTCACAATGACATCGCCACTGAGCGCTTCGCAAGTGAACATACCACGACATCAATCTAATGTAAGTTACACAAATAACAATAAGTAATTCCGCATTAGTTTAAACTGTATAAAATAGTAAAAAAACTACAATAGCTGGACAGTGCTTGGATAGGCGAGTGGAGCACATAACAACAGGCGCTGTAGGCCCCGAGGGGATAACGTCCTCATCCGATGGGCCGTCCAATCCAATCCACTGTTGTGCTGTACTCTGCCCCAATGCCTGTGCTCCCCGCCTTCACCATCCCGCATTGATGAGAGCGCTCAATAACTGTCACGTAACCCACACGACCCCCGCTCGGCGTGGGGAGGCCCTCATCCAGCGCTGGAACGTCGACAACACGGGCCGTACGGGCACAGCAACACGTGCGTTTTCGTTTGATTGTTCCATGTCCATCGTTTGGGTCTCTCAGGCGCCAGGACGGCTCCCCACGACTCTCCCGTGTCGCTCTCGCGCCGTGCCCTCCCCGTAAAGCTGCACCCAGCTCCCTTCTGGCACCGGGAGATGCATCTCCCAGGCCAGACCGCTTCATCGGTGGGCGGTCGATCCGTCAAAAATGAACAAACGGCACCAGCGGACACTGACAAAACATCGCCCCCCCACCACACACACAGCCGGCAGCTCCCTCCCTGCAGTCTCTACAGCTGCAGCAGGCAACCAGCGTCGTCTATCTTTAGCACGGGGGGGGGGGGGGGGTTGAGTGTGCGAGGGACACCCCTACCTCCTCGCTCCGTTGGGCATTGATGGCTTTTGCCACCCACTACCACCACCACCAGGGCCCGTGGGCTCCACGGCACATCCGCAGACGGGGGCACACAGCACACGAGGGCCAGGGTCACCGGGGGGCAAACCCAGCCAGCGGCCCGGCTGTCCGCATGCGAGAGGGTGGTGGTGACGATGCCCCCCACCTCTGGCTTTCTGCCTGTGCTTCCCACTGCCCGCAGCAGTGGTAAGCACAGGCAGCAGCATGTGCATACGCCGCCACCATGCTACCACCCAGTCACATTTGAGGGTCTCTCAAAACAAGTTCTATCTTCGTGAAAATGTTTTTTTGGACACGTCTTTTTAACGCCAAAACTTTTAACTTGTTAAATCTTGACTTAAAGCTTTCGTGACTGCAGGAATTCATTTTATTTGGGTCTTTCGGTAAAGCCACGTAGATAGAAAAAATAATAAACTTGTTGATAGCGGTCGAGTGAGCGGCCCGCAAACCGGAAGGTCGCGAATTCAAATCCCGGTTCGGGTGTCGACTCAGACCATTCAATGGTTACCACTTTTTTTGGTGGGGGGGGGGGGGGTCCACAGTGGCTATTCTATAAACAAGACTCGCCCCCGTCATGTGAATGTGGAATTTATTATAGGCTCAGGGCTGTAGACGGAAGATGAGCACAGCCTCAATCAATGCTCATTTGAGCAGGGCATCACTTTGGAAATGGATGAGTGAGAAATGCAAGAAGGCATGACATTGGCAGTAGGAGACGTTAATTTCAATTTTTTACCTACGTGACTTTACCTAAAAAACCTAAGAATAGTAGGAGACGTGGTGGCTAGAAGGGATTGATGGCTGGTGGCCGAGACTCATGATGGAGTGGTGGCCCAACGAGTGAACGCACCTCCGATTAACAGGGTTGGCTACGTACGGCGCGAAAGAAGTTCAACATGCATTCGTACAACGCGCCCGCGAGAAACTGCTCATCACGGAGATGTGGCAGAGTGACATTGGCCCTTGTGCAGGAGGTCGACGGATTGCTGCATTGGAAGACGGCGCCAGATGGCGACGGATTAGTGGCGGCTTACATCCTACAGTGGATAGACCACGGCTAATGATGATGAATGTGCCTCAATAACACACCTGTCAATCCATACGGGTTACCCGCATTCTTGTACAGGGAAATTGAGTTTGCAGGTCCATACGGCGTACAAGCCGTTTCAATACGGGCAGAATTCGTTTTTTGTCTATTTGTTTGTGTTTCTCCCTTGTGATGCGACCTTATGGGATGAACGTCGAGATTTATAATGGCACGGGGTGACCAATAAGGTCTGAATTTGTCTCTAGTATGGTAGGCACTAATAAGGGTTTGACAGATATGCAATAAAGCTGCATAATTTGATCTAAGCTTTGGAATCATATTCTCCGATTTGCCCAGTACAGTAATGCACTACTGACAATCACAGACTTTGAGCTGAACACAAGGCTTCATTGGAAACACATTTCGCGAACCAGTGCGCTACATTCTAACGAGTAACAGCAAAGTCGCGCACAGCAGTCATACCGACCTATCATCGCAAAAGTGCGAGCCGAAATGTTCAGCGTGACGCAAAGTAAAAGTCCTTTACAACAGCGACGCCTCGTGGCTCACCTGAAAATTGTTCCGATGGAGACATCGCAGCGAACTGGCCGAGCACAGGGAATGATCGCAGGGTTCAAGGCCCGCCGTTCCACGCACGAGGAGGAGAAATCACAGCGATGTACGACTCTCCGCTAGTCCTGACGCGGTGAGTTGGCTTGGCCACCTCAAATGTGAAACTGTCACCATTGGAACCTCCTTTGCCAGTAGCAAAATATGATAATTGGTTTTTTACCCTTTTGGCGTCATCTGGTCCAACACCATGTGAGACTAGGCTCTAAGAAAAGCTGTCTCGGGTGTGGACCAATCAATTTCAAGGACAGTGCATACATTATCAGAGTTGTGTTTTTTTTTCATTACGACTGCAGGTATTGTGGTCTATGCAAACATGACTCCTTGTAAAAAAAGGTGTCAGTTTTGTTGCCAGATAAAAGGATAAAAAACCAATTATCATATTTTTCTACTGGCAAATGAGGTTCCAATGATGATAATTGTTGTTTTACCCTTTTGGCGTCATCTGGTCCAACACCATGTGAGACTAGGCTCTAAGAAAAGCTGTCTCGGGTGTGGACCAATCAATTTCAAGGACAGTGCATACATTATCATAGTTGTGTTTTTTGTTTGCATTCCGACCGCAGGTATTGTGGTCAATGCAAACATGACTCCTTGTAAAAAAAGGTGTCAGTTGCCAGATAAAAGGGTAAAAAAACAATTAGTATTTGAATTTGTCGTTTGTTGCTCCGCGTCTCCAGCAGCCTCGTGGAATAAGAAGAGGCTCGCCACAAACCGGCCACCCGAGTTCGAATCCCGCTCACGGCCAACACCAGTGACAATTATCCGAACCGGTCCTGGGCCTCCCCTAGATCGACTCAGCCTCAAATGAGTGCCTGGTGCGGTGTGTAAACATCGCTACTGGGGAGAGAAGGGCAATCGGGCGTGGTGCTGGCCACCCAACCCCCTCGTTTGCCGTGCCGGTCTTCATAGGTGCTCGCTAACAGCACTTGCCCTAACAATATGTCAAGGCTATACGGGGGATCTTTGTCTCAGGTGCCCCCCATCACCCCACGTGACAGCTCTACTTTGGCCCCGCCATGCGAGAGGAGATGGAACCAGGCTCGGGTTGAGTGATGATGACACGAAGGTTTTTCAATAAATCAGTAGCAGAACAACATTTTAAAAGTATGTTTTAATTCAGTCATCCATAGCAAATCATCACAATCACTGTATTTAAAAAAAAGCATGCTCTACAGATTATATCACGCCCTCTCAAGCAAACGTGTCTACTCGACAGTTGGAGCACAAAATCCGTCTTTTGGAGTGTTGCTCATCATTGTACTACTTACTGCCTTTGCTTCACGAGTAATCAGCTGATTGGCACACATTTTCAACGACTAAAAAGCAACATCAGGGGAGGGGTGGGCCGGAGTTTGGCGACACCGCCAAACGATCCTTCGCGGAGGGTTTCCCTCTGCCGTGCGGCGAGCGAACGAGCTGCGCTTACTGCAGCTGGACATTGGTGAGGGTCACGTCCCCAGACACCTCCAGCTTCACGGCCCTCCCCACGGGCGACATGCGATGATTGTAGGAGAAGAGGTGCTGCCCATTGATGGACACCTTGTAATCGGTCGGGTCGCACTGGATATTCATCTGCAGGACATCACGCGGGCAGGGCACTGATTAACATCGCAGCTCCCCCGGGGCCTCGGATTTTGAGCAGCCCCCCATCCCACCCGACCCCCTCCCCAACCTCAATAAATAAACACACAGCCTTACAATGTTGTAGTAGTAGGTTTTTACCCTTTTAAACTGGTACAAAACTGACACCTTTATACAAGGAATCATGTTTGCAATAACCACAACACAAGTAGTCAAAAATGCAAACAAAAAGAAGCAACGCTGATAATGATAATAATATGCACTGTCCTTGAAGTTGATTGATCCACACCCGAGACGGCTTTCTTTAGAGCCTAGTCCCCATTGGTGTTGGACCAGATGACACCAGAAGGCGTACAACTCAAACACTGCAATATCAGAGTATTGAGAGCTCGGGGTAAGCATTTACACTATGAGATCTCTTTTACCAGTGGCAAATATAGTAGTAGGTTTTTACCCTTTTAAACTGGTACAAAACTGACACCTTTATACAAGGCATCATGTTTGCAATAACCACAAAAATGACTACTTGTGTTGTGGTTATTGCAAACATGATGCCTTGTATAAAGGTGTCAGTTTTGTACCAGTTTAAAAGGGTAAAAACCTACTACTATATTTTGCCACTGGTTAAAGAGATCTCATAGTGTAAAAGCCTTACAATGGTTAAATACTGTGCTGTAATAATCTTGCTGTAGCAGTATGATAAACCCTATAGGAGGTTTGCAATTCGGCCATCGCATTGCTATGTCATACTAAAATGTGCCGAAATTACACTTCGGCTTTAAAATGAAAAAAAAAAATTGGTGTCGTTTCGGGAAATGGCCATTAGCGCATGTGCTATTGAGGTTCATGTTATTTGTGCTTGTGAACTCCTGTCGACGTGGTACCACTTGAATAATTTGTGCAATTACAAGTTTCGTCCCATTTTTGATTTATAGCTCTACACGATTCGTACTTCACATTTACACAACTAGAACTAAAATAACCAAAAAAGTGGAATAACAATGATGCATCGAGCATGGGAGGTGTGAACAGTGAAGTGACGGGATTGAATACACTCAGAGGGGATCCTCCAAATCTATCGGCAATGTTTAGATGTGAAGACAAAATGGCGTTCTGTTTGTGTTCTCTTGCATGCAGTACGTGCATCTGACAAACGGACACATATTTGTGGTCAGCGCCAAGTTTGTCGTTTTTAACTTAAGAGTTGACCTCAGGTGCAAGTTAACCTACCAACCCATGGACTTTCTCTTTGGTTCTTTCGGCAAAGTCACGTATAAAGAAAAAATAATAAATTAAATAATAGCATACGACGTTTTCGATTGCAACACAAGCAATCATCATCAGGTATAAATGAAATAGCAACAAAAATCTAACCAGAAAACTATAGACAGACATATAAGCAGACAGATATTACAGAGATACATAGAGAGAGAACACACATAGGCACACAAATTAAGATTGAACCCATGGACTAGCAAATGTCAGGGTAGAGAAAGTGAATTTTGAGCTGGATTTGCCGCTTGGGCCAACTACGACCTTACCTGGAAGCCCTGTCCTCTATTGAAGGGGAAGAAGGGCACCTGGCGTTCCTCGGGACCCCACGACTTATTTAGATGGGAGTTCCTCACGAAGACGTGCTCGTCGAAGCGAGGGTTAAGGTGCAGGAGGACGTGGCCACCCGTGATTTGGAGGTTGACGGCGAACCTGGAGCGAGAGGCGAGTGGCGCACAGCAAACAGGGTCAACGACAGGATGGCCACCATCAGAAGGGGTTTTGGGAAATGTATTCACAACAGGTTCTATGCTTCTAGATTTGAAGCTTTCGTGACTGCAAGGATTCATACTCTTCGGTTTTGTCGGTAAAGTCACGTAGGTAAAAATAAAAAATAAAAATAATAGAAATAATAATAGAAATAAACTTAGAAATCACGACGTTTC
This sequence comes from Lampetra planeri, assembly GCF_965212315.1. Classification (NCBI taxonomy): domain Eukaryota; kingdom Metazoa; phylum Chordata; class Hyperoartia; order Petromyzontiformes; family Petromyzontidae; genus Lampetra; species Lampetra planeri. The sequence continues at coordinate 7,929,585 of NC_136136.1, forward strand.
GGAGGCAACACAAGTCTCCGTCATCAGGTGGGACCGTCACAGCTAAATGTACTGTATCAAGTGATTTATAATTTTATTTCTATTATTATTTCTATTATTTCTATTTTTATTATTTATTTTTACCTACGTGACTTTACTGAAAAAAACCTAAGAGTAGGTTTAATGCCCTATTTTTGTTTAAACGTTATTTGGCCATATTCTCCAAATTTTAATCCATTTGTAGTTTCAGCGTCACGCAATAAGACGAAGAATCCATTCGCATCTCTCATGGCAGTGCAACCCTTTGTGCTAAAGAACAGCCCATGGAAGTGGATATCACAGAGCTCCCTCTGAGATGTCCATTGCATGACAGTCACACTGACAGCTTTAATCATCAGAGTTGGAATTTGCCAAATGAAGTGCAAAATCTAATTTTATGCTATGGGTTTTTTGTGCATCCATGAACTCACGGCATGTGGGAACCTGGCTAAATCACAGGTGGGTGTCTGGATTCAAACCCAGGATCTCAGCAGAGCCGACTCACCACTTTGAGCCTCTCAGACAATTTTACGTTGTTTCAAGTGCTGTAAATGAATGACAGCTCGTAATGAAACCTTTTGGAAATTAATGGAAACAAGTGAATGTAAGATAATAACAAAACACTTTTAGAATAAAACTGATGAACATAAAAACACATTATTTTCTCACGTCAGATGGTGTTGCTATTACAACCATTCAACTCCCTGTGCTGAATTAATTACCAGTAATTACACATTTATCTTTCCCTTGAAAGCAGTAGCAGTGTGTATGCTGTGGTTGAGAAGCCACGCACCTCATGGGAAGCTGCGTGAACTGCAGGCGCCACTCTGGTGGACAAAGCGCTTGCCAGAACCACTGCCATCGTATTCCACTTTCTCTGGGGAATTCTATGCGAGTCTGTGGGTCTCTGTGTGTGTCTATGGGTTTATGTGTGTGTCTATGGGTCTCTGTGTGTGTCTATGGGTCTCTGTGTGAGTCTATGGGTCTCTCTGTGTGTATATGGGTCTCTCTGTGTGTATATGGGTCTCTGTGTGAGTCTATGGGTCTCTGTGTGTGTCTATGGGTCTATGTGTGAGTCTATGAATCTCTGTGTGAGTCTATGGGCCTCTGTGAGTCTATGGGTCTCTGTGTGAGTCTATGGGTCTCAATGTGAGTCTATGCGTCTCTGTGTGAATCTATGGGTCTCTGTGTGTTTATATGGGTCTCTATGTGAGACATCCAGGGTGAAGTTTGTGGCCTCCTGCACTCGGATCCATGAGCCACCGCTGGCAGTGACCCATACTGTATAACTCAGAGTGTATAACTCATCTCAGGAGGTCTCTCCCGTCCCAAGCCCTCACCGGTGAGCTTTGGGGCTGACCACGCCATTCATGATGATGATGCGTCCGGTGTATAATCCTCCAGGGATGTCACAGCTGTACGGCACTGCCTGGTAAATCATATCAACAAATTAATGTTTGTTGGAAACTTTAATATTTAGGTTGATGCTCCCACATGCCCTGTCAAAGCCAAGTTTATTGGTTCATTGGATGGTTGTGGCTCGGTCCAATGGGTTTACCTCCCTTCTACAAAAGCAAAGAAACCATCATCGATGGCCTTGCACCACTTAGATCACAGGTGGCGTTGCTAAAATGTTCCTGTCCCTTGTTTAACGATCGTCTTGGGGCTCTGAAGACTGTGGTGCGTCGTCTAGAGCATACATCGAGGTCCACTGGTCTTGCTCCTAATGCCGAGGCTTACAAGCTCCACCTGCTGGATTAGCAGGACGCTCTGCGCAGAGCCAAAGTACATGTTTACTCCTCGCAGACAAAGAAGCTTAGCCCACGTGGTCTTTTTAAATTTTCCGAGCGCCTTCTTAAACCTTCCGTGTGGTCGCCACAATCCCCGACGAGTGAACTCTGCAACTCCTTTCTTCATTTATTTTGCTAGAAAATTGAAAACATCCGATGCAATCTTTCCTCCAAGAATGAATTTTGCCAGGTGTGGTGGTACGCACGCCTGCAACCAGCGTTCTCGAGGCAGGGTGAGTGGTCCGCAGACAGATCACGCAGTTGTTGTGAGACTAATCCCCACTGGACTGGTGTGACATGTTTATGGCTACTGTTTTATTTTATTTTTCTACCTACGTGACTTTACCGAAAGAACCAAAGAGTATGGATTCCTGCAGTCACGAAAGCTTCAAATCAAGATATGGCTACTGATTTTAGAAATTTCACTTTGAACTAATGACACATTGAAACGATCTAATGAGGAACCCTTTGTGAAGGTATTGAGAATAACAACGGTTTATAATGAAGGCCTCATACCGTGAGGGCTGTTTGGCCATACATCACCACGCTGGTCAATGCGGGTTGGTGAAGGGGTGGATGGGACCATGACCTTGATGTTATCCGTTATCAGGAAACAATCTCAGGTAGCCGGATTCAGAGCCCAGCGCGAAAACCACTACACCACTACTGCCCCCAAATATACCATGTCATCTGTATTATAAGACGGTCTGGAAAGTAAGACGCACCCCACCGATGTATCTGGCGTTAATAAAGTTCTAGTAATGTTGTTTGATGCCAACCAGAGTATAAGACTTGTCTCCAACTTTTGGTTTAAATACAGGGTGAAAAGGTCAATCCTAAAACACAGAAAATGCAGAAGGTGAATTAATTACAATTTAAATAACATAATTAATGTGATAGATAAGTTACTTACTGGGTTCACGGCCAAGGTCATCTGAATAAGGCAGACACACACACACAATATGATCAATCGACTGGAGACACAGAATGCAATCAGACTGGGCAGCTTAGATTGCTCACCGCGCTATGATCAGTGCATGCGAGAGGTCATGGGGACACCCACCAGTCCACCTGGGTATGGTGGAGGCTGCGCTGGCATGAATTGAGGGGGCATCATCTGTGTCGGTGGATACGTTGGTGGAAAAGGTTGAGGGATCATCTGAAAAATAAAAAAGAAACCTGGTGAAACACCATTGACATAGCAAACATGCAGCACGTACTGTAGATATGTGTGTGTGTTTAGTATACAGTACAATGTTGACAAAGATTCCTTCGAAAGCTTACACGTGTTGTTGGGGCAAATTTTAACGATTGGCTCGGGGAGGCAGATAAAAGATAAACCTGGCCATGGTGGACGCACCTGGTTTTGGGTGAAGGAGATGGAGTAGACGTTGACGGTGCCCGCGATGCTCAGGGTATCCACGCTGGCAAAGTGGATGCGGTGCGGGTACTCCATGAAGTGGGACCCGTTCACTGCCACCTGGCACAGCACGCAAGATCAAGATGGCATCATGACCAGAGCCGATGGTGCCACCTGCAGGACACACCACTGCTTCACCATTATTGTTATTATTCGGTCGCCCGTTTGCATTGATCTCCCTGGGCGGTAGTTGAAACAATTGGTGGGTTTCTCATGAAGCCCCCGCTTTATGTCCACCCAGCAATATACAGGGACTCCTCTACTTACGAACATTCAACTTACGAACTTTCAGAGATACGAACACACTTGTCCGTATGTCCAGTTGCCGTTCAGACCGAGAGTCGTAAGTTCAACCTCCGCGCAATAGATGGCAGTGGTGGCATCTACATCTGCAGAACATGATGAACCAGTGGCATCGACGTCTACAGGAGATTATACAACTTTGAAAGTCATTCCCTGCTTTTAGTATACATGCCGCACAACACGTTTGGAATTGAACGGAGTAAAGTTGGACTTATGAACAAATCGTCTTACGAACAGACCTCTGGAACCTAACTCATTCGTAAGTAGAGGAGTCCCTGTAAATGGTTACAATCCAGTTTAGTCAATTGGCAGGTCACGTGTGTGTGTGTGGTGGGGTCAAAAGTGGGTACTCCCAACTCTTCTAAGATTCTTGACCAGTATGGAAGAGTAGGCCAAAATTCCGTCAATTGGGAGGTTCCCCGGAGCTCCCTATTGCGGAGGCCCTTCTGCCAGCAGTGAGGCGCTTCTGCCAGCAGTCAAGTGAAGTCAGCGAGCCGTTGCAGAGCTGCCCCTCTATCCCGTCAGCGATTGTAAAAAAAGAATGTAACGACTGGCGCGACCTTTGTCCGCCTCTTATCTCGTTTAGGCAAAGGTCGGAGCCAGTTTGCCCAATCTCCAGTCTTCACCATACACCACAGCAAATCCATCCACTTTCATCATTTTCTCCATCCAAAATAGAGTTCTACAATTACGCTATGTACACCTCCGGTGATTGAGAAACACAGAAGTCCACCATGTCGGCTCGTGTGAACTGGATTCCGAGAAGATCCAGTTTTAAGCAGGTCGTACGCGGCCAAATGGTTGCGCTGGTTTGCTAGGAATGTCAAACAGTGACATGTCGCAGTCGGCTTCCCCTGTCATCGCAAGTGGCCTCTGCTGGTATGTACAGCGGACGTGTACATCCCCATTCTCCAGTCTACTGCTGGATGAAGGCGTCCCCATACTATGTAGACTCTGGGAGTTTATTTGGCCATACTTCACCACTCTGGTTTCCACGTGGGTTGGTGATTGCGGGGAGCAAAGCCATGGTAGGATTAAAAGAACAGCGCAATGAATTTATGACCTATTAAAAAAATACAGCGTGCTTCAAAAACATGTTAACACTATATGGGACTACGGATTTTAGTGGAAAAAGAACGGATAATACACGGTAAAATGAAAATAAATGTATGTTAATAACTTCAAAAAGTCAAAGGAGTCTCCACTTTTTCGCCATCGTTGTCAACGCGTGCCTGGAATCTTCTCCAGGTGGTCTCCAGAGCCCGGGGGCACTTTTCTTGTGGCGTTGTTGCAAATTCTCAGAAGTGTTAAAACAATTTTTTTAAGCACCCTGTATATTTGGCATTCAATCTCCCCATATGCAAATAGTTTAAGGGGTTTGTTTTTGTCCTTCTCCGCATGTATTTCATGGACCGTATATTTACTCGAAGCATGTTTTATTTTGTGGCGTGCGGGAGCTCAACGGATTGTTGCATTGTTAGACCACGAGAGCGTTCTACCTGATGACGATTGCAATCGAAACGTCGCATTCTATTATTACATTTATTTTCTTTCTACGCGACTTTACCGAAAGAACCAAAGAGTAACTCCTGCAGTCACGAAAGCTTCAAATCAAGTTCGAACCACGAGAGATGGCGAGCGCTTGGGAAGGCTTTTATCCAGCAGTGGAACGACTATAGTTGATGATGATGGGATTCATCTTCTTGGTTCTTTCGGTAAAGTCACGTAGAAGGGAAGTAATAAAATAATAAAAATAAAACATAATACAATTATTCTCACGACGTTTCGGTCACAACGCAAGCAGCCGTCCTCAGGTGAAAACCAGGTCCGTCGAGGCGACAGAGTCTGAATGAAACAGCACAAGAGCTTGGAGCATATATATATAAGCTGGGCGCCTTGACAAATGAATTTGCATATCAAGAGGAATTTAGCATATTTATGGGAAATGCAGGAATGTGATTAGTACTACATATGCATGTGCATTATGCAGGATTAACAGCATCAAAGGGAGCTGCAGTTGCTGCTGCTGCAGTTGCATTGTTATACCACGAGAGAGTTCTACCTGATGACGATCACCTGAGGACGGCTGCTTGCGTTGTGGCCGAAACGTCGTGAGAATAATTTATTATGTTTTATTTTTTATATTTTATTACTTCCCTTCTACGTCACTTTACCGAAAGAACCAAGAAGATGAATCCCTGCAGTCACGAAAGCTTTAAATCAAGATGATCGGATGATGATGTAAAGTTAAGATCGCGGATTGTAATTGTTTAATCGATCAGAAAGCACAACGTACGAAATAATGTTGGCAATTAACTCCCATAACGTGCGGTCACCTATTTTGCAGACTTGGCAGTTAAACGTCACAATTTCGATATTCGGAAGCCACTGGAGCTAAGCACATTACATCTTCATTGAAAACGAGTTTCTTTAGAACTGCTTTTTGTGTTTAGTTTGTTATCCATCCCGCACCTCCAATTATCACAATTGGCTACATACGGTGCAAAAGAGGTTCAACAAACACACACACACACACCTGCACTTCTCTGTCCACTGATAATTAATGGCTTTTCTTTTGGCTGCAGGGTACAACAGCGGCTCCATAGTACTGTAATTGCAACCACAGCCCGCAATGGCCTGTTACTGGACAGTGTGAAAACATCAGCCGAGTTGTACCGCGCGGACGTAAAGTTTATCTACAGCAAATAGCCTCGTTGCAACGACGCCTCTTCGGAGTCGTAACGGAAAGCGCCGATTGCGTTACTCCGTGCGAGGAATCTTTACCTTTTGCGCGTGGGCGTTTAGCGGGCTCTAAATATTTCCACGGGCACCGTCACGCGGCACGCCGCCCAGGCAATCAGGTTTCAAACACGAGTCGAAAAAAAAACACAAACTCTCGGGACGTGACGCACAGCGCATCGTTGTCAAAGAAAGGTGCGAAAGGGCTCTGTCAATGTAGAGAACATTTAGAATGACACGTTATGTACGTGACAATTTTGTTGTGCTAACGGTTATGAGCATTTGTGAAGGAATGTACGCGAGCTGTATGCGAGTGTTACGTTAAAAACTAACGGAGTGAATCGGTGACATAGCCGATTGAGTGTGTTATTTATTTATTTTGTATCGCGCCTTTAGCAAAAGGATCGCCGCAAAGCGCCCACATCAACATTTTAATTAAAGTATAAAAATGTTGTAAATCGGAGAGAATAATAACCAGCGAGTATAAAATGTTCTAAGACGCGTAAATAGACAACAACAAAATGACAAAACATACTTAACAGCTGAACAAGACTGTACAAAATGCAACAAAAAATACGAATGAGATCCTACAAATTTTGACAAAACACACTGATTCTTGAATAAATTCACGTCCACAAACCGTGACAAAATTTGTATCCATAGATAGGACTTTTTCATATTTACTTTCGTATTTTGTTTTTTCATTCGTCGTACGAGGGATTAGGCAAGCACAGGTGAGTGTACTGCATTGTGCGGCCTGGCTGAGTTCAATTCCTGGCCAAGGAGGGATAACATCTGTGGTTTCTGTTCCGCTTAACCCCCCCCCCCTCACCCACCACTCTTGTTTATCCTATACTGATCAGCACGGTGAAGTATAGTCAAACAACTTTCATGACTGAAACGTATGGGGTGCCCTTCGTCGACCGGCCGAGTGACATCGGACTGTAAATGGTAATACACTAGCTATCCCAATGCGTCGGTTCAGTGATGCTTTACTCAAAAAAATTCTCACCTGTGCAGCGCGTCCGGTTTGTCGAGCGTGGACACATTTTTTCTCGAAGCGCGTTTCTGGCAAATGTTACGTTGAGCAGGAAGCCGCTTCGAGTCATTTCAGACTTGCCTTGAAGTTGTGGTTGGAGACCATGAAGATGATCTCAAAGGCTTGGCCGCGCATGATGGTGTTGTGGGCCCTCTGCTCCTTGCCCCACGCCTGCCGCTGGAGCGTGTTGCACACCACCTGATGTGACCCTTCGTCCCAGCGCGGGTTGAAGTGGAATGCCACGTCGGCCCGCGGGGTCACGGCCGACCCGCACTGGAAGTCGATCTGGAACCTGAACAAGCGAGGAGGGAGAAGGAGACCTGGAGTGAGCGGCACGGGGCCGCAGCCACGGCCGTCGCCAGAGTTATACTGGATGCGGTGTGCATCCAGTATAACGGGGAAAATATATTTCGGCTTGCCGACGTGGACTGGGTCTGGCGAAAGTTAAGCCGTGCTGCATCAGCGCAAAGAAGCATGGACAGATGCATGGTTGACATTCAACGGAGAGACAGAAACAGGAGAATTTGGATTTGAGAACATGTTCAGATTAAAGACAGGTTTTTGGATCTAATAGTAGGGTTTTACCCTTTCAACGGGTACAAAACTGACACCTTTATACAAGGGATCATGTTTGCAATAACCACAACACAAGCATTCAAAATGCAAACAAAAAGAAACAACTCTGATAATGATATGCACTGTCCTTGAAGTTGATTGGTCCACAATTGAACAATGTTCACAGTGACCTTGCACTGTGATGCTGTGTTGCAGCTCTAGCCTTGGTTTAATCCACGCATCTGGTTGGATGCCACTGTGCTGGCGTAATAAATCACAACCATAAAGCTGCAAATAAAAAACAAATTTGTCAAGGTATCGTCTTGGCCAATCAACGCTCCCAGGTGAATAAAAGGAGTACCGCTTCATGGGAAACCAACACGGAGCATACAGTGCGTAAAAAGCCCTCGTTGAATCGATTAAAATAAATTATTATGCTCAGAAAAAGCATCCAATCTTGGAAGAGGTCGATTATTTTCACTTTATGTGTTCTGTGCAATGGGTTCGTGGGTAATTGCGAGGCAGATAAATCGCAACAAGACTGGTGGTTATCTTATAGAAAGCCTGACCCCTGCCATAGGAATGTGGAATTTCCGCAGCTGGCTGAGTGGTGCCAATGGAGATGAGTACTGCACCATTGGGAAGGAGACGCATAGGGCATCATTGTCATATTGACGATTATTCATTCCAATCGGAATTTCCCCATCGCCAACAATACAGATGGCCAGTTTAGCACGTAGTTGGCTTTCGCGACCAATATCATCCATAATAGAGGTTTTTTGGGGTTAGATCGTGTAAATATATAAATGTGTCGTTAAACCCGCCACCACCCGACACAGCCAACTAGTAAGGGTTGTCACGTAAACAGAACGTGCCAATTCGTCACTAGTACAGCACTAGTGTGTAGTGTATAGTGTAGTGTATAGTAGTGTATAGTGTAGTATACTAGTACAGCACTAGTGTATAGTGTAGTAGTGTATAGTGTAGTAGTGTATCGTGGTGTATAGTGTAGTAATGTATCGTGGTGTATAGTGTAGTAGTGTATAGTGTAGTGTATGGTGTAGTAGTGTATGGTGTAGTAGTGTATAGTGTAGTAGTGTATAGTGTAGTAGTGTATAGTGTAGTGTATAGTGTAGTAGTGTATAGTGTAGTAGTGTATAGTAGTGTATAGTGTAGTAGTGTATAGTGTAGTAGTGTATCGTGGTGTATAGTGTAGTAGTGTATAGTGTAGTGTATGGTGTAGTAGTGTATAGTGTAGTATACTAGTACAGCACTAGTGTATAGTGTAGTAGTGTACAGTGTAGTAGTGTATAGTGTAGTAGTGTATCGTGGTGTATAGTGTAGTAGTGTATAGTGTAGTGTATAGTGTAGTAGTGTATAGTAGTGTATAGTGTAGTAGTGTATAGTGTAGTATACTAGTACAGCACACCGGTGTGTTGGAGAGCCAAGCCACAACGTTTGCAATCTGAGTACGACGTTTCGTCAGTAATTACAACTAGCTTCATCAGGCGACAGTCAGATTTGTGGAGAGGTTTACCTGTTTCGCTCCTTTAATAGAGGCGTAAATGTGGTGACCACGCTTCTGCGCTCTTGCGCAAAGTGGGGGGGGGGGGTATTAACGAGTCAACGTAAATTATGCATGCACATTATGTGAGCCCATTGATCTTGTCCTTCCTGTCAATTGTGTGTATTAACATATCCGTACCAACGGTAATCACTATTGAAGTTTGGTGGCCTGTAAAAGCATTAGTTGATGATTCGCTAACGAGCAGCACTAAGTCGGTTGCTATCTGAACGGTTCAAATTATTACAAAAAAAAGAACACGCGTGCCAACGAGGACACTCAATTGATTTCGATCATGTTGACGTTCTGTGCAAAACTAGCTACGAATGGCCAAGACTAATTAGAGAATAGATCGAAATTGAAAGGAAATAAATAAATAAATATGTGTGGGTGGCATTTCAAAGGCATTTTTCAAAAGTTCCAGGATATGACCTTACCTTCCGGAGTGATGGGGCGTCATGCCCTTTATCATGACCATCTTGCCATCGGAGAGGCCCCCAAAAATCATGCCCACGTATGGGATGGCCTGCAGGAAGGACAGAGGTGTGGTGAAAGGTAGCACATCAGTCCGACTTAAGAACGTTAAAGTACACATATTTAGATTTCTTTAAAACTTCATTTTATGCCCCTTATTCTTGCTTTGTTCAAGCGATGTGCTGCTCATATCAGCATTGCTGGGATGCTCATCTTCTCTTTACGGCACTTAGGCACTATTGGAAATTCCACATTTCTATGGCGGGATCGAGTCTGTTCATGGCACATACACGTTTGACTTTCTCACAAAACGATGATATTTTATCAACCCTTGAGGGATGATGGACTGAGTCAACCCCCAACCAGGAACTGAAACTATCAAAAAGTGAGTCGCTTGCTCTAGCAATGAGCCGCCCGGTTTGATGGTCAGTGTCATCAGGGCCGGGTTCAGGTTCTTGTAGATCCTAGGCACTTCTGCTTCGTAGGTCTTCAGTGATAACTTTCTACAGTTCCTGCTGCTGCCCCATGTTCCCACCGCCGCTGTCACTTGCTAAAGCTGATAACAAAAACAAACTGTCTCCAACACTGGTCGAAAAAAAAAAAATTCTGGCCTGGACTTTTGCAGCTGTTTTAGACTAATTTCAGGGTGCTGATTCCAAATCTGATCTCAGATTTTCTCTATCACATTATTTTTATGCTATCGGCATACCCCCATTTTCATTGATTTTACCCGAAATTAAGTCTGTCACTTATGATTGCAAGTTGTTGCCAGTCAGTGACTGCTTTAGTGTTAAAATATGGCGCTGTATTTTTTGGATAGTGTGTTTATAATATCATTTTATGTAGATATCCACATTTATTTAATATTTTTCTTCTGCAGTTTTTATTGAAAATGCAATATTTGATATCTCAAAAACCTGACGTGATAGACAAAAACTGATGCCAGATTTGGAATTAGCACCCCAAAATTACCTTATGCCAGAAAAAGTGTGTTGACCAGTGTAATAAACCACAGGACAACGACGCCGCTTGTCTCCCCCCTTGCATTACTCTCTATTGAGAATGAGATTGTGCGCAAAAACATCATTTGTAGATGTTATTGCTAATTTGGAAATGGAAAAAAAATCTAGAAAAGTTCATCTCCGGTCTTCAATTCTCTCACCCGATGAAAACAAACCGATTGACATTGACATGACTCTGCCTCTATGTATATGCACTGTGCCTATCCTTGCTATATACATATATTTATTGAAGAAGATATCTGGGTTACATTTTTGATCATACAAAAAAAACACGGTCAACGTTTTTTTTGTCGTAAGCCCATTAGTTTTCGTAGGCTAATACGGGACCATTATTTTAAACAAATGAGAACTATTAATTCTCACACCTTGGACTGCAACACGCTTTCCAGCGTGTGCGTTTACCTTCACAATTATTTATTTAGCCGTTTGGAGGCCAACGATTTGATTTGTTTAATAAACATTTAGCGTTAAGGTGTCTTACGACAGTGAAACACAATGTAAGTTGCGGAATTAAATGTAAAATATTTCAGACGGCGAGTTAGCAAACGCATTCGAGTAAAGCAACATTCAGGCCATGCACCATTCCAAGTAGCAACATTGAAACAAACCGGTAGCCGTCACGGCAAACATATTTAATATTTGCACTTAATAATAATAATTGCTCTGGTGTGTGTCCGTCCACGTTTGAGGCACGTAGGATCTTCTTGGCGAACGTTAGTCCCTCCTCACGATGTGACACGGACGGACAGAGTGAGCGCATCAACAATTGCAATCTTAGTTGGAGAGCGTCGACAAGTATCGGGTAAGGATTGTATCACTCGTTTACAGCGCTGAAATTTCATTTTCCCAAGGTCCGTTGACTTTCCCACGAAGTTATGCGGCACCGTAACTCGCTTCATCGGGATTAAAAACTCGCAACTCTCCCGACCGCCAGATGCCCTTCCAATGGCAGAGCTACGCAGCTGTTGTATCGCTGCGAAGTCTTAGAAACAGAGAGAAATCAAACAAAACACGTCCTCCCGCAAGCGAATTCTAGAGGAGAAATCAAACGGACAGACAAAAATAACAACCACTCAGCGCACAACGGTGTGTCTCCCGTCTTTAAAGACGACGATTTGTTTCGCGAGCAGCGAAGGGGTGGGTGTACAACTGTCACTTACCGGGTTGACGATATCACTCTGGACTGGTGCGTAAAACGCCATGGTTTGATTTCTCTCTCCCTTTCTCGCAAAGCCTAGAGGAGCCTAGAGGAGTGCAACAGCTAAGAGTGAAAGGGAGCGAAGCACAGGCGGAACGCAAGTGGGCTGAACAAGGAAGTCGCTTGCCTCTTGCTCAAAGGGCTTTCAGTTACGTGTGAGCTGGCGTGGTATCAGCGATGGGGAATGGCTTGGGTTTTTTTTTTACACAACTGCCACGGCTGATCGATAATTCGTGAAATATCTTGCCGATAACTAAGCGAGCGTGAACATTTGTTTTTGCGCGCACACTTTTACGAATCCTGTCCGTCTGGCCACACACGCGCACCCATCGTACGCTCTTTGAAAACAACATAGTTTTGAAAATAATCCATTCTTTGCAACAACGACAATAAATAGTTGTGACTCAAGCATGGACTTTGGATATGTCGCATGTGTAGGGCCCGGAGACCCTGGTTAAACTATAACGAAGGCTGAGGTTGGCGCACGGGGTACAGCAGCAGCAGCAGCTCGGCATGCACGATGGGGCTTGCCTGCCCGATCACCGACGGTGTCGTTTGAGGTCCGTCGAAGCGGATACACACACGGTGTGTGCTCTGATAAATTAATGTTTACAAATATAGCACTCGCAGTGTGTGCACACATCATGTGTGTGTGTGTTGTTACCCAATGGACGTTGTGTGTGTGTACCGTGCCAGCCTCCGCTATTACAATACCCCCAAATTTACTGAGCATGATGAGCAAAGCTTTTCTGGGAAATCTTGTGCTATGCCGCCGTTACGCGTCACCAAGACCAACAGACACTGACCACAGAATGCGCGGTGCTCAGACGAAGAGAGGCATATCTGGACTGTTTTTTGTATAATTCACAAGACTCTGGAATTTCATACAATAGCACCGAGCCATGCAAGTGCTATATTTGTCAACATTAATTTATCAGAGCACATAATATCTATTCAATAATAGTAATTTACGTCCCTTTTAAGTCGACTAAGAGTCACTGCTGGATGAAGGTTTCCACATCCTGTGTCGGTTACGGGTGATGTTTTACCATACTTCACCGTACTGGTCATTGTGGGTTGCTGAAGAGGTGGGGTATTGGGGGCGGGGGACCCACGGCCTGTCCAGATGTCACTCGTCACTGACGTCAGCAGAAGGTGAAACACGAATTTGGTAAGCGGCTTCATTGTGCTTGTATGTACCATTTTGAACTTCTTTCGCACTGTACATAGCCAACCGTGCTAATGCGAGGTGCTTACCACAGGGCCACTGTGCTACCACTCATCTCAGAGGTAATAGTACCAACATTAGATACGAGGGTATACCCGGAGGCTCCATATCAGCATCTTTGCCTCCGTGACATTGCTACTACATCATGGCCATCTAAGCTTGAGACACACCCCTTACGTGTGCGCAGTGTGCTCATTCACAGACACTAGCAGGAGGTTCTCTCTTCTATTCCGGTCTTTACAGCCTTAGGGGACAGCCAACATGCTGACAAACCCACAGCTTGAAGAGGGTGAAGATCACGACGACGACGACTATTTAAAAGTTTATTCATTTCTCAATCATGGGCAGTTCTCTGTTTTGAACAGCCAGAAAGACCAGGAAAAAGAAAACCAGGAGGAAAAACATGACCAGAACCCGAAAAGGGGATGTTATTGTAACAGCCAGTGCCTGTATCACTCTCCCTTACAGCAGGCGCACCGAGTATGAGACAAGAGAAGAACATTGCCATCCTACACACAACCTTTGAGCGAAAAAAAGTTTACCGTCGCCCGGGGAGAACATTAATCCGCCTACCCTCCGTGGCGAAGGGCGTCCTCAAACTCAGCGCATCTCATCCTAGGCCACGCGGGGGTGGAGGCCACCGCCATTTCTCATTTGCGGCGTCACTGCCCATCGTCTCCCTCTCCACCTCCACCACCCTCTCCAACAGCCACCTGGCTGGGTGGTATACTTTGAGAGGTGACATATAGGTGCCGTTAATCACTCTCCTCCTCCTCCAACTGCGAGTCGGAGCTCGCCTTTACTCCTGAACAGCGTGGCCAGGGTCTACCCTCGGCCCCATACCCCTCTTGATCCATACTCTTAGTTCTTTCGGTAAAGTCACGTAGGTAAAAAATGAAATTAAAATTAATAAAAAATAAAATAATTTTTATTTCATTTTTTACCTACGTGACTTTACCGAAAGAACTAAGAGTATGAATTCTTGCATTCACGAAAGCTTCAAATCTAGAACCCCTCTTGATCTCCCAGATGGCTCCGTGCTTTGCCCACACTGTGTTGGTGTACGGTGCTTTTTCTGCAATATTTTGCTGTCTTTTCTTGGATTTTCTGTTTGCACATTGTCACTTTAAGATGTATTGTTGTTCATGTTTTTGTTTTTTGTTTGTTGCGGTTGCACCCGATTCAAGAGCCGAATGGCTCACAGGGCTATACCTAATAAATGAACTTGAACTTGAACACTCTCCCAGCGGCACGCGCTCCAGTGACTTATTCTACGTCACGACACGTGGTTGCTGATGCCCAGCGGATGCTATGTAATGCTTCCATTGATGTATGTACTCTTATGCTACAACACGGGGAAATAAAATATGTGATGGCACGTCTGTGATTTGCATGTGTGGGTGATTTAAATTTTCTCAAAAAATAACACATGTTCAGGTAGTTGAGATGTAACTCGAACAAAGAATTACGCAGATTTGCTGAACGGCCGAGTGCTTGAATTTCCAGGCAGTGCCCAAATGCATGTTCAGTGCACCCGAGGGCACCCACCGCTCTCATCTTGACCATCACTCTCTTTCACTCGCGTTGCGGTTTGCTCGATCGCCACCAATTTCAGACAGGCGCAGAGGAAATAAAACGCCGCAACATTGCAGCACCGTTTCCCTGCTTTACTGTATGTCACAAGCTTGCATCCGGCCTCTTTGCAGTATCCACCGTTTTGGCTTTAAGTAAATTCCATTGACGTCTGGGTGGCCAGCACTCAGCAAATCTGGGCCTACGCGCGCACCGATGAGCAACCAGTGGACTTCTCTTCCTGAGCTGAGCGTACAGTATCAATGCGGCGAATGTTGATAGCAAAAATGACTTTCTTCACGACTCTTAATTTATTAGTTTGTGTTGTCTGTTACATCGTTTTGCGTCGAACTACGGCCAGCATTGGTTCAAGCTAGCCTGACTGCTGATAAGGCACTGAATGTTGAAACCAATGTGTGCTTGTATTTGAACCAATGCTGCTGAAAAGATGCACTCCCAGAAGGCCGTTTGCCAGGTGTGTTATGCATATTTTTTTGATGTGGAGAGACACATATGGATGGGAAGGAGGCATGCAATTGTTTTTATTTAGTAAATTAAGTTAGATTGGCTTTGTAGCAAACCGCTTGCCCTTACATTTTCTATTTCAGCAGGAAGGGCCCAATAAGCTGCAAGGCTCTATTTAATTGGATGTCCTGTGACGGTACAGATGTTACTAGAAAGTCCAGGTCTTAGTTTCAATCCTGATGACAGAGTTCACGATACAAACAGCGAGTATCGCCTGTACGTGTGCTTCACATGCTCATGGAAAAGGGAACCGGTCGAAAACGAAAAAACATGATTCACCATGAAATTAATTTACTGAGAAAAAAAACAGGAAGGAAATAAATGCCTTCAAATTTAGCAACCTCAATCAGGAACCAGGAAATGTTCAAGTGTGGTCCGTACAGACTCGGGTTGCACGCTCATCATTATTCATGCCAGTGAACTTTTACGAAGAAACTTGAGTTTCAGGAGCGAACGGAGGTTTCTGAAGGACTTGGCGACGATTGAAATTCCCAAATCGACTGCGCGATAGAGGTTCGACAATGACGAGGGAGCAGCAGTCACCGAGGGATTGTTGTTGTTGTTTCCACAGAGCGAAGCCAACCAGGGCATTGTTGAGAGGTGGTTAGGGGGCAGCTTCTCAGGCGCTTCCTAATTTCCTTCTGTGCGATTGAGAACCCACGCCAAAAATCGCCTCGCAGTTGTTAAAGTCGGTGGCATAAAAAAACAAACACACGCGACCCACTCTTTGCGCGTTACGCATTCGTTATGGAGGGTTGCAACGGTGGCGGGGCCAAACAGCGCGCTGAACCTAGCAACTCGAGTTCAAATCGCAGCCACGGCTAATATATCTGAATCTTTCACCGGGCCACATTCTTTACCAAACCACCGCTGACCAGCTATTGTGAAGTACAGTACGGTCAAACAACCCCCACGACTTCTAGATTTGAAGCTTTCGTGACTGCAAGGATTCGTACTCGTAGGTTTTTTCGGTAAAGTCACGTAGGTAAAAAATACAATAAAAATGAATAAAAGTAAAATAAAAATCACCACGTTTCGGAGGCAACACAAGCATCCGTCTTCAGTTGGAACCGTCACAGCACGATTGCTGTATCAAGTAAAGAGAGAGAGCAATCGTGCTGTGACGGTTCCACGTGAAGACGGAAGCTTGTGTTGCCTCCGAAACGTCGTGATTTTTATTATACTTTTATTAATTTTTTATTTTATTTTTTACCTACGTGACTTTACCGAAAAAACCTAAGAGTATGAACCCCCACGACTGTCACGGTGTGTGAGGAGGACTTCATCCAGCAGTGGATTGACAACGGGCAGTATGGCGTATTGTGGGCCTATTGCGCCGTTAAAGAAGTTCACAAGCGTCTTGGTTCTTTCGGTAAAGTCACGTAGAAGGGAAATAATAAAATAATACATAATAAAATACAATTCTCACGACGTTTCGGCCACAACGGCTGCTTGCGTTGTGGCCGAAAAATCGTGAGAATTGTATTTTATCATGTTTTATTTTTATTATTTTATTATTTCCCTTCTACGTGACTTTACCGAAAGAACCAAGAAGATGAATCCCTGCAGTCACGAAAGCTTTACATCGATAAAAAGTTCACAAGCGTGGCACGTTCTGGACCAGTGGCCAAAAGCAAATCCCAGAGCAAAGCAGGGCCGCGTGTAGAAGGTGGTGCCTGTGACAGGGTTGCGCTGTCGCCCGTAACGCGGTTGTCTCTGCTGTGACAACCGCGTTACAGGTGGCCCAGGTCACTTGAAAAATATACCAATGTTGTTCCCTTCGGGGTTCACACGTGGTTTGACAAATCAACTAGATTCGTGGCGAACGCGGAACCTGCATGCTGCACGAATCCCCAGGGCCGTATCGCCTGTGGCCGTCTGCACGGCGGGTTGATACAAATTCAGCGAGGACGTCAAAAAACCGCAATGATTTCTCCACCCCCCACCAATTCGTGTCCTGCCTCAGAATTGTTATGAGCTTTCTCCCATTATAATGGGAGGAAAAATAATTAGTATAACTTTTTTTACTACGTTTCACACGTAGGCTTTCGCGACCAATATCGCGTAAGTATAAATGTGTCGTCACCCTCCACCACCCGACGCAGCCAATTAGTAATGGATTTGTCACGTAAACAACACGCCAATTAGTTTACTACTTCAGCCCACCGGTGTGTGGGAGAGTAAATCCACAACATTAACAATTTGAGTAGTACCACGTTCGCTGTTAATTACATCAACCAGCATCATCGGGCGATTTGGAAGAATAGTGAAGCAATGCACCTGCAGAGATCACAGCCGGAGGAGGAGGGGGGGGTATTGTAATTATATAATAGATTAGTAATCAGTTATTTATTATGTGTTTCCTCTATAAGGAATTGAAATTGTAAGCTGTACTACCATACGTTTGATTCGACAGACGACGTCTCATGGCCCGTTTTTAATGGTTCTCAGTCGGGGGGGAGGGCGATGATTGTCATGAACAATTAAATTGAGTGATTTGCGGGTTGTTTCTCGGATTTGGCGAATTTGGTCCATGCCCTCTGGCACGCAGTGGCCATATCTTGTGTATTACGTTACGGGATCTCTAACGTCAACTGCTTAGAGCAGATGGCGTGTAGTCATACAGCCTTTGATCAATACACGCACAGTAACAACCAGAGGGGCCCAGTAAACAGTCAACGCTGGGTCAGCATCACCTCTATTGACACATCTGTGGCGTAACTGCCATATCAGCTGAGCGGATGCGGCAAGCGGTCAGGTGAGGCCCCAATACCGTTGACAACTTAACTCGTGGTGGTTGTCAAGGGGGCTCCAACACGTACCTTTGGCCACCAGGGTCGTGAGGTGGGGTGGGGGGTGGCAAGGCACCTCCTGCCCTACGCTAGTTAGGCTACTGTGACACATGCTTGGGGCTGTTGGACAGAGTTCATTGTTTACTGCGTGGATTCGGCGGCGAACGTAACTGCCGCTGAGCCACGCCGCTCACTGCCGAATGCAACCCAGAGATCGGTGACTTTAATATGTGAAGGTTGTGCACGTGCGAAACAAAACGTTCGTTTGCGTAACGGGGTGACTTGGCAACAAGCGGTTTTTATTTTGCGTGACGGGCAGAGGTCGCAAGCGGGTTTTGATTCCTTACCCATACCCGGCCGCACCAGGGTCGCAAATGGGTACCCGTACCCGGCCGGGTACGGGTAGCCGGGTATCGGGTAGGGTACGGGTATCGGGTATCCGGTTGCGACCTCTGGTGACGGGCTTTGGTTCCTGAAGCCCTGTCCACGTGCAAGAGGACTCTGGTTTCAATTCACGTGACGCTTCTCAGAATGGAAATGGCCAATCGGCCCGATGTGCGGCCCCTCTCCTGGGAAAACGCAGGGGAGCGAACGGCGACGCGCGTGCGACTCGTTACAGTGGTTACACTGCTCGAGTCCGGGCGGCCGCCCTGGTTAATACGGCGGGGGTGTTGTTACCCAGTGGGCGTTGAAGTTCCCGTTGACGTTTGACATTCAAAATTTGAAAATGACCCAAATATGACTCAATCTCCCTATAAAACTCGGAAGTAAAATCGCCCGCTACAAGCGGACGATAAACCATCGGCGACACACATTGCTTTCGTGATCATGGCCTTGCGCTATATGGCACGAATACACTATTATGCAGTGTGCACTGTGGTACTGTAACCCTGTTACTCTATTAAGAATCTTGTTACGCCAAGTAACGTTCGTCAAGCCAGCAGTTGCTCGGTTCACCCAGTCGGTGGCAATGTTGCACCGGTCACCCGACATTAAAGTCTTGCAAGTTTCACTTCAGTTGATATTGCACTCGCCGTCTTGACCACCTCTCTCTGTGAGCGGTGGCGTAGTGGTTAGCGCGCTGCGCTACAAACCCGGCGTCCCGAGTTCGATTCCCGCTCTCACACCAGGTTGACGATTATCTCAACCGGTCCTGGGCCTCCCCTAGGTCGACTCAGCCCCAAATGAAGTATCTGGTGCGGTGTGTATACATCACCACTGTGGAGATAAAGGCTGCCGGGCGTGGTGTTGTTGTGCCGGCCTTCATAGGTGCTCGGCTAATAGCACTTGCCCAACAGTCTGGTAAGGCTATATGGGGGATCTTTGTCTCTCTGCATCTCCAGCGCGCGCGTGGCTCCACTCCACGCCGATGCACGCGGCCCGTGCCACCGCTGTCCAGGTAGATCACTTCCGATTTGCACGGTTGGCTACGTACGGTGCGAAAGAAGTTCAACATACAGTACATACAAAAGCGAGTGGCTCACAATTGGAAGGTTGCAAGTTCAAATCCTGGTTGGGGATTGACTCTGGCGAAGCCAACGATGGTCGTCTTATGGATCGACTCGCATCCGCTATACAAATGAGTAATTCCCAGCGCTGAACACCAATGCCCTCAATGCTCATTCGAGCGGCAAAAGCACTCCGACTTAGTGGCTTTCACGAGAGCTGTGCGCACCAGTGCCGATGTTGGCCGAGGCAGCTTCGGGAATCGAGGAATGCTCCAGACGCTCTCGTGTTGTGTTCAGCACGTCCCTCCAGCCGGCCCACTTGGCCCGGCTCGGACTCGCGCGTCACGCTTTTTCTGTTGTGTGGTCAGTGGTGGCGAGGCCCCATTGGGGATCTCCAAGCAGATTGGTCACCACATCACGCGGTTTTATGGAATTCGCCGGTAGAATTCGAGATGTTCGCCGGGCTGCGCCTGAAGCCGCCCACTCACCAACCTGGACACGAATTCAGAAACATTGCTGATCAACAAACAAACCGTGAACACCGTTACCAAGGTGTGGTCTTCCAGATTGTGCCACGTGTACAGGAATACCTTCTCTCGGGTTTTTGCTTTGGAGATCTTCAGACGTTAAAGGTCATCAGCAGTTGAAGTGAGCTGCCCGCAATGCTGCATGGTGACGAAAGCTTGAGAAGAATTGTTCAGCCCCACGGGCTTCTGGGAGTGCGCAACTTCAGCAGTAATGATCCAAAACAAGCAACCAGTGAACCGGTGTCAACATTCAGTGGCTCACCAGCAGAGTGAGTCTCGCTTGAATCAATCATGGTGAGCAAGCAGATGTTAGAGGCAAAGACCCTCTCTTTAGGATGTGGGTCCTGGTTCGTTGACAATCGAAATATGAGAGGCTGCGGAAACGGAACAAAGTACTGCACACAACAGGGTCTTTTCTGTGTGCTATGAAGAAGGGCTATTGCCTGAAACATCACCAATGATATACCTTTCCTTTTCTAAGGCTATGGTATTGACGAACGCGTAGAGTGCATGCTCTTGTTTTATGCGCCTGCAGTGGGGTAGAACGTGAGGCTTGTTGCCTGAGGTGAGCGAGGAGGCAGGGAAGGTCCTTATTCTTCTTCCACGCGTTTGTCCCACTCACGTGGGGGTGTTCCGCTGTCCTTGCCAACCTTCCCCACGCTGCCCTGTCCTGCGCCATCTCTCTTTCTGCTCCTCGGGCCACCATACTCCGATCGTACCACATTCCCCCCCCCCCCCCACTTCTGCCTTCCTCTTGATCTCTTTCCTTCCGCTCGCATCATTTGCCACCTTCTGACCCACAAGCAGGGACGCTCCCCGAGGCCAAACCCGACGGTCGCTGCAGTCGGCGCCAAGGGGAGACAGCGGTAGCCAGCCCTGCACACTCTGACCGCACTGCTGAGAAAGTCATCGCCGGGCACACGCACGCACAGACACACACAGAGAGAAAGAGAGACGCAGTCGTGAGAAGTGTACACTTTGAAGGGCAGATGTGGGGGAGAGGCGTCGCTTCAATTAAGCTACCAAGCAGACAGCGAAAAGCAGCCGACGTCTCAATTGGTGAAATCCCAGCGACGCTCGGTCGGGGTCTCGGCGCAGCGTGGCTCGATCGCGCAGGACACGAAACTCCCGTTTTGGAGATCCGCACCCTCCGACGGAGGAGAGGAGGCCGTTCCTTGGGGCAGGCGCGGAGGTGCCTCTGCAGGCTCGGGCGACCCGCGCGCCCGGCTGTTGTCCCGAGAGCACGGGACAGCAAAGCGATCCCACGTGTGGCCGGACGCCGCGTGATGATTTCTGGCCCCGCAGCATCATTAGGAATGCACCAGGTCGCGCGCGTGCGTGCGCGCGTGCGCGTGGTCCAATGAGCGCGCAGAGGTTCGGTTATTTGTATCCCAATAACCATCAAAAGGTGCAATTCGGGCACGGGCCGCGCCACTGGCCGGGTGCTCCCCCCCCCCCCCCCATTGCACTCAACCAGGGCTGCCCTCGAGCCTGAGAACGAGCATTTCAAAAAAAAATAACTCCTCGTTAACGAGGTCTCTTTTCAGGTTGATTGATTAGTCGACGTCAGAGAGTCATTATGCCCTTTTTCTCCTTTCTACAACGCGAAATGTAAAAAAACAACCCCAACAACTGTCAGACCGAGGGGCGCAAAAATGTGCTGCATGCGGGAACGGCGGGTGGGGAAGTCGGAATGCAGACGCATTCTTTTCAGGTGCGGCAGGAGGTGGGGGGGGTGGCCCCGTTCAACAAAACAAACCCGGGGTAATGTTGCCATATTGTCGACATCGTGTGATTTTTTTTCGCGCCACTCCGACGGTGGTTTCGCTATTTTTAATGCGACTATTTTTGAAACGCGATCGTCGTTGTGGCGTAAGTTGGAGAGGCGTTCTGGCGGCGTGCGCGTGTGCGAGTGAGGCACGACTGGACGCGCGCTCTCGTGATTAGGCTCCTTCTTGCCTCGTCGCTGTTGCTGGAACTTTGAACGACCGTTTAAAAAAAAACATCCAACGCGTTTCTGTTGCTTTCGTTTTAGTTGCTAACCCATCGGCAGCAGCATCATCATCATCATTCGTAAATCAACTCGGCACCTTTGCTGTTTCCAGCTTAGTGGCTGCATCGACAGTTACGGTCCTTTTTGTAACTTCCAGACAGATCATCTGAGCAATGGTCTGGAAGAGCGATGGTCAACGTTTTCCTGGCCAGCTACCAGAGGTGTGGACTCGAGTCATGTGACTTGGACTCGAGTCAGACTCGAGTCATGAATTTGATGACTTGCGACTCGACTTGGACTTGCATAACAATGACTTTGTCCCACCTATGAGATGTGGACTCGAGTCATGTGACTTGGACTCGAGTCAGACTCGAGTCATGAATTTGATGACTTGCGACTCGACTTGGACTTGCATAACAATGACTTTGTCCCACCTCTGCCAGCTACCCATGACTGTATGGCACATTAAAAAAACGCACCCAATCTCATCGGATCTCTGGATATGAGCAGGTTTGGTGAATACGTGGAGGGGTGACCACTACCTGGGCTTGCCAGATGTTGTAGGTGTGAGGCTGCGAGGCCGTGGCTAGGAGTTGGGCGGTGCTGAGAGCCACCCCATCCACCTCCTATGCAGCAGCAGCGCCGGGCTGCGTTTTCTCCGGGTTCGCCGTGTTCCTCCCATAGGAAGCCAACCCCTTTAATTCACGGGGCTGTCCACAAACATCCCAACGTAGCAACACCCTTTTTTTTAAAGAGTATTGAGACTCGGGGAGACTTTCATGCGTAAATTTCGGGGGGGGGGGGGGTGAGATAATAAATGTAAGCAGCCTAGACAAAAACATGTTTTTTGTGTAACGCAAACATCGATGCATTTGATTCACGCGTGAAGAGCTGCTTTTGGATATGCAGCTCACATTTTGTTGTGTTCTTTTTAGTTTTGTGTTCTTTCAGTTTTGGCGACCACAGCAGCCAACGGCGCCGTTAGGAGACGGAGCGAAGTGTCAGTTCGTTCGCTGGTCCGATGAATCCACCCCATCGTCATGGTCCTCGCGATCCTCTCACTTCCCCGCTTCAGTGTCCTGCCCCCGCACCTCCGATTAGCACGGGTGGCAACGTACGGTGCGAACGAAGTTCAACGTACACACGTACAATTGCGTCAGCTGCTGGTGCACAACGTTGCCATCGGACATGAAACCGTGCACGTGACTAAAATAGTGGATCCTGTCGGTGATTCAATTCTCGTTGGCTATCAAAATGAGACCCGCAGCGCCGGCATTTCAGCCTTTCGAGATGGATTTTCTTTTCGGCCGGGAAACAGCAGCCTGGCGCCTGGAGAAGGCGATGCAGATGGGAGGGGGACGGGGGGTCGTGGCGCAAAAACGACCTTACCTCTTGAGCGAGACATCCCTGGAATGCCTTGCAGAGCCCAGCGTTCGCGGGCGCCACGCGGTTCTTATTAAGCGCCGACACAAACCCACGCGGCCCCAGATACGAACGTCACGCCGCGTTCCAAGGCCGCCCGCATGCCCGTTTGTGTTGCTGCGCGGCCCTCCGAATAAACAGGCGCAACGGTGGAACGGGGGCGGGGGGGTGGGTGGTGGGACGGACGTCCACGGTGCTGGCTGAAACTCGATACGCGAAATGTTTTTTGTTTTAAATTTCCACGGAGAAAATGTTTCACATTCTAGAAGCGGAGAGGGAGAGCTACGGGTGAAGTTAGCCGTGTGATGGGTTTTTAAAAATATATATATTTATATAAAACGTAACGGAAGGTATTTCTTTAACAAGCGTGATGAATGAACGCGCTGCGTTGCAGAGTGCGCAGCTCTGATCCACGTGCTGGCCATGTCAACCATGACCCGTGCCTAGGAAAGAAAACGAACATTCCTAAGCGGCAAATGCGCTTAACTGGCCCAAAGGAAAGTTTTGAGTGCCAACTCGTTGTATTTTCTGGTAAATGCCATCTAGATACCTCGCGGAGTACAGAGCCCCCCCCCCACCTCTCCTTGATTCGCCCCTTATCTGATACCCCCCCCCCCCCCATTGCACGATATTTTCCCGCTATAATTTTCACGCTATTTCTTTTCACCTTTCCGTCTTCTCCTATCCTCCCTCCTTATCTCTCTCACTCTTTCCTGTCTCTTTCGATCTCTCTCTCTCTCACTCTCTTGCTCCCGAGATCACCACTGGGGTGCACTGTGGCTATGCTCGCGCGCGCCGGTCACTCCGAGGATTTTGTAGCCCGGCCCTTGCGTTGTTGTCGAAAATGCGAACAGAATATAAAATACCATTGCGATTAATCGTGGAGCGTACGTGTGTGTATGAATGAGCCGGGTAGGGAATCAACTTTCGAGTCTCTTGTAAATAACAAGCGCACGGGGCATGTGCTGTTACACAGCGCACTCTCCCATGGCGACAGAGCTCAGTTGATGCAAGTTGTGCTGAACCCGCGCCAAGTAATGGCACTGTTATAATTTGTAAACCAAACTTCGTTACAATTCTGTAAAATCTCCTCGCATCGCACGCACGTGAGCGGCTTGTCGGGTCAACCGTGTGTGGGTTTTTTTATTTTATTTTCCAGTTTGTCTTCGAGACTTTGCAGGGCCAAGCAAAGTGCGCGGCACATTCCAAGTCGCGGAATGGAGGCGACAAAAAGCTGACTGGTGGCGCAGGGGCTGAATGCCTCACTACGATGTTCTCGGGGGTCGCCGGTTGACCTGTGAGTGGACACGTGACTTGTTGCAACAGCCATAGTGAGAGGCCATTCGGGGGTTCGGAAATCACATCGTCGAGGGCTGTCTACCCGGACAGAGCCCCGGCTAGAAACCAAACCCTGCGGCCACGTCCGCGGAGAAGCGTCGAGAGACGCACGCTTGGGATTACATCGCGAGAGAGAAAGAGGAGCACGTGGATTTAAGGGCATGCGCAGGTTTAAGACGCGATTTTGACTGCGAAGAAAAGCAAGTGGGCTTTGGAAGGACACGTCGCTCGAAGGGATACTTGGCCTCCAAAGTAGGGAACGCATCGGAGAGGTTCGGCCACAAAGAGAGACGGAGCGATGACTTCGGCTCGTGCACGTGCTGGCTGGAGAGCTGCATCGCAGAACTGTGAGCACTGGCGGTAACTTGGGCAGGCCTTCATCCAGCAGTGGATTTATTATGGCTGATGGTGCTGATGATCGCCCTGGGAAGGGAGGACAAGGCATGGCCTTCGTTTCTGACGAGCTGAATGCGAGATGGTTGCTCTGTCAACTCGCTCCTCTGTGTGTGTGTGTGGGGGGGGGGGGGGGGGTACGCCTTTGCAGGATTAATCAGACACGATCCCCATGTATCGCCACTTGCCGTTGTACTTTTACAGCCCAGGATAATGTGCGCCAGCACAGCAGACATAACGTAATAGCCAGCCTCTGATGTAATTCTCAGCCTGTTCCAGCCTGCGTGTGTGTGTGTGTTTTTTAACCGTGGGTGGGAAAACGGGACACACCATATTTGGACATAACTCTTTGCTCCATGACGCTGTGAATTCCATTCCTTCCCAGTGATCGAGCGAGCGCGTGCGCGCGTGGGTGCTCCACGCGTCTGCATGCACTTCCTCTTACACACAGCTCAGATTCCTTCATTATCAACATCATCACCATTAGCCATGGTCAATCCACCGCTGGATGGAGTCCTCCCCAAGTTGCCGTCATCTCTCGCGATGCTGCGATGTAATCATTCCAACCGAGCACCTGCACGAGGGCTGATCTCGTCGCTCCATCTCCGTGGTAGCCGTCCTCTTGGACGTCTCCTGTCCTTTGGCTGCCATTCCATCACCAGTCTCGACCACCGGCCATCGTCCCGTCTCATCATGAGCACGTGTCTTGCCCAAGCCCATTTACTTTACCTAATGAAATTATTTGGTGATGCTGCTGCTGCGTTGGCAGTGGTGCACGAGCACAATTAATACATAAACTCAAAACGTCCGCCAATAACACTGTGGCCTTAAAAGAAAAAAATAGGCCATCTTTTGGGAAAATGCCCAATAGCCCGCGTGCTATAAGGAGGGACCATTGTCATAAATGTCCCCGAATTATGTTTTATTATAGGGCCACCGTGTTATCGACAAATGTGTTGAGTAGCTTTTCGCCGTCGTCAATATGCTGTCCCTGATTGATGTTGCTCCCTGACCCACGTGCTCCTCTCCTCTCTCTCCGCAGTGCAATTCCAGGCGCGCAACTCCACGTGCTTCTCTGCGCACTTTTCAGCTTTGTTCCATTTTCCTTGTCAATGTCCACGTTCGTGATGAGCGTCTCCCACACACAGACGCGCGGCACCGATTCCCTCAGGCGGGTGCACTGCGCACGGTGCGAAAGACGTACAACATAATACATACGTCAAGCGGTTTTTAAGCGTCTGCCGCTGACACGTTTGGTTTTTTTTCCGCTAAGACTCGCTCGACCCCGCCGTCGCTGCGATGCCGATCCGTGCGTCACGCAACGCCGAGATTCGCCCGTTATCGTTGGTAGGGGTTGCACCTGGCTGTGAGTTTTTTTAGTACCGGAGCAACACGTCCATCGTTGACTGACCCCGGTGCGTCCACAGTTGATTTAACCTCTCCTTGGCCACGTGGGAGGGACTGAGGCCCGTGACGGATGCCCCTGGAGGTACCTGGGCTGGCTCGGGCGAGAGCGCTGCCCTGAAGGTTCGTCGCCGTAGCCTCAACGGACTGTTGGGGCAAGTGCTCTTATCGGCGGTGGTGTGACCAGCACCGCGCATGGCCGCCTTTGTCTCCCCAAGTGCTGACATTTATACACCGTGCCAGCTACTCATTTAAGGCTGAGTCATCTTAGGGCATGCCCACGACCGGTTCAGACGTCACTCGCCACCGATATTAGCCATGGCCGCGAATTGAACTCGGATGATCTTGTTCATCGGACAGTGCATGACAACACAGTTGTGCTGTGTCACGTGTTGAGGCAGTTGGATACCTTCACGTCTCATCTTCCTCTTTAATCATGCCGACATCGAGTCCAGGGGATAAAATGTAGTTTTGCATTCAGTCTTCAGTTATCACGCCTTTTGTTTTTCTTATTTGTATTTATTGAAACATTTCACCTGGATACTCGTTGCAAGTGTACAGCGCGTGAAGTGGAAAATGCATAGCATCTGGCGAAATCAGGTGTTCACGTAAGACAGAGAAGACAGCATTGTATCTCTCCACTCAGGAATCTGCACCGGCGAGAATGACAATTCAGCTCAACAAAATACGTTCCCCAGGGGCAATTACTCAATAGCCGCAGTCTCACACTCGTGATGAGATTTCTCTTGAAAAAAAAAAAATCAAGGGTTAAAGACTGAGCCCAGTTTTTTGGACAAGTTTTAAGGTGAACTTCGCTTTTAATGAGCGTCGCAGCTGGCAAGACTGGCCCGGCTTTTGAGGTTCGAGAGAAGAGATGGGACCATTAAGGCCGAGTCCCTGGGCCAGAATCCCATACCCTGGCCAGCAGTTGCAACTCACGGGGGTTTCAAAGGGACACACCTGTTGTTGTTAGCCTTCTATTAAAAAAAAAGAACATCAAAAGGTTTATAAATCACGAAATCATTGCCATATGGTTGCAGTCTTTGGGCACTGTGAAACTGGGAAATTCTTGTCTGGAATCTCTTAAAGGTTGGGTCTTAGACAGGCACAACTAAAGCTCTATAACAAGGGCCCGTTTGATTTAATACTCGAGAAAAAATGCGCGGTATGTCTAAATCCAGCGGCTAAAGATTATAAAAAAACAAATAAATTGCTTTGCTTATAGAAACCAAAATTATTTAAAATTAGCATCCATTTGAATAAAAAAAAAACCTGAAAACTAAATTATTTTAATATCAAAATTTGTTTTGACCGCATAAATAAAAAATAAAAACAGAGAGTAAAATGAAACAGACCGCCACGGGCTTATTTATTGCACGCTATTACTTACCGCGTTACCGTTTCACAACTAACACATGTGGCGTGCCGCTTAGACGCGCACAGACGCGCACACTGGAAAGCAGCACGGCCAATCTGCAACCCCTGCAGACAACGGGCACGCACATACAGCAGTTATCTCACTCTCACGCTTTAATGTCGCACACAACAGGAACTGCAAATGAGCTCTCCGTAGAAATTGCGGGGCGGCGTGGCGAGCCCCTCGCAGTCTGCCGCTCACCCCCGTGGCCAGCGGCAGGAGGAGTGACGAGAAAGAAAAAAAACTCCCAGTTGCTGCGTTCATGGTACATTTCACACAAAAAATTACGGGCGATATTTTTAGCTCATTTGCCAGCGTTAAAGACTCTGGCGGTCATCGAAATCACCGCTGCGCACCCCCCCCCCCATCCGTCCACCACCCGCCGTTCCCATTAATACGGCAGAGTTCATTCACGGTTCACTTGCCCGGTGCAAAACAGAATGTTTACGTAGATTTTTTTTTAAACGAGTTGTTCTCATCTAAAATAAACGATTACAAAAAAGGAAGTGGCTTCCATTGCTTGTAACCTGTACTTTCCCAAATGTGCTGAGATCTTTGGAAGAAACACAAATTAAAGTAGAGGCACATCGCTAACAACTCGTGTACTGGTGGAACGATGCGCAGCCCGTACACACCCAAGGGAGCCTCACGGAGCCTCACAACTCTTCTCCAGAAGCGTTGCTCGACATGAATTCGTCAAAGAGTGATTCACTTCATACGGGAGGTTGACGGAGTACTCGGACAAAAACCCACGGTGCATAAGACGTGGGACAGCATGCAACATTTAGAGTCAAATGGGTCACAAGTGCATTTGCTATATTCTTGGTTCTTTCGGTAAAGTCACGTAGATAGAAAACTAAAAAATAAAATAAAAATAACATTGGAATAAAATAAATAAATAAAGTTTTCTTTTTTAATAATAAAAACAAAAAACCCACAATAAGACCACTTGTGTTAGTTAGGATCGAAACGTCGTGGGTTTTTTGCTTTTATTATCTTCAATTTATTTTAAACATTTTAATTTAATTCTACTATTTAAATGTTTTTTTATTGTGTTTTTTTCATTTAAATTTTTTTTGTATTTTTTTGCTTTCTATCTACGTACCGAAAGAACCAAGCATATGAATTCCTGCAGTCACGAAAGTTTTAAGTCTCAATTTAAGTGCATTTGCTGTATTGCCTTTAACTGGCCGACTAAATCCCATATTTGAGAGTCGCAATTCTGCACAATTTACCAAACGTCTTTTTAAAAAACAAAACGTTTTATAAACCATATTCATGAGACAATACATTCAGATCTCTTGCAGCGCAGCGTGACCCTCTGTGGTCAGAGAGCCCCCCAACGGAAGCTAATATCATAGAGATACCCTCTGAGATCTCTTGAAGTGACCTCTGTTCCAAATCGTAGAGGGCAGCACCTTCCTCACCCGCTCTGCCACTGCGAGTGGCGGCGATCTGCCACTATTCTACAATTATCTCGAACAAAAATGTTGCGGATTAACCCGCAAAAGCCCTCGTATAAGTGAGACCCTCTCCTTGCCCTCACCTCCTGCTGCCCTCTGTCGGGCCTTACATTTCCTAAGACGCGGAAAACGGGCGGCTTTGAAACGTCACCGCTAATCTGAGCATTTAAAGTCAGCGCTCTCTTCTGAGAGGAGAGAGGCTCAACGTCGGTTCGACGGCAGCTCACCATCTGCCGGAATTTGCACACATTTCGTGCATCGCGATCGTACCTTCGTTGGCCCCAGACCTTGCGGTCTCCAGTAAAATGTTACATGTGTCCGACACAGCTCTCCCTCTCCACGGGTCAGCATTCCTGACGAGGATTTTGAAAAACCACAAACATTAAGTCAAACTGCAAAATTCCAAAAAGGCTAAAAACTCGGCCACTCTGACAACTCCGGTAAATGGGCCATCAGTTTTCCATCCCCGTCGCGTGCGTGACATTTTGTCAAGCGCTTTTCTCATTTTGGAGACTGATTTTTTTGAAAGGTTTCACGAGTGTAAAACCTTCCCCCCACCCCCGTCACACCAACATCACCACCCCCAACGAGCGACGCAATTCAGAGGCATGATTCAAGAATCGCATTCGTTTTACATTTAGTTTGAATACTAAGAATAGGCTTCACCCTTTCTGGCAACAAAACAGCTGTTAAGATGTTCAAACACCAAACGGAAACCTTTTGCAAGGGATCACGCTTTAACCACGTGTAGTTAGCATCCAAACAGACATGCTCTGGTGATGCGTGGTGTAGGCCACTCAGTTTCTACGCGTGCATCATGAGCTGAGGGAACTGGTTACTAACCACAATTGGAACCTCCTTTGCCAGTAGCAAAATATGATAATTGTTTTTTTACCTTTTTTTTTGGCAACAAAACTGACACCTTTTTTTTACGAGGAGTCATGTTTGCATTGACCACAATACATGCGGTCGGAATGCAAACAAAAGACACAACTCTGAAAATGTATGCACTGTCCTTGAAATTGATTGGTCCACACCCGAGACAGCTTTACTTAGAGCCTAGTCTCACATGGTGTTGGACCAGATGACGCCATGTGAGACTAGACTCTAAGAAAAGCTGTCTCGGATGTGGACCAATCAATTTCAAGGACAGTGCATACATTATCAGAGTTGTGTTTTTTGTTTGCATTCCGACCGCAGGTATTGTGGTCAATGCAAACATGACTCCTTGTGAAAAGGTGTCAGTTTTGTTGCCAGATAAAAGTGTAAAATAACAATTATCATGGTTACTAATCAGTGACCGCATCGCGACATCTCGAGCGGTGATGCTGCAGGCAAGCCGTGACTATTGCGTAGGCAGCCAATGGCATTAACACACTGACACGTTGATTCACTTATTGGACTGATTTTCGTTTAATTAAATTGTACAATACATGTTTATTCTATCGTATTACCGTTTTAAGACAGACCTTGCTTAAACGACAATTGGACTGTCACTCATACTTTTAATTTATGTGATATTAACAATTATTTATTATTTTAAAGCTTTCGTGGATGCAGGGATTCATATTCTTGGTTCTTTCGGTAAAGTCACGTAGAAGGAAAGTAATAAAATAATTGTGCTGTTTTTTTATTTTTTATTATTTTATAATTTCCCTTCTACGTGACTTTACCGAAAGAACCAAGAATATAATTATTAATTCTTTACAGCCTTTGTCAAGCCACTGCCGGATGAAAACCTGACCGTGCCTTGTTGGTCGTGGTGCGGCGGGGGGGTGGGGGTTAACCATACTTCACCACTCTGGTCAGTATATTTGGGTAAAGGTGAGAGAGACAATTATTGGTTCAGACATCACTCGCCACCGATAAACTCGTAGTTCACGTGGATTCCACCCTCACACCGCATCACGTGTCGCGGTCCATGTGTGTCGCGCTCGCTCACCATGTGTCATGGGGATGTGCCCGCGGTGTACGAGCGCTAATTGCATCCCCCCGGTCTCTTCTTAGTGCCGATGATGCTGCTGCTGCGCTATCAATCACGCCTCTCCAAACACGGCCCGGCCGAGAAGTGGACGCAGCCGACACCGCGTGTGTGTGTGTGCGTGTGTGTCCGTGCGCGTGTGTGTGTGCGTGTGTGTGTGCGTGTGTGTGCGTGTGTGTGTTTATAGGATCTCTGCCAGTCGTGCCCTGCCCCAGTGCTTTGCTTTGAAGATGCCATGGGACGCGACAGTCGTTCTGCAGACCGCCCTCGTGAGGAATGCTCCAAAATGTCTGAGGTTTTATTTTTGGAGAGAGAGAGAGAAGAAAAAAGTCATCCCATTTATTTATTTTAATTTTGTTGAGAAATAAAGCAGCTGCAGTACAGATGTGCATGGCGAATGTTTAACAATGTTTTGCCGTTCCATACCCATCGATCTAACTCAGTAACCCGGACGATATATTTTTTGTTCAATATTATACATGATGCAATTTACTGAGTAGGACAACTCCCGCCTCGTCAAAAAGTGCCCTGAAATGCGAGGAAGGATGCCGCTCCCCACTGTGTACAAGTAGGCACTGGCATCGCTGTGGCGCACATTCATACTGGTAGGAACCGCCAGGTTACACCAGCCCACAGGAAATTATTGTGTCCGTCGTGCAGGGAGGGGCTGGGTGGGGAGGGAGGGGCTGGGTGGGGAGGGGCTGGGTGGGGAGGGAGGGTGGGGAGGGGCTGGGTGGGGAGGGTGGGGCTGGGTGGGGAGGGTGGGGCTGGGTGGGATGGGGGGCTGGGTGGGGAGGGGCTGGTCACCCCGTGGTGCCCTTATAAAACTCAACGTTTAACCTACTCACGCCGGCTTGTGCCCGCCCTCACAGTCGGGCATATTTGCGGAATACACCACGCCACCGTTGACCCTGGCCATTGACCGAGCAACCCAACGTTCCTACCAGCTCCCTCTGCAGGAATGTGTTCAGCCCGCGCGTCCGTTGGATGTGTCCACCCGCCGCTCTCTCCAGCTAGCCAGCCAGGAAGCCAGCCAGCCAGCAAAACTTAACATACACAGTGAGAGTACCCGTGTTTTGACAGACTTTCCTCCCTCGCCCCCGACGTCCCCACCCATAGGGTGCCCCCCTCTTGCGCGTGACAACCACAGGGCCCACCACCCCCCGCCCGCATACCCCCCCCCCCAGTCGCCCCCCGACCCGCGCGCCCCCCCCCCATTCCCGCACGGCCCCCACCGCACCCCACACCCCACGCGATGCCCCCCAGCCCCACTCCCCTACCGCCCCTCATCGCGCGCCTCCGCCCGTGTGCTCCCCCCCCACTCAGCTCGCTGGGCGGCGCATGGCCTCAAGTCAGCAAAACTTTTTGAGAATATAAAGTAGTATGATGCACTGAATCTGAACCCCCCCCCCGCCCGCCCACAATGCCTCTGTCCACCACAGTCGATCTGCAGATCGTGTGTGCCAGGGCGCAGTGTGTAGGCGCTTCCTACCTGTCCGGCCAGAATGGATGAGTAGGCCAAATACCCTCACGAATCACTCTCTCGAGCTCTCTCCCTCCAGTGCAGGCCCTGCCACAAGTAATCCCAGCGGTGGTGTCAGCGGGCAGTTGGAGGGCCGCTCCACCGCCCGCCCACCAGCATCTCGACAAATCTCGGCAGCGAGTGACAGCCGAACCGGTCCTGGGACAACCCCCAGCCCCTTCACCAAGCCCGCCACTGCATCAGGCTGGTGAAGTATGGTCAAACATCTACCATGACCGAATAGGCGCAGAGAGTCCTGTATCCACGTGGGCAGGGGGGAGGGGTACGTGTTGTTTACAACCACCGCGCTCACCGTCCAACAGAAGCCCAGAGCTGCGCGACTACCACCACACGCGACAATCGTCACACGCGACAATCATCACAGGCGCTTGTTAATTTCACTCGCACCGCTGTAGTGCAGGGTGACAGGAGCTGTAGTGCAGGGTGACAGGAGCTGTAGTGCAGGGTGACAGCAGCTGTGGTGCAGGGTGACAGGAACTGTAGTGCAGGGTGACAGGAGCTGTAGTGCAGGGTGACAGGAGCTGTGGTGCAGGGTGACAGGAGCTGTAGTGCAGGGTGACAGGAGCTGTAGTGCAGGGTGACAGCAGCTGTGGTGCAGGGTGACAGGAGCTGTAGTGCAGGGTGACAGGAGCTGTGGTGCAGGGTGACAGGAGCTGTGGTGCAGGGTGACAGGAGCTGTAGTGCAGGGTGACAGGAGCTGTAGTGCAGGGTGACAGGAGCTGTAGTGCAGGGTGACAGGAGCTGTGGTGCAGGGTGACAGGAGCTGTGGTGCAGGGTGACAGGAGCTGTAGTGCAGGGTGACAGCAGCTGTGGTGCAGGGTGACAGGAGCTGTAATGCAGGGTGACAGGAGCTGTAGTGCAGGGTGACAGGAGCTGTGGTGCAGAGTGACAGGAGCTGTGGTGCAGAGTGACAGGAGCTGTGGTGCAGAGTGACAGGAGCTGTAATGCAGGGTGACAGGAGCTGTAGTGCAGGGTGACAGGAGCTGTGGTGCATGGTGACAGTAGCTGTGGTGCAGGGTGACAGGAGCTGTGGTGCAGGGTGACAGGAGCTGTGGTGCAGGGTGACAGGAGCTGTAGTGCAGGGTGACAGGAGCTGTAGTGCAGGGTGACAGGAGCTGTGGTGCAGGGTGACAGGAGCTGTGGTGCAGGGTGACAGGAGCTGTAGTGCAGGGTGACAGGAGCTGTGGTGCAGGGTGACAGGAGCTGTGGTGCAGGGTGACAGGAGCTGTAGTGCAGGGTGACAGGAGCTGTGGTGCAGGGTGACAGGAGTTGTAGTGCAGGGTGACATGAGCTGTAGTGCAGGGTGACAGGAGCTGTAGTGCAGGGTGACAGGAGCTGTGGTGCAGGGTGAAAGAAGATAGGAGAGCTACAGTGGACGACTGCAAGTCGGGGCGAGGTGCCCCAGGCAGGTGACATTGCTGCTGATAACGATGGCGATCTCAATCTGACTCATTTACGAAACCGGGCAATTGGACCCATGCAGGTAAATAAATTTTGTTTCAACGGACGTTATTTACAAACAAAATACATTCACGGATCCTTCCGCCAAAGTTCTCATGCATGCTGCTCGCAGCGTGCGTGAAACACGACACGATATTCCCGGATATGTAACGTCTGAGTGAACGCTGCCTGCCAATGTCAGGCCATAATGATGGCACACTGTCTGCTCAACCCCAAACCATCCATCCTGCCGGTGCTGGTTCATTTATTTGGGGGATAATGACATCGCCGTCACGTGTAAGCGTAGCGAGCAAGGCGCGCCGTTCTTTTCCTCCGCGGATAATTTTATCCCAAGGGTTTATTTGTTTTAGAAATGCGGTCATCAGGTTCCACTTCCCTGGCTCCGCGAGGTCCACGCAGAAATTATTTATGTGGGCAACAGTGAGTCATTCCGCTGAGCCGGGCCGACAACGACGTTTAGATAACCTCGGTCAATGGCGTTCATCTAATCCATGCCTGGCACTCTGCACTGTGTCATTCCCGTGGAGCGCGCGTGTGTCCCCCCCCCACCCCCTCTCTCTTTCTGGTTACTTTAATTCATTTTACTTAACAGAACGCAGAAGAGTGTCTACAAACAGCACCGAAGGTTGTGTTTAATGTTATGAAATTCGAGTAGCAATATTTTCTTTCTGTAATGAGACATTTTTTTTCCCTCCCACCACCAAACGTTCGAGAAGCATGAATGGTCTCGTTATTTACGGAGTGAAAAACAAACACCGTGATTGCGGTGAAGGTGGCCCGGTGTTGCAAGGAGCACAATTCCATTACAGGCTCACGCAGGAGATAAAACTATCGACTATTTTTATTTTACCAGCTTAGGCCCACTGAGCTATAGAAAGGGACTCCTCTGCTTGCGAACGAGTAAGGTTAGAGAGGTCATAATCAACGTTTTTGGGTTTAG
Organism: Lampetra planeri; assembly: GCF_965212315.1. Classification (NCBI taxonomy): domain Eukaryota; kingdom Metazoa; phylum Chordata; class Hyperoartia; order Petromyzontiformes; family Petromyzontidae; genus Lampetra; species Lampetra planeri. The sequence continues at coordinate 7,965,154 of NC_136136.1, forward strand.
ATCGCGTTATTTATAAATGTGTCGTAACCCTCCACCACCCGACACGGCCAATCAGTAAAAAAGTGTCACGTTGACAAAAGACAAATAGTTCACTGCTTTAGCCCACCGGTGTGTTGAAGCGTGAAACCACAACATTTACAATTTGAGTACGACGTTTCGCTGGTAATTGCATCCAGCATCATCGGGCAATTCGCCACATTTATAAATAACGCGATCTAAACCCAAAAACGTTGATTATGAATAATATTTGTCGCGATAGCCTACGTGTTAAACTGAAGGTTAGAGAGGTCTGTTTCTAAGTCGATTTATTCGTAAGTCCAACTTTACTCCTGTCGATTCCAAACATGTTGTGACGGCACGTGCACTAAACACGGGGAATGACTTTAAAAGTTGTATAATCTCCTGTAGATGCCACTGGTTCTTCATGTTCTGCAGATGTAGATGCCACCAACGCCTTCTATTGAACGGCTTTTTAACTTTCGACTCTCGGTCCGAACAAGCAACTGGACCTACGGAGCACATTTGTTCATATCTCTGAAAGTTCGCATGTCAAATGTTCGTAAGTAGAGGAGTCCCTGTAGCGACCTGGCCACAAATGATAGCCCAACGAAGTGGCTTATCACGTGGAAATTTACAGCAGCCAAAAACTCTTGACGCAGGTTTATCGATGTTGAGGGAAAAACCGGGTGACCCCGACAGAAATCTCCACGACCACGAGGAGAACGTGCAAACTCCACGTATACAGGCGTCAGGGTCGAGATCGAACCCACGACCTCCTGTATACCAGGCGAAGTAGTTAACATCTAGCCACCGTGGTCCCCCAAATGCCGGCGAGAGAGTTGCGGACATTGATTTAGCGACCCGTGTCACTTGATTAAGTGGTAGCTTTAGCTTTATTCCAAATAAACTCCACCGTTGCTGACTCATTTCTGTGGAAGCCTCACGTGGAAGTATTTAACAACAACAACAACACTCGTCAGTAACACTGCCTTAAGCGAAAACAAAATGAGAATTAAATTGAAACAAATGTTTTAATTAGGCTCCGTGGTGTTCAGTGCCGTCTCCAACCCTCATTGACTCAATCTCCCTGGCTTCTCTACGTGATTAGAAGGGCCTTTGACCACAGACGTCACATTATATATACAGTATGTGATTTTCTAATAAGGCAGCGTCTTTGACGAATGTGTTGAGTTTGTTGTTGCTGTTAATCGTGCTTGCGCACCACTGCCAATGGGGCAACAGCAGCGTCACCAGATGATTTGTAGATGCATTTAAGTCCATGATTTACCTTCACGAAAAACGTGAATGTTGTGATAAATACCCCCTAAAAGTCAGTACAACTGCCACAGAATACTCTGAACCTTTTCAGTAAAAATTCAGCAAAATTACGTACTCGATGTTAATAATAGATTAATAATATACAGATGCATAATTATACCCCTACAGTTTCCAGTCAACGTTGAATGGTACACCGTACAATGTTGTGTTCGAAACGACACAGCGCACTGTTTGTCATCGGGCGTGCGGTCACGTCCAACTCCACTCGCCGGGGCCAATTCCAAATACCAGGCAACGAAAATTCAAATCCATTTTAATTGTGTTTAGTTATTTAGTTTCCGTGCATTTAAAACAGCCGCATGGCCAAGTGCAGCATTCGGCATTCCAGCCGTGCGCTTTGTGAAAATGCTCGTTTTTCCACCCGTTGGCAACAGACCTCTCTGTTTTGTTCACTTCCTCGCTGTGCCAGAAATTAAATTCAAACCCCAAACAGCGGAGAAAAGAGTCCGTGCCAATACACAGGGCTCCAAACACGGCCCCTTCAACAAGTCATCCAAAGCCATACCTCATGGACTGCCTGCACTCATCATCATCATCATCATCCATGGTCAATCCACTGCTGGATGAAGGCATTCCCAAGCCGCAGTCATCTCACTCGATCCTGTAAGGTACGAATTCACCCAGCACCTGAACACACGAACTGCTTTCATCGCTCCGTCTCTCTCAGTGGGCTGTCCTCTCCGAGTTGTCCCGCTGCCAATCCGTCCTTGTATGTATTCCTCCACTGCCGCAGTTATTTTGCTCCAATTTCCATTTTTGTTGTACTTATTTCATTTTATTGCTTTAGAAATGATGACACAGGTCGCTCTTGCAAAAGTCAGCCAGCCTGGACTTTCGAGTTCTCATTTGGGTTTCACAAATAAAGTAAAAACTGAACACATGCACTTTTACATTGACACGATTGTGTCCTTGTGTTGTTTTTCTTTATAACATTCAAACGCACGTGGCGGGGGGCTCAGTTTGGTGGGGTGGCAATTTCTGAAAACCGTTCATGCTGCTAAACTTGCACAGGCCTGCGGGTGCTTAGCTATGGCTGATTTACGACCGAGCAGGAAACGGTTACTATCGCGCGGGCCAAGTCATCTCCCCTTGTTCGCATTAAACTCAAAATTCACAACGCAACGCATCCCAGGAGCTGTCCGTGGTCTAAACCGCAGGGAGTCCCGCAGTGGACAGCACGTCCCGTCTTCTGCGGGGTTTATTAAGACTCTCCGGGAAAGTAAAACTCACTTCAAACTCTTAGAGTGATTTTTGAATATGTTAAAAAAAAGTTTGCGTGAGAATGTAGCACTGCGGAGAGCTGTCTTGCAGGAGGTGATTGTGCACGTGCATCTTTATAACGAGGAGAGACGTATTTTGGAAGATGATGCGAAACGTCTACCCTGTGGGTGGTCACGTGCTGCTACGGAGAACCGTTTTCCATGAAGATGATTCTGCACTCACCCCCCCGCCCCCTTTTGTTTGAAGCAAAGCTGTGTGTGTGTCATAATCCAGAGAATATGTTGCCATTGCCAGTCCATAGCCTGCATTTAACCAATTATGCGTGCCTATTTTCAGTCACAGCCCATTACATGCGTACGGCGTTTCCAGCTGCAACATCTTAGCACAAACAACTCTTGTGCGGAGACTCGCGGCGCGGTTGCAGTGGGCCGCGTTGGGTGATACTGACGGATCGCGTTTGCTGTGAAGTGAAAGCGCGCCCCCTTTACCAGGGCTCTCCCATCACGTTCATGCGGCTCTCCCGGGTCTTCTTTGTTTACGAAATTCCGGACACTCCTCCGGTCCGTGTCGAGGCTGCTCCGTTACAGACACTCCGCTTCCAGTCTGTAAACACTACACAGTTAGAGTCGGGCTGCCAAATATCACCGACAGCCCTAAATAAATACGCAGCCCTGCTCGCGCATCTGACGTTCACTTCTGAGAATGCGCACTTATCCTAGAATCTCGCGTCTGCTGTTTTGGGAATGGCAAAATGTATACTTTGGGGAACGTTACCGCACCGCGAACCTGAGCTGACCTGAGTTAAATTCCCGGCCATGTAATCGTGTGGGAGAGCAGGTCTTCCATGAGGCGAGTGTGGGCCTCTATCCGTTCATCAACCTGTATTGGTACTTGTAAGGTGAAGTATGGTCAACCCCCCCCCCCCCCATCATCTTTCTTACTCCCCCCTATCCTCTCTCTAGGGGTCATTTCCTCGTTCGTACCTCGGGCTCCTCCGCGCGTGCTCGCGCCACCGACTGTGCTCCGTTGCCCCTCGGTTCTGCCCTGTACCCGATCGCGGTCCGAAATATGGTATGAAACAAGTATAACCCATAAAAACAAAGTTTTTCACTATAAATCCTGTATATGCGTGGCGGCTAGAGTCCTCTCGTCCTCTGGCTTGAGATGGCTGCCACCTATGGGTCAGATGATTGCATGACACCATTAAGCAATTGGTAATTAAATATAATATTTTTGTCCTAAAAAGTGTAAAATTTTGGAAAACATTTTTCCCGAACATTAATTGTCACGCACAACGAGTCTGTTTGGAAAATGTCAGCTCGATTGGATCACGGGAAGTGGGTTAAAAAACGACCGAAAGATTTGCACGGTCGTAAGCAAGCAAGCAAGCGCGCAAGTGAACTTAATATAAAGGATTTAAATATAACACGACCGATGACCGACAAATCGTCTGTGGAGTGACAGAGAGGCCGCGTAAGTTATTACGGTTGTTGTCACCGTGCACATTGAAGCATACAGTACAGAACGCTGGTAATAATTTCACATGAGTAAGTGGCACTCCGGTATCATGAAAATAATGAACGTCCGTTTGTAAATCCACTGCTGCGTGAAAGTTTCTCCGCAATACTCGATCATGGGGGGTTGTCTGATCATACTTACTCACCACTTGTGTTATTGGGAATGTAAGTCGGGTCGCCAGGGTTCATCGCACAGTGTGCTAATCGCTGCGCCACCACTCTCCCCCTAAAAATGCAGTTGCGTGAGCGAGAGTTTGGCTTCGCGCGCGAGGAACCGGCATGCAGAATGCTGCTCACGCTCAGAATTCTGCATGCACAGATAAAATTATCAATAACCGTGATAAATCTATTACCAGTGAATGAGTTATTTCTTTAATTTCCCACACAAAGCAGCCTCTTTTAATACAATCTATGAACACGAGGGTTGTTGTCCAGACGTCGCTGGTTTGATCTCCTTGACCTCTGTCCACCCCAGCAGTGTCAACGTGCGGACCACCCTCGGTCGACCGGCGGGTCACGTGCAGTGGGTCTCACCACGCGCCGCGGTGGAGAAATGTTAATTAGCTCGCCTGGTATACAGGAGGTCGTGGGTTCGATCCCGACCCGAACGCCTGCCTGGAAATCTGGAGTTCGCGTGTCTCTCTCCCCGTAGTCGCGTGGATTTCTCACATGATCCTCCGGTTTTGCCCTCCATATTTAGAAAAGCGAGTTTATAGTATTTGGCTGATATATATTTCCACGTGATTTGCGACTTCGTTGAACTATCATTTGTGGCCAGGTCGCTTTTGAAACAGAGCTATATAGCCCAGTGGGCCTTACCTGGTTAACATAAAATAAAAACAAGTGCGGGGTACTCCAACGCCCATGTCTTCCAATGCGTCTCCTGGCCAGTGTGGAAAAAATCAGCCAAAATGCCCTCCAGAGGGGTTTCTGTCGAGCATCTGGCGAGCGGCAGGGGCGCGAGCGAGCAATTTCAGGGGCTGCTCCTTTGCCGCCACCGTTGTCACCGTGCCTGTCTGTGGATGTGTGAGAAGAGGCTCCGCGAAGCTTGGTGCGCGTGTGGGAAAGACGGCGTCCTCTCGTGCGAGCCACGTGGGCTCGCAGTGAGTGGGCGCACATTCTTGACCTAGCGTTTACAGACTCGTGTTTTTTTATTGTTTTATTTTTTATTACACAGTAAGCATTAACACATTGGCAACTGCTGCACTTTGGGGGGGGGGGAGAGGTGAAGAGGGGCAAATGCCATTCATTCTTGGAGCCTGGACCCAGGCTCAATTGAGAGGTTAACGCATCAGAAAAGTCCCAAGGTGAAATGAATAAGTAACCAGGACGTGACCAGTTGCACGAGAATATGTTCAGTTCTAAATCACTCACCTAGACCCCCCCCCCCCGCAGCCGCCGCCTCCTCACCACGCGAACTCCCTTTGTTTAGTCTGTCAGATGAAGTGTTTGGTCTGGATGCGGGAGAGTGTTTGGAGTCATCGCAATAGTTCTCCACTCGACGACGAACCGATGGCTCGATACGAGCGCTGCCGCTACCTCGCCCTCCACCTCCTCTCCGCGATTTCGTTCGGCGAATGGTCCCCCCAGCCCCTTCCCCCTCTCCCCTGTTTACCCCCCCTCGCCCCTCCACCACTCTCCCCTCCCATACCCCACGTCCCCCCCAGCCCCCCATCACTCCCCGCCGCCCCCACCCCTCTCCCCGTCCTCCCTCGCCCCCCATCCTTTCCTCCCCCCACCCTTCACCCCCTGCCCCCCACCCCTCCCCCCGTCCCCCCCCACCCCTCCCACCCCGCCCCCCCCCCACCCCTCCCCCCGCCCCCACCCTTCCCACCCCGTCCCCCACACCTCCCACCCCGCCCCCACCCCTCCACTTCCTCCCTAGCCCCCCCCCCGCCCCCCCCCATTCTCCACCAACATCTCCCGGCAGAGCACCAGATACTTTTTTTTATTCACTTTAAATTTGGTTTGAAGAATTGCTAAATGTTTAAATATTAACCCCAGATTATGTCCGTGCTGTTTAAAAGGTAAAAAAAAATGCGGTCAGCGGTACCATGAATATAAAAGTGTCATTTTTCTAACATTAAAATTACTGTGTTCATCACAGCCACGCTCGCTCACTGACCCTTGTGAGCCGGCTTATTACACCTGTTAATCACTATCAGCCAGGTTCATTCCGCTGCTGTATGAAGACCTCCACAGGCTGCCGCCACGGCTGACGATCCTGCGACGCAGCGATCACCCCCAGCACGTGCGCGCCATCTGATTGCATCGCTCCGTCTCCTCGGTGGGCCCATGAAGAGTCGGCGACAGTTTACAGCACGATGTCATCATACTTCACCACGCCGATACGCGTGCGTTTGCTCAAGCTCGGATATCAATCGCAACTGAGCCGTGGCTGGGGTTCGACCTCAGGTGGCTGCGTTCATAGCGGGCTGCTCGATCCACTGCGGCAGCCCCGAGTATTACATTGCTGTAGGAGCCACATTCACGGGTCGCGGCGATTTAACACAAAGTGACTGCGTAAACAATGGCGCACAGACACAAATGAAACCCTCACGGCATCACATTCACTCTCAGCCACAAGCGTTACGAGCGGGGGGGGGGCGTGTATCTCGCCCTCCTCCCCCCTCCTGGTGGCCAAAGCTACGAGGTTGGGGGCCCTCTTGACAACCACCGTGAGCGCCGCTACAGCGTTAAATGTTCGATACCGTGAGCGCAATGATGTCACTGGGCAAAAGGAACCGCGATGTTGTCAAACACCTGACCGATTTGCCGCACCATTCGAGGTACAGCTGACTACCTCCTGAGAAACGAACCACCAAGGCGCCCTGCATCGTCCACTCTCTCTTGACACTGAAGAAAGGCCACGTTGCACATAATGTGGCTGGAACGTGGCTGGAGTTGAGGGTAATTGCGAGCGTCTGACAGTGAAGTGCGTGGTGAAATTATTGCCGCTCTTAACTCATAGACACTAACCACCCCCCCCCCCCCATCAATCTGGTGGGCCAATTAGGCGGGTGGAGTGCACGTGTCAAGGCTACGCGGGAGTTTCTGGCGTGACTGATGGGGACTGGATAATGAGCTGGGCACATCGTGAAGACAGACGTAGCTGCGGCACCGCATCTGTCAACGTGCTACTCGCCGTGCAGTTGGGCACCGTTGCGTGTCTGTGCCGCGCGAGGATTTACTAGTAAGTAGCGTGACCTCGCTTTGCCAACCACAACACGATGTGGATCTGTAGAGAGAGAGAGAGAGCGTCTAATTGCGACCGCATCTCAAGGCGTGGTGCAGACACAGTGAGAGAGTGTTGTCGGTAGAGAGAAGCTTAACCCTAACCACTAAACCTAACCCTAAACCTTATAGCCCTTACCCCAAACCATAACCCCCGACCCTACCCCCTAACACCTAAACCCTTAACATTAACCCTAACCCCTAAACGTGACACATAACCCTAACCACTAATCCTAACTCCTAATCTGAACCCCTAACCCTTAACCGTTCACCCATAACCCCTAACCCGTAACCATAACCCCTAACCGTTAACCTTAACCCCGAAACCCTAACCCTCTAACCATAAACCTTTAACCCTAACCCCTAACACCTAACCCCTAACCGTCTAACCATAACCCTGACCATAACCCTAACCCTATCCCCAAACTTACTAACCCTAACCCTAAACCAGAACCCATAACCCTAAACCCTTACGCCTAACCCAAACCCTAATCATAACCCCTAACCCTCCTAATCCTAGCCAACGTATGGTGGGCTGTTGACGACAGTGTAGACAAATCAAGTGGTGGACTGTACTTCTATGCTCCCACGCCTATGCTTCCCAACATTTCACCAACTCGCAACCGACCAGCGTGGGGTGAAGTATGGCCAAACAAACCCCCACGACCCACACGGCGTGGGGGACGGTGGGCTGGGGGGGGGGTGAAGATCTTCAACCAGCAGTGAGTAAACAGTGTGCTCTACACAATTAACACATTTGCAGTCGTATTGACATCATTATCAAGTGCACAATCGCAGTGGCTGAGCCGAGCGCTGCCTTCCCTGCGTCGCATCTGGTCCTCATCCACAGCAGCAGCAGCAGTATCAGCAGCAGCGTCAGCAGCAGCATCAGTAGCAGCAGCAGCTTATGCGTCAGTATCAGCATCAGTAGCAGCATCAGTAGCAGCAGCAGCTGATGCGTCAGCAGCAGCAGTATTAGCAGCAGCATCAGCAGCAGCATCAGCAGCAGCAGCAGCAGCTGATGCGTCAGCAGCAGCAGTATCAGCAGCAGCGTCAGTAGCAGCAGCATTAGTAGCAGCAGCAGCTGATGCGTCAGTAGCAGCATCAGTAGCAGCAGCAGCAGCTGATGCGTCAGTAGCAGCATCAGTAGCACCAGCAGCATCAGTAGCAGCAGCAGCTGATGCGTCTGTAGCAGCAGCATCAGCAGCATCAGCATCAGCAGCAGCTGATGCGACAGAAGCAGCATCAGTAGCACCAGCAGCATCAGTAGCAGCATCAGCAGCGGCTGATGCGTCAGTAGCAGCAGCTGATGCAGCTGATTCTGCTGCTGCTGCTGATGCCGATGCTGCTCCTGATGGTGCACGCGACCCCAACACTGCGAGGGCTTCACGTTCCGTCACTTTCCGCCGCGCTCATTGGGCCACGGTCCCCATCTCGTGCTGTCGCGCGCGCGCGCACCGAGATACGCATCCTGTGATTTCCACGGCGGTGATGGAGGTTGTTGTGAGTGGGTGAGGTTCGCTCCGTGGTGCTAATTGAGATTAAACAGATTGCCTGGCGATGCTGCCGTTGGCACTGCTGCACAAGCACGCATTCGTCAATTACACTTCATAGCGCATGAGAATGGTCACGATGAATACGTCAAGTGTTGTTGTTGTTGTTGCCAAATTGAGTTTGGGTGGAGGGGCGAGGTGTAAACGCGGACGCCGACGCGAGGAATTTTTTTGTTTGTTCCATGATTCAAACATTTCACCTGGCCCGCTGGCCACGGCGAGAGGGGGCTTCAGTGGAGAGTTCGTGTACATTTTTGGCTGCTCATCCTTTGAAGGAGCGCATAACCGGAGAGGTTTACTCCCGTGGTCCAACGCGTGCTGCGACCGTTGTAAATGTTGCGTGAGCGTGTTGTCTCGAAAGATTTCAATAAGCTGAGACCGGCGAGACACCTCGGTTTGGCTGGCGGGGAGAGGCGGGCCGGGGGGGGGGAGATGACTCCGTGTCTCGCTGCGATCTTCGAAGTCCGTATAGGAGGAGCTGAGCGGAGACCAGAATTAGCCATCGGCAGATAGCAGCTCCGCTGGAAAGTCGCCCCCTTCTCTTTTGCGTAACAGTTCGATGCTGTTGCCAGCGCCAGAGGAATGTTTCGAAATTCACCTTCACAGTGGCGGAGGTATACGGTTGAGTTTCGAGGGGTTAGAGGTCACCGTGGGGCTTAAACCACAGAGGAATGTGAGCACCCGGTTCAGGTCAACGAGAGCCACCGCTCCTCCCCTCCTCATCATGCGAGCTCAAGGAATGCCTGCAAAGCGTTTTTTTTTCCTTTTTTTAAACCCAGAAAAATCTAGCGTCGCTTGCCATTGCAGCTCATACGGCGTGTACCCCCCCCCTCAAAAAAAAAACGCACCCACGGACCTTTATTTTCACTTACAGATTTTTTTTTTTGAAACAGTGGGCAGCCGAGCATAGAACAGAGCGTCCGTGCTGCGAGCGAGCGCCCGGGCGGGTGGAAGGAAGGAAAGTCACTGGGTGGAAAAAATAAGAATCTGCACGGAACGCCGAGCGCGCTCCGTGCGGCCCTCCTTCGAGGGTGCCACTCTCTGAGGCCAGCCGCTCACTGGCACGTGCCACCGGCTGTGCTCAGATTCAACCCGGGGGAGCTTTTAGAAAAGATGGCCAGCGGCACTGGGCCGCACTCCAGAAGTCCGCGGGATGATTCGATCTCCCGGTACGGCAGTTGAAACAAGGGCGAAAATTAATTAATGAAATGCCCCCCCCCCCCGATCTCCATCGCCGCCCCCTCCAATGTCCACCCAGCGGCATTAGAAAGGGGTTCAACCACAGTTCGTCGACTGTCAGGTCGTGTGTGGTGGGATAACGTGTGGGTACACCCACCTCCTCCAAGACGTTGTCCAACGTGAAAGAGTCGGCCGTGTTACCCCCCTCTAGAGCAGTGGTTCTTGACCTTAACTGCAGCCTTGCACCCCTTTGGTTTCTCAATCGTAATTTTTTAAATATAATGTTAATAAATACATCGGTTTGATGAAACACAGTGGGTGTACTTTTGTGCCCGTGCTTCATTTGTCTTTCGATGATTATTGACCTTCTAAAATAATCTGGCCACGTCTCGCACCCACAGAGAGGGCATTTCGGAGTCCCAGGGGGCGCGTGCGGGCCAGGATAAGAAGGACCACTGCTCTAAAGTGTCTCTCTACGAGAGGCCCTGTGGCAGGCAGCGGTGCGAGCGAGAAATTGCAGGGCTGCTCCCCCTTGGGGGAACTGTTGCCATGATAGAGAGATCCTGGCAAGCTACGCCACCATCCCCAAACAACTCTCTTCATGGCCAAACGTCCCCAGTGGACAACCACGACCCATCAAGCTCGGCGTAGTGCGTGCGCAGTGGCAACACTCTACCTTCACTCGCCCGGCATTGCAAGACCTTTCCCCCCCACTCCGATTTTTTTTTTCTAACAGCCGCGCACAGCGGTTATAAAGTTATCATATTTCTGTCATTTCAACGCGAGCGCGTGGCAAGACAGGAAGGAGACGGAGGCTGTAATTGGGCGACGTCCATCAACGACCAGTGATACCAAAGTGCGAGGCGCAGAATGAAATGGCCTCTGTAACAAAACAAAAAAAACCGCGTCCTCTGTACGCTGCCCCGGTGATCCATCTGTAGACACGCCGGAGATTTCTAAGCACCGCCGTGCGCTTTGCTCTCAACCAAAGTCAAAGCGGTTTCCGGCTCCAATGAGCAACGAGGAGGGGCTGATCTCCCGTCCACAACCCTGAGCGTTTGGGAATTCCACATTCCTATGGCACATCCACCAGCCAATACCCCCCCGCGCCTTCGATTGGCACGGTGTGCGAAAGAAGTTAAAAATGCATGCGTACACAGCGTCTGTGCCACGAGCAGCTACATGGGCATGCGCTACCGCAGAGGAACATTGAGTCACAAATGGCATCGCATATTCTGTGACACAAGATCGATGTAAAACTTTCAATGTGCCGCGTGTACCGGATTCCGTGCTTAACAGCACCACAATCACACTCGTTGATTTATATAAACCGCCCCCCGCCCACAATTGTCTTAATAGCCGGCCCAGGTTGGCGGCTGTCAATGGGAAGGTCGCGAGTTACCCATCCTGGTTTCTGGTCCACTCAGCTCACCGTCCCTCCGAGGGTCGATACCATTCGTGCCACTGCGGGGTAAGTCAACATTGGTTTTTCCCGTCGATGATCTCGCCCCTCGCCATAGGAACGTGGAATATTCTACCCGCTGGCTTAGGGCTGTAACACGGGAGACGAGCAGAGCCGCAAATGCTCATTCGACCACGGCACCACTTTTGACGCGACTTCTTTTAATGGGGTATCTATGAATGGATCACCCAGCATTTTTCCGATCTTGCACAAGAGGGGGGGGGGGGTGTTCTGGCTGCCTGAAATATCCACAAAAACACCGCGTTCTCCAGCGATGTGTTTTTCTTCTTATTATTTTCTCCTGTGGGTGGTGTGTGTGTGTGAGAGAGAGAGAGAGTCTGGTGGTGGATGACAGCCCAGTTCCCCTGTTGCTCATTAAGGAATCGTAACGGATACCGTTACGGCGAGCGGACACAAATCACGGAGGACTTCTCCCACTGAGCCGGGCGCGTGCGGCCGCTTCCACGGCTATCCGGGTGCCGGATCTGAGCCGCAGCTATGCGTCGACATCTCTACCAGATACAATATATATGCAGGGTGCTTCAATATTTCTTGTTGAACACTTACACGCGACTTTCGTTTTGAATGGAAAAGGAACGGATAACGCACCGTAGCACGATAACAAATTTAACGTTAATAGCTTCAAAAAGTTGAAGAGTCTCCCACTCGTTCGCCATCTCTTCCAGGTGGTCTCCCAGAGCACCGAAGGCGGCACATTTCTCGTGGTGTTGTTGCAAATTCTCGGAAGTGTTCACATTGTTTTGAAGCACCCCGTAGGTAACGTGGGTCTCCTTCACCAAAGTGCACGCTGGATGATATATTTATATCCAGAGAACGATACGTTGCGTGCCCATTAGCATCTGAGATCTGACGCCGGATCTCGTCAGATCTCAGATGCTAAGCAGCGGGGATGAGACTGGAGAGCTTTCGGATGGGCCGCCACCGTTTATGAAGCGGGTGTTGTGGGCTGCAGCGCGAGTGCGTAACACACCCGCTGTTGTATTGTACTACGCCCCTCTGTCTATGCGCCCAAATACCCCGCCCCCCCCCCCCCATTACTGACGCGGTGCTGCGAAGTGATCATCCAGCAGTGGATTGGCAAAAGGGGGGCTGTGGGTGTTCACCGCGTCGCATCGCCCATCTGGCTCTGTGTGCCACGCGAACCCCTCCGTAGAAGCTCAGCAGAAGGTTCCCTTTGAATAGACCGAACCCCGCCGTAGGAATGTGGAATTTCCACCTCTGGCTCAGGGCCGTAGATAAGAGATGCCCGCCACCTCGAGCTCAATTGAGCAGGACACGGCTGCAGGTGACTGCACTGCACACGCGGTGCCTTACAGTGCAACACCAAGTCACCCCGAGGCACTGCGCGTTAAGGAAGTCACAAGTACCCCCCCCCCTCCCGTGTGTTGCCGGGAAGGTTTTTTTTATAACAGAGTGGGAGAGAGCAGCTTCCCGACTCCAGCGATGTCACCAAGTGGTCTCTGGATTGTAAGACGCTGCGGAGAGTGAGACCCAACCCACACGTGTGCCTAGTTTCCGTAAAGTCATGCAAATCTGGTCTCTCTCTTTCTCTCTGTCAATCACACATATACACACACACCGACCCGATCATAAGATTCGCCCCCATCCCTTTGCTGCCTCACAGAGGTAAACCCGTGCCGTCTTAGCATCCCAAGAAAGACGGCACGGCGTACCTGGCTGTAGCCGCGCGAGCAGTATCTTGTCCTTGTGCATGCGTTTTATAATTAATTGAGCTTTTTTTTCTCCAAGCATGGTCTTTTGCGACAAACTCTATTCTGTCACGAGCACACAGGACCCCCCCCCCCCCCCAGTTACGAGCCACAGCGTGCCGGGGGGTCCGGCTTACTCATTCACTCGCGAGTGCCTGGAGCGGCATTCCACACGCACAGAGCCACCCCCCCCCCAACCTCTACCCCACGCAAAGATGTGAATCATCATCAGCAGCAGCAGCATGAGGCGGTCCGCATTCCCCCCATGGCTGGCCGCGACACTTGGGTCATAGCCGGCGTGGTTAATAGCCGAGAAAACGGAGCGCCTGGAATGTCCACGTTATATATATAATAAATTTACGTTTCAAGTTATTCCGATTTTTTTTTACGGCTGTCGCTTTCTGCGCCCGCTGGTGACCCAGGCGAGCGGTGGTGGCGCGATCCGAGCACAGCAATAAATAAACCGCATGAATAAATATCTCGCACCGCCCCTTGGAGAAGAAGTGGATGTGCGGTGGTGGTGGTGGTGTTTGGGAGAATGGAACGACAGATTTTTTGGAGGGGACTGGGGCAGGAGAGGGATGAGAGGATGGGGGGGGGGCACGAAACGATTATCCGTGCCACCCGATTCGTGACGCAACCCACGATCCGTGACTCCACGCGGACGCAATTCCCCCCGTCCCCAGCGCCACAGGAGGGAGGAGACCCGTGCGGCCAGGATAAAGACAAAGACGCCCCGTGTAGCCTTAACAGACTGTTGGGGCAGGTGCCCGCACGGCACACGAGGCCAGCACCACGCCCGGCCGCCTTTTTCTCCCCAGTGGCGATGTTTACACACCGCTATCAGGTACTCATTTGAGGTTGAGTGGACCTAGGCGAGGCCCAGGACCGTTTCAAGATAATCGTCACTGGTGTTGGCCGTGAGCGGGAATTGAACTCGGGTCGCCGAGTTTGTAGCGCAGCGTAGCGCTAATCTCCCCACAGACAAAGATAAAGGTCCCCCGTATAGCCTTAACAGACTGTAGGGGCAAGTGCTGTTAGCAAGCACCTATGAAGGCCGGAACGGTACACGAGGGGGTGGGTGACCAGCACCACGCCCGACCGCCTTTGTCTCCCCAGTGGCGATATTTACACACTGCACCAGGTACCCATTTGAGGCTGAGTCGACCTAGGGGAGGCCCAGGACCGGTTCAGATAATCGTCACTGGTGTGAGTGGGAGTCGAACCCGGATCGCCGGGTTCATAGCGCTTCGCGCTAACCGCTACACGACCGCTCCCCACAGAACAGACACACACACGGTGGTCATACCTTCGACTAAATTAATCACTCTCTTCGGTGCTGATGATGTTGCTGCTTCGTTGTCAATGTTGCACACACACACACTTAACAACAACTCACCGCGCTAGTCAACAACACCGCCTTGATAATACGACAACGGTGGCCTGAGTATTGCGCCCTGAATGTGTCGATGTGCCATCGTCATCCTCGCGCTGAAATGCCACCGCATATGCTTGGAATGTGACTCCCAGCTGGTGTTAGCCGTGGCCGGGAATCGAACTCAGGTCGCTATGTTCACAGCACAGTGACATTACCCACTGGGACCCAGGGCCGGATCAAGGCACGTGGCTTTAGGGGCTGCAACCCAGGGGCCTTTGCCAGCTGGAGGACCTCCAGAGATGAAGTGAAAAGTTATTTCATTTGTGAATGCCGAATTTTATTTGTTGTTAGCCTTGTAAAAAATTATTAGATTTTTATTTAACTTTGTTTTCCTTTTCAAAATATTACTGGGGGCCTCACAGTACCTGTAGCCCCAGGGGACCTACAAAATGTGAATCCGGCCCTGCTGGGACCATGATCGTTTCACCCTCCCACCACGCCCCACCACTTTTTCACGAATAATGAAGTTGTGTTTGTACATCGCCACATTGTGAACGGTGGCAGAGACTTGGTGGGAGGCCTTTATCCAGCCGTGGATTGACCATGGCCGCCGCCGCTGCTGCTGCTGATGATAATTTCCAGGCTACTGCGATAATGCGTAGAAGTATGCAGAGTGCGCGTGAACACAGAGCCCGGCTGAACCACGCGCTCCCACCACCTTGGCGACAATGATCGCGAACGACGGAATAGAGAAATACGTTGGGGGGGCGGGGTGGGTTGAAATGTAGGGGTAAAGGGGGAGTGGGGTGGGGGGCAAAGGGGGTAAGGTGGGGTAAGTTAGGTGGGGGGGGGGGATTGGAGAGTGGGTGGCGAGTGGACCCCCTTAAACGCTTAATCGTGCCTGAGCATTTGCGCAGATGCGAGAGGCGCGTAGCCTCCACGGAATCCGCCAGCACGAGCCCACTTCCCCTCGCCGCGCTCCTCCAGAGGCCAGACCCCGCCGCTGGGGAGGGATAAGTTAGACTCACTGCAGGCACATTCTTGAGCATTTGCATCAGTCCTCCGGGTTTGCGTGGCTGCGCGCTGCATGGCTGATGAAACGGCAGCAGCAGCAGCTCGCGTGGCCAACGTCACCGGCGCGTCAGTGACCTCGCGCCTGCTTCCTGAGACGCTGGCGTCATGAACGCAGTTGAAGACAAATGCAAGAACGTGATTGTCCAAACACAAAGTGCGTTGTTTGTTGTTGTGTTTTTTGCGAGTTTTAGAAAAAACGTTACCGATTTAATAATTGCTCTGTTTTACGAAACCGCGCAACGATGCAACTGTTTATTTTTTTGAGCTGTGTCGTTACGATTGCTGTACTCACTATCATCAAACGTTCCCTCGATTTATATTCTACCGTGCATCAATCCACTTCTGGATGGAGGTCTTTCCAGGCCGTGTCAGTTATTGGGATTGCGTGTTCATATTCGACCAGATTTTTCAGTGCAGGTTGGCGAAGGTGGGAGGGGAAGGCCCAGGATAGTTCACATACCGCGAGGCACTGATTTTAGCCGTGGTCGGGAATCGAACTCGGGTAGCCTAGGTGCATGGCGAAGTGCGCGAACCGCTGCGCCACCGCTCCCCCACGCCCCCTCCCACAATCATATTACAAACATTGTATCTTTAATCAAAATTAACAGTCCACCGAGGAGATGGAGCGATGAAATCAGTCCGTATGCCCGTGCTGAGTGGATTTTTATATCACAGGATCGTGAGAGATGGCAGCAGCTTGGGGAGGCCTTCATCCAGCTGTGGATTGCCCATGGCTGAGGATGACGATGACGCTGATGCACCCATCCCAATGCGCAATTTTGCAAAGCGTCTTCTCTCAATGGACGTGGAACAAATGGCAGTGGAGGAATCTTGTTGAGTCGCGTCGCCCCATGTGACACCTTCACCCCACGGCGCTCGGCAGGTCACGGCGCTCTCTTGGGGAATGATGGTGGTGGTGGGTGGGAACGAGCGGCTCGGAGCAAGGCTCCGATCTTCTCCCAGCCCCACCAACCCCCTCCGCCGCCATCCTCCCATGCCTCGAGTCGACACTCGTTAAGACGACGGCGCTCACATTTCCTGCCCGGGTTAAACTCGCCCCTTCTCCACTTTGATCGGGCGGCGACTGCGCGTCGTCGCACGGGAGTCTCGCTCTGAGCAGGATTATCGCGTGTGCGCGTGTTGCCTGAAACGAGCCGGAGGGAAAAGGACAATCTCGGCGCTTCTCACGGGACGCAGTCTCGTCGCCGTGCTCTCTCGCAAGCAGATGGAACCGGCGCCGGAGCTGACGACTGAACAGCCCCCCCCCCACCCATTGTTTCCCTCCAGAGTCAAGTAACACAATGTCATCATACCCTTTGGTTCTTTCGGTGAGGTCACGTAGGTATAAAATTAAAATAAGAAAAATAAATTGAACACAATGCCAGTTTGGCACGTAGGATTTCGCCTGATGAAGCTAGTTGTAATTACTGGCGAAATGTCGTACTTGGATTGTAAATGTTGTGGCTTGGCTCTCCAACACGCCGGTGTGCTGTACTAGTATACTACACTATACACTAATATACATTACACACTACACTATAAACTACACACTAGTGCTGTACTAGTACACTACACTATACACTAATATACACTACACTATACACTACACTATACACTACACACTAGTGCTGTACTAGTACACTACACTATACACTAATATACACTACACTATACACTACACTATACACTACACACTAGTGCTGTACTAGTGACGAATTGGCACGTTCTGTTGACGTGGCAACCTTTACTAGTTGGCTGTGTCGGGCGGTGGCGGGTTTTCACGACACATTTATATATTTACGCGATCTAACTAACAAAAACCTCTATCATGAATGATATCAGTCGCGGAAGCCAACTACGTGTTAAACAATGATAGTTGTTATCGTCCTTGTGCAGAATATTAAAAAGAAGCAGACTGTCTCATTCACGTACAGTCCGTCTATCCACAATTTACGCAGAGTAAAAAATTACATGTAAAATTATATATATTGCAAATTATAGATTGAGTAAAATCAAAATATGATCATTTCAATGTACATCTTAAGCGGAGAGACGGGCATGCGCAGGAGATGTACGGTCCGCTGATTTTCTTTTGTAATTTATATTCTCAGCGAACGACGCACATTGCCGTCTTGAGTTGCGCATTTGACAATTTAGCGTTGGGTTACTCGCCCGCAAGATCGGCCGTTCACCGGAGCATTGATGCAAGCAATGTCGAAATCAGTGCTGGCTCTGCTTCTCATGAGGCATCACTGCTGCTATAATAGAGGGGTTTTTTTGGGGGGGGGGGGGGGGTTGGATCGCGTAAAACCCGCCTCCTATCATGGATGATATTGGTCGCACAAGCAGACGTGTTGTCACTGCTGCTGCTGCTGCTAATACTCTCAGTGCAATCGTGCGCTCAGAGTCGCCGATGGGTTGTGTAAGAAGCACGTTTCTTGTGAGCAAGGTCGCGCGACGAGGCTGAGATTAGCTGCAATGCCGGGACCACAATGACAGCTTTGTTACATTAAAAGGTACCGTATAGCTCCTTAAGGCAAAGGCTACAGATGTAGTAATCGAATTTTCAGCAGCATAAGCTGCAGGGGCATACTCGGAGAAGCCGACTTTGGAATGCAATGTGTTTTTGTTGTTGTTCAAAAATATAGAAATATCAGAGATGTATAATCGTTGTTTCGTTCGGTAAAGTCACGTAGATATAACATGAATAAATCACGACGTTAAGATCGCAACACAAGCAACCGTCATCAGGTGAGCTATTAATTAATTTTCTATCTACGTGACTTTACCGAAAGAACAAAAGAGTATGGATTCCTGCAGTCACGAAAGCTTCAAATCTAGATCGGAGATGTATCATTATCAGCCGTGGTCAATCAACTGCTGGACGGAGGCCTCTCCGCGCATGACCCCGCGACGAAATAATCCACCCATGCACCCTGCGCACGTCCACTCGGACGCGTTCCATCCTTTGGCTGCCACTCCGTTATTCTTCTCGACCGCCGTCTGTCAACCCCTCCTAGCCGCGACGCATCCACCCCAAGCTCCACTCGATCTTCCTTAACTGTTTTTGGTTGATGCCAGGAACCCGCGCGTGTGTTTTCTGATCCACCTGGTGTACCTCTCGATGTCTCGTTACGTATCGTCGAGCATGCGTCTCTCTCCACGTGTCTTTGCGCGCCTCTCGGCTCCTGTTCCGTGTTTTTCTTTTTGTATATAAACGAACGACCCACGGTGTTTCTGGACCAGGTGTCACGGCCCGGTGGGTGGTGTTCACCGATGGAGCGTTCGGTTTGTGCACGGGACCTACGCGGCAAACGGATTTGGCGTTTTTTTTATCGCGCAGGCGTTTGAGTCGCGAACTGCAAACCGGGGCAAACGAAAATTAAACGTTTGTTGCTCTTTCCATTGAGGTAGTTTTTTTTATGTAATCGCTAATCGCCGTGCCTTTTTTTAAAAAGAAATGTTCCTACATTGAACAACGCATTTTTCCATTTTGTTTTTGTTTTCAGAGATTGCATTTTGCGATTAGGCTTCGAGAATGCGTGCCTGCCAACCCCCCCCCAAGTCGTACCTTATTGTGTGAGCGGCGTAAACAGGATATTTGGAAAGAATGTCTATTGCTCTGTGTGTACAGTACAGAATGTTATTCGGCGGGTTCGAGGAAATGGTCAGCTTAGTCTTCCATTTACAGATTATTCCATGATGCATTGGGCAGTGGCGCGGCTCAGCGGAGCACGTTCACCACATTGTTGTAGAGATTCATGGGTCGAAACCAGCGGCCGCCCTGGTTAATACTGCGGTGTGCAAGAACCGTGATCATATCACGCGTCGTCTGCTCTACAATGGACGTTAAATAATCCCCTGACGTCAATTGCAAGAGTGTAGCCACTGTATGCCGCCGTAAGAGTCCACATTTTTGTCAAATTCAAAATGTACCCCGAACATAACTCAATTTGGATCACACACACAGCGGAAATCATCGCCCCCTGCTGGCGGACTGATGCCCCGGGGTCACTCTCGCAAATGAGACTCTATCCTGGTCTCTTGAGTTCGCACCCCGGTAAAACAAAATCGACTTGACTTGAACACAAATCAGGCATGTAGCTGAACGCTAGAAGGCAAAGCGTGAGGTTCAAGCATTTTTCATTAGCAATTCATCCTCTATCACTCACTGAAAACGCATGACTGCCCACAGTGAATTGATTTCTTTAAACGTTAAATATTGCATAGACGGTTAAGAGAACACATGCTCATGCTGTCACATAGACTCCCGGTTATTTGTGGGAGATCGACCCAGCTGTTGTCTACACACACAAAGATACAAAGATACAGACACCGAGACACACACACACACAGAGACAAGCACACCTAGACACGAGACAAAGACAAAAACCCCCCGTATAGCCTTAACAGACTGTAGGGGCAAGTGCTGTTAGCGAGCACTTATGAAGGCCGGAACGGTACACGAGGGGGTGGGTGGCCAGCGCCACGCCCGACCGCCTTTGTCTCCCTAGTGGCGATGTTTACACACCGCACCAGATACTCATTTGAGGCTGAGTCGACCTAGGGGAGGTCCAGGACCGGTTCAGATAATCGTCACTGGTGTTTGCCGTGAGCGGGAATCGAACCGGGGTCGCCAGGTTCGTAGTGCAGCGCGCTAACCGCTACACTACCGCTCCCCTACACACACACAGACCAATACACACACACATTGTAATTATGCAAACACACACCACAGAAGGGAAACGTCACCTGGGATGTTTGCAAGAGTTTTGACATTTCCTTCAAATGTGTGCACAGAAACACAGAGACTTTGGATGGCAGCGCAGTGGTAACACTCGTGTCTCGCAGCGAGAAGCACCTGGGTTCGATACCCGACCCAGCAGCCTTCCTGTGTGGAGTTCGTCTGTTCTCCCCCCATAGAAATTCAAAACAAGTCGTGCAATGTGACCGGTATTTGGCCAAACAACCCGGCGCTGAAATGTTACCTGCAAGGGCCCTTCCGAAAAATCGTGTCGACACTCAGCGAGCCGTTCTTGGGTTAGCGAGCGGAGCAATAATGATAAGGAGACGTTGTTACCATTCTAAAAATGCGTTGGTTCATCAATTGTTTCATTCAAAGTTTTCATTTACGCTGCTCATTGATGCAGGATAAAATGTGTGCTCGTGAGAATATATCGTTTAGATTATTTCACAACTTACGCTACACATGTCCCCTTTAGGGGATTGGAACAAACAGTGTGAAACCAGATATGGTTCTGCACATAATTTGGTTAAATTACAGCGTTAGTTTGTCTGTCGTAAGAAGAGCATTACAGTACTCTGTTCGAGGGCAGAGTACTGTAGCGAACAGATCAGAAGTCACTTGGAGTGATCTCATTAATCGTCACGTGATATCCGCTTCTGTGGCCCATTCTCAAACGCAAGGAGTTGCGCGGCTCTGCAGGAGCCCCAACTGCATTCGTCATCTCAGAGGACGGCACCAATACAACAATCGGGATACACATCGGCGAACGCGCGTGATTAATTATGGCGAGCGAGGTGTTCCCGGAGGAACGGGAGAACGGCGCTAATGAGGACGGCACATCGAGGAGCGAAGGTAACAGAGAAGTGCACGCGAGGTGGCGTGTTGGGAACAGCGAGTTCCGGAGTCCACGGACGTTTTTCGGTGCCGATCCCTGTCCAGAGACGTACGCTGGGAAAGCGCTTTTCGCCAAGGTAGAGCACAGAGGGAAATTCCACATTTTGTCCCAAACAACGAAGCACGTTCAAGGGGAAATCCGGGCCCGAGGTCCGTTACGCGATTTGGCTGGGGCGGAGGATGGTGAATGGGGTGGTGGGGGCTTGGGGAGAGAGTGGCTTGGGTTGAGTTGTAAAATTTTGGTCATTCCGGGGAAGGTGGCGCACGGAAGCGGCGATGGTGCTGCGTGCCGCCTCTGTCCGCTTCCTCTCCGTGCGGTTTCTGCGGTGGCCATGCTATGAGCGAACAGGGGCCGTGAATTGGGTGGGTGGGCAGTGTGTGGGCTAGAGGAGAAAGAGAGGAATTGCTCTCAGAAATGTTCCCAGAGGGAATCCTCTGACTCAAGCTCACGAGTGATTCATGCACGGCGATCCAAGGGCACCCCCCCCTCCTCATTCTCCTGCGAAGCACTCACTTTCAAAACAAACTCGCCTACGCCACTAAAGTCCACAAGAAAACACGTCCTTGCCCTTCCCACTCCTCCCTTCCAGTCTCCCTCTGACGGAAACCACGGGGAATACGACACAACGTGGATCGGTACCACGTCTCCAGGGGATGCACGGGGGGGGGGGGGTGGCAGGGTGATGTGCAGTGCTCACACCGCTGCCTCACCGCAAGAAGAGCCTGGATACGATCCCGAATCTCGCGCGCCTCTGTGTGTGGAATGTGTTCCGTTTATTTCTCCCTCTGTTCTGCATGGGTTACCCCCGGGTTCTCTGGGTTCTCTGCGTTCTCCAAACCCTCCCCACGTGGATCTGTATTGAAGCAACTGAGCACGGGACGAGCACGTGATATCGCCCGACCAGAGCCGTGTACAGGTTGAGTGTGCAACCCAGGGGCCGACGCGCTAATGTCACAAGTGCAACGTTCTGGGGCACCACGTGGCACTTCTATGGCTCGGCAGAGGCCGCTTTCTCCAGCCAGAGGTGCTCGTGGGCCTCCACTCGCCGCGCTCTTGACCTCAGCCTCACAAGTGTCTCTCACCGCGAACGATGTCCCCACTCTCACTGCTTTCGAACCTCTCGCTCGTGCAGTCCTCGCCAGCGACGACGCGTGCCGAGTCACGCTAAATAAACTCTTTTGTGTCGGTCCTCCCCAGTGTAGAGCCCCCCCCGCCCCGCTCCCAAAAATAGCCGGGACATGACCACACTGGCAAGGGAATCGTCCCCAACGCGACGTGCTGGAAGGTGGACAGCAGGGCAGGGGCGGGAGGGCGCAGGAAGCCCGGGCGAAGAAGGCCTGGGGATGTTTGAAAGTTGGAAGGAAGTCACTAATGGGCATTCATCCCTCGAGGAGTATCCTGCCTGCGTGGGCCGACGGCGGGGACCCCTCGCTCTCGCTCTGACTCTCGCTCTGACTCTCGCTCTGACTCTCGCTCTGACTCTCGCTCTGACTCTCGCTCTGACTCTCGCTCTGACTCTCGCTCTGACTCTGACTCTCGCTCTGACTCTCGCTCTGACTCTGACTCTCGCTCTGGCTCTCGCTCTGACTCTGGCTCTCACTCTGACTATCACTCTCGCTCTGACTCTCGCTCTGGCTCTCGCTCTGACTCTGGCTCTGACTCTCGCTCTGACTCTCGCTCTGACTCTCGCTCTGACTCTGGCTCTGACTCTGGCTCTGACTCTCGCTCTGACTCTCGCTCTGGCTCTGAGTCTCGCTCTGACTCTCGCTCTGACTCTCGCTCTGGCTCTGACTCTCGCTCTGGCTCTCGCTCTGACTCTCGCTCTGACTCTCGCTCTGACTCTGGCTCTGACTCTGACTCTCGCTCTGACTCTGGCTCTGACTCTGACTCTCGCTCTGACTCTCGCTCTGACTCTCGCTCTGACTCTGGCTCTGACTCTGGCTCTAACTCTGGCTCTGACTCTCGCTCTGACTCTCGCTCTGACTCTCGCTCTGGCTCTCGCTCTGGCTCTCGCTCTGACTCTCGCTCTGACTCTCGCTCTGACTCTGACTCTCGCTCTGGCTCTGACTCTCGCTCTGACTCTCGCTCTGACTCTGACTCTCGCTCTGGCTCTCGCTCTGACTCTCGCTCTCACTCTGACTCTCGCTCTGGCTTTGACTCTCGCTCTGACTCTCGCTCTGACTCTCGCTCTGACTCTGGCTCTGACTCTCACTCTGACTCTCGCTCTGACTCTGACTCTCGCTCTGACTCTCGCTCTGACTCTCGCTCTGGCTCTCGCTCTGACTCTCGCTCTGGCTCTCACTCTGACTCTGACTCTCGCTCTGACTCTCGCTCTGGCTCTCACTCTGACTCTCACTCTGACTCTGACTCTCGCTCTGACTCTCGCTCTGACTCTCGCTCTGACTCTCGCTCTGACTCTCACTCTGACTCTGACTCTCGCTTTGACTCTGACTCTCGCTCTGACTCTGACTCTCGCTCTGACTCTCACTCTGACTCTCGCTCTGACTCTCACTCTGACTCTGACTCTCGCTCTGACTCTCGCTCTGGCTCTGACTCTGACTCTCGCTCTGACTCTGACTCTCGCTCTGACTCTCGCTCTGACTCTCACTCTGACTCTCGCTCTGACTCTCGCTCTGACTCTCGCTCTGACTCTCGCTCTGACTCTCGCTCTGACTCTCGCTCTGACTCTCGCTCTGACTCTGACTCTCGCTCTGACTCTCGCTCTGACTATCGCTCTGGCTCTCGCTCTGGCTCTCACTCTCGCTCTGACTCTCGCTCTGACTCTGACGCTCGCTCTGACTATCACTCTCACTCTGACTCTGACTCTCGCTCTGACTATCGCTCTGGCTCTCGCTCTGGCTCTCACTCTCGCTCTGACTCTCACTCTGACTCTGACTCTCGCTCTGACTCTCGCTCTGACTCTCGCTCTGACTCTGGCTCTCACTCTGACTCTCGCTCTGACTCTCGCTCTGACTCTGACTCTCGCTCTCACTCTGGCTCTCTGACCCTCGCTCTGGCTCTGACTCTCACTCTGGCTCTCGCTCTGACTCTCACTCTCGCTCTGGCTCTGACTCTGGCTCTCGCTCTGACTCTCGCTCTGGCTCTCACTCTGACTATCGCTCTCACTCTGACTCTCACTCTGGCTCTCTGACCCTCGCTCTGGCTCTGACTCTCACTCTGGCTCTCGCTCTGACTCTCACTCCCGCTCTGGCTCTGACTCTCACTCTCACTCTGGCTTTCGCTCTCTCGCCAGATAAACTCGCCGCTTCCTCACTTCCCCCCTTCCTCGATCATTGGGGCGATGGTGGCGATAGCGAGGGGCCCTGGAGGGATGATCCCGCGCGGGCGCTTGGAGCGGTAGGATACAAATAAAGAAATGCGATCCTGGGCAGCGACTGGGGGAAAGTGGCCTCACAAATCACCGCCGCGCGGACGTGGCGCTCCCAATTTTGGCTCGCGTACGGCGGCACTGATTGTGGTTGTTTTTTTTTTGTTACAAAGGGGATCGTTCTCATTGTCTTCAAGGAAAGCATTGTTCTGTCGGCACGTATGCTTCTTGTCAAAATTGCGAACGCTCAACATTGGGGCAAAAGGTCATTCGTGATATACACGAGTTCTGTGTCTGTACAACCAAATGCTTAATTTCAGCCGGAGCTGTCCTGGACTGAGCTCCAGAAAATATTTATCAACCATCCACCCTCACTTATTGTTTTGGGAAGGGGTGGGGAGGCAGGAGTTGGGGGGGGGGGTGTCTGGAAAATATTTCCTGAGAAACGAAGCCCCGTGTTTTACCACTAATGGGCAGCAATGGAAGCAGCCGAGCCACCCAGCGAGAAGCAATGAACCCTGCAGAGAGAAGGGCAGAGACAGGCAATTACCGGACATCCCGAAGGCCAGAGGTCTACACGTCCACTTTTGAAATGACGAGGATGATCAGACAGTTGTTAAAGAGCGAAAGAACAACAACTTTCAGCGCAACAATCAACCCAGAATAAAAATGCATTTAACAAAATTGCAAAGAGCGCAGAGCGAGCAGTAGCCAAGGTGTCATCACCACCAGCCGTGGTCAATCCACTGCTGGATGAAGACTTCCCCGAAGCCGTCGCCACCGATCATAATTGCCTGCGTTGGAATTCCAAAATATCGTCGCCGTTTCATTAGTCATGTAGAAATAAACTGCGTTATACTCACCAGTCACTCCACGGGCTTTCCCCACCAACATCACCCAACAGCAATTCGTTAAACAAACTCTGACCAGGTTTCGACATGTTTTTGGGTCTCGTCGACAGCCCGGGGTTTCAAACAAACAGCGCAATGGTTGTCAGATGTTATTGGCTACGCACCTGGCGCTCGAAATTGATGGGAAACACGGAGACTGCCATGGAAATGGAACAAACGTTGAAGAGTGCACAAGCATACTCTTAGGTTCTTTCGGTAAAGTCACGTAGATAGGAAAATAAATAAATAATAGAACACGACGTTTCGATCGCAACAACAAGCGATGTTTCTCTCTTTCACCCGAGGACGATCGCTTGTTGTTGCGATCGAAACGTCGTGTTATTGTATTCATTTATTTTCCTATCTGCGTGACTTTACCGAAAGAACCTAACAGTGTGAATCCTGCAGTCACGACAGCTTCTAATCAAGATAGTGCACAAGCAGGCACGGAGAGTTGGGCATGGTCCGGAGTCACGCTGCGCCAAGCAGGAACAGCGAATCGGGCAGAGCAATATCTGAGCAACCTGCCACGCGGAAAACACACATGTCAGGGCAATTCAGAGGCGGATGTGAAGCCAATCGAGATCCATGCTTGTAATTACATTGAAATACAGAGTGGAACCCACGGATTACAGAACATACGCGGCTTAACGATGCCATACAATCTTGATTTGCAGCTTTCGTGACTGCAGGAATCCATACTCGTTGGTTCTTTCGGTAAAGTCACGTAGGTAGGTATAAAATAAAACAAAACATCCAAACTATAATGAAAAGTAAGTGGACAGGGCTCGGTATGGGACGACGCACGAGAACGGGCAACTCGCAACGGCCCTGCGGTGTCGGAGAGTCCATCACGCCGCCAGCGCTCGTATCGAGGTGGGATAGAAATTGAAGTGGGCTTTGCCAGCCAGGACACATCACGAGAATGGGGCGATGGACGAGAGTCAGGAGTAAGAAGGAAGTGGCAGCCAAATAATGGCAGTGAATCCGAGAGGATCGGCCGCCGCGGAGAGATGGAGCGATGAAATCCGTTTTGTGCGTGGGTGCTGGGTGAGTTGTTGCATAGCAAGGACGCATGCGTAGCCAACCGTCCTAATCGGAGGTGCGGGGGAAGAACAACAAGAAATCAAACTGAAAAAAAAAACCTAAGAATAAGAAACCAAACACCAAAACAAGCGCGCGAGAGGTCGCGACGGCTTTGGGAGGCCCTCATCCAGCAGTGGATTGACCACGGCCGACGATGAAGCCGAGGTCGCGGAGACGGAAGCAAGGCGCGGCATCATTCGGCTGCGGCGCACGGGGCCACCCACCACAGCAGCGGTCACGCGTGACCCTCTGAGCCGTTCCCTCTAAACCCCGGCAGGCACGCGGCCGAGTCCGTGACCTCTTGCTTAGCTTAGAGACAAATCAACAGAGGCCAGCCCTCCTCACCCCCCTGCGGGGGTAGCAGGGTACACGGGGATTTAGGGGGGTTGGGCGACGGTGGGAGGCAGAGGGGGGGTCTACATGGGTCCTGGGATTCTTTAATAACTAGGGCCGAAACCGTTGCGTAAATTCCAGGAATTCCTCGCGTCCTCTCGCGCACAAAGACACAGGAAGGGGGCAAAGTGAGGAACTGCTCGGCGAGAACGAAGCGGAGGTTGTTTTTTTTGCTCATGCGAATGTCGTACTGTGTGTATTACTTCCTTCGCACCGCACGTAACCAACCGCGCCAATCGGAGGTGCCGACGGAACCCAGAGTCCGCGTAGATCCCCGCTCGACCTCCCCGTGCCGTCGCCTCTCGTGTCCAGTTCGCGATGGCGCTTTGACGGCTCGCTTAGATGCGGCCTATCTGTTGAGCGCGCAGGCGGTGCAACTGCACCGGGGCCCAGGCGCCTAGATACGAAGAGACAGTGGAGAGGAACCCACCCCCGCCACCCCACGTTATTTATTGCACCAGGGCCCATGCCAACCACCCTCCGCCACTGGTACAGGGGTCGTCCATAAATGACGTCACGCGATTTTGGACGATTTTTGACCCCCCCCCCCCTTCGTCACACGACGTCACAAAAAATCAGACCCCCCCTCAAATATGACGTCACAAAGCTCTGCCCCCCCCCCCAAAAAAAAAGACATGCTTCAAATCGCTTTAAACAATTGTCATTGTAGTGCGTATTTAATGTGTTGTAGGAGAAAACATTTATAAAAAAAAAAGTGTATTCAATTATGTAGAACGTGTTGTATATATTTATGTAAAGTTGCGCATTTTGATGTGACGTCACATTTCTCAACCCCCCCCCCCCCTCGTCACACATCGTCACAAATGTCTGACCCCCCCCCCCCCCCCCAGGTGCGTGACATCATTTATGGACGGCCCCGCAGTTACACGTGTAGAGATGAGAACACCTCTAGACACACTCGTGATTGCCCAGACGTGTGACATGTGCATCATCCTGTCGATCCACTGCTGGATGAGGGCCTCCCCATGCCGTGCGGGTCGTGGAGTTCAGTTGACCCAAGGTTCTTCACGATAGTCGGTGCGGGTTGGTGAACGCGGGGAGCATAGCCGTAAAGTGCAACGATTAGCGTTGCCGCACCGTGCTCTGCCTCCCGTCGCGTGGCCCCCTGCTCTACAACATTAACTATGTACATTGCGACGACAATTCGGGCAATGATCCTTCCACAGTTTGTGCTCGTGCACCACTGACAAATCAGCCAAAAAGTTTAAGCGAATTTTTGTTTGCTTTTTTTCCCCCTTCCCAGCGTCGGCGTCGCGTTTGGTGAACGCGCTTTCTGTCCCTGTGCCCCATGCAACGTGGGCCACTCTGCCCGCTTGGGCCTTGGGAAATCGCGCGTACGTGGCGGTGTACGGGGTGAAGCGAGAGGGGGGGGGCTTCATGCGACCTCTCAACGCCGAGACTGAGAGCCCTGCGCGCAGCGCCACAATGCGCCGCTTGTTCCGTAACCGTGATTTGTATCTTGGGGTTTTAATTACCGCCGGGACACCGCATCCAAACTGCATTCATTATAATTAAAATAGTCCCCGCTGCCACCAACAGCGTGGCGTGATGTTTATTGGTGGG
Organism: Lampetra planeri; assembly: GCF_965212315.1. NCBI lineage: Eukaryota > Metazoa > Chordata > Hyperoartia > Petromyzontiformes > Petromyzontidae > Lampetra > Lampetra planeri. The sequence continues at coordinate 7,993,763 of NC_136136.1, forward strand.
GCGACGTTATATAACGAATCGTACACATTTCTGTCCGTGTTTACGAATGTACGCCTTAATAGCGCACACTGCCTGTCGCATTTGCTCGGCGAATCGTTTAAACCAGTCACAGTGCGATTAAGTAAAAAGATACGTCATTCATTTGAACGTATCTTCCTGCGTGTCAGTTTATACAATGGGCTTAGTTTCTCAAATCCGTCCCCTCCACCGCCTCCGTCCACCTTGCAGCAGTGCCCATGGGTTCAGTCGATTGGCAGGTCGTGTGTGGTGGAGTCAAGTTTTGGGTAAGCTCACCCCATTGAAATTGGAAGAGGAGGCCAAATACCCTCTACAGATTTGCCTGTCATTGAGGCCCTTCCTTCAGCAGTGTCGTGAGCGACCAAGTACAGCCCTAAACATTTGCCATTCTACTTGTGTGGACATTTGATACATCTATAATTTAATAATAACATTTTGACTTGAAGCTTTCGTGACTGCAGGAATTCATATTCTTGGATGATTCGGTAAAGTCACGTAGATAGGTTCAAAGAAAATATAAAAAAAAATAACAACAAAAAATTACGACGTTTCGATCGCAATACAAGCAATCGTCATCAGGAGAAAAAAATAGCGGAAAGCTGCTGAGGCTTTGTTACCGAAAGACCCAAGATTATTAATAATAACATTTATATACTCAAAATAACTCGTGGCATTGTAATGAAGCATCCACAATGTTTACAAGGAAGTGAAGTTATTCTGTCGGATTGATAAAATACGCAAGAGCGCGAAAGTCGAAAGGTTCCTTGTTTTTTTTCTTCTCACGCGGCTTGAACCACAAATCCACCGTAAACACAGAGTTAGAGACGAAAAGAGGAACACGACGTGGAAAAGGGAACACACGCAAGTTGTCGGAATCATGCTCACTATACTATACAGAACACACGCAAGTTTGCTGAATCACGCCCACTGTTACTATACAGAACACACGCGAATAAGCAGAATCATGCTCACTATTACTATACAGAACACACGCAAGTTAGCGGCATCACGCTCACTATTACTATACAAAACACACGCAAGTTTGCGGAATCACGCTCACTGCGACTATAGAGAACACACGCAAGTTAGCGGAATCACGCTCACACACGCGAGTTAGCGGAAGAGCAGAGAAACATCATCCACTTGAGGACGGCTGCCTGCGTTGTGGCCGAAACGTCGTGAGAATTATTTTATTATGAGGACGGCTGCTTGCGTTGTGGCCTAAACGTCGTGAGAATGATTTTATTATGTTTTATTTTTATTATTTTATTATTTCCCTTCTACGTGACTTTACCGAAAGAACCAAGAAGATGAATCCCTGCAGTCACGAAAGCTTTAAATCGAAATCATCCACTATATATTTCAAGGCAGTGCTATTGACGAACGTGTTGAGTTTATTGTTGTTGTTGTTTGTGATTGTGCAGCACTTGCCAACGCAGCGCCAGTACCGTAGAGTCGTGTCTGGTAAGAGGAGCGGGTTGGGACAGGGCACGGCGCTCGTGGTGGAGATGGTGACTCGTGGTCAAGACGAAAGATGGAGTGGCAGCCTCAGTCCATCCCGCGGTCGTAAATGTATCTTTCTGGAGCGACTGAATCGTCGTCCAGAGTGATAATAGAATCTCACGCGCAGCAACGTGTGACACGGTTTTCACTAAAGGGGCCGTCCATAAATGACGTCACGCGATTTTGGTAGATTTTTGACCCCCCCCCCCCCACCCCCTCGTCACACGGCGTCACTAAAAGTCAGACCCCCCCACAAATCTCTGCCCCCCCCAAACAATATTTCCATTTTGAAAATAAAACAAATCGCTTTAAACTATTGTCATCGTAGTGCGCATTTAATGTGGCGCTGTACTCTGATGTTGTAAGAGAAAACATTTATTACAACGTCTATTTAATTAAGTAGAACGTGTTGTCTATATTTATTTAAAGTTGCGCATTTTGACGTGACGTTACATTTCTCAACCCCCCCCCATCACACATCGTCACAAATGTCTGACCCCTCCCCCCGCCCCTAGGTGCGTGACGTCATTTATGGACGGACCCAAAGTGCGTGTACTTTGCTGGCATTTCGGTGACTGCAGCTTGGGTTGGAGATTGAGTTCGAGTAAAAAAAACAAGTCGCTTCGGCCGAGCCGTTTGCTCGGCTCTCGGGGCACGGTGGCATCGCCCTTGAGAGTTAAAATACGCGCACGGATTCGGCACGCCGTATCAATCCGCGCTCACTCGCTTTAACCTTGAGATCATCAAATCAACCTGCAGCTCGCGTCACGGAACCCGCGCGCGGCACGGTCTTCACTTAGCGGATTGTCTCATCTGCGCCGTGTATTCTTAACGCTCAATTAAATAAATTGCCATAACTTTGCCGATTGCATTTCGCGGCTACAATTTTACGCCGTGACAGTACGGGGCCGGCCCGCGCGCGCACGCCGTGCACCCAGCCTCGTGCGCGTGCAGGGACCCCCTCCCTCGTGTCAATCCACCGCTGTACGACGGCCTCCAATCAAACGTGGGGTTATTTGACCATACTTCACCGCGCTCGTCAATGCGGGTCGGCGAGGAATGATGGGGGGGGGGGAGGGACACACGAGTCGAACGCCAGTAATTCCAGCGATGGGAATTCGCAAATTGCCATCAATCGCGCACGCGGCGAGGCGCGCGTGAACACGACGCCTCGTGTCGCGATGGAGCTGCGGTCGGCAATGGTAATTCGGGATTGCATCGCCGCCTTTCTCATTATTAAATGACACAAATTGGGGAGAAACCCGACCCCCCCCCCCCTCTCTCTACCTCCCGACCACCGCCCAAACGCCCCTCCAGTGCGATCCACCGGCGCCTCGTGTCAGCACGCTGGCGCGGGAGCTGAGGTCGCCCTTCTACGAAGCCGTGACGCAGCCGAGCGGGGGGGACGTCAACCGCGTCGTTGCAAGGAGATTTTTAGCGGTTCGACATTTAGCGGCCGCCCCGATTAATACTGTGGGTGTTGCTCACCGTACAACCACTTCGGGCCATCTGCCGCACAGCAGCGGACGTCACAGATGCCGTGACGGCATTCGCAGGAGTGGTGCTCGTTTGTGTGCCGGCTTCAAAGTGAGCACACTTTGATAAAATTGCACCTCAAAGTGCTCATTTGGAATCCACGTGGCAATCGTCGCCCCGTTACCGCAAAATAAGTTGGGCAGGACCATCCCGAACAAAAAGAGTCGTGAGGACTCAGCGAGGCTTTCCTGGATAAACAAGCGGATTGATAACAACAACAACAACAGCAGCAGCAACAACGCATACTGAATACGCCGTCTTGAACTCAGGAGAAGTGTCTTTGTTACAACGTTGCTCAAATAGGACAAGGGGGGGGGGGTGGCGTCCCATTGCAAGTTGCCCAATATCTCGATCCCTCCGCGCTCACGAGCGCCCTCTTGCCGGAGCTGTGCACGACGCTCAGGGCGATCACGGCGGGCGGGGAGGGGAGCGGGGTGATGGCCCTCCCGCAACGCCTCGCTCGCAACGGGAGGGCCCCGATGAACAGCCGGGCAACACGGGCCGGCTCGAGTCCACGTGCATTGAGATCGTTGAGAGCGGTGGTTCTTAAACCTTTAGCGCAGCCTCGCACCCCTTTTCGGTTCTCCATCGTCAAACTTAATGATAATGTTAGTACATACACAGGTTTCAGGAAACTAAGTATAGTAACACCTTGGATTGCGAGTAACTTGGTCTGCGAGTGTTTTGCAAGACGAGCAATTTTTTAAAATAAATATTAATTTGATCAACGAGCGAGGTCTTGCAATACGAGCAGTACGTGTATACGCTTTGTCTGCCGAGCGTCACGTGATCACAGCTGATACACGAGTGCTTTGATATACGAGTGCTTTGGATTACAAACACGTTTCCGGAACGAATTATGCTCGCAGTCCAAGCTTTTACTGTAAGTTGTACTCAACGTGCTCGTGCTTAATTTGTGCTGTCGATGATTGACCTTCGAAAAAGATCCGGACACGTCTCGCACCCCCAGAAAGGGCATCTCGCACCCCCCCAGGGGGTCCGTGCACCCCAAGTTAAGAACCACTCGTTTAGATGATTTTGCTGCCATAAATGTCCAAAGCATGAACCACTTTGTTGAGCTATCATCATTGTGGTCAGGTCGCTTCTGGAAAAAATAAGTCAGCACCTCAGTGGGCTTTGCCTGCTATGATGGGGATGGTTGAGTGTTGTATTTGTATGCGTTTGGGTGATTTGTTTACCTTTCTTGTACTATTCACGACGATCACGTTGTGGCACTGTTTGTTGTTGTTACGTTGTTATAAAAATCTTTATAGCTCATCGGATTCCTCCTCCAGTCTAAATAAATATTCTGATTCTGAAGTTCGCACACCGCGCCATCCATCACTCCCTTCCTGACTTCAGACCCAGAAGCAGGTGAACATTCGACACCCGGCCACCAACATCTGTCTGCTCTTACAGTTCCATTCCAAAAATTGTTTTTGTTTACATCGAGTGTCCCAACTTCTGTAGCATCGTCAGCGCAATTGCGCGGTCAATCCACTGCTGGATGACGGCCTCCTCTAGGCCGCCGTCACCTGTCACGATCCTGCGGTGTAGTAACCCAACCAGCGCCCGCGCACACATTTCTATTTCATCGTTCCATCTCCTTGATGGGTTCGCCCTCTCGAAACGCGCTCAATTCCTTGTCTGCGACTGCGCTATTATTCTGGTCCATCGAGGGGAGAGGTGGGGTGGAGGTGGAAACACAACCCCCCAGTATGTCCCCCATTTCTCGCCCTTGCCGTGTTGCAGAATCTCCCCCTTCGCTGGGTCGTGATTTCACATCTTGATGATGCACGCTCGTCCCACATGCCGAGTAATCAGCCACCGTCTCGCGACGAGCCGAGGGGTGCACGCGGTGCCCACCACCACATGGACTCAGCCAACGTTTCCCAGTGGAGCAGCAAACCCTCCTGGCAGTGGCACTCGCTCACGCTCTCTCGGTGTCTGTATCGGGGAGACGAAGGCGGCCGGGTGTGGTGTTGTCCACCCACCCCCTCGTGTGCCGTGCCGGCCTTTATAGGTGCTCGCTAATAGCACTTGCCCCTACAGTCTGTTAAGGCTATACGGGGGGTCTTTGTCTCGTGTCTAGGTGTGCCTGTCTCTGTGTGTGTGTGTCGGTGTCTGTCCGCGTGTTTGTGTTTCTGACTATTCTCTGTCTCTGTGTTTATTTCTACGTGTGTACACGCCGTGTCTGTGGCACCTGTTTGACCCTCACGTGTCTCTCTCTCTCTGTCTCTCTCTGTCTCTTTCCATATCCCTGTACATGCCTCCGTGTCTCTGTTTCCCGTGTCTCTGTCTCCGTGTCTCTGCTCAGGCTAGGGCTCTGGGTCAGTGTGTCCCGCCGAACTCTGCTCGATGATTCAACGTGAGGAGCGTGGTGGTGGTTGATGGTGGTTGGTGGTGGTTGTTGGTGGTGGTGATGTTGGCGTGGTGATGGTAGTTGTGTTGGCGTGGTGATGGTAGTGATGTTGGCGTGGTGATGGTGGTGATGCTGCTGGAGGAGGAGGTGGTGGGGGTCACATTCCACCGCGAAGGAATGCGGAAAACCCTCCCCTCCATCCGATGGCGACAACGCTCACATCCCCTCCTCGGCACCACACGCAAGTCGGTACCGAACAAACAGCGAACAGCGCAGAGGCTGCCCCCCCCCAACTCACAACCACCCCCCAAAGTCACTACACTGCTGTCACGACGGTTTAATGCGAACTTGTTTGACCATACTTCACCATGCTGGTTCATGCGGGTTGGTGAAGGGGAAGGAGGCCCAGGGCCGGATTCAGACACCACGAGTCACTAATGTTAGCCGATAACTCGGGCAGGGCGCGAATCGCCGTGCCACCGCCCCATTATATCCCCCCCCCTCCCGCACTGTCCCCCCCTCTGTGATCGCTGTTAGCGAGCACCTATTGAGGCCGGTAGGTAGGTGCTCGCTCGCAGCACGATGTCTCGCCAGAGCGCACGTGCGTGTGTGTACTGTATCATCCCGGGTGAGAGATGGACTCACAGGGCCGCAAGGGTGATCAGCATCCCCACCTGGGTTCCATTGCCGGCCACGGCTCACATAAGTGGCGCTTGCACCCCTGCACCCCCGGCGGTGTGCAAGCGGCGGCATTGCGGGGATACAAAGGCGGCCGGGCGTGGTGCTGGCCAGGCCAGGCTCCTCGTGGGCGTGGCTGACCTTCATAGGGTGCTGGCCAACAGCACTTGACCCTTACGGAAGGACCACGGGGGTCCCATAAGCCCCCTGCTCCACGCGATGCGCTAATTAACGTTTCAAAGTTTTGTTTACGACTGCGGCAATTTTGGCAACGGCGGGTGCTCGGTGAAGAACGAGAGGGATTGATTTCTGGTGGGTCGCTGCGTTCATGCTGCGCGGTGGGACGGAGTCGCCTAAAATAAATACATTTATTACGATTTTGACCTCCGTTTATTCGTTGACCCCGGGGTCCCCGCCCGTAAGGCTCACTCGTCGCCAAAAGTCAGTGAGAGGCTACGCGCCGGGCGCGTCTTTGTCTCTGCCGCCGCTGCTGAACTCTTACGGAGGAGAGGCGGGTGGAGGAGGGCGAGCGAGGAGGGGATGAGAGAGGGAGGCGCGACTGTGATTGACAGCTCTGACCGAGCCGGGGAGTGGGGTGGAGAGAGAGAGAGGGAAGGGAGGGGAGGAGAGAGCGCTGAGCGACTCAAAGCACCGTGGGTTGGAGGGAGCCGTACGGCACTGCCCACGGAGAGCGAGACTCAGAAAGGGGGGAGGGAGGAGAGAAGGCGGAGGGCGGTGTCGTCTCGGTTGCCCTGCTCCGCCCGCGTCTCCATCATCATAGCCGAGCCAGCACTCGAGGAAGCAGAGAGAGAGAGAGCGGGGCAAGGGAAGCGTTGAGCCAAACTTGTGTGTAGCGAGAGGGAGAGAGGCGATATATAAAACACAGCAGTACACGTGTACGCAGCCAGGGCGAGTCTCCTACTCCCTTTGCTGTTACGTGGAGTTGGAGGTGGTTGTCGCTGCTGCTGCTGCTGCTAATAGCAGTGTGACGTAAACAAGTTGCCGTTCGTTGTTTTTCTGCTGCGCATGGCGGGATAAGTGTAAGAAAGTAAGGAAGGGTAGGATACATCTGTTTTTTTGTGGGAAGTTGCAGTCGAGCCAGCTGTATGAATAATTCATAGCGTTGAGTTGGAGGGGACTAGTAGTCGTTACTGTTCGGAGAGTCAGAGAGTTGGGGGGGAGAGGAGAGAGAGTTAGTGGAGAGAGAGAATCTCGCTCAGAACATCGAGCGAGCCGCGTGCGGTCTAGGGCGCCACTCAGGGCGGGGAGTCCCAAGAACACCTCGCACGCACACAAACACGCGTGTGCGTGCGTGCGTGCGCTTACCTAACACAGCCGCGAGTACGTACACTTCTCTCACACTGCAGGTAGTGTTAGACCTTACACACACACAGACGCGTAAACCGAGAGAGATCGACAAAAACCTAAATCTCGAATTATCCAACGCGAGCGGGGCCAACCCACAAGAGACGCGCAGATTCGCTGGGAGTCTTATCTGCCTGCACACACACAGAGGGTGGTGATAGGGGGCGCGAACGCGTGGCAAGCGAGTTGTCTTCTCGAGTGTCAGCCACGAGGAGAGAGAGAGAGAGGGGGGGAAGGGAGCCGAGTTACTGTAGCAGTTAGTTCGCCGTGTTCGTGTCTGGAGGCAGGAGCGGTGAAGCGAAGAGTGGGACTGCAAGCGGTGGGTAGCATCGGCGCGTCATCCAGGAGGAAACGCGAAGGACTAGAGGCGAGAGGCAGTGGAGTCTGAGTTGTCGGTCGACACGAGCAGCAGCAGCAGCCTCGCCAGCCGCAGCGAGTGAACGAGTCCGTGCCATGGCTGCTCCTCTTCGCCACGGAGCTCGCCCCGGTCGTCCCCTCCTCATCCTCCTCATCCTCGGCGCCCTCCTCGTCTCCTCGGCGTCTGCCCTCTCGTGCCTCTGCGACCGCGCGCGCTGCGAGGCGCCGCGTGGCTGCGCGGGTGGCACGGTGCCTGACGTGTGCCACTGCTGCCACGCATGCGCCAAGCAGGCGGGCGAGGCGTGCGGCGGCATGTACGACATGCTGGGCACGTGCGACAGGGGCCTGCGGTGCGCGCAGCCGCCCGCCGCAAGACTCGGGTTCAGCATGACGCCGGGACACTGCGAGGGTGAGTCCCAACAGCGGTGACGGATTTCTCTCGCTCGCTCGCTCGCTGTCTCGTTGTGAGGCTGCTGGGGCGCATTGGGGGTCGGCGGGCACTCTGTGGTGGTGGTGGTGGTCATCAGCAGCAGTGATTTGAGCTAAGGTGGGCTTTTTCGATTTAAAGCTTTCGTGACTGCAGGGATTCATCTTCTTGGTTCTTTCGGTAAAGTCACGTAGAATGGAAATAATAAAATAATAAAATAAAACATTATAAAATAATTCTCACGACGATTCGGCCACAACGCAAGCAGCCGACGCTGTCTCCCCGACAGACCTGGTCTTCACCTGAGGACGGCTGCTTGCGTTGTGGCTGAAACGTCGTGAGAATTATTTTACTATGTTTTATTATTTTATTATTTCCATTCTACGTGACTTTACCGAAAGAACCAAGAAGACTAAGGTGGACTGTTAGGTTGTCCGTATTTCATCATCATCTCCAATGCTGCATGGAGACGTCCACATTGTCACCCTGATCTTCGTGTACCTTGGTCATCATTACCATCATCGCTGAGTCGTCGTGTTAACCTTGACCATACTTCCTCATTCACTCCATCACTGGATGCGTAACATCCCCAAGTCAACCACCACAATCATCATCGCGAGTCATGATCTTCTCGATGGTCTCCCTTCCATCATCATCAGCAGCATCCATTATCTATCCACTGCTGGATGAAGGACTCCCCACGTCATCGCCATCCCTGATGGGGTTGCACATTCCAGCTCGCCCCTGCCGTCCCCTCGGGCGCGTTCTCTCCTTTCCATTTGCCTCCCACTCCGTCACCGGGTTCGTCCATCGCCCATCGTCCCTGCTCACCGATGCGTCCCAACTCCGCGTGCCCTCCTCAACAGCCACAGTTGCTGTCTGTGTGTCCCCCCCCCCCCCCCAATTATTCCCCGTTCCTCTCTTTGTTTTTAGCTCTGCGCGTGTAATCCCCGACCATCACATCTGCGTGGGAGTCACGGGGTGGGGGGTTGTGTTTTAACCGGGTATCCTAAAACAAACTCTGGAGTGATTTACGCACTGGGCTTTGAGCCTCGTCACCCAAGTTCGATGCCCGGCTACCATCAGTGGCGAGTAACATCAACCTGCACTGACCAGTGTGGTGAAATATGGTCAAACGGCCCCCATGGCCAACAACGGCATTTGCCCAGCAGTCGATCGACAAAGGATTGGGAGCTATTTTAAATTAAACGCACCCTCTAGCCTGAGCTCACACCGAACCCCGATCTCAACGCTAACCCGAGCGCGTCCGGTCATTGGGCAGGCTAAACCCGCTTAGATATGATCCCCAATTAAGGTCAAACCCAGTCCCGGCAGTAGCAGCATCTCGCGTGCACCAGCTCGGCGTCCTTTGGTGCACGTGACGCGAGAAAGGAGCCCCGGCGTGTTGCATCGTCACGGTGTCGACCTCGTCGTCGTCGGCGGCGTGTGCCTCCAGTCGAAGCGTGCCCGGCGAGAGCCTTCGAGACCGTCGCGCCGACGTCTCGCGCAGAGCGCTGCCGACGACACCTTTGGCGCTCGGTGCGCGGCTGGAGACGGGAGCCCAACGAGTCTCGGGATGACTACAAAGACGAAGATCCCCCGCGTAGCCTTAACAGAAATGTTGGGGAAAGGGCTGTTTGCGTGCGCCTATGAAGGCCGGCACGGCACACGAGGGGGTGGGTGGCCAGCACCACGCCCGGCCGCCTTTGTCTCACCCAGTGGCGATTTTTTACAAGTCGCACGAGGCTGAGTCGACCTAGGGGAGGCCCAGAATCGGTTCAGATAATCGTCACTGGGAATCGAACCCGTGTTCGTAGCGCGGCGCGCTAACCGCTACGCCACCGCTCCCCATGACTTCACAGACACAAACACACGCGGTGCCATTGACTGCGCACACTCGTGGACTGAACGTAAGAGTTGTGCCCGTGGCCCAGAAATCTTCCATAATTTCCCCGGTCCTGTTGGATCTCGGAAGCTAAGCAGGGATTTTCAGCCTGTTCAGTACATGGGTGGGTGACCACTACCAGGGCTTGGCAGGTGTCGTAGGCGTGGGCTACGTCGTGTGGCCAGAAGATGGCAGTGCCGAAAGTCACCCCCCCAACGCCCCCCATCGGACACAGCAGCGGAGAGTTGTCATTGCTCCACGTTTTCCTCTTGCACGAAGCGCCGCGCTCGTTAATGAACAGCATTGACCAAACATCCCAACGTAGCAGAAGCCCTCCTGGAAGAGAGTCCTCGGGCCCGGCGAGGCTTTCTCGGGGTAAATCATTGGCGTCATTTTTGTTGTGAAAAGTGCGCGCGTTCCCATTAGGGGCACAGTGTCACCCGACGCTCCGAGGTGCATTCCTGTGGTATTAATGGAGCCTCGAGTTCACTCTCGCTCTCTCCTGCGATTGCGCACTTTCAAACACCCCCCCCCTCCACCACCCCTGACGCTGTGTTAGCCGGAAAGCCGCCGTCTTAATACATCGACTGTGTTTTAAAGGAGAAATTACGACACGCCAAAGTACGGGGGGTGGGGGGTGGGGGGAGTGGCTTTTTGATTTTCTAGCCAAGGGGAAAAGAGAGAGGAATTTATTTTTGAAATTCAGGGCAATGGCTTTTTGGACAAAAAGTTGTTCTCTGAAAAAAATGTTTCGGAATTATTTTATCAATGGACCAATGTTGGCTTGTTTCCAACTCATGACAAATCATGTACCCAGGAGAAAGCCCCCATCCTCCTCCTCTGCCCCTCGAGTCTCAAGACTCGTTTTAAGTCGGGTGCTACTTACACTTTGAGACGTTTGGCGAACTCCGCAAGCGCGAGTTTGGCTTCGTGTGGGGGAGGTACACGAGAAAGATCCTCTAGAAACCCCCCCAACCCATCCCCCCCGGGTACGAAGGGGGGCGACACTCTGCACTGCCCTCTCCTGGCCGAACCCCAAGAGGCTCCTGCTCTCTGGGATGTTTGACCCCCACACCTTTCATGGAGGCCACTTAAGAGGCGCGGATGCTTTAACGCAAGACGGACGGGCATCGAATGCGCGCACGCCACGACTACGCCACCGTGCCTGGAACCACCGCGGCGATAATCCTCGAGACCCGCCGAAGGTGGCCCCGCAAAGCAAGCTCATCGCGGCCGCCCCCAAAGATTCCTTCCTCTCGAAGCTCGAACGCCGCGAGGCGCTCGCAGGCAAGCGCCTCGGCACACCAGAGGTCGCAAACGCGTTTTGATTCCTTACCCGTACCCGTACCCGGCCGCACCAGGGTCGCAAATGGGTACCCGTACCCGTACCTGGCCGGGTACGGGTAGCCGGGTATCGGGTAGGGTACGGGTATCGGGTACCCGGTTGCGACCTCTGCGGCACACTCCTTGAACTCTTGCGACACCGCCGCCAGCGCCCCCGCTGGAGGAACCCCCGTCGCGCATACCTGGGACCTTCCCAGCGGCCACGAGAAGCGCTGCCGATCTGCGGCAAAGGTTCCGTCAACTTGGCTCGCAGGTGGAGGGTGTTGGGTGTCGGGGGGTGGGGGTGGGAGGTGAAAGCACGTAAAGCTTCAATGTTGTGCTCGGCGTTTGCCCAATTTGCTACGGGCGTGCCACGCGACACTGCGGCGGGGGTAACGCGACACTGTTTTCCATGCGACGCTTCACAGGAGCTAAAAGGGCACCGGGCACGGATATGCAATATATGTAATTATATACGCACGGCGCAGGGGACTGAAGGACGTCTGTTAGCCTGGCACTGCCAACGACGTCTCGCCATGCGAGGCGGTTGGGCAGACGCGTGCATGACGCAAACGCGATCCCGGCGACCCGGGTTCGATTCCCGCTCACGGTCAACGCCAATGACGTTTATTTGAACCCGTCCTGGGCCTCCCCTAGGTCGACTCAGCCTCGATTGAGTACCTGGTGCGGTGTGTAGACATCGCCACTAGGGGAGACAAAGGCGGCCGGGTGTGGTGTTGGCCACCCGACCTATCGCGCGCCGTGCCGGCCTTCATAGGCGCTACTCATGAACAGCACTTGCCCCTACAGTTTGTTAAGGCTATATGGGGGATTTTGTCTTTGTCCTCTGTGCCCCCCAGCACATTCTCGGCCGTTCTCGGTGTTCAAAGCTTCATCGATACTGATCAATCCACTGCTGGATGAAGGCCACCATACGCCGTTTAGGCCGTGGGATTTCTCTCCTCGATTCTGGTTGGCGTAAGGGGGGAGGGGGGTGGTGCGGGGGGTGGCCCAGGAGCAGTTCATATGTCGCTCGCCGCCGAGAATCGAACTCGGATCGTCGGGTTCGTCGCGCAGCTTGTTAACCACTCGCTCAGCCGCTCCACGCCTTGCGGCGTCTGCCAGAGGGTCATTACATTCTGTGGGCTTGCACCCCCCAAACATAACCAAAGAGAGTGCATTGGAGCAACGCTTTTTGTTGGGGAGGAAACCCGGCCACGGCACATCCTCTATCTCCCATTGGTGGAAAGCTTCCGGCTTTTGTGGACACAGTGCCGCACTTGATTAACAATTAAACGTCAATCGGGGCTCACGTGGTGGCTGCGTCACCTTTGACCCCGGCACTATCGCGCTCGAGTGACGGAGGCGAGGCTAAAAATCCCCATTTGGCGGAGGCCGTATTGCAGCACGACCTGCAGATAAGGGATGGGGGGCAGGCGGGTGACCCCGTCCGCGCAAAGGTCAATGCGGTTGAGCTTCCCCGGGCTTTTGTTTTGGTGACGTTTTTTCACCACCCCCCCCTCCCGGTCCCGTAGCCGTGGCAACAATGGCAGCCGTTCCGCCGGTTCAGTGTCTTGGCCTGCACGCGGTCCACGCGGTGTTTTTGTTGCGGCGGGGTTTGATGTGGGCTGCGGCCATCCCTTGGACCGCATTGGAAGCAGAGTCCCTGCAGATTATGCACGCACACACGCGTACACACACACATACGCGCGCACGCACACATGCGCTTGCATGCATGCAGGCATACGCGCAATAGACACAAAGTTCCCCTATATAGTCCTCGCGGACTGTAGGAGAAAGTTCTGTTGGCGAACACCTAATGAAGGTCGTCACGGCACACGAGGCGGTGGGTGACCATCTCCACGCCCGGCCGCCTTTGTCACCCGAGTGGCGATGTTTATACCACGACACCAGGTACCCATTTGAGGCCGAGTTTATACACGTACACGTACACATGCACCATACCGGGCCTAGGGAAATGGCACTCCTGGTATCGGATCTCAGATTGCATCCGCGATCGGGATTTTGGCGCAGAATCGGTGGCGATGGCCACCGAGCGAAGATGAGCGCGGCGACGACGGCGGCGGCAGGCGCCCTGATTCAGGTTCGCGAAGTCCCGACAAACACGTTCGGCACGAGCCAAACTCACGGACTCCCTGGACATTGCAAGAGTTTTGCGGAAACAGAGCGGAGCCTCCTGGACTCGCGAAGCAACCGGTAGCTCGGGGAGAGGGGGGGCAGGGGGGTGTAGAGCGTCGCCACTGCCGCTGTGCGGGAGGTGATGAGCGGTCGGCGCCGTTTTTGTCGCGCTGCAATAATGGCGCTTTTGTTAGCGGCTGTCCTTTGGGAGCCGCAAAGCCAAAGATGAATGTATGGATTCGCTTTTAAGCAAAGGTCCCCTTTTTTTTTAGGAGGAGGAGGTGGAGGGCGGGCGGTGGTGCAATAATCACGGCCACCCAAACCAAAAAAAGCAATGCGTGTTGCGTGGGTTCTCAGATGTGAACGGAACTGAAAAATAACATTTCGGGCAACATGTTCCAATGTGACTTCACTATTTCCTGCCTGAACACACTGCTCAAGTATTCCTCTTGGCCATATAAGGGTCTGTAAGTGAGACAGAAAACTCGCATTTTGCTCATTTCACGTCGCTGGCAATTGCTTTTGGCAGCGCTGCATGCCGGAGTCTGCCCACGCGTAGGCCCGGTGACCGAACCGTGGCTCGCAGGGCGGGCTGGCGGGAGCACAGCACGGATTCGGCACGGCTGGCGGCACATCGGGGAGACGTTATCGGCGCCGCCGGTGACGACGGCGCGTCGCACAGATCCGGGGTGTGCCGTGAGACGAGCGAAGTGCCGTCACCGCAAGCTCGTGCATTTCAAGCCTTCGGGTGAAGGCGCAGCCCCCGCAATTGCTTGCCCGTGCCACTGCTAGCGGAAGGGCATCCACTGGAGGGGAGCTCTAGAGGGTCCTTGGTCTACTCTTCCACATGGATCCGATGTGTCGGAAGAGGCGGTTCCATCACGCTTAAAGGGGCCCGACCTATCTCAGGCTCGGGTTTTTTGGCTCTGGTTCGAGTCAGCTAGGGCTGGCGTCTGGGAGCCCTGCTTGCGATTGCAGTCGTCAAGGTCCCTCTGCAAGAATGCTTCTGCGCGCCTCCAAGACCAACAAACAGGAAAGGAATGGTCTATATTTATTAACCGTGAAAAAATGCCGCGCGTAGCAACTCCAAATACTACGCTTAAGCCATTTCAAGCAGCCCTCGTGATGACCATAAAGAGTCCTTGTGGCATTTTCCTGCCCTGCAAGACGCATTTCCAAGCACCAAGCACACTCGGTTTGAGCCGTGCCGGTCACCGTGCCATGATAAGCACGACTCGTTCTTTGCAGAATCTTCGGAAAACGCGAGTACCTGTCTCGTGTCGCAGTGAGATTGCATGCAACAAACCCCGCAAAGAATCCGAACGCAGAAAACGAAAATCCGTGCGACAAATTGACGAACACGCCGGGGTTGTTTTTCGCCTCGTAATCCCCGCCTCGCAGTAAGCTGTAAAGTGAGCGTGCGCAAGCCACTGCACATTAGTGCTAAGCTGCTCGCTTCCAGCGCATGGCGGTCGCGGCAGTGATGTGCCGGTTCAATTCGGTAGCCGCCAAAGAGTTAAACCCGTGCAGGCTCGCTCGCTCGCTCGGAGCGAGAGTCCCGGGGCTGGATTCTGCCGGCGGTCGTGTGCTCGGGAGCGCCGCCAGTGTGCGGGACGTGACTTGTCCTCGCGTCGCCTCTCCTCGCCACCGCACTTCCTCGGCTCGGCGCGCCCTCACCGCAATAACAAAACCTTCGCGCAGGCCGCGCGAAGGTTTTGTTATCGCGCGTAAGGACCTGCGTCGTTTGGAGAGAGAAGCGGGCGCGTGCGGGGAGCTCACGAAGAATTGTTCATAAAAGAGAAAATCGCGGCGGCGATCAATCCGCTCTGCACCTCGACGGATGGAATTTTCGTTTCCAAGACCTCCCTGTCAAAAAAAAAAGGGGGACGTAAATAATTGTTATAAAGTTTGGCAAGCGAATGCTTTTTTTTTCGTAATTCTTTTAATGACATCACAGTTTGGCACCGCGTTGGTTTTCTTAAAGCCTCGAGCGGCGCCTCCCTGGCGGTGCGCGCGCTCTGCGGCTCGACGGGCCGCGTGGACGAGGTGGCTCGGTCCGACGCGCGGGGTCTGGTGGGCTCGTCTGCGGTGGCGCGTCGTGGGTGCGTTCGTGGGTGTGCGCGCGTGGGTGTGCGCGCGTGCGTCGAGCCGGCTCGCTGGCGCAACACGAAGAAAAAAACAACGAGCGTCGCTCCTCTCCGGAGGGCGCTCGTCGGGCAGAGAGCCGCGCTCGAAACCGCAGCGGCTTGTCGCCAAAGAGGCCGAGAAATCCGGACACCGCAGATCCTGTCCAGACAAACAGGAAGGCATTGCGTGTGTGGGTGCGGGTGCGTGTGCGTGTCAGGCGGGGACCTTGGCCCCTCACTTTGAAGGTAAACAACCGGAAAGGAGCCTCGTCTCTTTTCATGATGAAGTAACCGACAAATAACAAAACACGGCGGAGAGCTTTAGTGTCCATAGATTCCACGAAATATGCCGAGGATGCCGATATGCGGAGGTTTGGGGTGGGGGTTGTGGGGCTTTTCCACGGCCATTGTCTCCACCCGGGGTTACTTGAGGCCACGTGTTGGAACAAAATCCAGCGATGGCCGAGGCAGGAGATGCCGTCACGGTCCCCCTGTCAATTCCGCAGCTCAGGCGGGCTGCCCCGGGGCTGCCCCGAGTTGTTGTTGTAGTTGTTGTAGTTGTTGTTGTTGTGACTACCGTGTGCGTTGCAGAGGGTTGGGCTCTACGGTGTGGTTTCGGGTTGCTACGCGTTTTGATGCCCGACGTTTCGCACCGCATGCTGGCAGTTTCCTGAACAAGCAAACGTGACGTGCCAACCAGCCCAGCGCACGTTCCATCCTGAAAACAACGTCAGAGTTTTATTGGGGGGGGGGGGGGGGGTGCGTTTAACACTCGATGTGCACGCTTACACTGGAGCCTGGCGCGCGTGTTACATGCGTGTTACATGCGTGTTACGTGTGTTGCGTGCTTGAAGTGCGAACCCGCAGCAGGTTATATAAGGTGGGGGTGGAATTTTTACTGCGCTGCGGCACGCATAAAGTCTGCCGACAGTGGTCGTTCGTAGAAGGTGACTGGGGGATGGGTTCACGATTGATCAATAAACTCTATGATGTTATAAACTCGATTATTATGTTAAACCCTAGTCATGGGCAGGGCGTCGGTAGTTGGTCACAAGGGGGGCTGCTTCTCGCTTGTCATTTCCACGAATACGGAAGTCATGGATTTTCAGAATAAACATTTGTAACCGTGGGATTGAGTGTCCTTACCCTTCGGCGGTGTGGGAGTTGTTGGTACTTTCCATGCTATCGCAACGCCCGTCTGGGAATTGAGGAACGTGGGGAGTCAAAAGCTCGGAAGAGAAGGCGGTAGCAGGCGGCTGTTTCCTTGATCGCCGTTTTCAGGTCGATTAGTCAGAGCGAAAGTTTCTGTTGGAAGTTTGGTTAAGGTCACCGGTTTAAGCCGTGACAGCGCAGGAGAGGAAACATCTGCTCCGGGGTGTCTGAGGAATCGTCCACGGTGCCCTCGTGGCGCTCCGTGAGCGCACGCGACGGCGTGCAGCAGGCAGACGCGCCATTTCAAGAGAGGATAGGAAATGCCCGTGTTGCACCAAAGTTACTTTTTGTACAAAAGTATCGTGGCCCTGTTGATAGACCCCCCCCCCTCCTCCTCCTCTCCACCCGCCCAAACTCCCCCCCTCCTCACCTCCATGGGAATGCGGAATTTCCACCGCTTGCTAGTTGCAGGACTGTAACTCCATGGCTCGTGAGAGCAGGATACCCGCTTGACTTGGAGCGGAGGCATTTGACCAACGACTCTGACTGCGCCCGATCTCCATCACCGCTTGGAACGCTCAGCTCGGGGTTGAGCCCGCAAAGTCCTCGGGTGCGTGACCGGCACGCCACGCGCGCCGCAGGTCGGCATTAGCGCGGCGTCGCCGTTACGCGACGGGTAGCGGAGAAGATTTCAGAATTTCTTAAACAAAAATGTCTCGCACCCTACTTCTGTGTCTACGCTCCTTCGCCAGCCTGGTGCCGTCAAATAGCCACGCCACGGGGGGGGGGGGGGGTGAGAGGGGAGGGGGGGTCCTCGTCCAGCAGTGGAGTCGAACACGAGCGAGGGTCGGGCGCGTGCTCAGTGGGGCGCGGGTTGCCGCGGTCGTGCGCGGAGCTTGGTGCCCCCGTGGTTTTTGGGAAAAGTTTCCACGAGGTCCTCACGGCCGTGAGCCCCGCGTGTTTGTCGATTCGCTGGGGATAGAGGGGGGGATTGATGGAGGGGGGGGGGCTCACGGGAGCTGTGTAATTACTCTATCCGTGCCGCGTATCTATGGGCCTCAAGTGCAGCATTGTGGGCGAGAGGGCGAGCGAGGGCGAGCGAGCGAGCAGGGTGTGTTCGGCCGAGTGGCAGAAAGGAATGTCTGGAACTCGCGCAGATGAGAGGAGCGTTGCCCGAGCGAGCGAAGCGGGGGGGGAAAGGACGACGCCAATGCGATGAATAAACACGTCCGCTGGAGGAATCCGCGAGGCCAGACGAGGCGACCGACCGCTACACGCCACCACCGCATCATCATCATCGCCGTTCCTTCGTTCGCACGCTCACGGGAAACGGGAAAAACAAGCGGGCAGCGGGCAGGCCAGCGCGTGCGTCCGCGTGTGGGGCGGGTGGGGGGTGTTGTTGGGAGTGGGCAGCAGGGTGGTGCGTGTGTACGTGTGTCTGTGTGCACGTGTGTCTGTGTGTACGTGTGTGTGTAGGTGTGTACGTGTGTAGATACGCGGAGCGGTGGCGCAGCGGTTATTTCGCTGCGTTACGAAGCCCGGCCACCCGGGTTCGGCTCTCACTCAGGGCCAACTCCGGTGACGATTATCTGAACCGGTCCTGGGCCTCCCCTAGGTCGACTCAGCCTCAAATTAGTCAGGATCAGAATCTCACACCGGAGGAGTCCGATGAGCTATAAACTTCCTTTCCACAGATGTCCAGTAATGCGCCTGGTGCGGTGTGTAACCGTCACCACTTGGGAGACAAAGGCGGTCGGGCGTGGTGCTGGCCACCCACCCACCCCGTTGGCCTTCATAAGGTGCTGCTGCTCGCTCACAGCACTTGCCCCAACAGTCTGTTGAGGCTACACGGGGCTTGGGGGAGGAACCTTTGGATGGGGAGGTGCCGGGCGGGGCGCGCGTGTGCGTGCGTGTTTGCATTTCTGGGGGAGTGGAGGGAGGAGGGCGTTGTTGTGTCTAACATACCAGCGACACGAAAAAAAATGTCTCGTCCAACTGTTTGTTTTAAGTGGCGGAGGCAACGGTAGAAATGCCTGTGGTCGTGGGTTTGGACCCCGTTCTTGCTCGCACCCCGAGTCTCGCCCCAGCACTCACCCCGACACTCACCCCCTCCACCTTAGCCCCCACCGCCCCCACGTCTCACCCCACCCCCCCCGGCTCCCCACCCACCCCCACCCAGCACCGCCCGCCACCCTGCCCTCTGGCTATTTAGAACTTGCTCGCTTCTAATTTGTGGCCTGGGGTTGGGGGAGTTGGAGGAGTTGAGGAGGAAGGGAGGGGGGGAGGCGATGTGGGGGGCGGTGGGGGGGGGGGGCTTTGGGGGGAACCTCTCGGATTGCGGGGAGTCTTCAGCTCGTCGGGTGGTGTGCTGCTACGGAACATTGTGGGGAATCAAATGTCGTGAGTAAAACCGACTTCTCTGCTGCGTCTTCCACGTGCAAGCGGCTTTCTTTTCCTTCAGCCTTACCCTAAACGCTCTTGCAAACGGGTTGCTCCCGTTTCAAGGGACTATCCCGGTAAGACGTGTCAATCAAGTGCATTGGCCTTACAAGACTTGTAGGTGCCCACGCTGAAATGCAATGCCAACCTCTGGATTGGTTTCGACCTTCCGGGTCCCATCGGCAGAGTCGGGTGTGCCACTCGTTACTGGCGAGTTCCCCCTCTCGACGCCGCGGTCAATGCGGCCCCTGCAGCGGGCGAGTTCCACATTGGTCGGAGCGCAGTGGCCTCGGGAGGCTTGGGGCCGCCCCCTCGTGAATGTTGTGCCCCGGGTTTTACTGCCTTCGTTTGGTCAAGCAAAGAGTTACCTTGAGCGCGGCGTGACGTCCCGCGGGTACGTTCAAGCAGAAGGATTCGGATGAAAACGAGCGTAGACAGAGATCTCTCAGCGATGGACGTCAGCATGCGCTTTTCCTGGGCTCTCCTTCTTGCCTTCAACATTTCTTGAGCTTCTTGATTTGGCTGATGTCGGCGCCGGAGACAAGAACCGCAGCGGCTCGGCAAGAGCGACTTCTGCTCCGTGGAATGTCGCCCCTCCGTCGGACGAACATCGATCCCGACGAGCTGCTCGGGCCCCACCGGCGATTGTCCTCGGTGATCGTTGTCCTCCGTCAGCAACAGCTCGCGGACGAGACAGCAAAAAACACGAGCTCGTCAGTACGGCACCGCGGGAGGCCAAACATTGAACCGATTCTCGATGGAAGCCGCGAACCGGCGACCGTGACATTTCTGTTGAGACGCGGGGTCATGGCAGGGCACTCGGCGACTTGCCTGGCAGCGTGGGAGCGCAGCGCTCATGGCGGTGACGCCAATGGAACCTCCCGTCGCGTAAACACAGCCGCTACGGAGAGCGCATCGACGCGCCGCGGTGTGTCCTTCGCTGCGCCCAGCTGGACGCATTCGTAGGTCGTGTTTCCCGATCTATTTTGAATTTGTACTTTTAAAAGCCTGGCGGCTGCGGTTGGCGACCGTTTAAAGTCCTAACCGGCCGCGTCCCGCGTGTCGGAGAGCGCTGGCGCCGTCACGCCATCGCCCCCTCGTCGCTCAGCATGGCCGGTTCCTCGCTAGCGGTGTTCCTTGCACCCGGCAGTCGTCCGCCGGTGCCGTCAGGGTACGCGTCAGTTGCGATGGACCGCTGGGTGACCAATCGATGACGGTACAGGATCCAGCCTTGTACGCATGAGGGGATTTCTCCAGGGTTCACCACGACACGATGCCGAAATCTCGTCCGTGGAATCGGCCAAACTTCCCAATGTTTACAAGGCCCTCCCAAAGCCAAGTCCGGAGGCCGGGGGTGAAAGGAATTTCTGACATCAGCTCGCGTAGGTTTGCAGACGTGCATCGATTTATTGTTTTATTGCCACGCAAGAAAGGCCACCATGAGCGGGACGTGCCTGTGTAGAGACGAATGTGGGACACTCTGTAGTAATAAAAAAAAATAGCTGAGTTCCGTTTCTTAGCACGGCTGTTTCCCTCCATCGCGTGCATTCCGTGCCGGGCGTCCTCGTCACGAGCTCCGACTCGCCGTGCGATTGCAGATGTGGGGGCCGGGCTGTGGCTGCGCCTGAAAGCCCCGGGAGACGCGGCCACGGTCCACTACTGTGAGTGGCTCGCAGGCGTCGGCGGTGGGAGAACGCCCAGGGGATGTCGCAACGGCGCGAGTCCACACCTCGCTAAGTGCCGATTCACAGCAGTAGGTTTACGGAGGTAGCTTTCTGAAAATGGTTTACGAAATCCCGCGCGCTAAAATTTGCCAGGAATTGTCCAGGCCGCAGCAGCTGCATGGTCGGTTCTGTTCGAGCGTTCCATGCGAGTTAAGCTTGTTGTGCGCGTGTTGGTCATGGTTAGGGTGGCACTGCGCCATGAACCTTGTAACCCGAGTTGATATCTGACTTGGGCCTGGCCGACCCACCTAACCACCGCACTGACCAGCCAAACAACACCCGGGACTGAAATGGCATTGAGGAGGCCTTTGACAAGGCTCTGTAAATTATTATTGTTGTAACGTGATTAGTTTTGCTGTCACAACGTCTCACTCTGGCCACACCCTTAAAGTTGCGGTTAGCTTGTTTGGGTGTTGTTCGCCGGGATGAGTGGTTTCCCAGGTGAATGCAGTCACCCCAGGTGAGTGATTAGGCCAGGTGAGTGTGGTCTGATGTGGGATCGCGGTTGGCCCAGTTGGTGGAGCTTAGCCCCCCTCCTACGCTCCATTCAGTAAACACATTGCATCATTTCAGCTGCCTTATGTTGAGAACAACCAATGCCATAATCATCACGGGCCACGTTCTGTCCACTGCTGGTTGAAGACAACCCTATGCTCAATTCCTTTCAATTTGGTCGCGAGATTTCTGCTCACTCGGCGAAGGGGAAATCGCCAGAGCGCCAATTCTCGTCTGCTGCCCACCACATCCAGTATATCTCTAGCTATGCACCACCTACTCCAGTCTACCACTGACCCACAAATACAGCTCAGTGAGAAATTAAGTCCCGCGTGTGCTGACTTGGTGGGCTTGCAACTTGTTATTGTTGCTACTGTTGTTGCCATTGTTGTCGTTGCCATTGTTGTTGCTATTGTTGTTGATGCTGACACGCGGAACTCCCCGGGTCGTGAGGTCACTCCCCTGGGACAGGGCTCACCTTTGGACTCCGCACCTGAGCCTCCCGTTTCGGCCCTCGCGGCATATTGTAAACGCTGCTGCATCACCCTCTGCCACGTTCGCTTGCCAATCGCTCCGTCGTCTGATGGCCCGCGACTTAATTAATAGAACCAAAAATGTCACTTTTCAAAAATACCCAGGTCTCCCTGGGTGTTGCGTCTCATGTTTTTTTTATCGATTTTACTTTGCGTTTTTTCCAGACACGCTTTGTTTGCAGAAGGCCATTCATCACATGACATTGACAGTAGCAGGAGGTTCTGTGGGGCATGTTTCGAGAATCTTCCCGTTAGGGACATGCATATTACTTACAAATTTACTTGCGTTAATATCTCACAAGTCATACCATATTTTATGACACGATTGCACTTTGCCTGTGCCACGCACCATGTCGGTTAATGGGGCTTGCTTGACCGTACTTCACCGCACTGGTCGGCGCGGGTCCGGTTCAGATGTCACTTTGTAATTTGGGAGCAAAAAAATATAACAACCTCCGGGTCGAGTGATTCCAGAAGTAGTCGTGTGGTGTCGTGTTGTGGGGGGCCCTTCACTGGCACGGGACGTCACGTCCAGCTGATGCAGCCAAAAGGGCTCCAAATGTCAACACAGCGATTACTCCACGAAACCACCACCACCAGCCACCCATCCCACCACCATTCTGATCGCACTTTATTCTGGTCTCTCGTGTTTCCCGACGCCCACAGACAGCAGCACAGCGGTATATGTTTCTTCCTGTGCCCGTGATGGCTTCGCCTCTTTCAGAGTGAAACCCGCTCGGTGATGCGCAAGCGGCTACTGTTTGGCTTCATCCAGCAGTGGAGTAATCATGGCTGTTAAAGACGCTTACAATATGATGATATTGATAGTAAGTTGATGCTTGGTAACTAGTAACTGATGATGATATTAAGATGATTTAAGGAGGTGATGATAATGATTTTGCAAAGTAACTGATGATGATAATGATATAAAGATGATGATGTAAGGAGTTTATGATGAGAGTCGTATTAAGCTGATTCATAGTAAATAACAACGATCACGATAATGCTCAGCAAATAACGGTGGTGATGATATCAAGGCGGTATATTGGCCCGCGATGTTGCCGAGATTCCCGGGAGGCGACAGCGACCCCGGCGGCACCGCCTGAGCGTCCGCCCCTCTCTCTCCATCCCTCCCCGCGCTCGCGCAGAGGTTCCGCCCGACTGCCTGGACGTGGTGTGCGAGGACCAGCCGCCACCGCCCGTGTGCCCCATCGACTCGGTGCTGCGTCTGGGCCACGTCCCGCTCGGCGAGTGCTGCGCGCTGCCCTCGCGCTGCGAGTGCGACCCGGCCCGCTGCACGCTGCCCGACTGCCCCCGCGGAGGCGTGCGAGTGCTCGTAGCCGAGGCCCAGCGCACGCCCGGCCGCTGCTGCGACCTCCACGTCTGCGCTCCTCGGTCCGACGGTGAGTCGGGAGCGGCGGGGCTGCGGCGCGGCGGTTCCCGCCGGGATGTTGTACCCGGCCATGGGTGCCGATCTCTCTGCGGGTGATCGGGCCATCGTATCACATTTTGGCTTTTGGTGGTCGCTCTGGCTGCGTGGGGTGGGGGGGAAATCTTGGGGAGTAGTTCGACGTAGCGCGTTGTCCGCTCGCGACCCCCTCCATCTCCACGCTCCACCTCTACGCAATGACAAGTCCTTGATAAACGTACGCAAATGAAGCCCAGTGGTCGCGACAAGTGCCCAAAGGTGATTGGCTGTCACGGACGTTCGTTTACGCACCGCGGGGACACTGACCCATGGGGACTCGCGCGACAATTGTCAATCCTGCTCCCAACGCACTCATCACTCATCCCCCCCCACCCCCCCCCGTTGGACCCCTTCACTCTGGTGAGGCTCCACTCAATCCCCTTCGTGGTCAGCACGTTGTCTGAAACTTCACCAATTACTACATATCTGTCTTTGTTTTAAGCCCGCACAAGTGTTATTGACGCACGTCGTTGAGTTTGTTTCTGAGTGGGAGGTTGTCCTATGCTGATTGAAAGTCCTCCATGCTTTGTTGCGATCACGTGACGGAGCTGTCGCATTGTTATTTTAGGAGGTTAAACGATGTGAAGGAGCGCAACCCGGAGTGTACGAAAGAAACACAGAGACCTCCTCAGTCCTTTTTTTTTACATCCAGTACTTAAAATGTTTTGGGCAGTTGTAGAAAATGAGATCAAGCGCCAATGTGTATACGATGGGTTTCTTGGCAGCCAGGGATAAACAGAGGCCACCCTTTCAAAACTGCCAATGCCGGACTGTGGCAGGAAAAGCCAAAAAAACACCGCACAAAGATTCCTTGTCTAATTTCATCCTCTCCCACAGAGCAAGCAGCGCGCTCTCGACATGCGCATGTTGATTCCCGTTTCACATTCATGGCCGCCGCTAATCGGGGGGATGGATTTTAATAGATTGAGGAGGTGCACTTCATCCTACACCCCACCCCTCCTAGCCGGCCCCCACCCTCATAACCACCACCCCCCACCCCACACCAGCACCCGTCAGGACCCCACATGGCTCTCAGAGAACGGCTCGCGCGGACGCAAGCTCGCGCATAAAACACACGCCCACGCGCGGCGTCCCGCACAACTGTGTTTACTCATCGCTGGGTCAAAGGTGAAATGGCAAAGGCGCAGCCCTGCAGTGTCTCGCTCCCGCCACTGCTGGCAGAAGGGCCTCCAGTAAAGGGAGCAACAGAGACCCCCCCCACCTCCTTCCCACCAGGGGGTATTTTGGCCCTCTATTCAGCGCCGGCCAGATGTCTCGGAAGACGTGGCATTTACCCACACTTTACCCCACTGCATGCGAACCTGCCGATCGACTGTGTGCGGTGAGCCCCTTTGCGTTGCTTGACGGGGATTTGAGAAACTTTCCCCATTGTTTCAACTGCCACGCCGAGAGGTCGAATCTAGCGGCTGTCACACTTGGAATTACCCACACGGCTGTGTGTGTGTTTGGCGTGCGCATGGCACGAAGGTGGAGCAGTGACACAGTGATTAGCGCGCTGCGCTGTGAACCTAGCGATCAGAATTGAATTCCCAACCACGGCGAGTGATCTCTCAAATTGTTTTTGCTCTGATTTCTCTTCGCTTCATTGCCATACTTTTTTTGTACGTTATTGCTCTTGTCATTTTAATGACCCCCAGTCACGCAAGCAAACACAAACTATTCTGGGCTCTTGAGTTCTCAACTGCTTAAACAAAAATAAACTTGACTCGGCCTTAACAAAAAAAAGAGAGCATCCGGGGCGCGGTGTTTAAACATCGGCACTGGAAGAGAAAAGGGCGGCCCTGGGGGGTGGCGGTGTTGGCCACAGCACCGCCTCACGTGGGCCCTCGCCCCCAACAGTCCGTGTCGGCTACATGGGGGGATCTTTGTCTCTGCAGCGCGAGGGAAGACTTGCATCCCTGAGGATTGCCCCTCGGTGCCCGAGGTGACGTGTCCCCCCGGCAGCTTCGTGGCGTTGGGCACCGAGAGCCACGACGGCTGCTGCCTGCTTCCCGCGCGGTGAGTTCCGCGCCGCTGCCCGTCTCTCGGCTCCCGAGAATGAACGAGCTCGGGCCTACGCTAGGCTTTCGGATTGAGTGGATTTTACATACCGGTGATCGGCGAAATGGGCTGATGTCTTTCACGTAACCTGTTACAAAAGAGGCTGTAGTGTTTCGTGTTTCTCACGTGGCTTGACGTCATCTCCCCTGGTTAAATAAAGGATTCGACGACCCATTTTTGGTGGCTGAAACCTGGAACCCAATCTCCGGGTTCCGCGACTCGTGAGCCACCCAGGCCACCGTTGGCTCGGCGGCCCTGTTCCCGGGCGCGCATGTCACTGTACGGTGTTGACCCTGCTGTGCCGTGACGCCCCCCCCACCCCCCGCTTGCCCCCCCGCCCCCCCACGTGCCTCTTCTAGGTGTGAGTGTCCCGTGCTGTGCGAGAAGCCGACGTGCGACGCCGGGATGGTGCTGCGACTCGTCGCCCACGGCAACGGCAGCGTGGAGAGCTGCTGCGACGAGTACGAGTGCGCCAACGGTAAGGGGCCGCCGCAGGGCCGGCAACGCACGGCAACGTACGGCAACACTCGGCAACAGAGCCATGCTCTCCGCGGCGTCGGGAAACTGTACGCGTGCGGATCTTTGTGAAATCTTCTGGCCTGAAACCCAGCTCTGGAAATTCCACGTTCTGATGGTGGGGACCAATCTATCCATAAGGCAAGTCCTTCTTATTTCTCACAGAACGGTTCTGATGGGACTTTAGGGGCGATGTGACGCAGTGGACACATGCACAGCCCCTGTGCTAATCCACTGCTGGATGAGCACCTTGCCATGCTGTGTGGGTCATGGGGATTACGCAATCGTACTTTTTTACCGGGCTGGTCAGTGTGGGTTCGTGAAGGTTGCGAGCATAGACATTGGAGCAAAGCACAGTACAACGATGGATTTTTTCGCACTACCCTCTGCTGACTACTTAGTCCCACAGCAGCCTATAACATCTGTTACGCACGATGGTAACCCCCCACCCAAGCACAAGCCAGGCTCACCACTTCTCGGCTTCTGAGATTTGATGAGATGGGGGGGGGGCACATTCCGGGTGACTTTGACATCATTCTGCAAATGAGTGTGCCATACCTTCCACTCTTCATGACTAATTGCTGCAAGGATAATAATCGTTTGTTAATTATTTCACGAGAGTATTGATGTCAATACTCTTAAGCACAATCTAAAATAAAAACGCCACTTTTTTTCAAATTTCTTGCTGTGGTTTTCACACCTGATGATGATTGCTTGTGTTGCAATCGAAGCGTCGTGAGAATTTTATTGTAAAATTTTTATTATTTTATTATTTCCCTTTTACGTGACTTTACCAAAAGAACCAAGAATATGAATCCCTGCAGTCACGAAAGCTTTAAATCTAAAGTTATTGTTGAGGCTAGATTGAAGGTGAGGATTTTTGGATTTTGTTAAGTCCGGGCTTGGGTTAGTTGCCCGTCCATTTTTCTCAGTTGGGGTCATCGTTAGAGAACGTTCGGTCTGTTGCATGAAACTTCCCGGGGTGATATCTCCCCTCGCGTGGCATGACGCACGGGGACGCTTCGCTTGAGGAACGTTACACAGCTGGGCACTCGCCGCCCGTTAACGTCGGCATCATTACGATTTTTCACATTGGTGGACCAGCGGCCACGGTTTGGCAACCCGTGCAAAAACAACCAGGATGCCAACCCGCGCGGATACGAGCCGTCCCCGCCGGCGATGAACTGGCCTGGGCCAGGGAGTAAAGGGCGAGCGACCGAGCACGGAGTCGTGTTGGGATCACCACTTGGCACGGCGCCCAGGCCCAACGCGAAATTTAAAGAGAAACGCGCAACCAAAAAAAAACAGACCGCACGGTTCCGG
Organism: Lampetra planeri; assembly: GCF_965212315.1. NCBI lineage: Eukaryota > Metazoa > Chordata > Hyperoartia > Petromyzontiformes > Petromyzontidae > Lampetra > Lampetra planeri. Next base: position 8,021,193 of record NC_136136.1, read on the forward strand.
CAGGCCGCCGTGCCGCTTGGACGTGTTTGCGCAGGAAGCTGCTAAAATCCGGTGGGGGTGCAGGGGGGGCCCCGGGGCCGCTCCCCGGGGCGCGCTCTCCCTCCGCTCGGCGTCCACACGCTCGGCCCAAGCTGTGACTTGCAGCTGCTGGGGGGTGTTTGTTTTATTTTTTGAGCGCTCCATGTCCAGCTGCCAGTCGTGCGCACGTGTTTCCTCCCCGTACGTCAACAACAACAACAACAATAATGGTGGCGGCGTTGTGAGGTTCCCTTCCGGGGACAGGGTCCCGCTACGTCGGGGGGGGGGGGGGTGGGTTTGATTCGTTTGGCTTTGTGTGCGGCGAGACTGGAGAAGCCGGGGAAAAGCCACCACCCGCACGACGGGGATAGCGCTCGTATATCTGCGCAGCCAAGACAGCGAGACGCTCGCTGGTGCCACCATCGACCAATCGCCTCGTAGCAGAGCCAGTGGAGGGGGTGTCGAGCGAACCGCCGTCCCCGCCGACGAGGCGCCGGGTCGCCGGCGTGCGCCAACGCGGGGGGGGGGTGGGGGGGGGTGGAAGCTGGGTGTGCATTGGGGAGGTGGTGGTGGTGGTGGCACCAGTCTCCGCCGGAGCCTCTGCTCTGCGTCTGATGCAACGCTTCATCCCCGAGCGCGTCCAGGACATTGGCAGTGATTTCGAGCCGCACAGATCTTTTGTTTCAATCATTTAACAAAAAGCACACGCAACTGTTATTAGCTCAGCCGTGTAACACATCGGAGGTTTACTTAAGGAATTATTTAATAATTTATCTTTAGTTCACGGACCCTAAATCTCCAGGGACAATTTTTTTTCTGTTCATTGGCACACATCCACTTTCCTTCCTGCAAAATTTTTTATAGGGTTTTGTTGGCACATTTAAAATCAGAACAAAAAAAATAGCGGAAAGATGTTTCAATAAAAATAATGATGTCATCAGCCGCTCAGCGTTAGCGGGTGGCCCCCTGCCAAGGGAAGCGTTCACTTTGGGCCCTGTTTCGTGGATTCGTGTAAATCTCGGCGATCATTCACATCTGCTCCGGTAGATCGGAGATGCTTACACCCCATGCCTCTTGGGCAGGAATTGAACATCAGAGACATTTTTGTTGCAATTCGTGGGTGGCTTGGCTCTGGGTAGAGGGCCTCGATGTGAGTGATGGTTCAATTGATGAAGAGATTTTTTGCACACTTCCATTGGGGCGTATTTACGAAGGGATCGTGCTCTACAGCCTTCGCTCGGTGGGAGGTCGCTCATTCGTCTCTGTGGCTTTTTAGCCTCCGCCTCCCTCCCCCAGTCGTCCATGCGATCGACTCCTTGCTCCTGTTTAATCCAAGGCTTAAGACTTTTCAATTCCTCTGTCCGTGACAGACTTTCTCTTTATTGATGATAGGTTTTTCCCCTTTTTTCTGGCAACAAAACAGGTGTCAAGATGTTAAAACACCAAACTGATACCTTTTTACAAGGAATCATGTCTGCATTAACCACAATGCCTGCGGTCAGAATGCAAACAAAAAACATATTCTGATAGTATATGCATTGTCCTTGAAACTGATTGGTCCACACCAGACAGCTTTCTTTTGAGCCTCGTCTCAAACCAGAGGACGCCAAAAGGCGTACAGCTGTACGACGCTCAAAAGAACCAAAGAGTAATTCCTGCAGTCACGGAAGCTTCAAATCAAATGTTAACACCTGTTGCCAGAAAAAAGGGGAAAACACCTATTATTATATTTTGGTACTGGCAAAGGAGGTCCCATGATGCCTCTTTATTGATATAAAATCTCGATCAAATTATTTTGCACCGCACAGCTCTTCCAGTTGGTCTTTTGAGATGCGGTGGCAGATAGACGATGCACAATTTCCACCCCTCCTGTGCAGTACAGTGCCAGTTATGAATTTTCAATAAGAAAGTACCGTGCATTAAAATATGTCGCACATTGGTGGCTTTGCGCCCATACGTGCTCGTAGCACTGGGTCAGTTCGTGGCCGTCCCTCCTGAGGAGGGGGGGCTCGCGTGTGACGGTCGAGATTTGGTAAGGCTACGGCAAGTGGGTGGCGTGCCGAGAACGCACAAGAGTGCGCTTTCTCATCGCAGGCAGCCGCACGCGCGGGAAACAAAAATATATAGCGGAGGAATAAAATGCATCGGCCACACCAAATATAAGCCTCGTCCACAGACGAGCCTCGGAAATAGGCGGCGCCGAGGAATGTGGCAGCAGGGTGGTAAACCACAGACGTGTGTTCACTCCGTGTCGGCTCACGGGCCGGAAACTTCGAGCGGTGCCGAGCTGCGGCTGCTCGAACCCGCGGAGGGGTCGAGGGCCTCGATCGTGCCGAGAGATGTCGACGCCCCCTCTCCCCGTGCGTCTCCTCCTCCTCCTCGTGACACGTGCGAAGTGGATAATGTCTTCGTAGAGAGGGGTGGCCGGTGCTCTTTAGGGGTCGCGCTTCTGAAGTGAGTGACCGTGACTCCGGGGTGGGGGGGGGGTTGGGCGCGACCCGTTACGCGGCACGGCCATGAGTCCCCGCGGCTCTACTCTGGACTGCCCATTGGGACTTGATGGGGCCCTGCCGATCGCTTCGTACCCCGTGGCTACGCTCTCGGCTCACTCTCATAACACAACTCGGTCGCCTGCACGAGCGGCCCACGGTTCACTTGGCTGTACACTGGCGCCGGCTAAATCCTTGCAGTGCGGCCATTAACCCCCCCCCCGCCCCATTTACCCCAGGCGGGCTGCCAGCATCGACCGCATCTCTTGCTTAGCACGTGTTCCCCTGTTTCCCCATCCCACCCCCGTCCCGCCAACCCCACCCACTACCGACCCCACCCACCAACCCCATCGCTGACTTACCCATCATCAACCCCACCACTAACTTACGCACCCACCAACTCCATCCGCCAACCGACCCACCAAACCCCATCGCTGACTCACCCACCCACCCACCCACCAACCCCACCACTAACTCACCCACACACCAACCCACCCACCCGCCCACCCGCCAACCCCGCCGCCCGCCGCCCCCTGCAGACACGAGGTCGTCGTGCACGTTTAACGGGATGGAGCACGCGGACGGGGAGATGTACCGCATGGACGCGTGCCGCTTCTGCCGCTGCCACAACGGCGTCTCCTTCTGCTTCTCGGCGCAGTGCGGCGCGCTCGCGTGCCAGCGCTACTACGTGCCTGTGGGCGAGTGCTGCCCCGTGTGCGAGGGTGAGTGCCGCCCCGTGTGCGAGGGCGATTGCCGGCACCGCCTCCTCGTCGCATCTCAGTCGGCCGGAGCTGTGTGAGGCCGAGATCCGGAAAATTCTTCCCCTAACATCCCTCCCCCTCCCCGCTCATCTGGTGTCTTTGGGGGGGGATGGGAATGAACCCCCGGTGAGAGGGCATCACCGGTCGTTCGGGATCAGCCGTTGGTTTCCACGCGCCGTGGTCTGGCCGATTTCTGTGGCTTAAAATTTCAGGAGACGGGACGCCGTTGGCAGAGCCTGCGTCGTGCGCTTTGAGAGTCGGTCTGCTCGTGTGTGGCTCCCACGTTTTCATCATCCTTCTTGACACCCCCTCGCTCCTCTCTCCACCTCGGCCCTCCCGCACAGATCCCGTCTTCCCTGTGAGCAACCCCGCGGGCTGCTTTGCCAAGGGGCAGATCCGTGCGCACGGGGACCGGTGGCGCGAGGACGACTGCACGTTCTGCCAGTGCGTGAACGGCGAGCACCACTGCACCGCGACAGCGTGCGGCCAGAGCTGCCTCAACCCGATCCGCGTGCCGGGGGAGTGCTGTCCCGTCTGCGAGGGTACGGCACCGCCATCGCCACCCCCACCGCCGCCACCACCGTCACCGCTGCCGCGGCTACCGCTGCCGCCGCTACCACCACCATTATCGCTGCCACCACCGCTACCGTCACTGCTACCACGACCACCTCCACCACTGCCACCCATACCGCTACCACCACCGCTACCAACCTCCGCTACCGCTACCACCTTGGCAACCCCCTTTACCACCGCTACCACTGCCACCTCCACTACCATCACTGCTACCACTGCCACCCCCACCGCTACCATCACCGCTACCATCACCGCTACCACTACCACCGCTGCCACTGGCTACCTCTATCACAACTGCCACCCCCACAGCTACTGCCACTGCTACCACCACCGTAAACAGGTCAATACGCCAGAGAGTGAATGGCGAGTGGTGCGGTGTGTGTACAAATGAGTGATATAGTTCATGATTTCGCGAGTGAGTGATTTGATAGCTGAGTGAGCCATTAAATGAGTGAGTCAATGACAGGGTGAATGAGTGACAGTGTAAATGGAAGTATTAGGGTGGATGTGTGAGTAATTGGGTGGTACAATGTGAGTGATTGAGTTATATTGACTGAATGAGTGATAGTGGATAAGTTAATGGATGATAGGGTGAGTGACAGTGATAGAATGAGTGAGTGAATCGGTGAATGAATGAGCAATAGATCGGATTCATGAGTGAGGTAATGGATGAGCGAGTGGGAGAATGAGCAAGTGGGTGAGTGAGCAAGTGAACGAATCAATGAATGAGTGAATGAGAGTAACTCAAGCGCAGAGCTCGCACGTAGTTCATCAAGGTTTTTTCTGGATAGGCTCCTGAATAAAATAGATTGCATTGTTTATAGCCAGGCTGGGGCCAAATTAGATGGAAGCTAAATTAGCCCTTTTGTTTTGGGCACAAAACATTGCACGGCTAATTCTGGATGAAGCCACTGGCTTGGGATCCACCGGAGCGTTCGCAATAGTTTCCAAAGAGCGCGCGCGCACGCGCGACTCCCTCCGCGTCGCCGCTCTCGTCGCGTCGCCGGTTGCACTGACCCTCAAGAGTCCCTCGCTGGGGCAGGATTTTTCAAAAAGGCCATCGGGTCCCTGCCCCCACACCCGCCCGTCAGTCCGAAAATGTTTCCAGCGGGATCTTGCCGAGTTCTGACCCAGATTTCACAGCTGGGGAGGTTTTTATTGGCAGCACGAGTGGAAACATTTTTTGCGAGAGAAAAAAAATTGCGCGCGCACACACACACTCACAAACACACACACACACAAGCTCACTCGCGCACACGCTCACTCACACAGTCACTCACACGCCCATCGGAAGTGCTGGGCGGAGAGCACGTACGGTGGTATCTTGTGAGTCGGAGTAGAGAGGAACAAGCGCAGCAGAAGGCACGAAACATCAGGACGATGCTTGTACCCTCGCTGCCAAAATATTTTTAGCCATCGCTGTGCCTTTTTCTTATTCGATGATCCAGCAAAGTTTCCGATGGTAAACGCCACAGCACGAGAGCGGCCTTTTGCTCCTTGTGCTCGCTCTCCGTCGCTCTCCGTGATGCCACTGAATAAAAATGTGTCCATGCATACTGTCCGGTGACATTGCTGGGAGGGCCGTGGGGCGGCCAGGTCGCTGTTGACGTTCTGTGCTGGCACCGCGCGCATCAGCTCCCGGAATACAAGATGTACCGAGTTGCCACGCTCGGGGGAATTTGTTGAGAGATGTGCGGTGGCCGCAGCGGCGGTAGTGGTTGCGGTGGCAGCGCTTTTGGTTTCCCTACCGAATAGAATAGTGCGCACGCTATTTCAGTGCTGTTAATTTTGGCGCTGCCATGGGCTCGGATTGATTGAAAGGGATATGATGGTATTTTTGAAAGTGTGTAACTCTTTCGGCCAATTTCAACTGCGGATTTTAATGAAATGCCAAAAGGCTCGAGAGCTTATTGAAAACCTACCCATCATAGGACGTAATCCCGTGGACGATATTACATTCTTGGGGCTCTCTTAACTCATAAAGTGGCCAGTCACTAGCACTATTAATTCGCTCCGGTGTGAACTCGGGTTGGCCTCCTGTTGGCGGTGGGGGCAGTGGGAGGGGGGGGCGCGGCGGAGGCTCCGCCCGCTCACCGCGGAGTGCGAGACGCTCTGGATCTCGAAGGTTCCCGTCCTTTGCGTCCAGCGGTGTGGGGGGGGAGCAGAACGAATGTGCTCCGCAGTCCTCCGCCTATTTCCGCGCAGGAAGTTTTAAGTGGCCGAGCCTCGGTCTCGAAACCACATTCTCATAACCAACAGCAACTGCACAACACAAACAGGTCCCCTTTTTTTGGCATTTGCAACCAGCGCCCAAATACCAGCGTTAGCGTTGGGGGGGCGGGGGGAGAGAGTAATTGGACGCGCTTTATTTGGAGATCAGCGTACAAGCGCGGGTGTGTTTTCTGCGAGCTCGCGTGTGTGTGTGTGCGTGTGTGTGTGCGTGTGTGTGTGTGTGCTTGTGTGTGCGTGTTTGTGTGCTTGTGCTTGGCTTTGGCCCCGCCCCGCAGCAGCAGCAGGGCTAAGCTGTGCCGCGTGCCTGCACACACACACGCACAAACACGCACACACACGCGCACACGCACACACACGCACACACACACGCACACACACGCGTACACACGCGCACACACACACACACGCACACACACACGCGCACACGCACACACACGCACACACACACACACGCACACACACGCACACACACGCACACACACACACACGCACACACACACACACGCACAAACACACACACACACGCGCACACGCACACACACGCACACACACACGCACACACACGCGTACACACGCGCACACACACACACGCACACACACACGCGCACACGCACACACACGCACACACACACACACGCACACACACGCACACACACACACACGCGCACACGCACACACGCACAAACACACACACACACGCGCACACCCACACACACACGCACACACACGCACACACACACGCACACACACGCGCACACACGCGCACACAGCGCATCCACGCGGGGGACTGCGCACAGCGCGTCCATGCCTGCCGGCCCGGGGGTCGTTCTTCTCAGAGCCCCTGATGATGACGCGGCGACCTTCTGGGACAATTCCTTCGGTTTACTCGCGTGCACACCGAGCGTACATGCTCGGCGTCGCAGTGATGTGTCGACTCGCCAACAAGATGCGGTTCGAATGCTCGTTGATTGTATTTTCCATTTTTATTATTTTTTTCTTCGTGCAAATCGCACTTAATTAGTTCATCTGACCCCTTGCAGCCGTGTGAGGTGCTACATTGCCACCTCACAGGTAGCAAAGTAATTGATTCCTTAAGAGAATCTCAACCCTAAATCATAAAAAAAAAATTGCTTTTCATTGGGGCAGAGTAATTTCAGGCCATGTGAGTGGATTTAATATAGTAATATTAATATAGTAATATTAAATCCACGCTTAGTAAATATAACTTTCATGACGTGTCTGTTTAGTGCTGCTAGGCTGGCAACATTCATGTGATTCCACGATGCGATTTGCATGTGGAATAAGTAATTAGCAACACAAATGTATGCGCCTTCACTTGTATTTTCTGTGCAATGGAACGGACGCGAGACTTTAGGGTTATTGCCGCTCGTGACGGGTTTTATTTCATTTTCCAGAGCCGACGTTCATCACCATCCGCCCGCCGCTCTGCTCCCCGCTGCTCGGCTGCTCGCTCACGGACGACAGCTGCCCGTACGGCTTCTGGCTCGACTCGGACGGGTGCCGAACCTGTCGCTGCAAGACCAGTGAGCCACGCGCGCCCGACACCCGGCTACGGCCGCTCAGACACCGCCGCGCGTCCACGGTGCCAATGACGCGACTCACACACCCGCCTGTCCCCCCCCCCCTCTGCCTTTCGCTTCTCGCTTGTCCCCTCCCGCCTGTCCCCCTCGCCTGTCCAACCCCCCTCCCCATGTCCCCCACCTGCCTGTCCCCCGCCCCCCCGTCCCACAGAAGCGGAGCACTGCCGCAGCGTCATCTCGGGCTGCCGACTCGACTGCCCCCACGGCATGGCCACCGACCGGCACGGCTGCGAGGTGTGCCAGTGCCGCCCGCAACCCAAGAAGTGTCGCCACGTCGCCTGCGCAAAGCGCTGCCCCTACGGATACATGTGAGCGCGCCGAACTGCCGCGTGCCGTCCCTCCGGGGAACGTCGGGGAAACGTTGGGTCAACGTTGCGCGTTTGCCGGGTGCCCGTGTCTGTCTTGCCTGTCGAGGTGACTGGGCGCCTGCTGGTGCAGGTCCACGCGATGGCCGGTATTTTTATTGTCGCTTTCCTCTCCCAAAATTATATTCCAGTCGTGCTATCTGTTAGGAGTCCTCTCATACGGCATTCGAAAGGCATATTTTCTAAACGTTATCACCGCGTAATGAATTCCACAGCATCGGGAGTCGCACGATGCGTAGCGGCCGTCGCTCCCATGCGAGGTGTGAGCGTGTAGTCGGTTACGCGATCGACAGACCACATCTCACGATCGGGCGACGCTTTCATTTCACGAAGCAGCTGGCCGCACCTGCCGCGCGTTGTTCGAATGAAGCAGAACGTTGCATTCTCGTATCAGGAAAAATCCAAGTGAAGTGACGAAGACCAAGGTTAAAGATTCTTTGGTATCTGTTGATGACTGGGCTGAGACAATGAGCTCGCCACACGACCGTAAAACCCGATTTAATCACGGACGGCCAAACCTCGGATTTAAACCCTGGATCTCGGCGGTGCCTGGGCTGGCATGGCTGTTGACTGCGCATCGATGCCCAGCGAGCCACGCGGCTGCCCCTTGACCTCCGCGGCGTGCATGTGTGGTGCGTTTGCGATCCGCAGCAAGAACAAGCATGGCTGCGACAGCTGCCGCTGCGTCAAGTGCCCCGACTTGGTGTGTGACAAGTTCTGCCTCCACGGCTACGCGGAGAACGGCAAGGGCTGCCTGCTCTGCAGGTGCAAAGGTACGACGTGGATTTCACCACGAGGGGACGACGCGGATTTGGCAGTGACGTGTGACGCCCGTGACGAAATCCCTCTCGTCTCCGATGCGAGACGCCGCGGCGCCAGGTTGCGACGCGTCATCGGTCGACGCCCGGGGTCTGCGGTCGCTTGCGGCTTGGCTTCAGAGCGACCCACTGGAACCTCCGTGCCACGTGGGTTGTGGAGGTTATTTTAACGTACCTCGCCACGCTGGTCGGCGCGGGTCGGCGAAGGCAAGAGCACTATGCCGGGTTCGAATTGGGGCAGCCGCCCGTGACCAAACCGGTCTCTCAAGATGTAGCGAGTCTACGGCCTCGATCCCCGGTAACCTCCGAATTATTTTTTTTCCAGTCGCTCCAGGGCCGCCGGCGCCGCCGGTCGCCACCGGCTCGTGCACGTCGATGGACGGGCGGCGCTACGCCGACGGGGAGAGCTGGCACGACGGCTGCCGCGACTGCTACTGCCAGGGCGGGCGCGAGATGTGCGCGCTCATCGCCTGTCCCGTGCCACGGTGCCCCACGCCGGAGCTGCGCCAAGGACACTGCTGCCCAGCGTGCGCCGGTACGGTCGCCGAATTCCGGCAACGCTCGCTTTCGTCGTGTGCCCCCCGTGGCGGGCGGCGTCCGTCACGTCGTCGCAATAACGACGACGTGACAGACGTCTCTCGGCACGGAAATACGAGGGAAGGGTGGTGGGGGAATGGGGGATGGACAGAGCGAGAGAAGAGGTGATAACGGAAGCGATGAAGGGGTCTGAAGGCACGGGGATTGTAGAGGAAGACTTGAAAAGCAGGAGAGGGGGGTAGATTGCATTGCCTGGGAAGGGAGCTCCAGAAGGAGGGGGGCGTAGTGGCCACCAATAGTAATAGGTTTTTACCCTTTTATCTGGCACCAAAACTGACACCTTTATACAAGGGATCATTTTTGCAATAACCACAACACAAGCAGTCAAAATGCAAACAAAAAGAGACAACTGATGATGATATGCACTGTCCTTGAAAGTGATTGGTCCACACCCGAGATGGCTTTTCTTAGAGCCTAGTCTCCACTGGTGTTGGACCAGATGACGCCAAAAGGCGTACGATGCCACGACCACAGGGGCGTCAGTCCGAGTGGTTCACGTAACCTGACCGTGGGTTTTAAAAAGTCTTCTCAGTGTCAAGGTCGGGGACTGCCCTCGGAACCTGAAGCAAGGTGAGCGCTTGTCAGAGGTGGGACAAAGTCATTGTTATGCAAGTCCAAGTCGAGTCGCAAGTCATCAAATTCATGACTCGAGTCTGACTCGAGTCCAAGTCACATGACTCGAGTCCACACCTCTGGCGCTTGTTTATTTTCTGGGGGGGGCCGCAGTTTGAAACGTGGCTGGCTATAGCGGCTGCGTTGGGAAGGTCGGTCACATGCCCAGGCCCCCCAGCCCGGTCCCCCCTTTGCGCAACCCCCCCCCCCGCCTCCACCACACAATGACAGCTCTCGCACGTAAGCCTCTCGTGAGAGGTCATCACAAAGTGGATTTCAGAGTGACTTGAATGGATTCGGATGGGCCTGTTACATGAGCCTACACACACCCGTGTCTCTTTTTCAACCCTGGGCAAGTAACCTTTGAATATTCATCGCAGCTGAATGGGAATTATTTTGTATGAAGGTAACAATGGCCGCTTTGTTTCGCGTTAAATCGTGGCATATGCCTGATATAATGGAGGAAATCTCAAACTCCGGATATCAATTTAGTCGGGGCTCATGTGACTCCACGTTTACAATTCAGAAGAAAGGCACCGTGACTGTGATTTTGTGCGTGGATGGCAAAAAAAAAAACCCCATCAAAATGTTCCACGGCAATGTTCTGGTAAACAAAAGAGGTTAAAAGTCAGCCGTGCTGAAATTTTTCTGTTCCCAAACTTCTACAGTGTTTAAATTTAGTACAAATCGTACGGGGAATTCCGTCCCTTTGTGGTCAGCGCCGTTTCTGCCGTCTCTTTGAGCGGATAACAGGGGAAGCCATTCATTAGGGCTGGGGTTTTTTTTTTCTCGCTTTGTGCGCAGCATGCTGGCTCGCCTCTTAAAACATTTTGCTAAGGCCCTGACATTTCCTTGGCTGCGGGACACAGGCCCCCTTTATGTGTCCGACCGCTAGAAGGAGCAACGCAAGTCCCGGGCGTTGGTGCGCCCTGTGGAAACGAGCACAATCTAAAAAATCCTGAATCGATGGCCCTGTGTTTGGTTTTAACTTGCGCGGGCCGCCGCGTCGGCCTGGCAGGTCGAGCCACGGGCGACGCTCGCACCAACACGCGTCACCCCCCCCCTCCCTCACCCCCCCCCCAACCCCCGCGGTGTTTATTGCTGCAGTATTCATTACTCCCGGCTCTAAAAACGCTTTGAAAACAAAACAAACAGGAGCGTTTCGCATCCAATATTTTGTTATTTTGAAAATCGCCGACGGAATGCGTGCGCAAATATTGATCTCCTATTCCAACGCACGCACGTTAGGGAATTCCGTGCGTCACAGTACGCATGCACGCACGCGTGTGTGTGTGCGCACGCGTATGATTGTGCGCGTGTGCGTGTGCACGCATGGGGAGCGGTAGTGTGGTGGTTAGTGCGCTGTGCTACGAACCTGGCGACCCAGGTTCGTTTCCCGCTCACGGCGAACACCAGTGACGATTATCTGAACCGGTCCTGGGCCTCCCCTAGGTCGAGTCAACCTCAAATGAGTGCCTAGTGCGGTGTGTAAACATCGCTAGGGAGACAAAGGCGGCCGGGCGTGGTGTTGGCTGCCCACCCCCCTCGTGTGCTGTGCCGGCCTTCATAGGTGCTTGCTAACAGCACTTGCCCCTACAGTCTGTCACAGGCTATACGGGGATCTTTGTGTGCACACGTTTCCCTTGCTGCACAGTGGGGAGCATAGGGGGTGCATTTGCCAGTCATCTCGGTCAAGCTGAAGCACTTGCGTCTTTCCCGTAACTTTCTCCTGCCAGAAAGCCGGCCTTACCACACGTCACCAAAAAACACCCAAACACGATCGTCAATAACACTGCCTTAAAATGAAAAATATACAGTCGGCGACGTTTCAGGCAATGACCCTCCTTCATAAAACAAAATTTATTGTTGTGCCATGAAGAACGGCCATTACCCCAAAACGTCACCGTTCGTATATATTTCATTTCAAGTGTTATCGACGAACGTGTCGCGCCGTTGTCAATTGCACTCGTGCGCCACCGCTCTGCGCGTGGCCTCAACGCGCACCTAGCCTGGCACGAGCGTTGTCTCCCTCGCTTAGCTGCCGCTGCTCTTTGTGTGACCCTCGCAGACGACTCGCTGGCCGACCGGCCCGAGCAGGCGCCGCACGCCGTTTGCCAGGCGTTCGGCGGGGAGTACTACGTGGAGGGCCAGAGCTGGAGCGCCGACTCGTGCACCCAGTGCACGTGCCACGCGGGACGCGTGCTCTGCGACACCGAGGTGTGCCCGCCGCTGCTGTGCCACGACCCCGTGCGCGCCAAGGGATCTTGCTGCCTCTCCTGCCCAGGTCCGCACGCACGCACACTCGCCCGGCCGCACACCCGCTCGCTCGAGGGGACGCTCCCCCGCTTCCCCTGGTCGGTCGCCCCCCCATCCCAACCCACCCCCCCCCCCCCCCCGGGTGTATCACGGATATTTATCGTTAGTGCAAATTGGCAGAAAAATAATGGACACATTTTTGATGGGTTTTTAATTTCAGGTGCATTTTATGCAGTCGGTTTTGTTTTTCTTCAGCGCGTGAATTTTGCAAAACGATTCTCCCCCCATTCCGAACCGTTTATCGCGAGCGCGCCGCCGACAGCCGGTAACGTCGGGAACGGCACGGCGATTTCCCTCGCGGTGAAGTTGACTCTTCCAGCCGAGCGCGGAAAGGGGGTGGAACGGGGAGGCAGGGGGGAGGGCGGGGGGTGGTGGTGCCCAGATGGGCGTGCGCACGCAGAGCTCCCCCGCGCCGCGTGCCAGCTGGCGCTCCACCTGCAGGCAGCGCTCGCTGCACGGCCCGCCATGAAGTCCGCCGCCCGTGCACTCGCAACGCGCCCACACCGAGCGCCCCATATCCACGCCGCTCACGTAAACGGGTCACGTGGGAGGTGCGGAGAGAGCGTGCGTGCTGTCGGGTGCACGCTCTCTGGGCTCAATTGCGCAGTACCGTATGGGACAGCCTTATTGAGTATGTGGGTGTGTGGGGTGGGGGGGCGGGGGGTGATGGGCAGGGGGGGATGCGGCAGGGGTCGCTACGGGCATGTGAAGCTGCGCGTCGAGCATGTGGGTCGAGCGGCGGCCACTCGGGCTCGATTGCGATGCAGCGCTTCCCCACGCCGCCCGCGGAATCCAACTCGCATGCGTGATTTTTCTTCTTCTTCGAATTACATTTTTTTTACGTTTTTCACACCAGCGGGTGCCTCGGAGGCGCCGAACGGCAACGGGAGTAGCGGCGGCGGCGTCGGTGGCGTCGCGCCGCAGTACTGCGTGTCGGAGGACGGAGACATCTTCCTGGAGGGCGAGGTGTGGAAGGCGAACGCGTGCGAGAGCCGCGTGTGCCGCGAGGGTCGCATTGTGCGCTTCCCCGAGCGCTGCCCGCCCCTCAGCTGCCGCCGGCCCGTCCTGCGCAAGGGCCAATGCTGCCCCTACTGCCTGGGTGAGCGCCCGTCACCACCCTCCACACACCCACCACCCTCCACCCAACACCACCCTCCCTCCACCCACCACCACCCATCACCACCCTCCACGCACCACCCACCACCACCCTCCACGCAACATCCTCCTCCCACCACCACCCTCCACCCACCACCCTCCACCCTCCACCCTCCCTCCACCCACCACCACCCATCACCACCCTCCACCCTCCACCCACCACCACCCTCCACGCAACATCCTCCTCCCACCACCACCCTCCACCCACCACCCTCCACCCACCACCACCCTCCACGCACCACCCACCACCCACCACCACCCTCCACCCTCCACGCACCACCCACCACCACCCTCCACGCAACATCCTCCTCCCACCACCACCCTCCACGCACCACCCACCACCCATCACCACCCTCCACCCTCCACGCACCACCCACCACCACCCTCCACGCAACATCCTCCTCCCACCACCACCCTCCACCCACCACCCTCCACCCACCACCACCCTCCACGCACCACCCACCACCCACCACCACCCTCCACCCACCACCCTCCCCCCACCTGCTCCCTCCCCCCACCTCAATCATCTCAAATGCAATACGATTGGGAAATGAAGGCGCAGCCCTGTATTTGCTCTCTCATGCTACCCCGGGCAGAAGGGCCTCCAAGAGAGAGTTTTTGGTCTACCCTTCCACATATGTCTTGGAAGAGTTACCGACACTTGACCCCGACAAACGCGACCTGCCCCGATAGACTCACTGCGGCGTCCTCGCCCGTGCCGCCGGGGTGGATAGCGGCGGGTAGGATTTAAGAAAATTCTAGATTTGAAGCTTTCGTGACTGCAAGGATTCATATTCTTAGGTTTTTTCGGTAAAGTCACGTAGGTAAAACATTAAAATTAATGAAAGTAAAATAATTAATTTTAATGTTTTACCTACGTGACTTTACCGAAAAAACCTAAGAATACGGATTTAAGAAACTCGCACCGTTGTTTCGGAACCGCCGCGCCCGGGAGTTGTAATTGAACCGCCGACCTCCAGGTCGCAAGTCCAGCGCCCACCGCTCACCGTCGCGTGACGGCCGCGTGTCTTCTCGCCGTTGCAGAGGTGATCGTGCCGCTCAAGGTTTGCTACTACGAGGAACAGATCTACGGGGAGGGCGAGCGCTGGAGCCCCGACCAGTGCACGCACTGCCACTGCCGCAACGGCGAGGCCGTGTGCATCGTGGAGGACTGCCTGCGGCCCTCCTGCAGCCGCCCCGTCCGCCTCGACGGATCCTGCTGCCTCGCGTGCCCAGGTATGCTGCGTCGGTGTCACACCTGCGGTGGCGGTGGTGGTGGCGGGGGTGGTGGCGGGGGTGCTGACGGTAGTGTTGGTGGTGATGGCAACAGTGTCAGTGGTGGCAGGAGTTCCTGTAGTTGTGGTGGTGACTGTAGTGATGGTAGTGGTGGAGGTGGTGGTGGTAGTGTCACGAATGCGCAGGACATTATGCAGAAGCTGAGAGTCGATCTGCCCCGCATCTCTTGTGCTCTTTTGTGTTTTCCCATTTGTGGGCGGGCGAACGGGGCGATTGTTGGCGTACGGACGCACGCCGCTCGCAGAATGTGTCTCTGAAAAGCTTAACGCGGGGTGCGGGGCGTCTCATTCCAGATGACGAGCTGCCTTCGGAGCCCGCGAGCGTGCCCGCTGAGAGGTCCAACGAAGTCGAGGCCGTCACGGAGATGGTTCCCATCGCTTGCGTCATGGGGCCGCTGTCGGAGGATTCGAGTAAGGGCACACATCTTGTTTGGCGCGGGGCGAATGTTCTTAATTCAAATCGCCTGGAATGAGTTTGATCTGGAAAGTGCTTGGATGGGCGACCACCCTAACAGATGTTGTGTGGCTGTGTGGCTGTGTGGCTGAGTGACTGTGTGTCTGTGTGTCTGTGTGACTGTGTGACTGAGTGACTGTGTAACTGAGTGACTGAGTGACTGTGTGACTGTGTAACTGTGTGGCTGTGAGGCTGTGTGGCTGTGTGACTGAGTGACTGTGTGACTGTGTGACTGAGTGACTGTGTGGCTGTGTGACTGTGTGACTGTGTGACTGAGTGACTGTGTGGCTGAGTGACTGTGTGACTGAGTGACTGTGTGACTGTGTGACTGTGTGACTGAGTGACTGTGTGACTGTGTGACTGAGTGACTGAGTAACTGTGTGGCTGTGTGACTGTGCGACTGAGTGACTGTGTGACTGTGTGACTGAATGACTGTGTGACTGTGTGACTGTGTGGCTGTGTGGCTGTGTGACTGTGTGGCTGTGTGACTGTGTGTTTGTGTGACTGTGTGGCTGTGTGACTGAGTGACTGTGTGACTGAGTGACTGTGTGACTGTGTGACTGTGTGGCTGTGTGACTGAGTGATTGTGTGACTGTGTGGCTGTGTGACTGTGTGACTGTGTGACTGAGTGACTGTGTTACTGTGTGACTGAGTGACTGTGTGACTGTGTGACTGAGTGACTGTGTTACTGTGTGACTGAGTGACTGTGTGACAGTGTGTCTGAGTGACTGAGTGACTGTGTTACTGTGTGACTGAGTGACTGTGTGACTGTGTGTCTGAGTGATTGTGTGGCTGTGTGGCTGTGTTACTGTGTGGCTATGTGACTGTGTGGCTGTGTGCTGTGTGACCGTGTGCTGTGTGACTGTGTGACCGTGTGGCCGTGTGACTGAGTGACTGAGTGACCGTGTGGCTGAGTGACTGTGTGACTGTGTGACTGTGTGTCTGAGTGACTGTGTGACTGTGTGGCTGTGTGGCTGTGTGACTGTGTGGCTGTGTGACTGTGTGACTGTGTGGCTGTGTGTCTGTGGGCAGCAGAGGGCAGTACAAAATACATCTTTGCTCCCGTGCCTATGCTCCCCACCTTAATTGAACTCTAAACTGCACTGACCAGCATGGTCAAGTATGGTCAAATAATCCCCACAACCCCACATGGTCTTTGGGAGGCCTTCATCCAGCAGGGCTGTTCATGTTCCTAGCCGCGTTCCGTCACCGTGACGACTTGTGCTCGCTTGCGGCGCGGTACTGGTGCAGCTCAGCAGGGGAACTGTTGTTTATTATCGTGTGTCCATGCATGTGTCTCTACGTCTCCCCGCGTGTGCGTCCGTCCGTCTGCTTACGTGTACACGGCACTCCAGACGAGTTGGGGTGCCAGCGTGCGGTGGACGGGGCAAGCGTGGACCGGCGCGGCGGCGTTGCCGGCGTTGCCGGCGGTGCGGACGTGTGGCCTCTCTGGGTGGTGATCGGCGCGCTGGCGCTGGGGCTGCTCGTCGTGCTTGTGCTGCTCCTGCACTCGCGGCGGCGCCAGTGGATTCCCCTGCAGCTCTACAAGCCGCCCGTCAAGGCACGGTGCCCTTCCACGCGTGCGCGGCGTACACGGGACAAGCCTCGCACGCGCGCCATGGTGGTCCGCGTGACGCGCGCAGCGTCCAATGGTTCCAAAACTTGATAATTGGTTTTTTACCCTTCTATCTGGCAACAAAACTGACACCTTTTTTTACAAGGAGTCAGGTTTGCATAGACCACAATACCTGCAGCCATAATGCAAACAAAAAGGCGTCATCTGGTCCAACCCATGTGAGACTAGGCTCTAAGGAAAGCTGTCTCGGGTATGGACCAATCAACTTCAAGGACAGTGCATATATTATCAGAGTTATGTTTTTTGTTTGCATTATGGCTGCAGGTATTGTGGTCTATGCAAACATGACTCCTTGTAAAAAAAGGTGTCAGTTTTGTTGCCAGATAGAAGGGTAAAAAACCAATTATCATATTTTTTACTGGCAAATGAGGTTCCAATGGTGGTTCCAAAACTTGTTGGACCAAACAAAATTGGTTGACCGCCGCGCACCAGCGACAATTTCTCGAGTTTAAACCGCACCCCAAATAGCCGCGTCTGCGGCGGGTATCGCGGACCGCCGTCCAGGGCCTTGCGGAGCACCCAGTGGTGTGCGGAGCATTGGCCAGGCGCCGCCAGCGAGCGAGAGACACTCCTCTTGTACGCGGGACGTGCGCGTAGCTCGTGCGATGGCGGTGAGGCCGTGGCACAGCGGAAGCACACCGAGCGGACGTTCACGGCTCGAATTAAGCCGTTGTAACACTACGCGCCGTCTGTTTCGCATTGGACGTTTAAGATCCTGTGATGTCACTCGCAAGGGTTGGCCACCATCGCGTGCCCAGAATCGAAATTTACCTGCAAATTACTCAACAGGGATTATACAGACAGCGGCAATCGTTTCCCCCGACTGGCAAATTAATTCTACGGGTCACTCATGCAAATGTGACTCTATCCTGGTCGCTTGAGTTCTCACTGGGTTAAACAAAATTAACTTGACACTTGGACTGTTCACATAACACGTGGAAGGAAACACATGCGAACCGGGTGTTCTCGGATCCATGCTTTCCCCCTGCTGTCTCTGAGTCTAATTCCAAGCATGCTTCTCTGCATGCGCACTCGTCAGCTTCTATCTATGAGACCCTTTTTTCCGGTGTAAAGATGATGAAAAAAGAATAGGATTTAGCCTCTCCGGCAGTAATACAGGCGTTAAGATGTTCAAACACCAACTATAGATACCTATTGTAAGCTTTTGTTCAAATTCCATCTTGATATCCACGTTTCTGTTTGATATCTCAATTCATGTTACAGTCTCCTCTTACTCGTTTGTCGTCTTTTTCCGTGTCTGCAGACGGTCTACCTGAACAACGACCTGGACAAGAACACGGCCGCCACCGCCACCACAGCGGCAGCGGTGGTAAAGCCGCCGCTGAACAACGCGGCCAAGGTCCAGCGCCTGGCAGAGCCGGACCCTCGCTACAGCGGCTACTACAGCATGATCAGCCCCAGCGGCGCCAGCGTGTGACACCCCCACGCATCCCGGCGACCCCGTGACCCCACGGACCCCCCCCCCCCGGAGCCACGGACTTCGCCCTCCAGGCCTCCTGCCGGCCGGCGGAGGGTGCCCTGTCGTCTCTTGCTCTTCCCAGTGCTTGACTCTTCTGCAATGTGCACTTTCTGCTGCCCTCGAAGCCCCTCTTCCCCCGATAGCGCTTTGTATATAATTCTGCAAGGTTCAAACAAAAATAAAAACGATCGACATGGAAACAAAATTAGATTTTTTGTTTCATATAACGGTCAACCCCGTATTATTTCCTAGAACTGCGTCATCGCAGTCACTCTCGTCCACATTTTCAAGAAGATAAAAAAAATGTTTTGTTCTCATCATCGGGAAAATGAATGCCGATTTTGTCAGCCAGCTTGGGCGACCTCAGGCGAGACTGTTGGGACAGCTCATGCCTGTGTTGCTCAGCTGATGGCTGTGTTGGGCGGCTCATGGCTGTGTTGGGCAGCTGGAGCGTTGGGAACTTGGGCCGTCGGAGAGTGGGCAGCATGGACGATGGGTGGCGACGTCACAGAGAAGACGGACAAGGAGATCGATTTGTGCGAAATTCGTTACAGCCGTCGAGAAAGCCTTAAAAGCACCTTTTTCAATTTTGCTTATAGATTTGTTTTGTCTTGCTTACTCTTCATATTTTATAAAAAAAAAAATAAAAGCACTATATAGGATGTGATAATGTAAATATCTGACGTTCATAGCAATGTCTTTTTGACTACGTTTTTTGTTGAGATCAAGCAGAGTTCTCATGATGTCAGTACACGTGGTGTTCTTGGGCGGGCCGTGCCAATTCAGAGATCTAATACTATTGCTGCATTGTCGCAAACACGGTGTTGTTTATATCCAAGTTATTATTTTGTTTTTCATGAAAGGTACTTGCACTGCTCGCAGGTTTGATGTTGGGCCATTCCAGAACCCCAAGTGCCGCCCGTAGCTGAGATCTGCTCGTTAACTCAAACGGCGGTCGACTTTCCATAAGTTATTGCCACGTCGCTCATTAGAACCCATGCTGATGAGTACACAGTGAGGCGAAGCCACAAGTTCGTCAATGTGTCAGCTGACGAGCCTCATCACGGCCTGATGAGGCCAGTCGGCAGAAGATTGACCAACTTTTTAATTTATTATTTTATTTTAAAGTAATGTTTTATTTTATTAATCCAGTTTTTACATTCTAACACGAACACACACACAGCTTACTCTGTGTTAAAATTGAATAGGCTCTGGTGTCATCAGTCGCAATCAAAGTATCACCACTCGACATACAAGATGCAAAAAGAGATAATGTCAGACGGGGAAAGAAAGAATTGTCATGAATGAATGTATCTGTCTCTCTGAGTTATCTCTCTCCCAAAAAGTATCCGTTCAGGCATTCCACGTGGCTTGTGCTCCCTCTTTCTGTACAGGTGTATTTTTGTTGGCTCGTGCGTCGCGCTGTTTGTTAATGCTTTGGCAATGTTATTTCTATATTTTTTAATAACAGAATAATTATAAAGCTAATGTACTAAAGAACTAAACTTTAATGTAATTAAGTATAACTGGAGCTAGTTGCTGACTTATTTAGTTGTCTTTGATCGCTCGGAATACAGATAATGAAAGTGTATTTTGTTTTGATATATATTTTTTTTATTGGCTGGAACATCTTGCCTTGAATTCCGCAAGGCGATCGTGGAGAAACCTTGCTTGGGGATGAATATGAACGAGACAGAAACGAAGCGATACGCTGGCACTTTTGTTCACGCGTTTCGAGTGGCAGAGCAGCGCCCCACTGCCCACGGTCCAACCGGCAGAGTGGAGCACAACTGCCCGCGGTCCACGTGACAGAGCGGCACGCCACTGCCCGCGGTCCACGTGACAGAGCGGCACGCCACTGCCCGCGGTCCACGTGACAGAGCGGCACGCCACTGCCCGTGGTCCACGTGACAGAGCGGCACGCCACTGCCCGCGGTCCACGTGACAGAGCGGCACGCCACTGCCCGCGGTCCACGTGACAGAGCGGCACGCCACTGCCCGCGGTCCACGTGACAGAGCGGCACGCCACTGCCCGTGGTCCACGTGACAGAGCGGCACGCCACTGCCCGCGGTCCACGTGACAGAGCGGCACGCCACTGCCCGCGGTC
Source organism: Lampetra planeri (assembly GCF_965212315.1). Lineage (NCBI taxonomy): Eukaryota > Metazoa > Chordata > Hyperoartia > Petromyzontiformes > Petromyzontidae > Lampetra > Lampetra planeri. The sequence continues at coordinate 8,041,703 of NC_136136.1, forward strand.
CACGTGACAGAGCGGCACGCCACTGCCCGCGGTCCACGTGACAGAGCGGCACGCCACTGCCCGCGTTCCGGGTGGTAGCGACGCAACTCGCAAGGGTGCCCGCCAGGGGAGGCTGTCTCGAGCGTCAGCGTGGACGGATGCTCGCTCGCTCTGCAAGTGCCTGTTAGGTCCCTCAACTCTCTGAATAAGCCCTAATTTATATATTAAACATTCAATCGAAATAGTAATTTATTAATCTCATGGTCGTGGCGATTGGGTTGGAAACAACTGGGAGGTTTACTCTGGTGTTGCTTGTGTTCAGAATTCCCCAAAGCCAGCATAGCCACAGTCTGCTGCTGCTGTTCCTTGTTACGAACGGTTTCGTTTCAGCCGGAGCTCTCCGGCGCAGAGCTCCAGAGAATATTTCAGGCTCCTGGATTTTTTGGGTTTCGAGGCCCCCCAGAAAGCATTCCATGAGAAAGGAAACCCTGCTTTTGTAGCTACGCCTATCTGCTCGAGTTAGACAATATCGGCCAATGATTTTCTGAGTTTTCAACCAAGCACGGCCAGTCAGGTGATAGGTTTCTGTGCAGTGGGCCATAGAGATGGTTTATTAACTTAAATAAGACACAATAATAGTGATACCCCTTGTTTACCCAGGAAGGACTTGCCGAGTCTCAAGATTCTCTTTCAGGAGGGTCCTGCTACATTGAGATGTTTGGCCATTGCCGTGAATGAGACTTTGACTTCGTGTGGGAGGTAACCAACCGAGCAGAGTCCAATCTGGGCATACGAGGAGGTAACGGTGAACACTCCGCACAGATGTATTCCATAATCAAATTATGTATTGTCATCTCCGGGCCAAGGTCTTCAAGGCAGCGAAGAAAATGAGTTAAAACTTAGAGGGCACGATGCATTTTAAGGATGTATCACCGTGTTTCTTTTCTAAGGGAATTAAAACTAGAATCCTCGCTCAGTTGTTACATCGGGTGGAATGTTGTCTCTGGGCTTTGTGGTAGCAGGGCCCAAACATTACGGCTCAAGAAACCTTCCGCGTCGATTACTCCGAAAGGATGAGCTGTGGGCGATGTGTAGCAGCGGGCTCCCTGACGGCAGCGAGTCAACATTGGGTCACGTGTCATTCGCTCCATTCTATGTGTGTGTGTTTATATCAAGGGTCCGTGTGGGGGCAGCCGGGTGGGTCAGAGGTCGGAGCTCTGAGCTGGCACCGCTGGAGATTCCCAGTCGGAATCTGGGCAGCCGACCAGTGATGGAGACGGCTTCTCAGGTGTCGCGGCGAGTTGATGGCCTCAGCCCGGTCAGCAATGACTGCACGAAAAAACGATCACATTGACTGGGTTTGCACTGAATTTGGGGAGCAACTGTGGTCGGTTTTGGCAGTGATCCTGTATGCATGGGCCACCTTAATCTGACTGAATTGCAAGTCTGACAATGCAAAACATTGGTTTCACTGACAAGCATTGCTGTAGCAGGGCAGGTGGAAAAGTGTTGTCTCCTACTATGAATAAACAGAGATTTCTGTAGTTATCTGATATCCACTTCCACGGGGGGCGGGCGCATGCTCTATCATGCGGTGTCTCACTGCTCCTCAACAACAGTTGACGGATTCTTGGTCTCATTACCCGATGTCGATAGGGGGCAGTGGGGAGGAAATCGCGTGTGCGTCCGAGGAGGAGTGGGTGGGGGGCAACATGAAGCTATTAAACATAAATTAAATATCTATTGCCCTCCTACGTTGAAAGCATACCGTTTAAGTCCCGTTTTGAAAATAAAAAAAATCTACTTATATTTTAAAAAAATCCAACGAGGGATGGTGTCAACGATCAATGCCTGATGAGAGGTCTCCTTTTCGCCGCTTTTGCTCCACGCGATGAGGGGGAGGGAAGGAGCCCCCCCCCCCCGCCGCCGCCACTCCCCTGGGTGTCCGTGCTGGCGCGTGGAGAGCGTGACACACCGGCGTGGATGCGGGCCGAGAGCGTGCCACTTGCGCGTGCCACTTGCGCGTGCCACTTGCGCGTGCCACTTGCGCGTGCCACTTGCGCGTGCCACTTGCGCGTGCCACTTGCGCGTGCCACTTGAGCGTGACGACCGCGCGCTCGGCAAGGGGTGCCTGTAAAAGCGTCGCTTCTGTAGAGCACTGTAAATTGCTGCGAACAGCACAAATAAAACGAAACGTTAATTTCCACAGGAATCTCCAGTAATTTGTTCTCTGCGACTTCCGACTTCGCTTCCCTTGAAATGTCATTAACGTTACAGGAACGTCCGCTTGAATGCCGTGAAAATTGCTACCATACTCTTGGATGCCATCGAAATGGTAGCTGAACAATGGCCACGCAATTACCTTCGCTATCCTGTTTCTGCCGTGTTTATTTGAGTAAAGGAACAAGTTATAATCAAGGCCAACACTGCCAGTTGTGAATGCTAAATACATTTCACCAGCGCAATATTTCACAATCGCCGTCTCGGAACTGCAAAATGTTCGCCCACGATTGTCAAATCAAACGTTTTCCATTGTCCACAGCAGGCGCGGGCTGGGATGGGAGGTAGCCGGGCAATGGGCACTGTTGAACGTGTGCCCTCCGGGTTTTTTTGGTTTCTCGCAAAGTTTCGGCTTGACTCCCACGCGAAGCTGTGGGTGGCAGCGCCTCGCGTGGCCGTGGGTGGAGCGCCTCGTGCGTCTGGATGGGGCGCCTCGTATTATTTTTAAGAATGTTTCCACTCCGTCGCAGCAATCCGAATGGATCGTTCACACATGGTAGTGCGCTCTCACCACAGTCCACAATCACACGGTGCTCAATGGAACGTACTTGTGTATCTCGGCACGGTGCCACTTGTGTACACGTTTGCCACCAAGAATTGCCCATCGGCGGTTGAGCAAATTCGACCGAGTTTAGCTATTTTGACGGAGGTTTTTTTTTTGTCCAGCCGATCACATGGCGTGGGAACCCGGCAGAGGATCGTGTAAGGGTGGCGACTGGGTCAATGACAGTATTACAATTGCAGTTGTGGATAATACTTCATGTTTGGCTATGTCCCCAGAAAACTGTTGAAACAAAATTAAATGCCATGTCAAAAAAGTCGTAGCTTCAGCCTAGTGAAGAGACATGCATTGGGGTGACAAACGCTTTTATAACACCCCACCCCATTTCCGAGATAAAAAAAAACCTGAACACGACCTTCATAACACTTTGGCCTTTAAAATTTGAATATATAATATATATGACGTTTCGGGATAATTGCTATTCTTCATAGCACACGCATGATAGAGAACTGCCTGCCGAAGCAGATATTACAAAACGAATGATGTCAATCTGAGCCAATGTGTTCTGCTGGAACCAACACGCACCCATCCGCTGGACGTGGCCATCCATCTCTTCCACCGAGTCCTTTTGAACCGTCGCAGACAACGTGAACCAACGTTCGCTCGCTGCCGGGACGTATCTAAACACTGAGCATTCACGTCGCTCTTGACAATGACCGAAAAAACAACAACAAACACAACAACAAAAAACGTCGCAAAGGGGAGAACGAGCCGAGCAGATGCCACCACGGCGTGGCCTTCGTGCCGCCGCGGATCTCCTCGTGTGCCCGTGTCGGGCCCGGGTCTGGGTGCCGAGTCTGCGCCTGGAACGTCGTGGGAAGACGCGCGCCCCCTCGCTCTCTGCGCCTCTCACCGCGGCGGGATGAAAGGGCGGCTGTTGTTTTCCTTGGTGGCCGCTTTGCGTTTGCAGCGCTCCCCCGCCCCCCATGCATGAGAGCCGCGCCGCTCTGATCTCATCGTGTTTTTTGCGCGCTAAAGCCGGGGGGGCCAAGGCGTTTCGGTAATGTGGAGCAGACGCTTGGAGGAGACTACAGAGAAGTTCGCACGTAAACGCCGTCCCTTGAAGAATGCAATTTAGCCAAGTGAATTTCTGTGAGATGGGGAATTTCAATATCGCCTCGGTAAACACGCAACACACACACTGCACCGCCTCTTATCCTTGCGCGACATTAGGTAAGACTTACCAACCCTGCTAGGCTTACCAGCCTTGCTACGTTAGCACAATACATGAACAGACAATATGCCCCCTTCACATATCCGTCTCTGCACATACAAATAATAAAAGTATTTATTTCACAACGGCCTTTGGGAGAACACAATTTCAGCAGCGTTCATTCAAGACAAGAAAAGCTCTAGATCGGTTTGGCCATGCATTAAAATACAGAATATATTTGAAATCTGTAAAATATTAAAGTGACGGGAAAAGCCTTTTATAACAGAAACATAGTGCATGCAGCAAAACCATAACTTTTAAACAAGACACAAAATGTGTTTCAAAAAGCACACAGCCATTGTGATGCATTCTTGCCCTGGTGAACATCTGAAGCGCTTCAGATGTTCACCAGAGCACTCGTGAAGACGTCCACTGGCTCACTCGCCAACATCGACCTGAACATCAGCGGTGCTGAATCATAGTAGCGATGTCTCCAACTGGCCTTTGCTTTCAGATGCATTCATTCCTCTGTCTCTCGGTGTAATTGTCAGCACGCACATCTCCACGTTTCTTTGCACATGTTTCTACTTTTGTTTCAATTTCGTTACCTGTCTTCATGTATCTGATCCATGCCATAACAGTTCATATGCAATGATTGAAATGCAGTATTCTCCTTGAGTCACATTGGTTTACTTTATCAAGTTCATTAGCAAATCCAGTGTTTGCATTGCTAAGTAGCATCTGCCTTCATAAAGAACAGCTCTGTGGAAACCAGATGAGGACTCCCTACATTGGCACCCTTACATTAGGCCACTATTCTCACCAATCGATGCCTCTCAAATGCTCAAACACAGGAAAGAAAAAAGGTGGATGAGTGGCTAAGAGGTCAGAGCGCTGATCGGGCACTGCTGAGATCCTGGGGTTCAAAACCAGTGTCGTCTCAGTCCGGTCACGAATTACTTGCTAAAATCGAACACCACATTACATTTCAGTTGATATTACTCTCTTATGGCAGAGTAGGTGGGGGAAAGTGATCCCCCCCCCCTTACTGAGTGTATCACGTCACATGAAGGCTTCTCAGAAGTAGCTCCATTATAACCGCTTGGGTCGTTCTCCAACACGAAGGGTTGGCCTCTTCTGCGAGAGACCGGAATGAACACTTCCTACCGTGACATGCACGTAATCACCTCCGCGAGTACGGTTTGGTACGTACGGTGCGAAAGAAGTTCAACATACATGCAATCAAGGTTCAATTCCGGAGCTGCAGGAATACGAGCACTTAGTCTCCGTTGGACCGCAAATCACCTGCCGCTCGTGCCCATCAGCCTTATCCGAGGTCTAAAGGGACCGCGCGTAAACCCTGCAAACGACGCGTGTGCTTCGGCAGAGTGGGGCAGACTCTGCCGTGTGTTCGCCGTGTGTTTGCGGGCGGCTGACTGCCTAATGGCACGCACACGGCCACTAACAAGGAGCAGCTGTGCGCATTCCTGAGTCCAAAATAGCCGCTTTGAGGAGCGCGGATGGGCGAGCTCACTGGAGGTGTCCCGGCGAGACGCGCCGCTGTCGCCGAGCTTTGCGATGCGCCAAACCGATCTCTCGCTCATGTCGGGACTGCTTTGGCGTTTCGATTGTTCTTCGTCCCACGTGCGTTTTAAATTAGCATAGATAGCAACAACAACAAATCTCCCGCAATAACAACGCGCACTTGTAAAGCCCCCCCCCCCCGCCGCCTTTGTCAATCCACTGCCGGATGCGAATGTCCCCGGGCAGGTGCTGCGAGTCGTGGCCATCGTTTCGGAGTTGTTCACCATGTGGCTTGGCCAAGATCGCCAGTTACGGGTTGGCGAAGGCGGCAGCGGAGACGCACAGCAGCACAGCAATTCTAGATTTGAAGCTTTCGTGACTGCAAGGATTCATTCGCTTAGGTTTTTTCGGTAAAGTCACGTAGGTAAAAAAAAATAAAAAAAAATAATTATAGAAATAAAATAATAATTCACGACGTTTCGGAGGCAACACAAGTCTCCGTCATCAGGTGGGACCGTCACAGCTAGATTTACTAGCACAGCAATTGACTCTGTTGCAGTGCCCTCTGCTGACATCTTAGCCCCACAGTAGCCTGACGATGTCTGCGTTATGCGCGGCGGTCGCCCACCCTAAGTACTATCCAGGCTCAATCTCACTTACAATCCAAGATTTGGGGATATTCCGGTTGATTTGGTCAGATGTAGGACGAGGTTTTTTTTGGAGTATTCCCGATTGCAACTGTGTACGGTTTTCTCTCTTTTTGGAAGCTCTGCAGAGTTGGCGTTTACTTTACCGGATTGGAGTTGGAATGGGTCCTCAGGCAGCTCAGATATTTCACTTCTAGGGCAATCCTACGGGGCCTTAGTTAGGCTCCACTAACCAAAACATCCCGGCTTCCAGAACCATCCCACGCGGTCTCATACCGTGTCAACCCATACAGTTTACCCGTATTTTTGTATAGAGAAATTTAGTTTACAGGTCCACGCGGCATACAGCCGTTTCAATACGGACAATAACACATTCCTGCGGAGGGGGCTGGTAGGAACGTTGGGTTGCTCGGTCAATGGCCAGTGTCAACGGCGGCGTGGTGTATTCCGCAAATATGGCCGACTGTGAGGGAGGGCACAAGCCGGTGTGAGTAGGTTAAACGTTCAGTTTTATAAGGGCACCACGGGGTGACCAGCCCCTCCCCACCCAGCCCCTCCCCACACTCCCCTTCCCACCCAGCCCCTCCCTCTCCACCCAGCCCCTCCCTGCACGACGGACACAATAATCCCATGTGGGCTGGTATAACCAGGAGGTTCCTACCAGTAAAATGTCTATTTGTTTGTGTTCTCTCTTGTGATGAAGCTTTGTAGGATGAACGTTGATATTTTAAGGGCACGGGGTGACCAATAAGACCTGAATTGGTATGTAATAAGGTAGGCACCAAGGGTTTGTCAGGTATGCGGTATCAGCCGGGCTCTCGAGCCTGGAGCAATTGTCTTCACGGCTGGGAGATGTGGCGCTGACTCCTGGGCTCTTTAGTGGTGCAGCGAGGTTCAGGTTTTATTTTATATTCAGGCATTTACTTTGACATGTGCCACTTCCACGAGCCCAACATACTAATACACATATCCAGATGTACTTGTACCACCTTGTTTTAAGTGTGGTCACTATTTACGGTGCAGGTCTCCTGTTAAAAAAGTATTCTCACAAGGGGCTGTCAACTCGGTTATAAACTTTAAACATTTTAAAACTCGCGTAACAAGACAAAATAAAATGACGATAACATTTTGAGAAATTAAATACTTTGTTCGCATTTAAGCGTGGCAATAAACCCCACACTTTACATCTTTAACGGACTTTTACAACCAGGGGGCCACGTTTATAATGGAGTTGTCAACAAATGGGAGGCAATATCCAGACTTTCGGTGTAGACCAACAGCACCACCCACAGAGCATGCATCAGCACTGCACTACCCATGGGAGTAGCAGAGCCGATACGTGCTTTTGTGACACTATTACTTGTCGGAACCTCTGGTTACACCAGCCCACAGGGGATTATTGTGTCCGTCCGTCCGTCGTGCAGGGAGGGGAGGGTGGGGAGTGGCTGGGTGGGGAGGGTGGGTAGAGGCTGGGTGGGGAGGGTGGGGCTGGGTGGGGAGGGGCTGGTCACCCCGTGGTGCCCTTATAAAATTCATCATTTAACTTACTCACGCCAGCTTGTGCCCGCCCTCACAGTCGGGCATATTTGCGGAATACACCACACCGCCGTTGACCCTGGCCATTGACCGAGCAACCCAACGTTCCTACCAGCTCCCTCCGCAGGAATGTGTTTTTTCGTGTCATATTTCACTTATGAGCCTTCAAAAGGCAGAGCGTCAGGGCGGCTACCATGTTTAAAGGGGCACGAGTAATCGGCCACCCCACATCCCAGAGTTGTTTAATTGTGGGACGCCCATGGAGGGCTTGGTGCGATTGTGCCCTCCAGGGCTCCCAGGCACCGCTCACGTTCAGCTTGGGCCATTAGTGCACTGTGATGTATGACTTGAGATGGCAACCGTTTGGTGATGTTTTCATCCAGCAGTGGATTGTATTGGTTGATGTCCACAAGGCCACGCAACAATGGCAGGAACAGAGGGACAGTAGAGCACCATGGGAAACGGCTGGATGAACATTTTGCTGTTTTAGATTCCTGAGGTATTTTCATGACAATTAAGACAACGCATTTGGGTTCTATCATACCCGTTCCACGGACCACTATACTTCCAGTTGCTATGACAGCTTCTCACGTTTATTCTCAAAAGATAACAGATAAGACAACAAAAATCGCCTTCATGTAATTTTTATTTGATCAAAAGTATACAACCTAAATTCAAGCAGCATTCAGTTTTTTTTTTATTTGGGCATATTTGTTTCCACTTTCAACATTTACATCTTTCATAATATTCTAAACATTTCTCCTCCAAGTGCATTCATGGCAAAAGAGCAAATTGTATTTACAAGTTTTACATGACAAACATGTGATAATACAAATAACAAAGTTACTTGTGCTCTAAATCACACATTTTAATTTGTGGTATGGTAATATACATATCTTTGTCAATCCACTTACGATGCCATGTCAATCATGAGGGTTGTCTGACCATACTTCACCACACTGGTCAGTGTGGGTGGTGAAGGGAGGTCCCAGGTCTGATTCAGATATCACTCACCACAGATGTTAGCCATGCCCCAGAATCAAACTCACACAGTTAAAAGTGCAGGGCATTAACCACTTTGCCACCGCTCCACCTCATGTGGCACATCTTATAAAGCAACATCACTATTTCATTGCGATGCAAAGTTAGAGCATACTGAATCTATACATGCCAATATCAAAAGATAGTATGGTATTTACAATACATGTGTTTAAGCTTCATAAGTTTGACATTTTTAAACACTGGAAAATAACATGCTCATTTCTTGAAAAATTTCAAGTATACAGCAGCACCTAGAATTCCAAGTTCGAGGATGATGATGAAGCCAAGGAGGAGTTTGTTGGTCACAATCCTGAAAAACCACCAACAGAAATAGCTCGTTAATTCTCTTCCCACACTGCAAGGTATCAATGTGTCACCAAGATCATAAACTTCTCCATGATACAAAGCGAGTTTTAAATGCCAGGAGAAATCGTGGCGAATTGTAGGACCTACTTGCGTGACATTGTAGTCAGTATTTTCCTGCTTTTTGATAGGTTTTGTCCTGTATTTGTAAGCTGAAAGAAAAGAAAATTCAACATTTAACAATGCCATAATTCAATTACTTAATGCAACTGAAAACGCATCTCAAATACAATGTGAATTGACGGAGCGTCTAAGGTGATGTGGTCTTGTTTTATGGGCGTTATGGGGTTCAATTTGTATTTGGGAAATCCTGTCTTGAATGCATACCCGGTCACGCGTCCTGTCCAGCTGTTCGCGCTGTGTTCCCAACTCGTCGATGATCTCGTTCCCAATCTGCTCCGTCTCAACAGCAACGCGATGCGAACGCTCAACGCTGGCCGAAGCGCGGCCCAGGCTTTCGGTGCCCTGTAGCAGTCGTGCGCGGTCCGAGGCCACCTGGGCCTACCTCGCATTAGGGAGATCCGCATGGATGCGCACACACACACACGCAAAGAGCAGGTGGAAAACATTCCTCAGTGTAACTAGCGGACTCCTCTGCATATTATCTGAAAACGCTGTCATAGCCAGCCCAAAAAAATATACACCATAAAGAACACAAACGTTGAGTTTTATAAGGGCACCACGGGGTGACCAGCCCCTCCCCACCCAGCCCCACCCCTCCCACCCCCTACCCAGCCCCACCCTCCCCACCCAGACCCTCCCTACCCAGACCCTCCCCACCCAGACCCTCCCCACCCTCCCCTCCCCACCCAGCCCCTCCCCACCCAGCCCCTCCCCACCCAGCCCAGCCCCTCCCCACCCTCCCCTCCCCACCCAGCCCTCCCATTTTTGGATGCACGACGGACAGACACAATAATCCCATGTGCGCTGGTGGAACCAGGTGGTTCCTACCAGTAAAAATCATGCATGTGAATGAATTTTGTAATGCTTTCAGTATGCTTTGATCCTTGGGCAAGTTTAATTTACAAGTAACAGGATCAATCACAGCAGGCGCAGAGGGAGGAGTACATCCATAGACCATGGTGAGATCAGCCTTGGAAAGCAGCTCTGCCAAGGAGGGTGCTGGCAGCCCTTTGATCAAGGTGGCCAATATTCTGCAAGTCCCGAATAGGAGCACAACTTGACACTATACATTTTCATCTTTATAGATTTGCTATGAAGAAGAGTCATTGCGAGAAATGTCACCGATAAAATATATTTCCTTTGAAGACCACAGTGTTTGGAACAAATGTGCCGAGTTTTTTTAATATTCGTAGGATTGTTACGAGTCATCGTGTCCCACAGTTACACGCAGACGGACAAGAACTAATGCTTTAACACTTTCAAACTTAGATGAAAAGCATGTGTAATGCTTTTCATTCCTCTTTGAAAACTGTTCTTAAAGAAAAAAAATGGTTAGATGTTCCTAGGCAATGGAGCTGGCGACTTACGCTTTCCTTGTTCTGAGCTGCAAACAACCCTCCGCTCAGCAGGTCGGAGCGGGCAGAGAGAGCTGGGTCCGTGGCACGCCGGGTCTCTCGCGTGATGCGCTCCAGGTCCCGTCGGTAGTCACGCATGCGCGACACCATCTGCATGCGGAACGGCGCCGGGGCCCCCTTCAGCTCCTCCTCCATCTCTTGCAGCTGTGGGCAGCGGGAGAAGCCACAGACATCAACGTGCGGTGCGCAAGACCGACTTACGTATAGTCACGTTGAAAAAAACAGTTCTCATTTCTTGTACTGCACGATGTAGGGCAGTTGTCGCTCAACTTCCGTCTTCGCGACCCACGCACCGTGGTGGTTTTTCGTTGATGACGAACTATGAGGTGTGTGCAGTGTGCGGTGGCTTCAGTTATATGAAAATGTAAAGATAGGTATCACAAAAAGGTGCACTGTGGGGTGGAGGTCGCAAGATCTGTAGTTGAAAGATATTGGCCAACACGCTGCAATACTTTAAATGAGGAGCCATTTGTTATAGTCTTCTCGGCAATATACCTCTTCATTCATTACCAGTTATTATTTATTTATGTTTATAACTTCATTCGCACAGTACATAGGTAACAGTGCTCATCGGAGGTATAACACTATTCTTTCACATACCCCTGGGCTTACTGATGCAATCAGTAGCTGTGGCATTTCCTTGATGCTAAGGAGTTCAAAAGGCCAGCTATTTGCAGCAGACAGTGCCTGCATTCCATGTGCAGATTTGCCAAGGGGTCTTATGATCAAATCAATGCAACCAGTCTCTTCAAATCTCAGTAATCATGTTTGAGCATGAATAGTGCTTAGATGGGTGACCATCACGTTATAAAACTGGTGTTATAGGCTATGGGGCTGCATTGAGGGTTGTGCAGTAAAGCCCATTGCTGTGATTTACTATGCTCCCACGTGTGATCCCCACCTTAACCAACTGCACTAACCAACGTAGCGAAGTATAGTAAAAACTCAGACGACCCGGAAGGCATGGGTAGGCTCTCATCCAGCAGTGGATTAACAAAATGGCTGAATATGTACATTGCATAATGTTATACATTGCATAATAATGTTGGAGAAGACTATCTTTACTCTCTTTATTTCACCACGTATAAGGCTCACGGACATATATAGCCCTTTTTCAGAAGCCACCTGGCCACAAATGATAGCTTAACAAAGTGGCTTATCATGTGGACATTTATAGCAGCCAAATACTCCACATGCATGTTTCTAAATGTGGAGGGAAAAACCGGAGGACCCGCATAAAAATCCACGCGACCACGGGGAGATACGCAAACTCTAAATATACAGCAGCAGGCGTCAGGGTCGGGATCGAACTCCACGACCTCCTGTATACCAGGCGAGGTAGTTAACATCTCCTAGCCACCGTGGCACCCCAGTGATGTGACGCCAGAAGTTCGCAGAGACTGGAGTTGAGGTGAAAGAGGTACCAGCAGGTAAGCCTCTTCCGAACTCCTTTCAATTTCCCTGGTCACCCGCTTCTTCTCCTCTGCAGAGAAAATAACGAGACGTTAGTGAATTAACTCACTTGCTGCCATTCCCTTTCGGCGAATAGGCCGCTCTGGGCCAATAACGGACAATCACTCAAATCTTCTTGGTTCTTTCGGTAAAGTCACGTAGAATGGAAACAATAAAAAAAATAAAACATAATAAAAAATAATTCTCACGACGTTTCGGCCACAACGCAAGCAGACATTCAGACGCTGTCTCCCAGACAGACCTGGTCTTCACCTGATGACGGCTGCTTGCGTTGTGGCCGAAACGTCGTTGAGAATTATTTTTTATTATGTTTCATTTTATTATTTTTATTGTTCCATTCTACGTGACTTTACCGAAAGAACCAAGAAGATGAATCCCTGCAGTCACGAAAGCTTTAAATCGAAATCACTCAAATGTCACCCGTGACCAACATCGCTTCAAGTACCACCACGGCTGTCCTGTGCAAATTGTAACCCAATGAAAGAACTGCGCTGTTGTCGGTGAGAGACTAAACATTGCAGCACGTTCATTCCTGGTCCACTTTAAACGAGTTGCTCGAATGAATATGTTAACAAGAAGAGGCACAACCCATCTGTAAATATTATGTACAATTGCTAAATAATATAGTAAAGGCAGAATAGATTTCCTGCCAAAACGAGCATTGAGACAGTGGTCATATCCTGTTTACAGCCCGAAGTCCGTGGTGGAAATTCCTCATGCCTATGGCGGTGGCGCAATGGGGAACCGCACTGTATCGACCCCAGAAGGATGATGGGTCGAGTGAACCCTCAACCAGGATTTTAAGGAATTAAAAACGCTCCCAACTTGTTTACAGTGCAACGGGGAGTTAATTTTAATTACGTTTAACGTTGAACATCTCGCACGGAGTCTGTCACACACACACATCGCCAGTTTAATCTCAACGTATTATTGCCCCTTTTTGTTGTGGACACCACATTATTCTAAGTAAATGAAATACACATTACGGAGTGGGGGAGCACAGGCTCAACTCCAAGCTCGTGGGCCGGTGCCCGCCCGCCCGCCTCACCGCCGTGGCATCTTGGCAGCGTGCTGTCCAGCTTCGCCTTGAGACTCTGGTAAATGCTCAGGTACTCCTCTTGAAGAGTCTCGAAGTTTTCGCAGGACATGGTTGGGCGATGGCGACGACAACGACCGAGGAGGAGGCCCGGGCTGAGTGGGAAGTTGTCGCTGATGAGTGGCGGTCTCTTTAACGCGGCGGTGAACCTCCGGGTCGCCGCCTCGTCGTCCGTTGAGTTTAACCGCGACTCGCCACACGGCGGCCATACTGGGTAAGGCAAAGGGGGGTGGGGAGAGCTCCGTCCACTTCTACAGCGGACGTCTTCCCCCCCCCCGCTCCTCGGAATCTTTCTCGGTTCCCTTACCCAAGATGGCCGCTGGCAATCCGGGCCGCTGGCTCCGTGTCACGTGACAATCACGTGTATTGAAATGTATTGACACTGGAGGAATCCGATGAGCAAAAAAGCTCTTGCCCCCCCCCCCACAGATGTCCCAATATTTTCGCAGGTGTCCCAGCAGTTTCACAGGTGTCTCAGTAATTTCACAGGTGTCCCAGTAATTTCGCAGGAGTCCCAGTAGTTTCGCAGATGTCCCAATATTTTCGCAGGTGTCCCAGTAGTTCCATAGGTGTCCCAATAATTTCACAGATGTCCCAATATTTTCGCAGGTGTCCCAGTAGTTATATAGGTGTCCCAGTAATTTCACAGGTGTCCCAGTAGTTCCATAGGTGTCCCAGTAATTTCACAGATGTCCCAATATTTTCGCAGGTGGGTCAGTAGTTTCATAGGTGTCCCAGTAATTTCACAGATGTCCCAATATTTTCGCAGTCGGGTCACTAGTTTCACAGGTGTCCCAGTAATTTCACAGATGTCCTAATATTTTCGCAGGTGGGTCAGTAGTTTCATAGGTGTCCCAGTAATTTCACAGGCGTCCCAATATTTTCGCAGGTGTCCCAGTAATTTCACAGATGTCCCAATATTTTCGCAGGTGTCCCAATATTTTCACAGGTGTCCCAGTAGTTTCACAGGTGTCCCTGTAGACATTACTGGAGACTCAGCACATTCGTCAATGACGCCGCGAACAGTCGACGTTTCGGTCAACGGCGTTTTTTTCACGGCAAGCAAATTTATTTTAGAACGCCACATTGCTCGAAACGTCGCCTTTTAATATGTACGGCTGATCGCTCACGTGACCGCGATCACACGGGCCGATCGCTCACGTGATCCGCGAGGGAGTTCCCAACTCGCTCCTCCTTTGCTGGTGATGCCCCCCGCTTCGTTCCTCGACTGCGGCTTCGCCTGAGAGGCGGCCGCACTCGCCGCCTGGGTGGTGGTGGTGGGTGGTGGTGGTGTGCTCGGGCCGGTGTCTGCGTCTATCGAGCGGCGACGGCGTTCTCCGTGGCGGTGCGGCAACCTAAAGGGCCCCGCACGACCGCTCCTCGCCTAGTTAGCCTGCCGGGGACGGCGAGGGGAAGGCGGTAGTGGAGGCACAGCCGAGCGGTCCCTCGACCACAGGGGCGGCGGCGCGTTGCACTGTGACGTGAATGCGATGTCATTGGTAAGGCGATATCTGTTTGGAAATATGATACTGTCCGTGACAATTATGATGGTACATATTGTCAGTAATCTGTCAAGCTAAACTTCGCTGAATGTCAAGGCTGGGGAGGGCCACGCAGTCTGATGGTCAATTCCACTTGGGATGTTGCAGTCGTTTGTCATTTAACTGCTGGATTAAGGGTTCCGTACGAGTCCTCGGGGTTGTGTAACCATACTTCATCATGCCGATTAAGGGGAAGGCCCAGGTCTGGTTCAGCTATAACTCGTCACTGGTGATAGCCGTGGTCGGGAATCGACCTCTGGTAGTAAATACGGGGAGCATAGACGTGTTGTAGAAGTACAGTACAATTGATGTTTCTGCACTGCACCCTACGACTAGCCCTGCAAAATATACTGGACACTATAACATTATTTGCAAGACTACATGAACATACGTAAAATTGACCTCACGTAACGTGCAGTGTTTGTATATGCAGAGGGCCAATATGCGGAAGTAAACTATGTTCTAATTTAAGTGTTCACAGCATCTGACCGATTACAAGTTAAGTGAACGGTGAAGTGGTGAAACCACGGATACGAAGCGGATAACACTCCGCACAGATGGGTTGAATATCTTCTTGTACTGCACTTTGGTGCGGAATGGCAGACGCAATCTTTGCGTCATCCACCAACCCCACCTCCAAGTAGTCTGCTGTTACCATGCATTCGCCACCACATCGAGATGTCCATTTGTCTCGCGTTATGCCCTGTATTGCACACTGGGTTTTCATTCATCTGCTTGATCGCTTCCGGCTTGGAGAATGTCATCGCCCCCTTGTGGCGAAACTATTTAGTCCTTCCAGTTGACGAATGGAAAGCGTCCCAGAATACGACGGACGGGGAGATGGAGCGATGAAATCGGTTTATGTGCTGCGTTGTTTACATTTGCAACATTGTGATGGATGGCAGGTGGATTGGCGATGGCTAATGATGATGATGGTAATGAAACGTTTGACAGCACTGATTCGTGAATCATTAATGGTGGAATTGTGTTTGTGTAAGTACTAATGTGTGAGTACAAGTACTAATATGTGAGTGTAAGTATTAATGTGTGAGTGTAAGTATGAATGTGTGAGTGTACGAATGTTGTGTAAATACTAATATGTGAGTGTAAGTACTAATGTGTGAGTATACGAATGTTGTGTAAATACTAATGAGTGAGTATACGAATGTTGTGTGAAGTGTAAGTACTAATTTTGCGATTTGTTTGCAGTCGACCAAGCAGAGTTTGGAAGATGACAATGAATACTGGAATGGGTCCAAGTGTAAGGGTTTCGACTTTGACGATGACATGGGTCAGGTAAGCATACGTGGTGGTGTACAGCTAGCACAGAGTTAACCGCGTGTCGGCGTGCAATACGGTTTGTGTGTGTCCCTGCGGTGTGTGTGCCGCAATGAGCAATCGGCTTGTGACCACCGCTCGCTGTGTGCAGCTCTCGGAGTCGAAGAAAACGGTGCGCAGTATGAAAAGCTTCAGCGCCTTGGACAACGACGACAATGATGAGGACGATTCTTTTGAAAGCATCAGCTGGAGTGAAGCCACAGTTAAAGGTTGGAGTTATTTTCTTGCGATTGAAAAGAATCTCAAACACGTGTACTCCATTATAATTGATTTTAAACAAGTTGCATCAATTACAAATTAAATGTTCTCTGGCACTAATATTTTAGGAGTGAGGTTGCTTGCTCTACTCTGCTGCCCGCATTGTCTAGAACACCCATTACATTTTCATACATGCTGTGGACTCCCTGCCTCTATTTAAATATTCATGTACAAGACCATTTTCCCCCTGTTTGTCTCATTCTCCATATAAAATATACCCACTGATTCAGAATATTTGGGTGAGGCCACAACATCATGATCTGACCAAATATCTGTCACAGGATTCTCCATCACCCGGCACAGCCAAACAAATAAAGCTGTCACGCTGTGTCCACACTTTTTAACAACACGCCAAAGATTATTGTTTTGGCTAACCGGTAATTTAAAGAACAATTCAGTTATGTACATGTATCTAAAACGTAACATGTTGAGTTAAATATTCCCATTGTTTCCTTATTGCGTCTTTAGATGCAGTTGCATTTAGACATTACGTAAATTAAAATTGTAACGTATTAGATTTTCAAACATCACTCAGCTGTTGTTACATTACCTCCTGGCTGCCTGACGTGTAGAGTTAAGACCAGTTCGTCCACCGTTAACCCTGGAGGGCTCCGCTGGGGCTCCAAGCGGCCGAGGTGCCTTGGGGTCGGCGCAGCGCTTCCTAGGTGGCATGAGGGACAGCCTCCCCTCCCGGCCGGCTTTGTCTTCCTCCATGCGCAGCTTGTCTTCCGGTCACTCGCTCACCTCGCTGGGCATGCCGGCTAAAGGTGCCTCGCCGCTCATCACCAACACCTGCTGGGGCTTGGCTTGTGTGTGTGACTGAAGCATAGTCAATCCAGAGTGAGCTGTATTCAAAAATTTATTTGTTCTCAAGTAAAATTTGTGACGTAGCGTTATTTTGCAGTGCCAAGCTTTGGACAAGACACTTCTCCAGGAGGTCGCTTTGGTAGCTCCCTGTCGATTTCTGAAGGCGAGTGTTTTATTTTTAGGATTTGATTCAGTTTAACTTTCTACCACAGTAGTTGTACAGGATAATTATATTATTATAAAAAACAAATGTGTGGTGTATGTTCTCTGAAACGCATCAATACCATTAATTATCATTTGGGTTGCCTGTTGCCGTTGTTTTAGCATTAGTGTCTTGTGTTTGTTGTGCACATAGTTGTGGAGAGTGCGTTGCCTCGACCCTCCAGCGATAATCAGCGACTCCGCCGTCTGCAGCAGGTACTGGCGCACCATGGCTAGTGCCAACACTTGGCAGAGGGCAATGCAGAAAAGGTAATTCTTCCTCTGTACTTGTGTGCTTCTCCCCCCACCCCCTTTAACCCACACGAACTAGCCTGATGAAGTATGATCTAAGAACCCCCATGAGCTGCATGACCTCGGGGAGGCCTTCATCCAGCAGTGGATTGACAAAAAAAAATAGAGATGTCGATGTATATTAAAAACCTCAACACATGTGGAGCTTTGCTTGTCAAGTCTAATTTACTTGTTTAAAATGGCTGAGAGCTCAACAGACCCGAATAGTCTAATTTTCAAGAGTGACCTGGTTTTAAAAAGTGACCCGGTTTTCAAAAGTGACCCAGTGGGTGTCGGCACAATGGATAGCACAGCTGGTGCCCACTCAGAAGGGGATCGTTGTCAATGAGGTTGGCACTTCATAATAGGTGGAGGTGGCGGGGGACAGAAGTACAAAGAAGAAGCAGCTCACTTTTTGCCTCCAGGCATCCATCCCCCATCGCAGAGTACCAGTCATCTGAACCCCCCTCCCCCAAGAGTGTAAATATTGCAAGCAAGATGTGTGTGTAAAGCTCACACATCTTGCTTGCACATATCTCAGTCTAAGCATTGTGGTTTAGCCTGCAGGTAGGTGCCACAAGCTGCTTAAGCCAAACTATATTAGATTGGAAAGCAGAATAATTTTTGCAAAGCCATTTGGTATTGGTTTGGCTTTGTTGGTTCCAAGTATAGTTGCAGGCTATCACATTTTACACATCTCGCTAAAAGCCCAACGCTTAATTATTCAAACTCCTTTGAAATACAGACCAGGCTCACATTGTGGTTTTGTGTAGCTCTGCCACATACACTTTTGAATTAACTTGTGCGCTGTATGCTTTTTCATGGTTCTGCAGACGGGGAAAACTGAACATTTGTCGCCAGAGGAGACAATCTGGAAGATGTTTAAGGGCAATGTGGGTAACCTACATTTTACGTTCTAATCTTAGTAATATAATCACACCTTATTAACATGATTACACCTCACTAATGTTGAACAGTATAGCCTGGATAGTGCCTGAGTGTGGTCCACCACCATTCGTAACAGGTGTTATAGCTTTCTGGGCTATGTGATGGGCAGCAGAGGGCAGTGCAGAAATATCCATTGGTGTACTGTACTTCTATGCTCCCATGTTTATGCATTCACTTTCACAAATCTGCACTGACCAGCCAGCATGGTGAAGTATAGTCAAATAATCCTCATGACCTGCACGACATGACCCCTCCCCATGTCGTGGGTTGAGAATGTGCTGTATGTGTACTCATGTACACTGTTAAAAAAAATCTTAAATAATCCAGAGCAAAGAGGTGGTCACAGTGCTTTATTATGGCATGCTCGCAATTTGTATACATATGACCATGACATGGACATGAACAGGACACTGCAATTAACATATTTTTTCCAGAAATATAAAACGTTGTCCCTCTTGTGTAGCCATACAGTCTGGAACAATACAGGTCACTGAAGGAAAAGCTGGAACTTCTGGACCGTGCGGTTCAGTTTCATGATGGCAATGTCATCACAGCTGTGAGTGTGACTTTTACACTGTCTAACTAAAGTGAAAAGTTTGAATGTTTTATCTCGGTCCGTCTCTCCGCGTGTCTGTAATGTGGATTCACGTTAATTCTCTTGAAGATCAAATGTAATTTAAAATTTCGCGTATATTTTTTGTTGCTTTTAGGGGCTTGCAATGTAGAAAACCATGAAGATTTATCAAAAGGTCACCAAAAACTTGGTGGAAAACATGAGCGCTAAAAGTATTTGCCTTTTCGGCCAACGCGATTTAATTACGCATGACATTTCCAGATGTCGTCAATACAGGTGCTGTTATCTCGCGGCATCACACTTAGTGAGAATCGCCTCCCCCTCCCGACGACATGTGATATCATCACACGGCGCATGACATTATTACTGAGAATATTTCCGGAGACAAACACATGTTGGAAAGAGTTACAGAATCCATGCATATCCATGGTTTTTTCCTCTTTGTCAGGCCAAAACTTCGAAGGTGCAAAATCATTTGTATTGTTATGCAGTCAGACATGTTATAATATCACAAAATAACTTTTGAAGCAGCATATCAATAACCGAGTTATTTTTGTGCAGATACTGATTTTTCTAAAGACTACTCTGAGAAAAGGTAAATATGAAACGGCCATGAAATGATTATCACAACAAACACAACATGCACTTGATTTTGCAATGCATGACTACTTATTTACCTGTTATTTTTTACCCTCGATTTGTGAGCGTTTGGATGACTGCATTAGTTTCCATTGAATTAAACGCCTATTCATGGTCTGCAAAAACCAGGAAAAAGTGTGTATGATATCTAATAATATGGGACCTTTCTTGCCAGTATCAAAATATAACAATAGGTTTTACCATTTCTGTCAATAAAACAGGTGTAAAGATGTTAAAAACACCAAGCTGAAACCTTTTTCAAGGAATCCGGTTTGCATTAACTACACGTACTCGTACTGAACATGTTTTCTAGATTTGAAGTTTTCGTGACTGCAAGGATTCATACGCTTTGGTTTTTTCGGTAAAGTCACGTAGGTAAAAAATGTAAAAGGACGCTTGTGTTGCGCCCGAAACGTTGTGATTTAATTTAGTTGTTTTTTCATTTATTTTAATTTTGTAGTAAACATGCAAACGGATTGGTCCACACCAGAAACAGCTTTCTTTTTTACCTCGTCTCAAAGTGTTAGACCAGAGAACGCCAAAAGGTGAACAGCACATTATTGCCAGAAAGGGTTAAACCTATTGTTATATGTATATGATATCTGTCCGATATAGACTCATATTACGTGTCCGGTCAATGTTAGAAAATGTTTTATGAAATAAACTTGCTCTTGTGGGTTGATGGACCTATAAATTTGTTATTCTGTTACGAACGATCTTCACGAACGATGTTGATTTTTATAAAGCATGTTACCACACGAAGCAAATGGCAGTTGATTGGAAGACGACGGCTGCTTGGCCTTGCGATGTATCCGAATGTCCAGCGAGCTCGCAGTGACGCGCGGGCTGTGCGTCTTTCCCACAGAGGTGCTGTTTGGCGAGCTCATCACTCGGACGGTGGCCGCTAATCACCTGGTGCACCTGCTCAAGCGGAGCAGGGACTGGAAGATGCTTGTGGAGCTGCTCACGTGAGGCCACACATCCCCTCCCCCATCCCCTTGCACCCCGCTTCACCCTTGGGGTGGGTGCGCACAGCATCACTTCACGTACCTAATCTAATGGCCACAAAAGCCGCTATATTCAATTGGTTTTAACTTTATAATCTTGAGAATAAGGTACGAAACTATGAATACCCATGTGTTATCCTATAGCTTATAAGATCATCTAGCAAAGCAACATGCGCTCCAAAAAAAAAAAAAAGACATTCAGGGAATGCAGGAAATAAGGATGCAAAGTATAAAGTTATCGAATGCAGAGTTAACTGCCGGATGTCAATAAAGTTAGACAATCTGGTCGCACACATACAGGATGATAAAACACACCCCTAACTTTTGCTTTAGAATACAGGGAAAAGAAGTGTGTCTTCAACTGAGAATACGGCATGTGCATTATTTTGGGGGGACGTTATGGTGATACAGAGGATTGTAATGTGAATATAGTGTTGATGAAAATCATGAATTATATTTGCATTTTTCATTCCAGGTCAATGGGAAAGGCAGACGAAGCTGCAGTAAGTGCGTCTTTTAAAAATATAGCATTTTTCAGTCCTTACAATATCCATCCAGTGTTCAAATACCGTGAAGCATATCTGTACTGTTTATGCTGATGTGTGTTTCCTGTTGTTGAAGCTCATGGAATACAAGACTCATCAAACAATGCGGGACCCTGAAAAAAGAGTGGCTTTCTTAAAGAGATGTTTCAGGTAATTCAAAATTAATCGGTTGGTTTGTTCTGTATGTTATTCATATTTGTGTTTATAATGTTATTGCTTTTACTTAGTTGAATGTCTTTATGGTGGTCATTTCCATACTATACATAATGTTAATTGAGTCTTAAAGTAAAATGTTTTGCATGCAAATATGTAATTGCTGTTGTAAATGTGTCTTGCATCTGTTTATTGTCTGGGGTTGGTTATGGACTTGGCCTGTGCACGACAGCCTGCCGTTCAGCATGGAGGACTCGGGGCACATTCGTGATCAATACACCCTCCTGGAACGACAGATCATCATTGAGGTAGTGTCACCATAATATACTGTAGCAAAGTATTGACGAGGCTCGATTTTGGCAACTCACTACTCTACGGGACATCTGGCAAAAACATTACCAATCTGCAGCGTGTACAAAATTCTTTGGCAGATATCATGACGGGTACTGCAAGATCCGACCATATCCGTTCAGTGCTCTCCAATCTGCATTGGCTACTGAACTGATACATTAGAAGGTCGCACTCATTACACACAAAGTGCTTGCCACAAATGAACCACAATACCTTGCTGATCTCGTCAAGAGCATAAACCATCACGCAAACTTCAGTCATCCTCGCAGCAGCGGCCTCTGGCTACCCATCAAACAAAGATGGTCACTGGATTGCGCGCTTTCAGATGTACTTCTGTGGCCATCTAGAACGCTCTTCTAATATTAGGAAGTCACTGGAGCTATGCACCTTTAAATTTAGATTGGAAACTCCTTTATTGAAATTGCTTTTTGTGTTTAGTTTGTTTTCCTTCCCCTGCACCTCTGGTTTTCACGGTTGTCTGCGTACGGTGCGAAAGAAGTTCAACATACATACATATATACCATGGGTCAAGATCAAGCAGCATATTGGCAGCGGCTTAATGCAATTGCATGAGCAATGTGTTATTATTAATGGTAATTCACATCCCTTTATCAATTCATTGCTGGATGAAAGCCTACCCATGCGTACTGTGTCAGTCATAAGCATAAGGAGATCATACTTCACCACACTTGTCAGTGCAGGTTGACAAAAGGGGGCCCAGTACTGGTTCAGATCTCGCTCGCCCTGGTCGGGAATCGAACTTGCTGGGTTCACAGTGCAGCACACCATCATTATGACACCATTGTACTCCATCGTGTTGACGTTGGAGTACATTTGTAAAGGTTTCCAACGTTGCATATTTGGGCAATTTTTGTATGTCAATATTACCTTAAGTTAATTGTTTCACGTGTAAAAACGGATGAGCTATGTTTGCACATTAGAATGACCATAACCATCACAACATGACAAAACTGCACTGCTGTGGCCTCGCAGGCCAACGACAAGAAGGTGGAGGCGGCAGGGACACTGGAGATCTTCAAGAAGTACCCACGCAAGGCGTCCATCCTGTTCATGCCTCTCGTGACCACGTTCTACTACTGCTGCTTCTACCACTACGCAGAGCAGGAGGCCAGTCACTGCCATCACTCCCAAGCCCTTCTCGAGTCACCATCTCAAGTCGGCCTTGTGCAGCTTCGCCTAGTCTACTTTAGCCCCTCTTGGCATCGCTCGATGAATTTTCCACTCATCCTCGCAGTGGCTTTTGCCTAGCCATCAAACAAAGATGATCACTCTATCCCGCACTTTCAGATGCGCTTTTGAGGCCATATGGAACGCTCTTCTGATGTTGAAAACTAATTTCTTTAGAACTGATTTTTGTGTTTGTTGTCTTTCCCCCACACCTACAATTAGCACGGATTGCTATGTGCGGTGCGAAATAAGTTCAACACACACATACATACAAATAGCCTTGCATTCTCCATCTTGACACAAACATATGTATTTAGTAGGCGATTTTCATTGTGTTTAATGTGTTGTGTTTCTTCTTCTTTCTCATAGGGGTCACTGAGTTGCCCTGTCAATTTGCGAAAGAATTTCAGCGTAAGTAATGATCTCTTTCAGTGTTATCATCGTTTCACTAATCAAGCCGTGTATGTAAATGCTGCCAGTGCTACAAATCTAACTTACGTTCTCATCTGGCGTGTGACGCAGATCACGGACAAGCAGTTTTTGTGGACGGCGCTGGCAGCAAGGTCCAAGCTTAAGGCCTGGCCAGATGTGGACAGTCTTCTGACCACCAAGGTACTCCCATCTCTTATCTCACCATTCCAATCTATATATATTTGGGACAGTGGCAAGACCTCGCAGTTGCATGTGTAGTGGATTTAACTGAGTCGCAGACGTACTCCTTGGAGGCTGGGAGTAGCTACAACGGACGAGACCCTGGCTTGGGTCCTCGTCCACGTGTTGGTGACTTCTTCTTGGACCTAGAACGTAGATCGTACATCTTCAGATGACAACAGCAACGCCAAGAGCCCTGGTCCCTGTGGGGACCCGGTTTATATGACCCTGGGTCGTGGCTGGCCCCGCTCTTGGCCACGACCACCTGCGAGAAACCTCTCGTCGTTTCTCGACCCTTTCCGAAGGATCTCACCCTGACACGTGACCACCCCCTAGCCCTCACCTGGGGCCCCTGTGTAGATCTTACTGGTCACGTGCCTTCCAGGGTCAACCAGAGTGCCATGGCCCAGGGTAACCTCATCCCATGGCTGACACTCTCACATCCCATCCTGTAGGGGTCGGCACTGCACGCTACGTGTGGTGCCACTGAGCGCTTTGACCCAGCCCTTACCAAGCCCTCACTAGGGCTGGTACTACACCCACCTCAGGGGTGTCCGCGATGACAATGCATCGCACGCCGTGCCTCGCTAGAGCCGGCATGACACAGTGACATTCACGATGTCGTAACATACGTGATGTCCGTGATGTGAGTACATCGCACGCTGTGCCCCTCTCGGGCCGGCACCACACAGTGACATCCGCGATGTCACTACACATGGAAGAGATAAAACAGTCTGTTAGACTAAGTCCCAAACATGGGTGGGGTAATCAATGACTGGAGTTTCCGGAAACAATACATCTGGTACTTTTTGGTTCTATCGGTAAAGTCACGTAGGTATAAAATAAAATTAAATCACGACGTTTCGGGCACAACACAAGCGTACGTCATCAGGTGGGACAACCACAGCAAGAAACAATTGCTGAAGTGGGCAAAAGGGCTGCTGTAACAAGAGGCTATATAGGTAAGAGAGGGGGAGGGAGGAGCCAGGGAGGAGAGATAGAGAGGGGGGTGTGGGGTCGGGGGAGTGGAGCGCTGATAGAGGGATTAGGAAAAGGGCGAGCACGGCAAAATGCCGGGGGGGGGGAAGTGATTGGGGCTGGGAGTGGGAGGCTGAAGAAACTGGAGATGCGGATATGAAGGCAACACCATAAAGCAGTTAAGGATTTACCTGGTTAATAACATCCTTCCAATGATTGCTCAATTTGTATCCATCTTCTCGGTTGAAGTTATGTCTATGTTTATATATCTGGATGGCTTCATGAACAAACCTTTGATAGTAGCCCGAAGGTTTGCAGAGTACCTTGGTCTCGGAAAAAAACAATATCATGAGAGCCCACGGCATTATATTTTATTTTCTACCTACGTGACTTTACCGAAAGAACCAAAGAGTATGGATCCCTGCAGTCACGAAAACTTCAAATCTAGAATACTACTGGTAACAATAGAAGAGTGAAAAGCAAACGACTGACTACCGGTAACTGAGTTAATGAAGTGAACCAGTGAGTGCTGGATCATCAATAAACTTTATTTCTTTATGTTGAATTCTGTCAAGTATGGTGAGTTAGGACCTGGGTGCTCCACTCCAGATATGGCAGCAGCAGGATTCTGGCCATGGCTAAATGTGAGCTTTGTAAAGCAGCGGTGATGTACGATGTCTGCATCATACTGTTGTGAAGACTAAGTCTGCTGGTTACTCTTTCACAGCGATGGTTTGGAACGCTCAAGAAGACGGCCCCAATAGGGTTTCACAGGGTGGTGGACATTGTCAGCAAAAACAACGCACCGCCAAACGTGAGTTGACGTTCTCCACGCCCGTTATCGTTAGTCCCCACCTTTTGAGTTGAACAAATGTGGACAAAGATCTTGCGAAAAAGTGATTGTACTTAAAAGTGATGTATCCTTAGAAATCATTGTTTGGGACATATCACACAAGCAGATAATGAAAAAGTTCAACATCAAAACTGTGTTGAGGAGACCCATCTGGAAGGCATAGCATCTTTATGCATTTCAATTGTTCGTATATGCATGTCAGTACGTGTTTGCTACGTTTTCATGGGCTCGAGAAGGGATGGAGTGATGTGGTGCAAGAGGATGTAGAGCTGAGTGGACTTACTCTTAGTTTTTTCGGTAAAGTTATTAATTTTAATTTTAATTTTTTAACTACATGACTTTACCGAAAAAAACTAAGAGTATGAATCCTTGCAGGCACGAAAGCTTCAAATCTAGAACGGAGTGGACTTGCCAAAGACTGGTACCGGCGGTGTCAAGATCGGCCTATGGAGGAGGCTCGTGAAGGACACTACTGGGCAGTTGGAGGCAATCGCCCTCCAGTAACAACAGGGGGCAGAGGAGCGATGCTCACAACAACGAGCGGAGTGGCGGGTGGATAAGACAGAGCAAATTAGCATAATAGGTGGCACAAGTGGTGCATCAGCGAGTCATCTCAGTCAATCCAGAGCACCTGGGTTTGTCCCGTGACCTGCCAGCAGGCGTTCGACACTTTACGTGGCCTTGCACAAGTGCCGTGGTGTTGTCAACGCCAATTAGTGGTGAATGGCGGTACACTGTTGCAAACGAGATTTTCCATCTCCAAGGGATTTTTCAAGTCAAGCATTTTAATAAATAACTACTAATTCTAATCTACGTAACTGCCAACCCAAGATATTGAAATGCTTAAATAACATCTTTAATTATTACATGCACATTGCAAACTGAAGCAATGCCATTATTGTGAATGTGTCTTCAGTGGTTATAGCTTGATGCTTGTTGACGTACACATTGCTCACACATACTCACGGCGGTTGTTTCATTGATTCTGTATAAATACATCATGTTAACTGTGCTTGAATCATAAGATCAACACCTCCGGTTATCAAGGTTGGCTACGTACGGTGCGAAAGAAGTTCAACATACATACAAGTTCTGTATGAATGCAGCAAGGATGTATCATGAATGATGACTGTGTTGGGTCTCAGGTTCTGCATGAATACATTATGCTGGTGACGGATGAAGAGCTGAAGCTGAATCTTGCAATCAAGCACAAGTGTCATTCCATCGTTGTGGATGTAAGACAACGTTTGTCATCGCGTTCATTTATAATGCGCAATTTACAACACGGGTTGTTCCAAGGCACAATCTCCAACAACGCATTAACATATTTGGGTGTTGTGAGCCCCTGACATGCTTAACAAGGCTTTTTTTGAAAATGCATTGAAAGTTAAATTGTGGAAAGTTTATACATTTTTCATATTAACAGAACGTAATAATACCATGGGTATCAAAACGAATATATGCAAGTTACGTGCACACAGTAATACCTTTATATTTAAAACAAAGTAATACATGTTAGTGGGATTTGGCCATAATTATACAAAAAATAGAGGTAGTGGTGGATTGGGGGAGGCTTTTATCCAGCAGTGGATTAACCATGGGTCATGCAGATTAATACACATTTTGCCTCTACACCCAGCACGGCATCACTCATTTTCCAAAGGTTGCATTGGCAGCAGTGCAGAAAGGTAATAGCTCGTCAATACGCAGTGTTTGACGGTGGTGGTGAAGTTTTTTTTCCATCTTGTATCTCAACCCCCAATTCATCTGCATGCATCGTGGGGTACCAGGAGTGCACGCAGATGGTAGCGCCGTGGGTGTTTGGAACATGCCGTGTTTTGCTGAAATTTGTGCTATTTCCATTTAATCCTTTTAATTGATGCACGGTCACGCCATTGTGAACGTTGTGCGGCCGTGAGAGAGGGGCTTGACGGAGCAGTGCGGATGATGTCGTCGTTCTGCCGCTCTCTTGCCGTGCACCGCAGATGCTCTACCAAATGAGGGATCGTCAGCAACTGCTTCAGTACAAGAAGGAAGTGGAGGCTGGCTCCCAGGTGGAACAAAGGATTGTTGAAGTCCTGCATAACCCAGTGAGATGTTTATTTTTCACTCCACCCTATTTACTCTTTTGTGTTAATGACGCCGTCATAGCCGGGTGTCATTCATAAGGCATGACATAAAATAACGCGAGTCGTGGTTGAAAATCCGACTGGTTTATGGGCTCATAGCACAGCGCGCAAACCCCTATGGCGCCACTCCCACCTCGATCAACATCATAACCATGACAATCGGAATGTTATACATGGCAAAGTGCTGTTAACTGTCTGTAATAATTGTGAGGTATAGTCCACCGAGTGATAGAGCGATGAAATCAGTTGGTGTGCAGGTGCTACGTGGTGGCGTGTTACATCAAAGGATTGTGAGGGGTGGTAGTGGCTTGGGGAGCATTTCATCCAGCAGTGGAATGACCATGGATAATGATAATCTGTTATGATGTTTAATTATATTATGTACAATGGGACTGGTTATGTACTTTATATTGCAGCTTGGGTTTAGAGTGTATCACATTGAGCAAGACTTGGAATTCTGGTTCTAAATCTAGATTGACAACTTATTTCTTTAGAACTGCCTTTTGCTTTTATTGTGTTGTCCTTTCCCCACATCTCCGATTAGCACGGTTGGCTACATGCAGTGTGAAAGAAGTTCTATATGCATGCATATGCCAGAAATGTAAACATTGCTCATCAGGTGTAATACTAAACATTGTCTTCTTTCTCTTTTCAGCAATTTAAATGGAAGAATTAAACATGGCAAGTGTGCACCTCTTAAGTTACCCTTTTGTAAAAACCACTCGCGACTGAAGATGACGTATCTTTATGGTATGTTATGTTACTTGGATTACGCAATCCCTAGGTATACGTTTGTTAACTGGAGATTGATGTGTATATTTTGCTATAACAGTAAGAGCCTGGACATGCAGGGAAGCCAAGAACATCGTGCACAACATTATAAACATGTAAACTCATGGCTGAATACTGAATATCTATGAAGGTTTTTTTAATATGTATTATACTATGTCCTGACCATAATAATCAAACCTTTTTTAAAGGCTGGCATGTTCAAATGTTGGTCGTCTTAAGAAACAACTATGATTTCGAAATGCCGGTTTTTATGCAACAGTATTGTGTTAAGCACATGGAGCGTTCACACGATTGGAATCTGTGTTTGAAATTGCTTCGTGTGAGAGTCACATTGATCTTTTTACGAACTGGAAAAAACTATCTAAAACTCAACAGTGAAGCAAACTGATTTCGAAGGGGCGCAACTTTAGAACAACGAGAGTGTGAATACCCAGGCGAGTTATTTAAGGGGGACCAGAATTAACGTGAGGACATAAGTTGGACATGAGCAGGTTGAAAGGCAGCATAGCAATGTGGCTTGAGAAGAAAGTTGTCAATCAGTGCAAATTGCCTGCTATGACTTGGATCAGAATCGTGGACGTTGGAAAAGAATATGGAAGAAAAACATCTTAAGAGTGCAAGGCAGCATCAGGGGGCACATGCTTGGAATTACATTGACAGACAGAACATACGCCCAGTTGGAGACATCGTCTTGACTTGAGCAGGGCACGTTGCCAGAGGTGACGATGGCAGGTGATCACGGATGATCGCGGAGTAGCTGCCGAAGGAGGGGAAACGCACTCGAGAGGAGATCCACAAAGGAGACGGAGCAATGAGATCGGATCGCACGCAGTGTTCTCAACGATTGTGGTGGTCGTGCGGAATGGTGACGGCTTGTGTGGGGGGGGGTCTTCACGGCCTTTGATTCGTATTATTTGACACTTAAATACTGTTTACAAAAAACACAGTTGATTCGGGTATTGTGCCACATTGGCTTATTGTAATAAATATCAAACTGGAAATTGCGTTACAAAAAAATTATACCGTGAAATTGTGTTGTATTGGAAATATTGTTATTTGCAAGTGCTTACACTTAATATACTTGGAAGATTGTTTTTTGGCATTTATTACGACCTTGCAATTAAACGCTTTTCCAATACCTAACTGAATCCACGTGTTTATATGTCTGGGTTACATCAGCGCTCGTGAGCAGTTGGCAAACACCACTACACAGACAACATGCTGTATTCTCCACATTAAAATAATGCTTTTTACACTATTTCAAAACTAAATATGGAGATGCGTCTTACTTTCCAGAGCATCATAGCATCTCCTTGGACAAGCCGAGAGTCTTTTATTGTTTTCTGTTTCAACTGCTGTCGGGAGATTACACCTCCCACCATCACAGCCGTCTACGCGGAAATTGTCAATTGCGATCACGCAAAATGTTACTGCAGCTACATACTATTAACATTCCTTCCCTTTATTAATGCTACTCCTATCCCCTCCCTTTGATGCTGCTAATCCTGCATAATGCACGGGCATAATTTGACTTTGAAACCCCCCCGCCCACCTCCTACGCATTTCACAAGTAGTACTAATCACATACCTGCATTTCCCATAAATATGCTAAATTCCTATTGATATGCAAATTATTTTGTCAAGGCGCCCTTCCCCTCTTCCAACCCAGCTTAAATATACGCTCCAAGCGTGGTGGTGTTTCATTCAGACGCTGTCTCCCCGACAGACCTGGTCTTCACCTGAGGACGGCTGCTTGCGTTGTGGCCGAAACGTCGTGAGAATTATTTTATGTTTTATTTTTATTATTTTATTACTTCCCTTCTACGTGACTTTACCGAAAGAACCAATAAGAAGAACCAAACCTTCGTAAAGCAAGGCATACCTGTGATGTGAATTATTGACCCAGGAAAGCCTCGCTGAGACTTGATTATTTGCTTCAGGAGGGTCCTGCGACGTTGGGATGTTTGGCGAATTCCACAAGCAAGTGGCTTTATGGTGGAGGAATGTGGAGTCTGCATCCTTTATTTTACAGTAAAACCCCAAATAGCCCAACCAGCTATCCAGGGTTTTACTGTAAATTAACCCATTCAGGCCTGTGAAGCTGACCTGCAAAACTTATCTTATGACTCCAACAAAAAAAATAAAACATCATCATGGGTCACAGTGACATCATGAGCACGTGAAAGATGGCGACTGGAAAGGGGATGTCTTCATCTAGCAGTGGATAGACCATGGCCCGCAATGATGGTTTCGTTGATATTTGAGACGGAGTAATGGGAGGCTCGTGTGAAGGAGCTGGATGGGCTTTTGCATCCTGTGATGCAGCCGGCGCGTGTGCTACAACACAACCACAAACAACACAAGAACAACATCAACAACCACACATCAACGGAACACGTCAACAACAATACCACAAGGAGTAGCCCAGCAGCCCAGCGGTTGCCACACGAGCCGCTCCTTGCAAGTGCTGCTGTATCTCTAATGCCCGGCACATGCTACCGTGGGTACAGGATAATGGTTAGCGCACTGGATCGGTTCGATATCTTGGCGTGGGGGTTGCAACAACAATGGGGATGCAAGTTGCAATTGGTGTGTGGGGCCGTCCATAAATGACGTCACGTGATTTTGGACGATTTTTGACCCCCCTCCTCGTCACACGGCGTCACAAAAAAGACCCCCCCCCTCAAATATGACGTCATAAAACTCTACTCCCAAACCATATTTCCGTATTTAATGTGGCGCTACACTCTGGTGTTGTAGGAGCGTTCTTATAACAATTAGTGTTGTTATAATAATTCTATATTTATTTAAATTTGCGCATTTTCATGTGACGTCACATTTCTCAACCCCCCCCCCCCCTCGTCACACATCGTCATAAATGTCTGACCCCCCCCCCCCCCCCAGGTGCTTGACGTCATTTATGGACGGCCCCTGTGAACTTTTATGTAGCATTTTTTCGTTAAATGAAAAGTCGCTCCGTAAAATGTTCTTGTGTAAATAATTGTAACTGAAATGCGAAGCAGTGGGGTCACCGGTGAAGCTGTGGGTGACACTCGTTTGTTCTCAACATGAGTCATTCACAAAACCTGCCGCTGCCAAACACACGTTTGTTAAATGGGAGTGGTGGCGGTTGGTTCAGATTGCGCTGGCAGATAAAGGAAAACTACTTTGTAAAACTCTTTGGTTTGTTCGGTAAAGTCACGTAGAAAACACAATCTAATAATAATAATGGAATACGACGCTTCGGTTGCAACACAAGCAACCATAATCAGGTAAGAATGAATGATAAAACATAGACACGGGAACAGCATAGGCAGACACATGCAGAGAGAGAGACACACGCTGTCACCATTGCCACCGCATGCCCCTTCACACGTGCTAGAACGTTGCTACCAGTCGACACGGTACAAGACTCACACCGGATTTTGCATCGTCGTTGATGCTTCCCAAAAATGCTTCCTGTTTTTGCGATCGTCAGCGGTCACTCGGGTAACACAATGGCTTAGGCAGTCAGGTTACTTTGAAACAATGGACACATTTGCCAGAACTACTCGGAAACCCGTATCCTGCTCACATGCCTCCCACCAGCCAGAGCCCACGTCACTGGCTCAACCCCGGCATTGTCGCCCACTTAACGAATTTATCGCCAGATCTGTCGACTTTTGCGTTTTTCTTGCGAGGAAGAAGGAAAAAGAAGCATGATAGCGACCAGCGACAATTCTCGGGGACCTTTTTAATGCGGACAGCGGCGATGAAGTGACATCGAAGACGCCAACATGATGGCTTTTCATTGCGAGGGCCACCGCCGGGCGCTGCTGTGCCAGGGATCTCCGATATTGAGATTTAAATGGAAGCCCTCCTGCGTTCGAAGGCGATGTGGCGACACGCACCGAGGGCTCGTCCCCACCTCGTAACTACTCACCCCCCCCTTATCGCATTATAAACCACGTGCTCACACGCAACTACTCCGCGTTTCATCAATGCACATCCAACGCACTGCCTTCAATCCTGCCCGATTCCAGCACGACCTCACCACCGTCCAGCACTCTAATGGGCTCACTGCACTTGTTACAAAGTCATCAAAGATGCTACTGAAACGCCACTCACCTTCGTCTGAAGTACTGCTGAGAATCGTGACATCTAGCAATTTCTTGAGCTTTACTATCTGGAATATTTCGTAAGTATTCTGGCGACTTTGTTTCGACGACCTTCGAACGTCAAAACAATCTAGCGACATTTTCAGCTTCATCCGGTGACTTATTGCTTGGAGTTGGCAAGCCTGCATGAGCCCCGGCTCGTGGGCGGAGAGAGAGGGGCGGCTACATGCGGCGGGTAAGGCCCGGTGGGTGCCAATTAGTCACTAGTACAGCACACCGGTGTGTTGGAGAGCAAAGCCACAACGTTTACACCATGAGTACGACGTTTCGCCAGGAATTACAACTAGCTTCATCAGGCGACAGCCATATTTGTGAACTCCACCTGTTTCGTTCCTTATATATTATCTACGCCTCGACATGATGCAGCTAGTTGTGATTACTGGCGAAACGTCGTGCTCAGATTGTAAATGTTGTGGCTTGGCTCTCCAACACACCGGTGTGCTGCACTAGTGACGAATTGGCATGTTCTGTTTACGTGACAACCCTTACTAGTTGGCTGTGTCGGGTGATGGCGGGTTTTAATTACACATTTATATATTTACGCGATCTAACCCAAAAAAAAGAACCTCTATTATGCATTTCTTTGGTGTCTTCTTTTTTGAGCCAACGCATTCCCACGCGGCGAATACGTTTACATCGCGAGACGAATCAGACTTCAGAACTTCTGCAGTCAGCAGTGCACCACCTCGTGTTGGAGAAAAACCCCAAGAGACGAGTCACCTCGAGCGCACTTCCGATAGGCCTGTCCTGCATACGAAGTGTATAGAGCTGTTATACGCCTTTGTCGCACGTCAAATCAATGTTAAATTCTCAGAGGCGGAATATGCCAAAGTGAAAATCCAAACTGAATGTTGTTTTTGTTGCGCAGCCTTTGGGGACATAGCTGAGCCCATTAACTCTCTACACTTGAGAGCCGTGATTCATCATCAGTGGCTTTCCGCGATTCAAATCCAGGATCTCAGCGCAACCAACTCATTTCTTTGACGTCGTAGTCTTAGCCCTCTGAGCCACCCAGAGCTCTTATCTAATCATTGTGACAGTAATGCCAGATTTTCAACCGGTGGTAAATGAAACATCTCCAGCCCTGGTGGCTTTGCCTCCCCACCACCGTATCACCCCCCCCCCCTCTCCGACCACTCTCCACCTTCTCCACAATTTAGGGGGTCACCAAACTCTACGGGGTGGAAACAGTTGGCATTGGTGGAGGGGGTCGTAGGGGGCAAAAGTTTGGGACGTGTGCTCGCTCGGCGCTGCCGTCACCCGAAGAAGCCGCTCGATGCTGCGCTCCACCGCGGCACGAATGCCGTGACGGCGCAACGCCTCCTCCCAACCCCCGCCACCCCCCGCCACCCCCCGCCACCCCCACTGAGAACAGCCGCACAGCGATGAAGCGCTCGCGTTTCTCCAGCCGGGCATTCTGGAACGGTGCCGCTTGTGATGACGCTCCCGTACGCAAGGTGGCTGGAGCGAGCGCGCAAAACGTAACGGTGCAGTCCACTGCAACGTTTCGCTGGCTGAAGCGCCTCCTCCACGTCGGCCAAACGTATTTTGGCTCTTTTTTTCACCGTCACATTTGTATTTACACATGTCTCGTTCGTACAGTTTTGGTCACTCCATTGTCATACGAAATTTTTGCAAGTACTTTACGTTCACGTTAACCGATGTACCACTTTGCGCACGATTTGACGCGTGAGTGTACACATGTCATCATTGCCGTGCAATACGAGTTACTGAATCACCGGATATGAGAGTCATCAGCACACTCACCCACTGAGCCAGTTTGCACCGAGTGTACAGGTTCAATTCTTTTTACTTTCATTCATTACAATAGTAATTGCATTCCCGTTAATACTTCGCGATATTCGTCGTCAATGATCGACGTGCGTCGTCTCACGTGAAATGGTTGTCAAACGCCGATATAAGTTGCAGACGCCGACTGCCCGCAAAGTAAAAATCAATATCTGTCAACCCGTACGGTTTACCCCGTATTTTTGTACGGGGCAATTGAGTTTTCAGGTCCATACGGCGTACATCCGTTTCAATAGGCGCATATGTTTTTGTGTGTCTATTTTTCTCCCTTGTAATGGGACTTCGTAGAATAAACGTTGAGATTTATAACGGCACGGGGTGATCAATAAGGTCTGAATTGGTCTGGTACGAGGTAGGGCACTGATAAGGGCTTGACGGGTATGAACATCGTTACACCCATATAGTTGAAGCGACGAACAACCAAGCTTTAAAAAACAAATAACAATTCTTACGTAACAACGACTACATTATTTATTTTTTCGTCCCCAAACATGTGTCTCGTTTGTATTTGTGGGTGGCCTGATTTTCCCCCAGCACGTGCGCGCTGTGACTGCGCTTTAAATGTCGCCTGATGACACTCGTGCTCAAAGCGTCGCTTGTGGTTAGTCGCGCTGGATATGAATGCGCTCTTGTGCGCTCCGGGGGGGGGGGGCTCCCATCGTCACGTAGGGCCGACGCGTGGGTAAGGAAACGCGGTGTCACTTCCAGTCCACTAACCCAGTGTGCCTGGAAACCACGACACTCCCCCTCCCCCAGCTTCACACCACATTTCATTTAAATCAGATGCAACCGGCTTGAGATGTCACGCTGGGAGGCAACAGTGATCGGTTTGTTCTACTCTGGAGATTTAACAAAAAATTATTCCTTAATGTTTTTATTTTTTACCAGACTTCTTATCTCTTAAGTGCTCGTGACACTTGCACCACTGTGGATGCACGGCTGCACCACGCCGGCGAGGGATGCGCGTCTCGCGATGGTGCGTGGCGGTCGCTGAAACCCGATGGCGCACGCCTCCCCGCTGGTGCCGCTTGATATGTAGATTTTATGAAAATACTGAGAAGCGGCTTCGGTCTCGTGTGGTTTTATCCATCAACGCAGTATGTTGCTCAATTCTGGGTTTGTATCCTGCGGGCGAGACCTTGTGACCTTTGGCATGTGAAAAGGTCCTATATTTGATGTGAAAGAATAACATTCCCCTAGACAATGAGACTAATAAGATTATTAAATATTAAAACCTCCCACGCGACATAGTGCTAAGCGACGCACAAGCACAAATAACAAATTAACACATTCGCCAATGAGATCCTGTTATATATATTTAAGGCAGTATTATTGATGAATGTGTTGAGTTGTTTTGCACATGTAGCACGGTTTTGTAAGTTCTCTCCGAGCTCCTGTTTATGGCACAGCTGGATTTATCACCGCTGCCAGAGCTTACAGTTTCTTAAGCAGTGCGGTAGACAGCAGAGCGCAGTGCTGCAAAATCTATTGTGCTGTACCTCTGTGCTCCCGCCGTCACCAACCCACACTGGCCGGCGTGGTGAAGTATGGTAAAAAAAAATAGCCCGCTACCTGCACGGTGACTCGAGGCCCTCATCCAGCAGTGGATTAATAAAGGAGCCGCGCGCGATCGTTAATGCAGCTGGCAAGCTACCTGCCTTTCCCTTGGCGGCGTGTGTGTTGCGCAAATACAGGAACCCCCCCCCCACCCCCTTTGAGTTTGCGTTCAGTCGCTCCGTTGGCAACCCCATGTTTGACGTGCGAATGGGAACAATGCGGGGAAGGCACCGGAGGTGGCAGGCTGTGTACAATCGCAGGTGTGAGCTCTAAGCCCCAAGAACGAGCTTTGCCTCCCCCTCCCACCCATCGCTCAAGGCTTTGACAAAATGAGGAAATCCAATCGAGGATGCGGTGAGCCTATCGCAGCGCCCACGGCACCACGACCTGGGCAGGAGCCTCCTCCAGTGTCCATTTCCACGGCAGGAAAAGGTGTTGTCTAGAATTTGCAGCTTATTCACGGTTAGACGGCATGCGTGCTGCAAGATAAATGCGGCTTATATCATTTTTGCATCCACGTTGCCTCAATTTTGCAGTGTCCATCCAATGAGTATATTCGAGAAACACTATTCGGCACTCGGATAATATAATTATGCTGCTGATTAGCATCAGTAACATCAGTTCTGAAAACATGAAAACATTTGCAGATAAAGTTGGCATAAGTTATGCACGACCGCCTCAACAACAAAAACCGCAAGAGTTTCTACATTTGTAAATAAAGAATGTATGTCAGTTTATTTTCAGAGATGTGCACGCGATCATGGCTTCTACACATGCAGCAAGGATTTGACGATTGTTGGGCTGTGCCCTTGATAAACGCGCGGCAGAGCGCTAAAACTTTATATGGCTGCGGCTCCCAAGCGGCGTCGGGAGTGCGAGGAACGCAGGTGGTGCAAAGATCATCATCCTTCGGTTTGATCGCACGCCTTCGGCACAACCCCCCACCGACACAGCCCCAGGCCCCAGTTGCCGTGCCGTGCCCGAGCGGAGCGACAGGCGACGGCGTGCGACTGAGAACGCCCGCGTCGAAATCTCTCTTTGTTCCCTTTGCCCGCTAGATTATAGATATATTTTACGTGGCCTTGAAAGACGGAAATGTAAAGCACAAGATGTTCAACGATTAAATAAAAAACTATATCGTGAGTCAAGGCCGTAGCCATGGAGTCAACATGGGGGGGCGGGGGACCAACTCTTCCAGGGTGTCTGGGGGTCCCAACCTACAAAAATATCTAAACTTGAAAACTAATTTCCTGTCTAAAATATTTAAAAATTCACTAACACATGGCATGTGCTTTTTATTTATTTATTTACAATAATGTCGAATAGTGTATTGTATTACATTGCTCTGTTTTGACTTTTTTTTACCATTTCTTGTTTCATTGTATGTAATGGCAGAGATTACGGATTAATAAAGTACAACCATAACCACAAGGTTTAGCAAATTGTTGTTTTTTATCTACATAGCATAGCAATTATTTTTATAGCAATATATTGGGGGGGGGGGGCATTTTGAGCATATTTGAATATTGGGGGGGATGTGTCCCCCTCCCCAATATATATTATAATTACGGCCTTGTAGTGAGTTGCCAATAACGTATCATTGAACCCGTGGAAGGAGAAAAAAAAACCCAGCTGTTTACATATCAAGTCCAAAGTTGTAAACTATATTTCTATTCGGTAAGGAGTACACTTTGCCAGGAGATAAGAAGTTGTGTTGCAAGTGCCGTCTCGCTATCAGTCAACTGGCACGGGCGATACAAAAAACGTGGGGCACTGCGTTTAACCGTTCGTGCGCTCTGTGAGAATGCACAAGAAACCTCGGTGTCTTCAAACGGACGCGTCTTTCAGACAAGACTCCTGGCTCGTGTACCAGCGAATTTGTTACATCATTGGGTCGTGCACACGTGCGGCACAGGTGTGCTCGTCGATTCCTTTGCAAGCAAGTTATGATAACGCTGGTCAGGGTGAACGATGTCTGGCCCAGCACACAAATGGACTGCCCTCATAACCGTTACACCTTTTCAAGTTAAATATTCTCCCTGCCAGAGATAGGGACTGATAAGCAGGTCTGGTACAATACCATTTCTCTTTAAGCGACCCCACAACAGCCTCCTCTGTGTGGAACACAGACTGCCCATGGTCCAAGGCGGTTGGCCGGTTCCACTTGGGGAAAGGCTGTGCTACCAGTATTCACCAACATGGGCTGTAATCTTAGCGTCAATACCGTTTTTATAAACATAATATTTATTGTTCATGTCCGTACATATTTTGTATTCTCTACCAAACGTACTACAGTACCCTTATTTATCCAAAAAAATGTCTAAGCAAAGCGACCACGCTGACCTTACTCTCCTACACGGTCGTGATAGATACAATAGGGGGAGGGGGTGGAATATGATCCAATGTTAACATCATTTAAGTTTAAAGTAGCGTTATTATTAGAGACTGACCCGAGACACCATCTGCCAAATTTACCAAAGAGGTTCCCATAATTGAGCAATAAAAACCAGCGCTAAAAGTTTTTTTCCTTGCTGGCCAAGGTAATGACGTCACGCATCAGCATTCGTGCCTCGCCTCCCGATGGCGGCACTGCGTGTGACGTCATGTTGCG
This sequence comes from Lampetra planeri, assembly GCF_965212315.1. Lineage (NCBI taxonomy): Eukaryota > Metazoa > Chordata > Hyperoartia > Petromyzontiformes > Petromyzontidae > Lampetra > Lampetra planeri. Next base: position 8,080,273 of record NC_136136.1, read on the forward strand.
GAATTCGTGCGCGTGCGTGGCTTTTTTCCTCATCGTTTTGTCAAGCGTTTTACTTTGCAGAGCACTCCCGGTGTGTTTCACGACGATGACGCCGACTGTTTCACTCCACATGCTGGCAGCTTTTTCAGGAGGCGAATGGAGCGCCTCGCTTGTTCCCCCGCCCACACGACCCCCCCCCTTCCCCAGTCGGAAGGAGAGCTACGCGGAATGACGACGTCAGTGAGCGTTGGCGACCCCCAACACTTTGAGGGCTATCTCGGCCTCGCCCCCGTCGATGCTGCCCGTGGAGGATGGCGTCCGGGAGACGCCCGTGGGCTCTGCGCTCTCCTTCTCGGGCGTCGCTGCGGAGCCGTAGTTGGTACCCAGTCTCTCGTCAGAGGTGCTGCCCGACTTCCGGATGGGAGCGTCGGCGCACATCAGCACGCAGAACTTCCCGTTCTGTCGCGGCTTGAAACGAACCTTGTTCAGCACTCTCTTGGACTCCTCTATGATGCCCATGAACAGGTTGAAGATGACGGCGAGCCAGGCGATGCCGAATATGATCCAGAGGGCAACCAGTCCGCGGTAGCTGTGCGCGTACGTGCGGTTTGGGTTGTTTCCTGCGGTGCACGGACGTACAAAAAGACAAAACGTCCCCCTTGTGGCCTCTGGCACTTTTGGGGAGAGTTCCATTCGTGAACACCTAATCAAGGCCCGGCATGGCGCGCAAGGGTGTGGGCGGCTAACACCACGCCCCAGTTACTTTGTCTCCCCAGTGGTGATGTGTACACACTGCAGCGGGTCGCCCTGGCTATCACCGCAGGTGTATTCATTGTAAAATTACAACGTACCGTTTACGTCACAGTTGAAGAAGAGTTAGGGCATTGTCTGTCAGCATCATGATCCTATAATATGTCAGATTAGTTAATTGGGAAACACACAGCAATCGTGGCCCTCCCCAAATGCGAAAACCTGACAGGACACTTAAAAATTCTCATCAGACTCAGCGAGGCTATCCTGGGTGAACAAGCGTAATGGTAATAACGATAACAACACCGGGGTGCAAATGAACTCATCGCGTGTGTCATCATTAAAGCCTCGCTCAGGGCGACGGCGCAGGGCAATCGCGCCCTCCGTGCCACTCACCGACCACGTAGTCCCCGAAGCCGATGGTGCTGAGCGTGATGAAGGCGTAGTAGAAGCCCTCGGTGTAGGTCCAGCCCTCCAGCACGCCGAACACGAGCGGGGGCAGCAGCAGGAAGAGCACCGTCCCTCCCAGCAGCGACAGCAGCGCAATGGCCACCTTCACCTTCCTCTGCGTGGGAACGTCGCGTGCGGTAGGTTTAGCAGGCAACGTTGCACCAACGTTGGCACGTGGCTGGCGCGTGTGCGTAAAGCGGTCCTTTAAATCATGTCCTGAGCCAGGAGTGGAAATTGTACGTTCTCATGGCAGGAGCGAGTGCTTACATAGGTCAAACACTCTTGACTTCCCCACAAAGTGGTACTATATTTTATCGACCCTGGTGAGAAGATGGGCTGAGTCAACCCCCAACCAGAATTTGAACTCGCAACCTTCCGATCGTGATTTGCTCGCTCTCCAGCTGAGCCACCTGTTTGGTGCAAGTGTGTGCGAGTGTAAGAGCCATAAGGCAGAAAGTGAATGTATTATTTATGTGTATACATTTGATGTACATTTGTCATACATTTGTTTAAGATTGGGAATATTTGACTTGGAATATTCAACTGTTTAGAATGCCCCTTGGTTAAATGCTCCGTTGGTTGAACCCATGACGTCACTTCCGGTCTGGCAGCAAAACGGAAGCCAGGAGTACCCTAATATGGAGCGAGTGGACAGTCTTTTGACCACGTGTGATCACGTGATCAAGTAGAAACGAGATGTAACTTTGGAAACCGATCGTTTTGTGCAACTAAGAAATAAAGAAACAGTTCTTGATTTGAGACACGTCAAACACGCGTCAGACTCATTGCTCCACTTAGGTTAAGGCGTAGTTTCTTTTTGGTACATGAAAGCTGCGCCTACAGCGTGTGCTTCGTGTGAGTGGCGATACAGTGCCTAGCCCACTGCACATCGAACCAGGCAACCTGGGTTTGATTCCCAACCATGGCTACTTCAGTTGCCTGTGATATCAGAACTGGTTCCTGACCTGACCTCGCACAACTCTTCTGTACAAGGATTCCTCTACTTACGAACATTCGACTTACGAACATTCTGAGATAGGAACAAAACCTGCCCGTATGTCCAGTTGCCTGTTCGGAATGAGTTTTTCAAGAGAGTAAAGAGGAAACACGAGCACCAAACGGAATTGGCATCTACATCTGCAGAACATGAAGAACCAGTGGCATCTATATCTGCAGTACATGAAGTACCAGTGGCATCTGCATCTACAGGAGATTATACAACTTTTAAATTCATTCTCTGTGGTTTAATATACATGCTGTACAACATGTTTGGAATCGACGTGAGTAAAGTTCGACTTGCGAACAAATCGTCTTACGAACAGACCTCTGGAACCTAACTCGTTCGTTAGTAGAGGAGTCACTGTAATCGAATACCTGGCGCAGTACCGGAGAGGCAAAGGTGGCAGGGCGTGGCCATGGCCGCAACACCCGCTTCGTGTGCCCTGCCGGCCTTCACAGGTGCCACTCGCTAGTGGCGCTCGCCCCAACGGTCCGCACAGGCTGCACGCTGGCACGTGTGTGTGCAAGAGCGCACAAGCGCGTGCGCCCTGGCTGTCTCCTTGCCTTGTTGAAGCCCTTCTTCCGGATCCGCATCTCCAGGCGCTTGGCGTACCGCGTGATGCTCTTGCCGACCATGTTGAGCACGATCACGTTGAACGGGATTCCGAAGAGCGCGTAGAAGGCGCAGAACACCTGCCCGCCCACCGTATTGGGCGACAGGTGTCCGTAGCCTGCCGAGACAGTTGAGCAGCATTCAAGTTGCACGTTTGTAATGTGCTCAGGATGTGTTTATAATTCTGAGGCACGGGGAAACAACAGACAACAACTGATGAGCACGGTTGGCTACGTACAGTGCGAAAGACGTTCAACATACATACAGCAAACGTAGCCCTTCAAATACTTAAGTTTACTGATTGATTCAAAACTTATATTCCAACTCCATATTGATCACATCTCAAATCTTATAAAAATTATGGGATTTATACAGAAACGCAGTTTTCCAATTCGACTGCGCCTGCAAATTGTTTAGGCTATCATTCTATAATGTTTGACTACTGCATCACTGCTTACCAATCAGCTTCTAATGAATCACTAAACAGACTAATACCCGCTTCATCATTCTGCTCTTCGATTTGCACTGGATGGACCATACAGGACCCACCATTGTGACTTCTACTTAAAATCCAATCTCCCATCACTCGATGCAAGACGAAATGTACACTGGGCCCTGTTCATCCATAAAATCCTTATTTACAAAGCTGCGCTATACTTAGCTAATTCGTTATCTCCATTGTAAAACCCAAGAAACCGAAGATATCCATCGAATTGCCTATCCTAATGTAATGACCGAAAATCCAGATCACTGACCCGAAATTAACGGACTACCAGGAAGTAGGCCAAGGCCTCCGATTGGCACAGAGAGGCCTCCAGGGATTGATTGGGAGGCAATATTCAATGGGACTGGAGGGGAGATTTGAACGGAAAAGGTGCAAAGCGAAGTTAGAATTTAAAGACGACTGTTGTCAACCGTTGGGGGAAGAAGGAAGAGGATTGGATGAGGAGAGTGGGGTGAGAGAGAAGGTTTGAGAAAGAGGGCTCGGGATGATAAAAGGAGAGAGCACGAGGGGAGGAGAGGTTTGAGTGAAGACCGGGGTCCAAGACGAAGTCTGGGCCGAGAGAGTGCTGTGTCCGAATAAAGGCACATAATAGTTCCAACGTGTCGGCGTCATTAGGGGCCGTCCATAAATGACGTCACGCGATTTTGGACGATTTTTGACCCCCCCCCCCCCTCGTCACACGGCGTCACAAAAAGTCAGACCCCCCCTCAAATATGGCGTCACAAAGCTCTGCCCCCCCCCCCAAAACCATATTTCTATTTTGAAAATAAACATGCTTCAAATCGCTTTAAACTATTGTCATTGAAGTGCGTATTTAATGTGGCGCTGCACTCTGATGTTGTAGGAGAAACATTTATTAAAAAGTATATTTAATTAAGTAGAACGTGTTGTCTAGATTTTTTTAAAGTTGCGCATTTTGATGTGACGTCACATTTCTCAACCACCCCCCCCCCCTCGTCACACATCGTCACAAATGTCTGACCCCCCCCCCCCTAGGTGCGTGACGTCATTTATGGACGACCCCTTACTCTAAGAACAAGAATTGGAATAGGTGACAAACGCCTTTGCCGTTGCAGCACCAAAGTTTTTGGAACAACCTTGTTTCCTCCCTTAACACCGTAAATCTTATAAGATATTTATAGTTCGATGTCACTGCACAATGCAATCGAGGGACTATTGTGTGTTATTATGGTGTTGCTGTTTGCTGCCTTGCCCAAGCTTGTATTTGGTGTTGACAATTTGGCAGAAATGTGTGTGCTTATGCAACGCGTACTTGTAAACTTTATTTATTTAGATAGACTTGCTCACCGTATCTTTTTCTTGCTCTTAATATCGTTCTTTGTGTCGTTTGTTGATGTAACTCGCTGACCCCCCGCTGGAGATTTGTGAAAAAGAACTTCATCGCTTATCGAATTCCTCCATCGTAAATAATGATTCTGATGTAACTAGCCCGACCCCTCGAGCTTAAACAGTTAGTCCATCAGCTACTAATACTAGCCCTTAGACTAACCAACTCGTTAACCAGCCACGAGCACTATCCCTCCCACGGACCCTGACCTTACCCCAGCGCCCCTTTCTCATTCTCTGTTCAATTTTCATATTTGGCATTCATATGACACACGACTGTACAATGAGTGCACTTAGATGCATATATACTGGATATATAAAATAGATGGTGGTAGAGCAATGAAGCTCACATTCAACATTGTTTTTGGGCTTGATCTTTGAATATTGTTTTGAAGAAATCGTTCAAACAAGAGGCTGTGTGCCTGCAGCTGGGAATTGGGATGGGCTGGGAAGGCAAAACGCCACCGCAGGTGAGCGCAGAGCCCTGAGAAGCCATGGAGCCGAATCGGCGCGGGGCACGGTGCAAGAGCCGCATGCCCAGTCGACGTTGCGGCGTCATCTCTACCGAGACGACAACCACAATAACAAAAACTCAACACCTTTCGTCAGTAACACTGGTGGCCTGGGAAGGATCGTACATTTGGCGACGTTTCGGGGCAGATGGCCCTTCTTCACAGTGCCGTAGTCAAGGCCAGCCAGGTAGAGTAGTCTGTATCAGGGTGGCTGCTATGCCAATTCCGCACCTCCCCAGAAGTAAAGAAAAAAACAAATCTCAACGCATTCGTCACTGACCCTGCATATAATAGGTGATGTTTTGGGCAATGTCCCTTCTGCAGAGCGCATCGTAAATGCCATAGCCATCGCCACGGCTCACTCCGTCTTCAGCTCCTCGATTGCAGGGCACACATTCTTTCTCCCTTTGCTTCTCCCCCCCCCCCCGAATGCCGTGATTGTCTCTGGAACCCCATGACCCCGCACACTTGCTTTTGTTTACCTGCCATAGGTTACTATAATCAACGGCTCAGTCTTACTGCCCACTTTGTACTATCGGCGTGCACTGAGCACCTGCTATTTATAAAATCCCCCAAGCGTCTGAAGTCGTAATGCTACATATACCTAATGATGTTCTGAACAGGTAGTACGGTGTTGCTCCATTGTGCAAATGGAATACAATAGCGTGTATACATTTAAGCCATCGACCAAGGAAGGGTTTTTATTTTTATTCTGAGCCGGCCGGTGGTGGCTATGCAAGTGGCTGCCTGCTATCCAGCGCTGTGAAGGCAGTGAGGGTTGGTGGGTCACCAGATAAATGTTGTGCAACGCCCTTCCCGTGGGCATCGAGGTGCCATAACCTGACTCGCCAGGAGAAGGCAGTACAGCAACGTGTGGACTAATCGGCATCTGTTTCTATCTGTACGGGGATAGATTGTTACCCCCTTTGCGTGCATGAGTTTCTCCGGTGCTCTGGTTTCCCTCCCACTTGTATAATAAACGCAACTCACGAACTGGCTGAAAACATCTGAAAATACAAACCCAATGCAGCGGGACCCTTCTGAAAAAACAAGCCTTGAGACTTATCGAGGCTTTCCTGCGTAAATAATAATTTTCATCATAAATATTAATGATGATGCTGTTTGATGCTGCAGTGGGGTCATGGTTATCGGACTTGCAATCCAGAGGTCGCCGGTTCCATCTCCCGGCGCGGAAATTGAAACAACGGGGCACGTTCCTTAAATATCCCAGTCTCTGTCCACGCAGCAGCGTATAAATGGGTTCACCAAAATTGGCCGATCGACAAAATCGCTCTTGGTGATGTGAATCGTGGGTTACTCCCACCTCTCGTAAGATATCTGCCCAGCGTGGAAGAGTAGTCCAAAAACACCTCTCGCGGGGTTCTGTAGCGGAAGGTCGCTTCTGACAGCAATTGCAGTGCTGCACCTTTGCCTTTAGGTTACACTACGTAACACAATTTTTGTTCCTGGGTACTAAGTGTTATATTTCAATTGCTTATGCCTAAAAAGCACAGCAAATGGCTATTATTCCCCACAAACTTTGCTTTTGTGACCAGGACTTGATGTGAACGAAATACGCAAATGCACACGTTTTCTCATTTAAAATAGGTAAGTTTCAAAATATCACTTTCCTATATTCCCCACAAAGTTTGTGGGGAATAATAGCCATCTTCTGTACTTTGAGGCATGAACAATTAGGAAATAACACTTACTACCCAGGGCCAAAATTAGTTTTGTTACACAGTCAATTATCATTCATATATTTTAGAAGTTGATCCCCCCACCCCACGCCGCTCAACAACCTATCGTGGTCACCACCGTCCCGGCGAAGAAGAAGGAGGAGCTGAAATCCCAGTTGGTGATGCTGGAGAAGTTCCCCTCGGGGTGCAGACCCTGCGACATGGCCTCCACCACCACCTGCCAGGGGAAACGTCTGTGAGCTCGGAGAGTCCGGATCCACAAACGGGGGTATCTCTGGGGGTGTCCGGAACCACACACGGGGTTCTCTGCCACGGGACCGCTCATCTTAAACGAGCGACAGGATGGCCATTTATACGAATCATGCCATCCCATGATTATAAAAAAAAAAATCCTAAATTAACAACGCCGTTGCGACTGTGTTAAGCAGACACTCCCTACTCCGAGCTAACCCAGAGCCGGTCCGGAAAGTATCGAGTAAGTCAGTAAGACATTAGGTCCTTTGCGTGACAACAGCCCATACTGGGGGTGTGGTGTTGTTGTTGTTACAGGCGAGCACACACACGGGAGGGTGTTGAATATGCCACATGAACGTGCAGTGGTTTTACCTGCGCAAACTGCTTCAGCGCCTGTGCGTCCAGACAAGTGTAGTTGCGGAGAAACTCCAGCTTCTCCAGCTGCAGGTTCTCCTGGTTCGACGTTTCGGTCGCCTTCTCCAGGGCCTGGAACACGGCGGCTCCTATTAGCAGGTAGCCGAAGTAGGCCAGGGCTACCACCCAGCCCCACCAGTGCCGGCAGCAAGTCTTGTTTCCTTTGCAGCCCATAGCCGCGACATCCGCGCCGCGCGTCAAGAGCGCCTCGCCTTCACTTTGCAGTTCCCCGTCTCAAGCCAAACGCGCGTCCCAGCGAACCGAGTGTCTCTCGCCGAACGCGCTCGCCTCCTCGTCTGACCCGATCCACACGCAGACAACTCGCCCCCTCGCTTTGGACCTCCCTCAACCCGACGTGGCGAGGAGCAAACACCCGGTTCTGGTGTAGGAACTGGGAAAAAGTTTGCGCGGGGCGGTTAATTGATTAGCGCTTGTCGAGACCCCGGGAGGGGGTGTGGGGGGGGGAGGTTCCTGTGGTTCTGCGCTGCGTTTGGGGCGGGAGGAGTGGGAGGTTGCGTGCCTCTACAGCAGCCAGAAATCACGAATGGGGTGGCGCCAAGCAGCAAGGGGCCATTCATTTAGTAGGTACGCAAAAGCTGTCAAAACTTGACCCATCACTCCCCTCCCTGTACGCACGCGGACTTTTTACACCCCCCCAAACCCCCCCCCCCCCACCTGCGTACGTACGCCTGACGCACCCCCCCTCCCCGAATTCTATAGAACGGCCGATATTTAATCCACGTAGAAAAGATGAAGGATTAATAATGTTAACGCGTTTAAGCAAACAGATAGAGTCCACCGCCGGCTGCATTAAAGAATTAAGTTGCGTACCTTGGCCACTTATTCTGCTGAGCTGCGTGACAGCTGCAGTCAGGGGCACGGTGGCACACGAGTGACACCTCTCCCACAGTCCCACTTCTCCCGGCAGGACTTGTTGTCTCACAGCTGAAGAAACTGAACTGTGGCTCATTTGAAGGCCAATGTCGACAAATTATAATCGAGGCTTCACCCCCCCCCCCCGTTTCCTATGCGTACGTACATTGTCAGTAGAACCCCCCATACCCAAGCGTACGCATTTGGGTTAACCACCCCTCCCCTCCCTCCATGCGTACGTACTAAATGGATGGCCCCTTACTCGCTCGCCTCCTTGTCACTGTTATGTCCCTGCTACCACCACCACCATGGCTACAGTCCCCGTGAACTCCACTCGTCGTTTCCTCCAGCCGTGTCAACAAACAATTCTCTCGTTGCTTCTTCCCTCGCACTGCTGCTTTGGAATTCCCTTCCCATCGTCTCTTCTTGGGGTGCGCCACGGTGGCGAGATGTTAACTACCTCACCTGGTATACAGGAGGTTGTGGATTCGAGCCCTGTATATTTGGAGTTTTATTTTCAGTTCCACATGATAAGCCACGTATGTTGAGCTGTCATTTGTGACCAGGTCACTTCTGAAAAAGAGCTATAACAGCTCAGCGGGTCTTGCCTGGTCAAATAAAAAAAACAGTCGCATAGTTTCTGTTAAATCTTGACTTAAAGCTTTCGTGACTGCAATAATCCATATCCTTGGGTCTTTTGGTAGATAGGTTCCAAGAAAATAAGAAAAAATAACAAAAAAACTACGACGTTTCCATCGCAACACAAGCATTCGTCATCAGGAAGAAAAAGGAGGGGGACAGCTGCTGAGGCAGACAGTTTTAAAGGTTTAAAATGGGTGTAGTCCAAGGGTCATAAACGAAGTGGGCGGGGCTCTGATTTTACATGAACAGGTTAAATTTCCCCACTAAAAAAGCCACCTCGCTCCCTCGCTCACCGAGCTCGACGTTGCTGCTCTGCGATCTCCCATTAACATGCTAATCTCTCACAGTAACATAGCCACCTCCACGCCCTCATGGAGGCCGCTCTCCGATCTTACATTAAAATGCGAATCTCTCACATTAACATAGCCACTTGGAGGCAGCGCATTTATTTAGTTCCAACACAACGGGATGACTTCACCGTTTAACAAGACAACGACCTAGGGTGGTAACCACCCTGGCTAACTACACTGGTTACTGAGTAACTATTAACTCTGGACCCGGGACCAACAGCATGCTGCCCGGGTCCACGTGCTGGAAGACTCGCAGAACGGAGATCGTAGTCGAAGGGTTTCTTCCCCGGGACGGACAGCCACGATCCCTCTCGGGACTCGGCTTATATTCTCTCCGGCGTGGCCGGTTCCGCTCCTGGCCACGCCCCCTTTCCAGAACCTTCACGAAGAACCTCGGTTCCTATCACGTGACCCTCACAGCCCCATCTTGGGGGACCCCCTGTCATTCTATACCGGTCACGTGTCCTCCCGGGTCAACCAGACTGTCATGGCCTTACCTGACCTTCCCCTCAGGTCGACACACACACACCGTGCCCCTCTAGGGCCGGTACTGCACCCACAGCATGGTGACATCCAGCTATGTCACTACACATGTGTGTCACTACACATGTCACTACACATGTGTAGTAACACATGTGTAGTGACATAGAATGGGTCACTACGGCGTGTAGCGCTGGTTGCTGGCAGAGAGGGGAATTGTGGGTGTAGCAGCCGATCTGCCAGAAGAGCACGCAGTGCCATGGAATGGGTCACGAGGGTGCGTAGCGCTGGCTGCTGGCAGAAAGAGGGCATCTGAGGACGTAGCAGCCTCGTCGGCTAACAGGGCACGTGATAGGCCGGGGTAAGGGAGGTAGGGCAAAGGTGACAGAGGGGACACGTGGGGTATAGCCCAGAACCTTCTCGTAGGTTCCAAAAGGGGGCGTGGCCGAGGGCGGAGCCAGGCCACGCTGGGGGGCATAAAAGGGAGGTCCCGAGGATGGATCGGAGCTGTCGTTTGGAATGGAATCTAAGGTGCTGCGTCTTCGTCTCCTCGGCGTCGTGGGTCAGGCAGCGTGCCCCGTCCGTAGTTATCCCGTGTGTGAACAGAAGTGTTTAAGTGTAGAATAAACGTATGTGCCTCCTCCTATTAGCGTCTCCGAAGTGACTCGCTACACGTGTAATCGTAATTAGTCTGTGGTAATTCGCCTATTGCCTTAATTACGTGACAACAACTGTGACTTAACGGCACAACAACCGTGACATAATGCGGCCGTCATTTCTGCTTGGGTGGCCCTCCCCGCACTTGCCTATCGCCAGTACTGCCCCCTCCACCCCAACTCCCACCGCAACCCAGCATGAGCTTCCCACGTGCGGGAGTTGCAGTGCCATGCATGTCCCCCCTGTTGCCTGTCTTGTCGCGGCTGTGATCCCTGGTTCTCTCCGGTGAGTTTTTATTTTATTTGGCGACGTCAGAGCGCGTTTGTTAGGGATGATGATGATGATGTCTGACGTTTCGCTCGACGCGCTGGGGAGTTTCTTAAGGTCACGGAATCATTCGCGTTCGCAACGCAAACACAGCGGGGAGAGCTGAACTTCCTCTTGCAAAGGTTTCGCCCGTCTGTGAACCCCGCAACCTGTTTCCGCGTGGTGAAGGTCTCCGAGATAGTAATCTCATGCCGTTGGTAGGTCGCGATAGTCTATCTGCAAATTAGAGGTTTTTTATGGGGTTCGATCGCGTAAATATAAATGTGTCGTTAAACCCGCCACCATCCGACACAGCAAATTAGAAAGGCTTGTCACGTAAACAAAATATTGTAACAAATTGGCATGTATTGTTTACGTAGCATACCTTATCAATTGGCCGTGTCGGGTGGTTGCGGGTTTAACAGCACATTTATATATTTACGCGATCTAACCCCCCAAATAAACTACATTATTGATGATATTAGTCGCGAAATTCTACGTGTCAAACTAAATCATCTGAATTACGTGGTCACGTGTGCCACGCACGTGGGATTTGCACTCAACACAGTCGCGATCTTTTCCCTTTTCCATCTGGTGCATGTAGCGACCTCTAGTGGCTGCCGGGATCACGTGACTCAATCGCGTGCGGCAAATGAAGAACGATGCATCGTCACACAGCTCTTGCTCACCATGCCCCCCCCCCCTCGACTACCTCACCGCATCCCCCAAAACCCCTCTCCTCCACCCCTCGCTTGTTTCCATGCACACCGGCACGCAACCCTGCTCACCCTCACCTCGCAACCGCTCACCCCGCTAGCCACGGGGCCACATAAATCACCGCAGTAATGAGTGTTTGTAAAGCTTTGACGTGAAAACCAATTTCCAGCGAGCCCCCCCCCCCACCCTTCCATGCCTCCCCCCCACCGCCCCCCCATCGTTGTGCTCCCATAACCTCGCCGCACCTCTGAGCGAGCGACTATTTGACGAGATGCGCGTTGAGTCAATACACGCGGCGGCGGTGGCGGAGGAGGAGGAAGCGGCTCGCACCACGAAGGCGGCTGTCGTGAAATTCAGGTGGCTCCGAGAGACACTGAGCCGGCAATCGCTGAGAGTCCTGGGCTTAAATCCACGTCTTTCAGCCGCCTGTTCAGAATAAGTGTATTTATACTGGAACAATCCGATGAGCTATATAACTCATTTTCACAGATGTCCAGTAGAGTTTGATGGCCTCAGCCCGGTCATCAATGGCTGCACGAAAAAAGATCACATTAAGGTCCGTGTATTCTTGAGTCACGGTTCGGCCTCAGGCTTTGCTCTGGCTCCAATAAGCCGACTCACAGCTACACTTCACTTGAGCCAACTCTAACATGCTCCCAGTCGTGCTGAGGATTTCCATGAGCGTAGCCTGAGCCAGGCCACGGCTGAGCCGTTGATGCGTCTTTGGAAGCAACTGAGCAGCTCCAACCCGAGCCGCGTTAAGAAGTGGGGCCAATACGTTTGGTTCTGTACTTGATTTGGTTAAATTCCAACTCTGAACATTGTAAATATCGGTTCTCCGGTCACGCGACAAGCGGGTGGCGAAGTGCTGCCCTCTACTATGTGAGCCAGGACACTTGAAGGGATCTTAAATCTATCTCTGTGAAATCCGCTTCCACCGGCCATTCTCTATCGTGCAGACTTGCACGGCCCTTCGACTGATCCGGATTGGATCCTCGTCATGTGAATGTCTCCAATAGCGCAATGAAGATGAGATTTGGGGCAAATTAAAACACAAAAATAATTTAACCGCTGAGCACCAAGCCCTGCCACACACATCCCCCATTTGTTTTGAGGCCATCCCACGGCGAGCAATGCGATGTTTGTGTAAGAGAGTGGCACCAGAATTTGTCACGGCCGATGGATGAGTTTGCGCGGTCACCGAATGGCCGTCACGGGAGAAAACGCGCCCAGGAGGGCTACCGCCGCAGAGATGGAGCGATGAGATCGGTTCATATGCACGAGCGAGATGGATCGTAGCATCACCGGGACCTTGAATGACGGAGACGTTGTGGGTGGAGGCCGTTATTCAGCAGTAGATAGACCATGACCTATGATGACCTAAGATTATATTGGAGATAAGAGTTATGAGATAAGCTCATATGCAGGAGTGAGATGGGTTTTGAGATCGTGGAGCCTTCAGCAGTGATAGAGCATGGCTGCTGCTGATGAAGTCACGATTTTACATTGGCACTCAGGCCACACACGTGTTTATTTTCCGACATTGGGGGGGCAGGACGGGTAAGTGCGTGGATGAGGGGGCGGGGGGCGACTCGGTATGAAAGAAAGTGGTTGTGGTCTGGGTCGCGATCCTCTGACCTGACCCGTGACCTGATCATGAGCCAAGGGCAGCAGGAGCCGCCGTTTCAATTTGCCGAGCCAAATGAACCGGGTGGCCTCGTGGTGAGTCAATTCATCACCACACCGCGCACTCCACCACGCCTCCCCGTAGCAACGTGAGGGTTTGGCTAAATTGCAATTTGTGGAGCCTTACTTTCCGGAGCAGAATACGGTAAATATCAACACCGCAGCATGTGGTGCCAGGCAGTGCCATGCCGTGTCGGAGGAGCAAGGGCGCAAAGGCCGCCACGGACACCCATCCAGGGGGAGGCGCCGCTCCATAGAGCGGAGCAAGAATTGTTCGAAACAAAGCAAAGCAGTTGGAGGCCGTGGTGGTTCAAATTGTGGATGGGGCGTTGCCGGCACCGCAGCAGCAGGAGGAGGAGGGAGGAGGGGAGAGTGCGCCTTGCCCCGGGCGCGAATATGTCCAGCGACCTCTCGAATGCAAGGTGCGTGCTGGTAATGAGATTTGAGGTCGCTCGCTTCGCGATGCCTGCCCGTATCGCGTGTGCGTTCGCTCGGATCGTGACCCGAATCATGACCCCTCGAGATGATGCGCTGCCGTCGTGTTACGCTTTCTCACAATCGTAAATGTGCGGCGGTCGTACCGTGCAAATAACGCATTGTGTACACAGTGGCACGCTTAAAACGTCCCGACGTCATAAAAGAATGGAAAAAGTCGGGGTTTACAATTTCGGCCCAGAGTAAATATTCGGGCGAGGTTCGTGCAAAAGATGTAGACAAGTCGAAACGGTCCACCATTGAGAGGAATATACAGCCCGTTACTGTGATTTGTGAGACAATATAAATATGTAGAGGTGGTGGCCAGAGCGGCGCCTTGAAACCCGACCGGATAGAGGGCCTCGTAAACAAGCACCTGGGTCAGGGACCTCTGGACAGAGCACGCCGAGCGGGTTTACGACACCAACAACAACAACGCACGTAAACAACAATAACAGCGACACGCGCGGTTACTCTCCTCGAAGTTTTAACTCAAATGGCCAAAGACGTCGCCAATTTTGCGTGATACATTTGTTTTATTCCAAAGTGTTCGTTGGCACGCCGAAGATGCGGACATTCCGTGAAAGAAAAGGTGAAATACTTGTTTTTTTATATTTCTCGACGCTATTTTGACGCAAAAGTGTCGGGTAATTTTGCGCGCTGTACCTGATATTGAGCATTGGAAGCGCTGCAGCGATTATAGGCTTGCCGAAGATGCAAGCCATTTGATTCCTGGTTGTGGAGAAAGGGGGTGGCACATCTGCAGTGTCGAGGGTAAAACCAGCAACGTGTTTGGTTCTGAGCCTTGGCCAAACATCCCAGGGCTAAACTAAATTTGTGTCTTATCTTATTTTAATTTATATAGCGTCTTGACCAAGGCGCTGAACAAATAATGAACTATGTGAAGGGTAGAATAGGGTAATGGGATTAGATGAGTTGATGAGGATGGCAATGCGTGATGAATATGACGGTGCGTAAAATTAACGAGGATGAAAGTGCCAGTGAGTGGTTGATGATGATGAGTGAGTGTGATGGATGGGTAGGCAAGTTGGGAAGAGGGATGGAGTTAATGATGCTGAAGGGAAGGGGAGTTTTGGTAAGTAAGGAGACATGTACGTTTTAAGGGAAGAACGAAGCATAGACGGTTATGATGATGGATTGACACGTGCAAAGTACTTGCCAGGACCCTGCTGAAAAACAGTCTTGAGACTCAGGTTTTTCTGGATAAATAAGCGTCATGATGAAAAAAATACATGTTTTAACAGCGATCTAAGGGATTGTTTTAACACAACATTGATATGTCCACTGAACATGTCCCTGTCGTTTGGAGTGAGTGTTCTTTCCAACAATCGCTCTGATGAGACTCAAAAGATCGAAACAGGTCCAGATTCATGTTTTAAAAGATGCTTATAAATACAGCTGCTTGTCAATCTACTTCTGGATGAAGGCCTTACAATGCCTGTTGTTTGACCATACTTCACCACCCTGATCAGTGCGGGGCTGTAGGCGTTACCCAGGAGCTGTCCATATTGTTTAGATATGGCTCGCTACTGATGTTAGCCGTGGCCGGGAAACAAACTCAGGTGGTCCAAAGCTCAGTGCGCGCGAACCACCTGCGGCATCGCCGCCACCATGATCATTCAAAAGAAAAACCTTAAAATTGTAAAACGCTCCCAATACTCACAGCATCCACCGTGACACCTTCACATTGTGTGAGATGCGATGCAATCTGGGCTTCGTCCTCGCTTATGGGTCCACGTCGTTTGGAGACACGGGCCACTCTGCAGGGGAGGTCTTGGGTTGATTTACACAAACTGATTGATTTACACGGCCCTGTCGGGGTCACAGACAAAAGTATAAACCGCAGTTGTAAACGAGGATTTACGGCCCAACTCACAAGAACATCCGCGCGCGGACGGAGGAGAAAAGTCGAGGCCTTAAAAACGGGGCTTAAAGACCCCGATGGAGTCGGCAGAATGAACGTCCGAAGCCGGCCTGTAGTTTTCATTCTTAAACAAATGCCACTTGATTGTATTTGTCTGGAAGGTCAAAACGCCGATGGACTAGAGCAATATATATTATTCATATGTTAGACACGGGACGGAGTGCTGATTATATTTGCTTTCTCGCCCACTATTATGACTTTGTTGTATTTCGCGTCATTGAGTTTCAGACCTTGCGGCCAGCCAAGAACAAAGAGGCACCCTCCCATCGAGTCCGTCTGGAGCCGTGGTATCTCCGCTACGGCACTGGACTGGCGCAGAATGGGCGAACCCTTGGGAGAGGGATCATTTGACGAGATCAGCTATAGGGTATGAACACGATTTTTTCGAGAACATTTTAAAGGCCGTTTTAGACTTTCAATTGCGGTGCTAAACGCGTTATCAGCACGTGGACGGGAGATCTGCTTCGAAGTCTCATTGTGAAGCTGGCGACGATGCTGTTCGTAAATGGCCTCAAGATTGTCGTCTTATTCTACACGAAAAATGCGCTGCTTTGTCAATCCACTGCTGGATTGCGCTTCGTGGGCGATAGATTTGGACCATACTTCCCCGCGCTCGGTTAACTGCGCGTTGAAGGCGCAGGGAGCGTGGACGCGAGAGTGATTGTGGTTTGTTCAGTGCCGGATTAAGCTGATGCGGGCGCCTGTAGCATATGTTATAAAGGCGCCCTAAATATAAAAAAAAAAATGAAAACACAATTTTTTTTACTTGCATAGTAAAGTAATTGTATTTTTTTATTTGCTATACAGCCAGATAATACGACACACATCGCTAACCTTAAACACCCAGTCGTTCGTAAAAGTTGAAGGCGGTATAGTACTATAGTAATAGAGCAAGTGCAGAATCACTGAACCGGATTTGATAGCTTGAAAGCATTTAGCGCAGGGCCCTTGAAAGTGCAGGGCCCGTTGCATCTGTAGCTAATTCTAGATTTGAAGCTTTCGTGACTGCAAGGATTCATACTCTTTGGTTTTTTCGGTAAAGTCACGTGGGTAAAAAATAAAATAAATGAAAACAACTAAATTAAATCACGACGTCTTTGGCGCAACACAAGCGTCCGTCATCAGGTGGGAAAACATGGCCTACTGCTGATGCAGACTGACTGGTCTGCATATATGTAGCTACTTTTGCTACTAGGATAATCCGGAATAATCCGTATTATCTGGCTGTATAGCAAATGAAAAAACATACATTTACTTTACTATGCAAGTAAAAAATGTGTGTTTTAATGTATTTTTATTTAGGGCCTCTTTATAACATCATGCTACAGGCGTTGCACTATCTTCATCCGGCACTCACCCCAGCCACTACCACCCGTGTCATCACCCCTCTCTCTCTTTTACGATCACAGGAAACAAGAAGATGCTCGGTGTAGTCGGCACTTTGCTTCGTTCATCAATTCGGTTTTTTTTCAGTGCTTTGCTTTATGTGTTCCTCCCCCTCTCTCTCGCCCCTCCACCCACAAGGGATCCCTTTGCCCAGGGGTCTAGAGAGAGGGGGGAGGAACGGGAGGGGGAGAGAGGAAAGGGAGGAGGAGAGAGAGGAAAGGGAGGAGGAGGAGAGAGGAAAGGGAGTTGCAGTGGCAGGAAGTTCTTGCCGCGACGTGGCCACTCGTGGGTGGTGCTGTCGACGCAGCGAGTTGGAGAAAGAGACAAAGACGGGGGGGGAGGGAGTCGAAGCTGAGCCCACAGAGACGGGGACATCCCTCGCATCGCGCTCAGCTACGCGGTTTGTAAATCCCGCATGCAGTGCAACCCGCTGGCGGCGTCTTGTCAATGCAACGGTTTAAGCATTTGTTCAGCAGCATCGGCAGCCGTGGTCATAACCACTGCTGGATGAAGGACCCCCTCCCCATCCCCATCCCCCAACCGTCGCCCTCTGTCCGGGTCCCGTGATGCAACAATTAGGAGGTTAAGGGAAATTGATATCGCGATAATCGTCAACTCGAATATCGCGAGCGGCGATTATCACGGCCACCTCGCGTGAGCGGGGGCTGCTTTGTGGCTTTACCAGGCCCATCATCGCGCCGCGGTCGATACACTCAGTACTGTACAGCTTTGTTGGACAGTCGAGTGGTCGTACATTTTGAGAGGTACGGTTCTTGCCCTGGCAATGTGGAATTGGCACCGGTGCTTGACGTCGCTGCATTGAGCTGTGATAAGCTCCCGAAAACTGTACAACCGAGCAGCGCAGCTGTTCCATAAAGTGATGTAAAGCTGGTCACATGTACAGTACAGGGAAAATGTGTCTTATGATGCGGAGAATTCGGTAATAAGGGGCCGTCCATAAATGACGTCACGCGATTTTGGACGATTTTTGAACCCCCCCTCCTCGTCACACGGCGTCACAAAAAGTCAGACCCCCCTCAAATGTGACGTCACAAAGCTCTGCTCCCCCCCCTAAACCATATGTCCATTTTGAAAATAAAACATGCTTCAAATCGCTTTAAACTATTGTCATTGTAGTGCGTAGCGCTGCACTGATGTTGTAGGAGAAAACATGTATTAAAATAATATTTAATTAAGTAGAACGTGTTGTCTATATTTACTTAAAGTTGCGCATTTTGATGTGACGTCACATTTCTCAACCCACCCCCTCCAGGTGCGTGCCTTTTTGTCTTGCGTTGAGATACATTTTTGCGTTGCACACTTTCACTGCTCGTGCCACACACATCCAGTCATATCCACCTCCAGGCACCCATCCACGATTAGCCACTGGACCATAGCCACTCACAGTCACCACCGATCCACGCAGAGAACCACCCGCTCACACCACCATCACCCACCCACCCACTGTATACCACACACATTAATCCACCCACCCACCCAGTCATTCATTCACCCACATAATCATTCATCCACACAGTTACCCACACTGCCACTAACCCACACAACCACTCACCCACCCAAGCCAGTCACTCATCCACATAGCCACTTATCCACCCACCCAATCACCCACCCACACAGCCACTCACCCATCCACCCACTCAGTCATCCACACAGCCACTCACCCACACAGCCACTTACACACCCACCCATCTAATCACCCACCCAGTCAGTCACTCACCTACACACCCACCCACTCAGTCACCCACACAGCCACTCACACACCCACGCATTCAGCAGTGGCCATGAGCGGCCCGGGCTCCGGCGTTCGCGCCACCCTGGCGAGCATCGCGGCCGACACCACGCGGCCTCTCCCGGGCTGCGGCGCGACGCCACCCGTGTCCGTGCTGGACATGCACACGGGCGGCGAGCCGCTGCGGGTCGTGCTGGCCGGCTGGCCCGACGAGGCGGCGCTGGGGCCCGGCGCGGCCGCCACGCGGAGGGCCCTGCTGGCCGGCGCGCGGCACGACGCGGCGCGCCGCCTGCTGATGAACGAGCCGCGCGGTCACCGGGACATGTATGGCGCCGTGCTCGCCGAGCCGGCCGAGCCCGGGGCCCACCTGGCGGCCGCCTTCGTGCACAACGAGGGCTGCAGCACGATGTGCGGCCACGCCGTGCTGGCCCTCGGCCGCTTCGCCGTCGACTTCGGCCTCGCACCGCCCCCGGCGCCCTCCGCCCCCTCGGTGGACGGCGCCGAGCCGGAGACGGAGGTGCGCATCGAGGTGCCGTGCGGGCTCGTCACCGCCTTCGTGCGGCGCGGCGCCGACGGAGCCAGCGACCCCCACGTCCGCTTCCACAGCGTGCCCGCCTTCGCCTTCTGCCTGGGTGAGCGCCGGTTCCTGGCGATGCGGGGGGGGGGGGAGGGGGTAGCGGGCGGTTGGGGGGCGGCCCCGGCGGCGCCGCAAATTGGCCGTGCGCACGCGGCGCTCGGCCCGGCGGCCCGACGCTCGGAGCGCAAAGCGAGCGACGACCCCTGATGGCGCGAAGGCGGCGTCGCGGGCGATGGATCTTCAATTTTATTTTAAATTACATTTCATATTAGTCGTGCGCGCCATAGCGAGCGCCGTATCGACCCGCATCCCGGTGCCAGCCTCGTCTCATCAGTCAATCCGTTAGCGGTGCAGCAGCTCTTGCCTGCGGCGCCTCCTCATCCTCATCCTCCTCGCCGCGCTTGGCCAACTTCCCGTGCCCCCTGGGGCACACCGATCTCACCGCCGCCGCCGCTGCTGCTGCCGCCGCTGCTGCCGTGCAGACGAGCTGGTCGCGGTGCCGGGCTACGGGCAGCTGGCCGTGGACGTGGCCTACGGCGGCACGTTCTACGCCTTCCTGAGCGCCTCGTCGCTGGGCCTGGACGTCCGATCGTCCTCCACCAAGACGCTGGTCGAAGGGGCCACCGCAGTGACGGAGGCGGTGAAGAAGCAGGCAAGCAAGGGGAGACGGGGGAGACACACGCGGGGATGGGTTTGTAAGGCTCCTCGCTTGCGCGATCGGTGCCATACGCTCGTTTTGCCCTCTCACCTGAGCCTCCCACAACCTTGGCTGGACCCGCATGAGGTCCAGAAGGAGAGGCTGGACCAGAGGGCCCTGGTGCACACCCCTAGTTGAGGTTTAATCCCAAGCCAATCGTCTGCTGATTATTATGCTTTCATCGCGAGGGATTCCCACGCACCAAAGTCTTTCGCTTTTATTACTTTGAGTATTATTTTTCTGCTTGTTTATCCAGAAAAGGCTCACTGAGTCTCGAGACACAGGAGGGTCCTGCCAAGTTTATTGCAGTAGGCAGCGATGTTGCTGCTCTGCATAATCACAACAGACTAATCTGCAGGGCATTTGTCAGCATTGGGATATTTGGCCAATACCAGTGACACATTTTTTTTACTTTTGCTATGGGAAGAAATCGGAGAACCCAGAGGAAACTCACGCAGAACAGGGGGCGTAGAGACAAACTCCACACACGGAGGCTCCCTGCTGCCAAAAGCTTCTCATCCATGCTTCACCTCCTCTCACATGGCAGTGAAAGGCTACAAAGATCCCCCGTATAGCCTCTAACAGGCTCCTGGGCAAGTGTTGTTAGCGAGCACCGATGAAGGCCGGCAAGGCACACGAGGGCGTGGTTGTATGTCCAGCACCACGCCCGACCGCCTTTGTCTCCCTAGTGCCGATGTCTACACATCGCACCAGGTACTTATTTAAGGCTGAGTCGAACTAGGGAATGCCCTGCACCGGTTCAGATAATCGTCACTGATGTTGGCCGTGACTGAGAATCGAACTCGGGTCGCCGGGTTTGTAGCGCCGCGCACTCACCGCGACACTACCAAGGCCACACACGCATTTGTCCGCGCTAAGGCATTTACCGAAAACGATTGCAGACGGATGAAGTCCATCAGGTAAACCCCTGCAATCCGAGGCTTCGGAATTTCCTCCCTTGTCTCGCGAGAGCAAATATTCATCTCCACCGCCGCCACCGCCACTACGCCGCTGCTGGCTCACGCGAGGCTCTTGTCCTGCCCTCACGCCCGGGGGTCTCTCCGTGGCGCGGTGCTGTCGTCGTGGGCGGCGGCGGTCGACCCAGCACCGGCGCAGCGTTAACGCCGCCGCGGTGTCTCGGCCCCCACCGCCCCCCCCCCATTTCAAGTAATATTTTAACCGCCGTCATTTGCATTCTGTTCTCCCTTGTCAATGTTACCCAACCTGCATGCTATTATCTTACATCGCGTGCCGTGGATTATTTGGTGACGCTGCTGCTGCTGTTGTTCGCGGTTGTGCACCGGCATGATTAACAAAGAACACACGTGCGCTACGAGGAAGGGCCTTTGCCCGCAACGTCACCTGGTCTATATTTTTCCAGTCAAAGCCGCAGCGTTATTGCCGAACGTGGTGGGTTTTTTTAACGTCGCCCGTCTTCTGAATTGGTGTTAACATTTCGGTGACGATGGCGACGATGATAATGATGACGACGATGAGTAACATTTGCCTTGTGGTTTTATCGGCATTCTTTTCTCGCTAGCACAATGCTGCTGCAACGCGCAAGCTTCACAGGCACGACGGTTTCTTTCACGGTGATGTCTCTAATAATATACAGAATACATAAACCTCCAGCAACCCATGTCCGTGACATTCCTGGGAACGTCGCGACGTCCTTTGACCTTTTCGGTGAAGTGCCCCCTCCCCCCACCCACTATCCGAAGCAATGCAACGTGTTGCTGGTCTATAGCAGAAAATGTCATTGGATTGGTCAAAGAGCCCGGGACATTCTTTGGGTAGGGACAGGAATAGAGGGATGACAGATTTCCGTAGCGGAGCGATATTCACCTTTACACTTTTGTATCTGAAAGGGATTCATACGCGGGGTGTTTTCACCCTGAATTGTAGCCCAAAATGTCAGTATTTTTTTTGTGTTGTTGCCTTTGCTGGAACGGCTCGACAGATATTGTGCGAGAGCGAGGACAGATGCCAGAAATTGCGCTTTTCATTCCGATTCGGCGATAAATCACGGGAACGTGCTGCCCTCAACACACGTGTGTCCACACACACACAAGCACATTTATGATGAAATCTCGCGGAATGCGTGCGATCTCCATCGCATCTCGCCAGTGAAGCAGGGTTGATTCTTGGATGGCGCGTGGATGGGCGATCGCCGCGCCTGACCGGCGCCGTGGATGGCTGCGGGGGCTGCGTTGAAGGCAGCAGAGGGCAGCGTAGCAACATCGTTTGTCGTACTGTGCCGTGCTCCAACAATCTACGCTCATACTCATACTCTAACCCGACATGGTGAAGTACTGTCAGATAACCCCACCGCAAGCTTGGCATGGGGAGGACCTAATCCATGGGGAGGCCCTCATCCAGCAGCGGATTAAAAAGCGGGTCATAGCTGCGCACGTACACACAAGCGGCACGTTATGAGCGGTGGCACCGTGTTGGATTCATGGCAATGCCGGTCAAGGGATTCGGTAGCGGCGTGTGCGGCCAGCGTTCGCCCGGCCAGCGTTGGCACGGTTGCCGTTGGAGCGGCTTGCGTTGGCGCGGTTGGTGTTGGCGAGGTTCATGTTGGTGCGGTTTGTGTTGGTGCGGTTTGTATTGGTGCAGTTCGTGTTGGCGTGGATCGTGTTGGTCTGGTCCGTGTTGCTGTAGTTGGCGCGGCTCGTGTTCACGTACTACGCTGCCCTGGCAGGTGCGGCTCTTCCACCCGGACGGCGAAGAGCTGGCGTTCCTCTATGGAACCATCCTCACCGACGGGAGTGATGGATTCTCGGAGGAGCCCACGGCCAACGTTTGCGTCTTCGCAGACGCCCAGGTAGCGCCGGCACCCTTCGTTTTGTATTCGCCGGGCGGTGGCGCGGCGGTGAGTGCAACCCGCACTACGATCCTGCAAACCCGAGTTTGATTCCCGACCACGGCTTACATCTGCGGTGGATGATATCTAAACCAGTCGTGATCTGTCCTACCATTTGCCAACCGGCAGTGACCAGCGTGGTGAAGTATGGTCAAAAAAGCTCCATGACCGAATGCATCGTGAGGAGGCCTTTATCCAGTGATAGACCGACAAACGGCTGTACTTCGTTTTTCTTTTCATATAATTTACAAATGATATATCAATTGTGCTATCATGACCATGCGATTAGATAAACAGACTTCGATTCAGAGCACTGCAGCTGGCAGGGCATCACCCTGTGTGAGAGAACAGCCTCGGAAGATGATCGCTTCAATTGAGCATATTTATCCACACAGAGCAAATATTATTTGTCCGATGTGAAACTGACGTTTTAAATTCTTCAGTATTTGTCGACCCTGGATGGATGATGGGCCGAGTTAACGCCCAAGCCGGATTTGAGCTCCCAACCTTGCTCACTCCTTCTACTCACTCCCCTGTTGAGCCACCCGTCCAATTACAGGCGACCGCTACCAGCATTCGAACCCAGACGTTCCGTCTCAGGGGCCACCCGGCCACTGTCGCGCTGACCACTGCGAATTGTGCCCCAGGTGGACCGGAGCCCCACGGGGTCGGGGGTGACGGCCCGCGTCGCCTTGCAGCACCGCAGGGGCCTCCTGAGCCTTGGCCAGACACGGCGCTTTGAGAGCGGTACCACGGGCTCCATGTTCAGCGGCAAGGCCATCGCGGTGAGCGGCGCTCCGGGCGAGACACGGGGGCCCTCCGCCGTCGGCGTGTCTCACCGCACGGGCTCATCTGCCGTGTATAGACGCCTCCCGAGAAAATGGTCGGGAGAAGTTTTGGATTGAAACGTTTGGGATTTCGGATTCGTACGGATAATCTTTTTCTGGAGTTTTCATTTCGGATGTCCTGGTCGTTGCACGTTGCATACTCGTGTCACGTGCTAATGTCACTCATGTTCTTTTTTCTTCTGCCCATTATGAACGTGCTCCCAGTGTCTGGCAAGAACACAGCGCCAGACATATTTTTTTGGATAATCGGGAATTTCATGTACTCAGGCTTGATTTTTTTTTTCACTCATTCATCCGGAAATCAGCAGCGAAATCCGAATCGTGAAAAATCACGGATAAAACATTTGATAAACTTCAATGCCTGTGCATATCTCCCACCAGTCCCAGTGCACTTAAACAATAGTTTGACATTCTCCATGAAAGTTATGAGGCCATCGCTTTAACAATTATTCCACCTACTGTTGAGAAGGAGAATAGGGTCCTTATAAATCAGGGGGATTGAATAGAGCCCAGCAATACATCACTGAGTGCATTATGCTGATTATAATCCCCGATTCAAATGAGAATTTCGCCCAGGAATGCATCACTAAGGGGATTATGTAAAAACTGTTTGCCACGATTTTTTTGTCTTCATAATATAATTCTTATCAGGTCCCGCCTTGGTATATGAGGTGCCACATCGTATCCACTACACCGCTCTGTGTGCCCTGGGGAAGGGCCATTACCTGAAACATTCCCTATTTTTGTTTGTTTACTTTTCAAGGTCACAGTGTTATTGACGATTGTGTTGCCATTATCGGGATGGTTCACCCTGCACCGTAGGCATGCTGAAGAGGTTCGGCTCGCCCGCTGTTTCATAATAGCTACATCGCGGTGCATCGAGTCACAGACCGGTACACACGGCAGAGTTTGCGCATGAGAATTGAAGAGTCGGTGATTATGCAATGGATATGTAAATTACCTGCTGATATGATGCTCACGTTTGAGGGGGGCGCGGGGGGTGGGGGGGCGCAGCGCTGCAGTGCTTTGCCCGCCGTGCTCACGGACCCGAGTTCGAATCCCGGCCACGGTTAACGTGAGCGGCGAGTGACACCGGAACCGTTTCGCCGATCTTAGACGAGGAGGCCCCTTCATCCAGCCGTAAGGATTTACGTGGGGCCGTGAGTTATTACGTGGGCGATCTTCTTTGTCGGTCGCACGTGCATTCACACCTTTTGCCGCGTTTGGCGGAGCAAATGGAGAGCGGTGCTCGCGGGGCTTCTTGACTTGCGGTGGCTCCCACCGTGGCCCGAGAGTGGCTGCAGTCCGCACGCTGCGCCATGGCTTCTTTAACTAATAATAATAATAATAGGAGCGTCTCCGGAGGGTGACCGTAATGCATGTTGTCAAATCTGCCGGTTGACCGAAGGCTTCGAGTGTACGCTTTCCGCTCGGTTGGTGCCTCACAACCAACCGTGGGATTCCTTCTCCTGATTCAAATCAAGCCGAGTAGCCGCACTCGTGACGATGGGTCGAGAGGCCCCGGGAGCTTCCTCCCGCAGAGTTCCGCAGAGTCTCGAGCAAACTGGCTTCGCTCCAAGCGGCGCAGCATCACGCACGTTTCAGTCGTCGCGCACGCACGCACGAAAAATTACTCGCATGCTCCTGCCTTCCATGCAAGCATTCAACTCCCCGCAAGGCTCGCCCCTTTAACCTTAGGACCGAAGGTTTGTTACATCGGAGATGATTAATCCGCTGTGTCCGCAAGGCACCGAGGAGTTGAGATTTTAAAATTAGCAGGGTTCATTTTTTATTTTCTTGCTGCCCCCCTGACGGTGGAGCAAAATAAGTCGGCGCGGGTTCCCCACAATTCCCTCGCGGCGTGTGCCCAATATCGTTGGCTGAGTGATTGATGGCCTTCCTCACAGTTCACCTTAAATCCGTCTGGCGCACCTGACGCGGGCCCTCCGGGGGCCCTCAGCCGTCCCCGTTTGGCCGCTCGTCGGCGAGCGTAAATCGAACGGTGAATAATGATTTAAGGCACCGGGGGGGGGGGGGGGTCATCGGCGGGTCCTCGTCCGTAACGACTCGCGCCCGCCGCACCGTGTGCCGCAGGAGCTGCGCTGTGGCCGGTTCCCAGCCGTGATCGTGGAGGTCGGCGGAGAGGCGCACTACGTAGGCACGGCGCGCTTCTCCCTGGAGGAGGGCGACCGGCTCGGAGCGGGATTCCTCCTGAGATGAGCTGCCCCCCGCAACGAGGGCACGCGACCGCCGGGCCCTCCGCTACGATCGAGTGCGGCGGGGACGCTCGCGCCGATTGGAGTCGCTGCCGCCGCCCACGGCCACCAGAGGCGCCGCCGCGCGATCGCCGGGGCGTTCCGGAGAAACTCCACGGGGGCGGCGCTGGCGGGGCTGCCAGCCCTGGCTTGCTGATAAATAATTGCAGCGAATGCTGGCTCTCGCGACGTTGGGTTTAAGTTCTGACGGATGCACGCTCAGATTTTGAATTAGCACGGATGGCGATTGCAGATGAAGCCCGATTTCCGAAAAAATGCACGTGTTGAGGATGTACAATCGCTCTTGTTCCTGAATAAAACTGCAAATGAATGAATGCGTAAAAAAATATTACAAACCGATTCAAAATATAACGGCAGTTTACGTTTTGGAATAAGTCGCCTGCCGATGTGAACCGTACTTTGGCGGTAAGGTGGAGCCCTAAGGTGGAGCCCTGAGGTGGAGCCCTAAGGTGGAGCCCTAAGGTGGAGCCCTAAGGTGGAGCCCTAAGGTGGAGCCCTAAGGTGTTGCCCTGAGGTGGAGCCCTAAGGTGGAGCCCTAAGGTGGAGCCCTAAGGTGGAGCCCTAAGGTGGGCACGTCTCTCACAGTCGCTGGCGGAGGGTGCCGTCGCTGCTTTGACGCGCGGGCAGGACAAGGGTGGTGGCCGCGCACGCTCACCCACATAGGTTCACCGCTGGGTCGCTCCGTCGTCACGTTCGAAAAAATCCGTTGCCCGACGTGGCCAGCGGTGGAAAATCGAGGTCTCACGGCGCGCGCTGAGCGGCACGTTCGGCGGCTCTCCGCGCGTTGCATGGGGAACGATCAAAACAACACAACGCGAGCGTGCTTTATTGCTCAGCCGAGTACAAACAGAGCCGGGGAACGGCCCTTTGTGCGTCTGCGCGGAGTAAATTGTCACGCTCGCGTAACGGCTCGCACTGCGTAAATAAATGTATTTGGGGCAGACCGGCAAAAGCAGAAGCGGAGCCGCGCGGTCGTTACTTCACGAGCGACTGTGACCAGGATGGGGTTACACAGCAAGCTGCCTTGAAGTGGCCTAATTTTGAACGGTCATCTTCAGCTTCACTGGCCACAAACTGCACTCAATTGTTTTGCAGAGTGAACAATAAAAGCAAAGAGGAACAATCAGTGACAGATGTCGTTGCAGACAACGGTCCTTCATAGCATATACATCAAGGTCCATTTCCCGAAGCGTCAACTCTTCGTAAATATATTTGCCCTTTTAAGGTAGTTCCGTACGTGTTATTGACGACGAACGTGTTGATTGTTTGCTGCTGTTACGTGGTGCTTCTGCACTAATACAAACGGAGCAGCTTAAGATCGTTAAAATGTAACAAAACAAATAACGAATGGCCTTCCTGCTGCCGGAGAAACCACACGCACGCCGCCACGGTCACGCCGGGGAGGGCAAATTGAGCTTTTATGGTTACTGCGGCCACCGCCGTTCGGCTAGATCCAAGCGGCAACGTTAACAAGGCGATACCAGCAGGTGGCATGCAGCAGCAGCAGCCCACGTATTGCTGTGCACGCGCACACAGACAAAGCCCCCCCCCCCCTCCGTATAGCCCCAACAAACCGTTGGGGCAAGTGCTGTCAGCGAGCGCCCGTCAAGGCCGGCACGGCAACACGAGGGGGTGGGTGGCAAGCGCCACGCCCGGCCGTCTTTGTTTCCCCGGTGCTGATGCTTACGCAACGCACCAGGCACTCATGTTATTCTGGTTAGACCTAAGGGAGGCCCTGGACCGGTGCAGATATTCGTCGCCGATGTTGGCCAGTGCCAGGGATCGAACTCCAGGGGGGGTCGTGGTGCAACGCCATTAAACCTGCACCACCTGCAGTGGGTGCAGTGGGAGCCTCGCTGCAACCACTCGGGAGAGAAAAGTGCCCAGCGTGATTGGATGGGTTGATCCTCATCACAAGTGCTGTGCCAGGGATCTCTTAACCCCTGCAAGTCATCGCCGGGTCACCGCGTGGCTGGACGGCCAAATCGTCCCAATGAGCAGCGACGACGGTAAGCATGTCGTGGTTTACAATCCACTGCTGGACCAAGGCAATCCCACACCGCGTTGTACATGGGGTGTGTTAGACCATACTTCACCACGCTGGTCAGTGCGGTTTGGCGAAGGGGAGGGTCCAAATACAACTCGCTACTGATGTTTAGCCGTATCCAGGAGTTGAGCTTGGGTCGCTGGACACTTTGAACTGCCAACACGCAGCTTGCCCTTATTGAAGTAACGTTGTCTCAACGCTGATCCTTCCGCTAATTTGCATTGTAAATAGGCACCTTGGTTGCAAAAGAATGCAAATGACTCATGAGGTTAGGTAATAAAATGAAGATTTACATTTCAATCTTTAATTAAGGCGACCCTTTCATGAAGCGAATATAGACATATTAGTGTTTGTTTAAGCAGCTTTATCCAAAAGGTTGGGTCTTGCCTCTTGACACCGCGCCTCTCATGTGCCTTGGCTGCTCCAGCAACTCAGCAGCGCCGTGGGTGGATGACGGTGATTGGGTAGGGTGTGAGGTGGAGTGGGTGTGAGGTGGAGTGGGTGGAGGTGAGGTGGGTGGATGTGAGGTGGGGTGGGTGGAGGTGAGGTGGGGTGGGTGGAGGTGAGGTGGTGTGGGTGGGTGGAGGTGAGGTGGTGTGGGTAGAGGTGGTGTGGGTTGAGGTGAGGTGGTGTGGGTGGAGGTGAGGTGGGTGGAGGTCAGGTGGAGTGGGTGGAGGTGAGGTGGTGTGGGTGGAAGTGAGGTGGTGTGGGTGGGTGGAGGTGAGGTGGTGTGGGTAGAGGTGGTGTGGGTTGAGGTGAGGTGGTGTGGGTGGAGGTTAGGTGGTGTGGGTGGAGGTGGTGTGGGTGGAGGTGATGTGGAGTGGATGGAGGTGAGGTGGTGTGTGTGGAGGTGAGGTGGTTGTGGGTGGAGGTGAGGTGGTGTGGGTGGAGGTGAGGTGGTGTGTGTGGAGGTGAGGTGGTGTGTGTGGAGGTGAGGTGGTGTGGGTGGAAGTGAGATGGTTGTGGGTGGAGGTCAGGTGGTGTGGGTGGAGGTGAGGTGGTTGTGGGTGGAGGTGAGGTGGTGTGGGTGGAGGTGAGATGGTTGTGGGTGGAGGTGAGGTGGTGTGTATGGAGGTGAGGTGGTTGTGGGTGGAGGTGAGGTGGTGTGTGTGGAGGTGAGGTGGTTGTGGGTGGAGGTGAGGTGGTGTGGGTGGAGGTGAGGTGGTGTGGGTGGAGGTGAGATGGTTGTGGGTGGAGGTCAGGTGGTGTGTGTGGAGGTGAGGTGGTTGTGGGTGGAGGTGAGGTGGTGTGGGTGGAGGTGAGGTGGTGTGGGTGGAGGTGAGATGGTTGTGGGTGGAGGTCAGGTGGTGTGGGTGGAGGTGAGGTGGTGTGGGTGGAAGTCAGGTGGTGTGGGTAGAGGTGAGGTGGCGTGGGTGGAGGTGAGGTGTTGTGGGTGGAGGTGAGATGGTTGTGGGTGGAGGTCAGGTGGTGTGGGTGGAGGTGAGGTGGTTGTGGGTGGAGGTGAGGTGGTGTGGGTGGAGGTGAGATGGTTGTGGGTGGAGGTGAGGTGGTGTGTGTGGAGGTGAGGTGGTTGTGGGTGGAGGTGAGGTGGTTTGTGTGGAGGTGAGGTGGTGTGGGTGGGTGGAGGTGAGGTGGTGTGGGTAGAGGTGGTGTGGGTGGAAGTGAGGTGGTGTGGGTGGGTGGAGGTGAGGTGGTGTGGGTAGAGGTGGTGTGGGTTGAGGTGAGGTGGTGTGGGTGGAGGTTAGGTGGTGTGGGTGGAGGTGGTGTGGGTGGAGGTGATGTGGAGTGGATGGAGGTGAGGTGGTGTGTGTGGAGGTGAGGTGGTTGTGGGTGGAGGTGAGGTGGTGTGGGTGGAGGTGAGGTGGTGTGTGTGGAGGTGAGGTGGTGTGTGTGGAGGTGAGGTGGTGTGGGTGGAGGTGAGATGGTTGTGGGTGGAGGTCAGGTGGTGTGGGTGGAGGTGAGGTGGTTGTGGGTGGAGGTGAGGTGGTGTGGGTGGAGGTGAGATGGTTGTGGGTGGAGGTGAGGTGGTGTGTGTGGAGGTGAGGTGGTTGTGGGTGGAGGTGAGGTGGTGTGTGTGGAGGTGAGGTGGTTGTGGGTGGAGGTGAGGTGGTGTGGGTGGAGGTGAGGTGGTGTGGGTGGAGGTGAGATGGTTGTGGGTGGAGGTCAGGTGGTGTGTGTGGAGGTGAGGTGGTTGTGGGTGGAGGTGAGGTGGTGTGGGTGGAGGTGAGGTGGTGTGGGTGGAGGTGAGATGGTTGTGGGTGGAGGTCAGGTGGTGTGGGTGGAGGTGAGGTGCTGTGCGTGGAAGTCAGGTGGTGTGGGTGGAGGTGAGGTGGCGTGGGTGGAGGTGAGGTGTTGTGGGTGGAGGTGAGATGGTTGTGGGTGGAGGTCAGGTGGTGTGGGTGGAGGTGAGGTGGTTGTGGGTGGAGGTGAGGTGGTGTGGGTGGAGGTGAGATGGTTGTGGGTGGAGGTGAGGTGGTGTGTGTGGAGGTGAGGTGGTTGTGGGTGGAGGTGAGGTGGTTTGTGTGGAGGTGAGGTGGTTGTGGGTGGAGGTGAGGTGGTGTGGGTGGAGGTGAGGTGGTGTGGGTGGAGGTGAGATGGTTGTGGGTGGAGGTGAGGTGGTGTGTGTGGAGGTGAGGTGGTTGTGGGTGGAGGTGAGGTGGTGTGGGTGGAGGTGAGGTGGTGTGGGTGGAGGTGAGATGGTTGTGGGTGGAGATCAGGTGGTGTGGGTGGAGGTGAGGTGGTGTGGGTGGAAGTCAGGTGGTGTGGGTGGAGGTGAGGTGGCGTGGATGGAGGTGAGGTGTTGTGGGTGGAGGTGAGGTGGTGTGGGTAGAGGTGAGGTGGTGTGTGTGGAGGTGAGGTGGTGTGGGTGGAGGTGAGGTGGTGTGGGTGGAGGTTAGGTGGTGTGGTGTGGAGGTGAGGTGGTGTGGGTGGAGGTGGTGTGGGTGGAGGTGAGGTGGTGTGGGTGGAGGTGAGGTGGTGTGTGTGGAAGTGAGGTGGTGTGGGTGGAGGTGAGGTGGTGTGGTTGGAGGTGAGGTGGTGTGCGTGGAGGTGAGGTGGTGTGGGTGGAGGTGAGGTGGTGTGGGTGGAGGTGAGGTGGTGTGGGTGGAGGTGAGATGGTTGTGGGCGGAGGTGGGATGTTGTGTGTGGAGGTGGTTTGGGTGGAGGTGAGGTGGTGTGGGTGGAGGTGAGGTGGTGTGGGTGGAGGTGAGGTGGTGTGGGTAGAGGTGAGGTGGTGTGTGTGGAGGTGGTGTGGGTGGAGATGAGGTGGTATGGGTGGAGGTGAGATGGTGTGGGTGGAGGTGAGGTGGTTTGGGTGGAGGTGAGGTGGTGTGGGTGGAGGTGAGGTGGTGTGGGTGGAGGTGAGGTGGTGTGGGTGGAGGTGAGGTGGTGTGTGGAGGTGAGGTGGTTTGGGTGGAGGTGAGATGATGTGGGTGGAGGTGATTTATTGGTGTGCATGGTTGGTGGTAATTGGGTGTGGTAGGTTGGTGGTGTTTGGATGGGGTGTGGTGTATTGGTGGTTGTTATGATTGAGACAGCGGTTTATCTATGGACATGGTGAGGCTTGATGGGGATGGGTGCTGGCATCAGGTGGGGGTGGTGTGGGTTGCAATTTCCTGGCTCGTGTTTTGTAAAGCGATTTGAGATGCAGCTCCATGTAGAGCACTTCATTAAACACGAATCCTCGTCCTCGTTTGAATTACAACATAGAGTGTGTTAACAAGCGCATTTCACCAAACATTATTTCATTACCGCGCTGAACTGCAAGATCCGGTGAAGTGTCGTCATTGGAATGATTTCAAGTCGCTCTTGTGCAAGGCCGTAATTATAATATATATTGGGGGGGACACATCCTCCCCAATATTCAAATATGCTCAAAATGCCCCCCCCCCCCCCCCAATATATTGCTATAAAATAGATTTCTGTTTATATGATTGTGGTTATGGTTGTACTTTATTAAATCCCTAATCTCTGCCATTACATATAATGAAACAAGAGGTACAAAAGAAATAAACAGAGCAATGTAATACTATACACTATTAGACATTATTGTTAAAAATAAATAAAAAGTCAATCCCATGTGTCAGTGAATTTTTTTTATATTTTACGCAGGAAATGGCAGGATTTTTTTTTTTAGATTTTTTTTTCTGGGGGCGTGGGGACCCCCAGACCCCCTGGAAGATTTGGTCTCCCCCAATGTTGGCTCCATGGCTACGGCCTTGCTCTCGTGGGACCCGGCAAGACGATCATGGGCTGTGCTTCGCCTCGCGAGGTTATTGACAGCTCCACCTCGCTATCACCGGCGGCAGTGTTCAGAGTGCCTCTGAGCCGATTGGTGGTCGTGTTGGTGGTGATGATGATGATGATGCGTGCGCGACGAC
This sequence comes from Lampetra planeri, assembly GCF_965212315.1. Classification (NCBI taxonomy): domain Eukaryota; kingdom Metazoa; phylum Chordata; class Hyperoartia; order Petromyzontiformes; family Petromyzontidae; genus Lampetra; species Lampetra planeri. The sequence continues at coordinate 8,112,693 of NC_136136.1, forward strand.
TCCCGCAGGTCGTCGTGAGAGTCCCGCGGTAAACGCGAGCGCCGTGCGCGGCGTTGTCGTCAACCTCTCACGAATAGCAATTGGTGGGCGAAAGGGGAAACCACACACGAACAATTAAAACTAATCGGTGTCGTCTGGAGAACAAAGTGAGGTCAGCAATAACGATTCCCCATTGGCCAGGAGAGCCTCGGCCGCTCGGCAGGGTTCCTGCTGCGGCGGCGCGATTCACTTAATCTGTGCGAGGTTGGCTTCGCGTGGGATGAAACCAGAGACCCGGAAATAAAAAATCCGGCACCGCGCATTCAACCGTGAAGTGTCGGGGACGGAGGTGCGGACACTCGGCATCGCCAGCTCCTGGCCGCACCTCGCAGTCCCGCGCCTACGACACCTGGCAAGCCCTGGGTGCTCATCCCTTCAACTGCACGCCACTGAACGTATTGACCATCGTCGGATGATCGTGATTGGTGGATTGGCGATTTTGACGATGATGATGATGATCGTGATTCCCCGCGCCACCTTTTATATTCCGAGTGACGACGAGCCACGTGGTTCGCGGCGGCCCCCCACGTCCACCACCGCCCCTCCGGCCTCGTCGCCCTGGGCTCCCCTTAATTTAGCTCGCCTCCAAAGCCGCGCTCAGGCACAATTAATAACGCTTAAGCCCACAATAGGTACGAGCATAGATCAAATTATATAGAACGCGTTAATAGAACGTATTATAGCGTGTTTTATTCAATTATGCGTTCGTGTAATATTTCACAAGAAACAGACTCGATGTAAAGTGCCTTATTAACGTAGCCCACGCGGCACCATGCACCAACTTCCTGTACGCATTGTGGCGGCACATCCACGCATTAACCAGGCGATACCCGGCTGGGTTTCTGAGACCTGAAGAGGCCCTGCACATTGCGGGTGTTTTGGTCATAAACTAGATTTTGTCATCAGTGCCTTCCACTAGCCCCCCCCCCCCCATCCCGTATCCGTCAGTGACAAAACGAGGCTCGTTCTGAGGCCCTCTTTTTGTGTGAGGCCTCGAATAATTCCCCCCTTTCTGTTCCCGCGTCTCGGTGGCCCTGGTGGTCATTGTCCGTTCTTTGACTCCCCAACGCTCAGGTTCACACACAACAGCAGGTGCTGCTTCGGCAGACTCGACCTAGGGGAGGCTCAAAAGACAGATCGAGCTGCTCCGTGCCGCTGATATAATCGACCTGGCCGAGAATCTAACCCGTGACCGTCAGGATTGTGCAGTGTCGCAGGGCCCACGCGGTGTGCAGGCACGCGTCGTGGGCACGTGTCGCAGCTGGTGCTTCAGCGCAGGGTTGAGGGACGCGCTGTCGGACCGGTTGGGTGCGCGACTCGGGAGAGCGAGCGAGCGAGCACGCCGCGTGACACCCACGCGCGTCGCTGGGCCACTGCCACTTGCGCATGCACTATTCATGTCGGTCGAGACCCGTGGCTTCTCGCTAAATGGCTTCGGCGCCCGGTCGCCCACACACACACACACGCACCAAATGTGTTTGAATCCCACAGGAGGAACAAAAGGCGCTGACGGGTCTAATACGAGACTCTTCTGTAGAAAACCTCAACGTCAGCTCCATCATGCTTCTGGAGAAATAGGGAGGGAAAAAAAACAATTCACACGCTACAAAGATAAATATCCCCCGTATAGCCTTCACATACTGTCGGGGCAAGTTGTGTTAGGGAACACCTATGACGACCAGTGAAACGCAACGAGGAGGGTGGAGGTGTAGTCAACACCACGCCCGATGCTCACTTAAGTCTGAGTCGACTTAAAGGAGGCCGAGGACCGGATCAGATATTCGTCATTGATACTGGCGGTGAGCGCGAATCGGTCTCGGGTCGCCGGGTTCGTGGCGCGGCGCGCTCCCCGCTGCCGCTGAACACAACACAACACGCAGCTCACAATACCCCCTTGCCACGCGTCTTCCTGTCTCATCCCGAGCGCCCGTCTGGTTGTCGCCGCTCGGTCTCGACCAGCGTCTCCTCGCACAGCTGATTCTTTTCACGAGTTCCATGCCAAAATCCCGTGGCAGCCAAATTCTGGCCGCAACATCACGAGAGGGCAATTTACGGCGCAAGTGCTTCCTAACGAGATTGTCAGCGTCTCGACATCAAGTTACTCTGCTGCCCTAGGGCCTGCACGGCATTAGCTGATTTTAATCGTACTCTATTATTGCCCTCGCGTTACTCAAGAAAGCTTCGCCGAGTCTCGTGATTCTTTTTTTTTCTTTCAGGTGGGCCCTGCCAAAAGTTTGCGAAGTGATTGCCGTCGATGTTCCGACGGAGTGATTTTCGGGCAGCTTTTCATATTCGAACGTCGCAAATGACGTCGCGGGATCTTTAACGTCCACTGTGAATCAGAGGGCGCGTTGTGGTTGTACGGTTAATACACCCGCCAGTGATAACCAGGGCCGCCGCTGGAATTGAACCGCGAACATCTACAAAAATCGCCGAACGCGCTACCCGCTCGTACCACCCGAAGTGGCCCAGCAGACGTAACGCCAGGTCCGTGGACGTGCGAATTATTTGACCTTACTCCCCCCTTCCCCTTCAAAGGCACCGCCTCGGATTGGCTGTTGAGGCAATCGGGCTCAACCTAAAGAGGTCATCATGGCCAATGCCATTGATGCCACCGCCCCTCAGCCACCGCTTCCTTCCTTCTGCCAGATCGAGCAGCAGTTGCACAGACGAGCGGGAGGGTTGAGCGGTCTAGGTGCCCCCCACTCACCACCGCAAATTAGATTGTCCCCCCCCCCTCTCTCTCTCTCTGCCTTGAGCGGTAAGGGTTGCGTAGCGTCTGGGTTCGATCCCGCCACCACTTGTTCTGCATGGGTTTACTCTGAGTTTCCTCCCCATAGCTACATAAAAAATAAACACACTTTAGTTGTTATTGGCTCAAAACAAACCTATGCTGAAAAACCACCAGCAAATTACTCAACTGAAATTGCACATGCAGTACTGAGGAATATTGCACCCCCCCCCCACTTCCTCCTGCGAAAATGAAAAATGTGTCAGGACCCCCCTGAAAGAGTTGAGACTCAGTCAGACTTTCCCTGGGTAAGCTCGCGTGAGTAATTAGAATCATGCTCGGTTCTGACGTCACTGGTCTCCGGCAAGGAGTTGACATTGGTGTCGAAAGCTTATAGAGACGGCTGACGCGTGTTTTGTATTAGGGGCCGTCCATAAATGACGTCACGCGATTTTGGACGATTTTTGACGGAACGCGCTCTCCGTCTGCACGCGCACAGCCGGAGTGAAAGGTGATGATGTTGATTTGAGGCTTTCGTGAGGGCGGGAATTCAAACTCTTTGGTTCTTTCGGTAAAGTCACGTGGATAGAAAATATTATAAATAGATCACGACGACGATCGCTTGTTGTTGCGATCGACACGTCGTAATCTATTATTTTTATTTTCTATCTACGTGACTTTACCGAAAGAACCAAAGAGTATGATCATGTTATGACTATACTGGGGGGGGGGGGGTGGTGGCGCGGAGGGGGATCGGCAGAGTGGTGGTAAGACGATCCCCTCAAAGGCGGTGAAGATGGAGGGGGGGTGCGAGGGGGGGGTGCGAGGGGGGGGGGGGTGCGAGTGGGGGGGTGCGAGTGGGGGGGTGGTGTGCGAGTGGGGGAGGGGTGGGGGGGTTGGTGCGAGTGGAGGGGGGGGTGCGAGTGAGGGGGGGGTGCGAGTGGGGGGGGGGGTGCGAGTGGGGGGGGGGAGTGCGAGTGGGGGGGGGGTGCGAGTGGGGGGGGTGGGTGCGAGTGGGGGGGGTGCGAGTGAAGGGGTGGTGTGCGAGTGGGGGAGGGGTGGGGGAGTCGGTGCGAGTGGAAGGGGGGGGAGCGAGTGGGGGGGGGCCTTGCTCTGTGATGGATGCGGCGCCGGCAATCCATTATCGATGCACATTTGCGCTAAGGTGACTTTCGTTCCCTCAAGCGGCTCGCGGATGCCAGAGGGGTTAAAAACAGAACAACAACGGCGGCATTAGGCGCACAGATAACCACGGATCCTCCCCGTATATAGCCTCGAACAGACTGTTGGGGCAAGTGCTGTAAGCGAGTGGCGCCTGGGAAGGTCGGCACGGCAAAAGATGCGGCGGTGTGGGCAGCACCACGCGCTGCCGCCTTTGTCTTTTTTTTCTAGTGCTGATGCTTACACACCGCACCAGGTACTCGTTTAAGGCTGAGTCGACCTAGCGGAGGCCCGGGACCGGTTTAGACATGCGCGACTGGTATTGGCCGTGAGCCGGGAATCGAACTCCGGTGGTCGGTTTTCCACCGCGTCACTACTCGCTTGCCACACGTGCACGCGCGCCACGCACGCACGTGCACGCGCGCGCGCACCACGCACACACACGCGCGCGCGCGCACGTAAACAAAATGCAAGGGAGTGCGCGGGTTAATAAAGGCGAGCGTTCACCTCGGTTTCGTTGCCTCTGCTGTAATTAACACCTTCGATCAAACCCACGGCCCTAGATTCGTCACGGGGGGGGGGGGTGAGGGCGGGGTCGATGGGCGCTGCTGGCTGATAGACAAATCTCTCGCGCGCTCATCCAGTCGCGTTCACAACAGGCGGCGATCGCGGCGAGGAAAGGGCAATTAGCGTGGCTGGCGAGGCTCGGTGCCAACCTCGGAGGCCGCGCACCGAGCTGAGCTCAGAGCCAGGGGGCATCGTCAACCCCCACGATGAGCGGGATGAACCCGACCAAAAAAAGCAAAATGCCAAAATGGGACCTTTTTACCAGTATCAAAGAATGAGAAAATACAAATATGTGTTATCCTTTCCGGCAATAAAACAGTTGTGTTAAGATGTTCAAACACCGAATATAATAATGTTCAACGAATCAAATTCGCATGAACCACACACAGTACTCGTGGCGAACATGCAAACAAACGTGCTTTGATAATACACGCATTGTCTTTGAACCAGATTTAGCAAAATGTTTCTAATTGGTGGTTGGACATCAAATAGAAAGGGTAAAAACCTATTCTTCTTTTTTCATATATAAAAAAAAATGCCATCACAGTGTGCCCAGCGGCTCCTGGAGGCCCGGGGTAGAATCCTTCGCGGGTGCTCGTTATCCATTAATGACTCCAAAAAAACCAACGCACAGGTGCCGTGGGTCCCTCTTTTGCATGAGCGCTTGGGACGCATCCCTTTTATCCCCCTCCCCCCACTCTCTGCCCCCCTCTTCTCTGTGCGGCCCATGGCACCATCTGTGTCGAGACTGTTTACAGTACAGTATTGCAGAATCATGCTTCCCATACTGCAGGTCATGCGGACTGACACGGTGCGACTTTACACGCTTTCCAAAGCTTCTTTGGTTCTCAAAGGAACGAAGTCGTGATCACACACCGCACTTGCCCTATGGATGATGATGATTTGGGGGCACTGGAAATGGCTCTACTCCCTGTTCAAAACTGGGGGATGGGGTTACTCCTATGATCTGTGCTCCCCCATCGATACAGGAAAAAGCTGTTTGTAGCACCCTACAGCCTAGAGCAGTGGTTATTAACCTTCAACGCAGCCTGCGCCACTTTGGTTCCCAATCATTAAAATGTACAATGTTAATAAATACATAGATTCGATTAAACAAAGTAGTTGTCCTTACGTTCCCGTGCAGAATTTTATTTACCTTCTAAAAAAAATTTGGCCATGTCTTGCACCCCCAGAAAGGGCATCTCGCAGCCCCAGGGGATGCAGCGTGCACCGCAGGTTAATAAAGAGCCACTGGCCTAGAGCTTGGACCATTAGCTTCGAGTGTGGAGCTTCAATTGTCCACATTTCTGCGAGGCTCAACTGGAACGCGCGCTGAGCTGGCAGCCACTGCACCATGCCAGCTCTGCCCGCTTTTCGGGTGAACCAAAACCCACTTAATAACGAGCACTGCCCACAAACCGGGTGGCTCCGCCCACGGAGTTAGCTCATCCCACTCCTCAGGTAGCTCCGCACACAGCTCAGGTAGCTCCACCGATTCCCAAGGTAGCCCCGCCCACTACTCAGGTAGCTCCACCCATTCCCAAGGTAGCCCCGCCCACTACTCAGGTAGCCCCGCCCATTCCTAAGGTAGCTCCGCCCACTCCCCAGGGAGCGCCGCCCACTCCTCAGGTAGCTCCGCCCACTCCCAAGGTAGCTCCATCCACTCATCAGGTAGCTCCGCCTACTCCTCAGGTAGCTTCTCCCACTCAGATAGCTCCGCCCATTCCTAAGGTATCTTCGCCCACAGCTCAAGTAGCTCCGCCCACTCATCAAGTAGACCCGCCCACTCAGCAAGCTCCGCCCACTACTCAGGTAGCTCCGCCCATTCCTACGGTAGCTCCGCCCACTCCCCAGGGAGCGCCGCCCACTACTCAGGTAGCTCCGCCCACAGCTCAGGAAGCTTAGCCCGTATCACGAGTCGAACATGCGGCCGCACTATTTTAAACCGGGGACAAAATCCTGACTTTCGCAAAAAAACTTCGGCGGGGTTGGAGTCACCCTGAGACTGCCTTTTTATGCAACCGTCGGGGACTGCCTCGGCCAAACTATAGGGCTGTTTCTGGCTCTTGTGAAGCTGCAATTTGTCAACTGGCAGCGTTGGTTCTGAAAGCCAGAGGACAACTTTTGAGTGCAAGCACTATGAAATTTTAATCCCAGTTATTGCAAAATGTATCACGGAGGAGATATTAATACAAACTGCACAAATATATCCACTTTTTCATTGTTTTGTATCTCTATCGTATTGTTGCTGTGTGTGTGTGTTTATCTATGTAAGTATGTGCGTAATGTACTATTTTAAAGCGTTAACTTACTTTGTGCAACTGTGTCCATTTCATGCATTCCAGGCACGCGTACAACAAAGAAACCCACTTATGCTGTTACACGGGTGCAATGGTATGAAATCACCAACTGGGAATTGTAACATTCCCTAAAGGCATGTCAGATTTAACAAGTCTCCAGATACACCTCCACCCTGGCTAGCCGCTAGCTGTTCGATAACTCAAAAAGAAAACTGTTACTCTGTCGGCACATTCATTTACCAGCTCCTGTTAAAATCACAGATTAAAAAAAAAAGCCAGCGGCTTCTTAAAATTCAGCGCAAACCTGGTTTGTGTTGAGAATTCGCAGTCTCGCGGAACGGAAGCCAGACTCTCCCACGTGACCTCCCCTTCTCACCAAGCCCTCCACCTGCCTCCGGGCCAGGTGGATATTTCAATTCGATATTCTTGAAAGCTTTGCACCACCTCGCCGATTCACCACAGCCGCCGCCGCCGCGCTGGTGGCATAAGGTCACGTGTCTGACATGCGCCGTAATGGCAGCGGGTTAAGTAAGCAAGGCTAATTAAAGGCGACAGAAGATTTGACATTCATGTCATTGATGTATTCTGTGTGCTGCTCCCTTCCCCCACTGCCCCGTTCTCCCCTTTGCTGGGTTGTGTGCCCACTGAAAGCAATCACGACGTTGAGAATTTTAGGCTGGCCCCTCGGCAAATTAAATATTTGATTCGTGATCATGCACTCGAAATGCATAACCTCCATTAACAAACAAATATAAGTCGACGCATTCGTCGACAACACCGTGGCTTTAAAATATAAAATATAATAGACATTGTTTTATTGACAATGGTATTTCTTCATAGGAAAGAGATCATGGTTCTTTCGGTAATGTCACGTAGATAGAAAATAATAATAAAAGAACACGACGTTTCGGTCGCAACACAAGCGTCCGTCATCAGGTGATGATGACCGAAAGAACGAGAGAGTATGGATTCCTGCAGTCACGAAAGCTTCACATCAAGAAAGGAAAGAGATCATCTCTCATCATCTTCGGGAAACAGTCCTCCGTATGAGTGCATTAGCCGTTATCCGAAACGTCGCCCAATATACATGTACGCGTGTCTCCTTTCAGGGCAGTGTCGCTGGAAAATCTGTTGACTCTTCGTTAAATCAACGGGCTGCCGTGCCCCAGCTTGCTGTCGGCCGGCCGGCCGCCGTGAGTCTATTTATTCCGAACAGAATCACGAGCGCGTGCGAGCTTCCCCCGCACGGAACCGCGAAGTCTCATGCCGCCCACCGCTCACGACCGCACGCGGCGCCGAGGCTACATGCGCGGCCTTTTTAAACCGCGAAATTGCCGGCTTGCGGCCTTCGTTCACAGTGTAATGTCATTTGTTTTGTTTTCCGAAAAGAGGGGATTATTCTTATGTTTTTGTTTTCTGCGGGCCTCACTCTCGCTTTCGGACACGGCCACTGCTCCAGCAGAGTTCTGCGGGGCAGAGCAGAGAATGAATACGGGGGGGGGGAGGGGGGCAGGAGACCCGGCAGCTGCGTAAGTCGATATGTGTCGCTGGCGGGATAGGCCACGAGGGAGGTGCTATTCAGTGAAAGTCCTGTTGAGGTGAGCGAGGCGGATTGGCCCAAGAAACGGGCTGCGACGCGACGCACAGAGCGCCGCCTGTGCCGAGGTCGTCGTGAGCTAGGGACGAAATGGAATGAATGGAATGAAAAGAGAGAGAGGCTATTGTTACCGGAGCAATTCCTGCAACAACAACAACAAAATAAAATCGATCGTGGCCACCGGGTAAACGGACTGCACTCCGCTGCGTCTGCAACTGTGCGCCTCGCAGTAATTAAGCCCATGTGAGGTTGCATTGCTTGCATGTGTGCGTGTCTGTTTCTAAAGGGAAACTGCCGGGCTCTTATGTGTCAAGCTCAGCTAATGAGGGCGGCCAGATTTAGTGATGAACTAAAAGGGCCTAAATCATCATCAATCAGAACACCGACACGGAGTGTGTGCTGCATTAAATATTAAGTCGGTCCTACGGAAATAGACTCACCCCCACCATGGGAATGTGGAATTCCCGCCACTGGCTCAGCGCTGTGAATGGAGATGAGCGCCACCACTTTTCTAGAGCAGGTCCCCACTCACTCGGAGGGGCTCGTGAAACCGAGCACAAGCAGGGGACATGCGGAGCTGCAGCGTTAAGCGTCAAAACGAGCGGTGCGCCGAAATGTGCCCTGCACCGTACGGGGTTAAACGTGGCACTGCTGCAGAGCGCCCTGCGTGTCGCTGAGGATGTGCACAGGGTTCGTATCTGGAGCTCGCGAGACCATCAAGGCATCGGCAGATGCACGGGTTTCTCCATGACCCACGAGAGGGCGTTTGAAGCTTATCAGGGGAGGCACATGCAAAGTTCTCATTTCAATGCGAGTCACATGAAGCGCGCTAAGATGCCTCAATTTAGGGTCAGTGCGCTCCGCCGAACGAGTCAAGAGTGTTAAAGCATTAGCGCAGGCAATGCAATATTTACCGTCAAATGAACTCGCGGCGGATGGCTTGGAATGCCGCCAAATGGGTTCTGGTGGCGGTGGATTGGAGCGTAACACTCCTGGGATCTCCGGCACATTTAGTTGGCACTTCTAGGAGGAAAATTATCATTTTATGGATTTTATTATTCCGCAGGAAGCGCAGAATGGCTCAAAAGCGCGCTGTTACACGTTCACAGAACATACACCCGAGTTAAATGCGGTGTTTACACAGCTTAGACAGTTTTTTTTTTTCACATAAATGCCGCACATTTTAAATATTTAACGATTTCATTTTTGTATGCACCATGTTTAGAACAAGGTGTAAATTAGAATCTCAGGCGCCTTGCCCCACTTGGACCTTGGGAAAGCCACAAATTGCTCCTCGGCACGTGGCGGTGAAGGCTTTTTAACCATAATTCACCACGCTGGTCATTGTGGGTGGGCGAACGAAGAAAGAGGGGGTGGAAGGTGCAGGACCAGTTCATACGTGACTCGCCACCGATGGTGGCTGAGCCTGTGAATCGAACTCAGGTCCGCCAGGCTCGCAGGGTAAGCAGCAGTTCCCTTACCACTGCGCCACCACTCTACCCTCGGTGTAGAGATAATGCACCGCGATTTGGATGCACGAGAGCGTGCTCATGCGGCGGCATCTCGAGACGCCGTAGAGAGGAGTCACGCTCATCTCGAGAGCCACGGGGGGGGGGGGGCGGTGGGAAGGTTATTTTTCATCGGGGAATGCGGCGGGTCAGAGACGACGTGACAGGAGGAGAAGCCGCCCGAGAGAGAGAGAGAGACAGCCTCAGGCAGAGGACGAGTCGAGCGTCCAAAGCCAGGGCTCTCTTGCGGAGCAGGGGGCAGGATCTCTGCAGTCAAGACCAGCGCTGCCCAAAGGTTCTTGGAGGCCAGGGCTTGAATACGAGAATACCAGGTGAGCCCTCATTCATCAGAGACAAAAACAGGCCCATTGTGGGGCCCTCTTTTGTGTGTGGCGGGGGGGTATTGCCCTTTGACCCCCCGCCCCAGGAGAGCAGGGTGGACGGAGCCACCCCAAAATAGAACCAAGATCGATTGAGCGTTTTCAGCAATGGCCGTTGATACTCAGAATAAGAATCTTGATATAGACTTGGAGGAGGAATCCGATAAGCTATGGAGAGAATTTTTCACAGATGTCCAGGTTTGGGGCGGGTCAGCGAGCCACACCGACGAATAATACAACAGCGCGATTGGAGTGCAAAATGGAGAAAAGGTAAGCAAGTCACGAAACAATTTTAATGAACTAAATTATATCAGTGCAAATTGCATGAGTACATGAATTCCTGCACATTTGTGAACACCAAATGCAAGATAAGGCAAGGCAACAACACAGCACAAAAACAACAACAACAGTGCCAGACCACACACAAAGACAACAATAACACAGCCCCTCAACGAAATGCACATTCAAATTGAACTTATCCATTAGGGTGGAAGCGCTCGTGAAGGGGAGGAGGCGCCTGTGTCGAATGTCAATCGACTCTTTGTACCGAGACGGGATTTGAGTGAGACCACGTTTCGAGTCCACAATCTCCAAGCGAGATGTGGGTTAGTCGAGAAAAAAAATACAAAAGCAGTCACGGCAAATGACAACAACAGAAAACCCGTTGAGCTCTACAAGTTATACCGGCGATTTGTACGGTCGAAAAATGCAAGACAATTGTTTATGATGAAAGGAAGATACGGACTCTGGTGAGGTGATGAGTCAAGTGTATTGTGGACCACCGACTCACCTGCGAATGTGCCCGGCGTGAGAAAGAGACGCGGCGTTGTTGCAGGTTCGCAAAGCATCGCGAATGAGGGAGCATTGTCCAAAAAAATCTCGTCTTTAATTCTCGCACAAAGCAACTGTTGTGGCACACGGGACGCTACGGTGCGCGCAGTGGCTCACATTGACAACCACGGCAGCTGTTTAATGCCACCGCTGAGTTAAACGTATTGCGATATTACGTGGCGAAATCGCGCTTTGCATTGAATTATGCGGTGGTGATGGAAATGGTAAACAACCCCCCTCCCCCCACCCCGCGCGCCACTCGAACAAGTGCTGTGTGATGTAGAGGAACATGCCAAACGTCCAGTAACAAACGGCGGTGACAGGGAGAGAGGAGCAGCCTGAGATCATTGAGACTTTTCGGCAGCATCCGCCGCAACCCCAAGGAACTTGTTTTTTTTTTCTTTACAAAATTTATTTTATTCACGAAACTATATCAGGTACACAACGCAGAGGACACCAGCGCAGACAACACATTGCGGATTGTAGTACTATGGTAACCTGCCCAAACCGCACGTTTCAATCAACTCTACAACCCCCTGGTGTCTTCCTAAGCTCTGATAACCCTGGAGAAGAAGATTCAAATGGAAGGGGGTGGGGAAGAGAGAGGGAAAGGGGGGGTGAGTGTCTCATTGCCCAAATCGATGCTCTTAAGAATCAGTCCCAAGGAACTTTCAAACTTTTCATGCGGAGTGAGGAGGGATGTATCGTCACCAACGTGTTTGCAACAGAGATGAGATGAAGGTGAGGAGGGAGCGGGCAGTAGAGGTGAGCTGGAATAGTCGACGTAGCGAGGGGCTTGAGAGGGGCTGGGGTGACATCGAGGGACAGGGTGGGCGACTCGTGGGGTAGTGGGGGGGGGGGAGACCTTACACGGACTCAGCTCAACGTAACCATCGGCATCGTTCTCGAGAATATAAATAACACAAACAAATACGCAGACGTCACTCTGCCGATGAGACGCTGTGTGTCGAAACCGGTCCAGAGTTGTGCTTGTCTTGACACAATGCTGCTGAAATCATCGCACTCCCAGAGGGCAGTGCGGCCGATGCGTTGTGTAAGCAACGCGTTCGTTGTTTGTGGAGGGAGACATGTATGAAACATTCCGTCCGCTTATGTGTGTTGGTACATTGAGCACAAGTGCAGGAGGGAGACTTGGGCGGCCTAACCCCAGAGCAATGTGGCCATAAGAATAATAACTGTAGCTATGACAATACTTCGAATAAACCCGACGTGGCTTGACTCGGCGAGGTCAACCTATCGGCGTGGTCACCCTATCGGCGAGGTCACCCTATCAGCGAGGTCACCCTATCAACGAGGTCACCCTATCAGCGAGGTCACCCTATCAGCGAGGTCACCCTATCAACGAGGTCACCCTATCAGCGTGGTCACCCTATCAGCGAGGTCACCCTATCAGCGTGGTCACCCTATCAGCGAGGTCACCCTATCAACGAGGTCACCCTATCAGCGAGGTCACCCTATCAACGAGGTCACCCTATCAACGAGGTCACCCTATCAGCGAGGTCACCCTATCAACGAGGTCACCCTATCAACGAGGTCACCCTATCGGCGTGGTCACCCTATCAGCGAGGTCACCCTATCAGCGTGGTCACCCTATCAGCGAGGTCACCCTATCAACGAGGTCACCCTATCAGCGAGGTCACCCTATCAACGAGGTCACCCTATCAACGTGGTCACCCTATCGGCGTGGTCACCCTATCAACGAGGTCATCCTATCAGCGAGGTCACCCTATCAGCTTGGTCACCCTATCAACGAGGTCACCTTATCAACGAGGTCACCCTATCAGCGAGGTCAACCTAGGGGCGAGGTCACCCTATCAGCGAGGTCACCCTATCAACGAGGTCACCCTATCAGCGAGGTCACCCTATCAACGAGGTCACCCTATCGGCGTGGTCACCCTATCAACGAGGTCACCCTATCAGCGAGGTCACCCTATCAACGAGGTCACCCTATCAGTGTGGTCACCCTATCGGCGTGGTCACCCTATCAGCGAGGTCACCCTATCAGCGAGGTCACCCTATCGGCGTGGTCACCCTATCAGCGAGGTCACCCTATCAACGAGGTCACCCTATCAGCGAGGTCACCCTATCAACGAGGTCACCCTATCAACGTGGTCACCCTATCGGCGTGGTCACCCTATCAACGAGGTCACCCTATCAGCGAGGTCACCCTATCAGCTTGGTCACCCTATCAACGAGGTCACCTTATCAACGAGGTCACCCTATCAGCGAGGTCAACCTAGGGGCGAGGTCACCCTATCAGCGAGGTCACCCTATCAACGAGGTCACCCTATCAGCGAGGTCACCCTATCAACGAGGTCACCCTATCGGCGTGGTCACCCTATCAACGAGGTCACCCTATCAGCGAGGTCACCCTATCAACGAGGTCACCCTATCAGTGTGGTCACCCTATCGGCGTGGTCACCCTATCAGCGAGGTCACCCTATCAGCGAGGTCACCCTATCGGCGTGGTCACCCTATCAGCGAGGTCACCCTATCAACGAGGTCACCCTATCAGCGAGGTCACCCTATCAACGAGGTCACCCTATCAACGTGGTCACCCTATCGGCGTGGTCACCCTATCAACGAGGTCATCCTATCAGCGAGGTCACCCTATCAGCTTGGTCACCCTATCAACGAGGTCACCTTATCAACGAGGTCACCCTATCAGCGAGGTCAACCTAGGGGCGAGGTCACCCTATCAGCGAGGTCACCCTATCAACGAGGTCACCCTATCAGCGAGGTCACCCTATCAACGAGGTCACCCTATCGGCGTGGTCACCCTATCAACGAGGTCACCCTATCAGCGAGGTCACCCTATCAACGAGGTCACCCTATCAGTGTGGTCACCCTATCGGCGTGGTCACCCTATCAGCGAGGTCACCCTATCAGCGAGGTCACCCTATCGGCGTGGTCACCCTATCAGCGAGGTCACCCTATCAGCGAGGTCACCATATCAGCTTGGTCACCCTATCAACGAGGTCACCGTATCAACGAGGTCACCTTATCAGCGAGGTCAACCTAGGGGCGAGGTCACCCTATCAGCGAGGTCACCCTATCAACGAGGTCACCCTATCAACGAGGTCACCCTATCGGCGTGGTCACCCTATCAACGAGGTCACCCTTTCAGCGAGGTCACCCTATCAACGAGGTCACCCTATCAACGAGGTCACCCTATCAGCGAGGTCACCCTATTAACGAGGTCACCCTATCAGTGTGGTCACCCTATCAACAAGGTCACCCTATCAACGAGGTCACCCTATCAACGAGGTCACCCTATCAGTGTGGTCACCCTATCGGCGTGGTCACCCTATCAGCGAGGTCACCCTATCAGCGAGGTCACCCTATCGGCGTGGTCACCCTATCAGCGAGGTCACCCTATCAGCGAGGTCGTCCTATCAGCGAGGTCACCCTATCAGCGAGGTCACCCTATCAACGAGGTCACCCTATCAGCGAGGTCACCCTATCGTCGAGGTCACCCTATTAGCGAGGTCAACCTAGGGGCGTGGACCGGGTGCGGCGCTCGCTCCTCGCCGCGCGAGGCCACCACGACACCGTCCCGCGGACAGTCTCCGACTCGTCCGTGATGAATGGAAGGCTTTTGGAGCTTTCACCGTTTGAGTCGATAGTTGATAAATTGTCTCCCATCGATTGGGAGGGGTGTCCGTGGCTCGGCGAGTGTGTTTCTCCCCCCCCACTTCCAGCTGGGCGATAAGGTCACGCCGGCCCCGACAGACGACACGCGCCTCGAAATGTTTGTCGCGGCTGGCTCTGAATGCTTCGGGCTTCTGAGCTTCCTGCCCGGATGAAAGAAAGGACATTCGACGATTTTTTTTTTGGGGGGGTGGGGAGTTGGGGAACCGTTTATAGGTCGCCTCAAAGTGTCGATAGAAGTAAAATGTGCTCATGGCTCCTCTTGTCTAATTCCCTGCCCGCAAAAGGTCAACGCGCTCGGCGCATCAGCTGTCGCTCGCTCGGATTGAGTGCGGCAGGGAAGCTGCTGCTGCTGCTACTACTGCTGCTAATGCTACTGCTGCAACTGCTGGTGCTGCTACTCCTGCTGCTAATGTTGCTCCAACTCCTGCTGCTACTGCTGCTGTTGCCGCTGCTCCTGCTGCTACTGCCGCTACTGCCGCTGCTGCTGCTCCTGCTGCCGCTGCTCCTGCCGATACTGCTTCTACTGCTGCTATGGGTGCTCTTGCTGCTACTGTTGCTGCTCCTACTGCTGCTATTGCTGCTACTGCCGCTGCTATTGTTGCTGCTCCTGCTACTGCTGCTGCTGCTCCTGCTGCTATTGCTGCTGCTCCTGCTGCTGCTGCTGCTGCTCCTGCTGCTTCTGCCGCTGCTATTGTTGCTGCTCCTGCTACTACTGCTGCAAATGCTGCTGCTGCTGGGGCTGCGATGGTTCGCACGCTGCATGTGCAAGCCCGCTGTCGCCGCTTGGGTTCGATCTTCCGGCGCGGCAGGCGAAACAATAAGACTCAAGTTTCTCAAATCGTCGGGCCTCTCCCTACCCAGCAGTATAAACTCAAATCATGAATAGATTTAGAATCCTACAGCGTGAGGAATTAACGAAGGCGCTGCCATTTCACAGACCACGTGGTGGGGAAAAGTGTGGGACATTCCCATCGTTTTCCAATACGTTTGGCTTAGCGTGGAGGAGTGGCCTAAACTGCTCTCTCTCTCTCCCTCGAGGGCCTTTCTGTCGATCCCTCTAGCCAAGCAGTGGCGTAGAGCGAGCGATTTCAGGGCTGCGCCTTTACCTGTAATGTGTGCGCGCCGTCGCGACCAGCACGTGTTGAGAGCCACCGAGCAGCCTCGTGCAACTCGGGGCTGCTCGCGTGGCACTGCCAGCCTGTGGACAAATAGGCGAAACTAAATCACAACATTGAGGGCTCATTTACCCACCGGCTAAACATTTTCTTCAGCGAGATGCAGCTGGCGGGGCGCGCCGGGAGGCAACGAGGCGGGTGGTGAATCGCGGCACCGGGAGGCAGAGCGGTCTGCCCCGCCAGTTGCCTTTAATTGGCGCCCGAATATAACATCAATATTCAGATCCACGTTGGAGGATGCAGCCCCCCCCTTCCTCCGCCCCCCCCCCCCCCCAGCCTGCAGCCGCTGCAAGGTGGCGCTTCAGCCTTCATCATCGTCATCATTAACCTGCGCCACTGCCGAGCGGCCGCGGGTATTTGCTAAGACGGATTGCGGCTATTTTTTTTTTTTGGAATTGGTCCGGTCAATTATTTCAGTTGTTTATAGAAGGTGGATGGGTGGAGGTGGTGGCGGGGCAGTTGTTGCTGCCCGTTTCGAGAGGATCATTTGCACAATTCCATCAAAACAAAACGAGTGGAGGAGTCACGGGAGCTTTGGAATCGTTCGGCTATTAAACGCGGGGCGACGGGTATCGCTCGAACCGCGATGCTCGTCGCTTGGACTGTCTCGGAGCGTCTCGCAGCAGATTCTGATGGAATTTTCTACGGCGTGAACGCGTCGATGATCGCGTTGGACGCGAAGTCGCGACCGAAACCATTCGTTTGGCTGCGTCTCCCGTGCGCGATGCTCGCCGCATGGACATGCAGGCGGTAGGGGCAAGTGCTGTTCGCGCGCCTCTGTGAGGGCCGGCACGGCACACGAGGGCGGTGAGTGAGCAGCACCGCGCCCAGCCGCCTTTGTCTCCCCAGTGGCGATGTTTACACACCGCACCCGGTAATTGTTTTTTGAGGTTGACTCGTCCTTGCGGAGGCACCGGGACCGGTTCAGAAAATCGTCACCGCTGTTGGCCCTGAGCGGGGATCGAACTCGGGTCGGCGAGTTCGTGGCGCAACCTACAAAGACAAAAAGATCCCCCGTATAGCCTTAACAAACTGTAGGGGCAAGTGCTGTTAGCGAGCACCTATGAAGGCCGGAACGGTACACGAAGGGGTGGGTTGCCAGCACCACGCCCGACCGCCTTTGTCTCCCCAGTGGCGATGTTTACACACCGCACCAGGTATTCATTTAAGGCTGAGTCGATCTAGGGGAGGCCCAGTACCGGTTCAAATAATCGTCACTGGTGTTGGCCGAGAGCGGGAATCGAACCCGGGTCGCCAGGTTCAGAGCGCAGCGCGCTAACCGCTAACTACCACTCCCCATGAACGCAAAGGCACACACACACGTTCACGCAGAGCGCAATGAGTGCAACGCGGACACAACTCGATTTATTTCCACCGTGATGCGTCGACCTCGAGTACAAACGGCAACAAACTGTACGCCTTGTTAGAAATAATTGAATCCAATAGGCCCTGCGTGTAAGGGCCGCCGTAATTGGCCGAGATGAGCCCCGATTTGTGATAAGGGCTGACAGCTGTCGTCAATGGGCAGTCGAGATCTGGGACCGATATTCCCGGAATCGTTTTTTTTTTCCTTATCGCCCCTCGGCTACAGAACCGCTGGGCTCGAGCAATTTGAGAGTGCCGGTGCGAAAATTGAGATGCGAGGCAAGTTAGGAGCACTGGCCTGCGGCAGATGCACTCATTTAAAACCCACACCTATTTAAGCTGAAGCGATAAATCTGCGTCAATTGCCGTCGATTCTCCGGGGAAGCAACCGGATATCAAATACTTTGACTTGGGTTGCACGAGGCTATGAATAAGGCACTCTATTCGCCTGAGTGGGCGTGTAGATCGCAGCGGTATCTTCGGACGGTCAACAGAGCCCTCGTTGGAAGGCGACGTCTTGATGTGTGATTCGTTGCGACCACCAAACGTTGCCAGTAACGAATAAATGTAACAGCCTGCGCAAGTGTCCGCTGTGTTTGCGCCGCGTTAGCTGTGAGCGCGATGTTGTGTGCTGCTGCTTCTGTTGCTGCAGTGATCGTACGTGTGGGGCCATAAATGATTGTAATTGGTAACATGTAAGCTCTAGATGGTCTGATTCACCATTGATGCAAGCCAACTGTACAACATAAGCAGGATTTGTTGGCGTTTTGGGGGGGGGCATAGAATATATCTACGTTTTATTTTTATTTTAAAAGACGACGTTATACATTCAACTCGCAGGTTATTTAGAAGCACAAAGTGGAGGCTGGGTGGGTGGGTGGGGGGCTTGTTTCTGGCTCTCGTCTGGCCAGGTGGCTGACTGGTGTGACGGTGTGACGGTGTGGCGGTCCAGCGTTGCGGCGGTGCGGCGGCCCGGTTTTCATGTCCAGGGTTCGCTGCGGGCGACGGCGGCTGCGAAGCTCAGAGGAGGACGACGCACCGTCCAGAAGCGATCCACCAGCCGCCCCTCCACCCCCTCCCTGCCCCTAACGACGCCCACCCTGGCCCCGAGTGCTCACTGCCGCTGGCAGTTTCAAATTTAGCGTTGGGTTACCAATTCGCGTTTCACCCCACGGTTGTTTCTGTTCAAAGAGGACATTGGAGTTTTTTTGTGACGCTTAGAGACACCGGTCGGCTTAATTGTATTGTCCTCGGCCAAGTTCAATCCACTGCTCGACTGAGGGCGACTAAAAGCCACTGCCACGCTCGTATGGACCTGCGCTGTAATAGTGCACGTCGCACCTTGGCCACGGCTAAAACTAAATGACAACCCTTTGTCAGTCCACTGCTGGATGAAAACCTCACCACGCTGTGCCGGCAATGGGAGTTGTTGCCATACTTCGCCACACTGCCATTGCACTAAACATCGCAGCACCGCTCCGCCAAATACTTACGTAGATGAATGTAGGTTTATTCGTGGTTAATTGTCCGTTTGTTACTGCATTTTTTAATAACAATGATAAATACATATGCAAGTTAATACGTAAAAAAAGTTGACATTTGACGTGCCGCTTATGACAGATTGGACCACGAGGTGCTCTGGGGCATAAGGGAATGTAGCAAAAAAAAATCAATCACTGCTCGAGTCCTACTGTCAGATTTTTTCTACAACCATTAAAATTAATACACGCATGTTCTTTCACCGAGCGTGCGGTTTGTATTTGAATTGGCTTAAATATTGAACGAGGGAATAATACAGCCAAAGTGGAGCGCTAAATTTGTACCAAAAGCAAAACCCAGAGGGCCTTCATTTAGTGGGAGCCCGACGGGGCCACGAGTCGAGTGCGAGAGGGGTTGGTGGTGCCGGTGCTTGTGGACGAGAGAAGAGGGCCCGAGTCGCGACAAATCTCTCCGAAGGCCGAGCCACCAGCGGTCCTCCGACCAAATCAGCCGGAATGCCGCCAGATCTTGTCGGATCTCAAAAAGCTAACCAGAGCTGAGCCTGGAAAGCACTTTGACGGGTGATCACCACCACCGTCACCACATAAAACGGGTGTTGTATGATGCTGCTGCTGCGTTGTGTTGTTAGCAAAATCCATTGTTGTACTGTACTAGTATTTCCACAGGTCAACCGCCGTGGACTTCCCCACGAAGCGGAACTTGTTTTTTGATCGATTCCGGAGAGATGACTGGCCGCGTGAACCCACAACCGGGAATTTGAAGTCGCGACCTTCGAGATCGCGAGCCGTACAACCGAGCCCCTCCTTCCCCACTTACCACAGAGTTTCGAATACCACTGGGGTGGGTTGTCCCCCCCTCCCCACACCCCCTCCCACCACCGGCGATGGAGGCGTCCCTTGCTGCGTCCCCGCTCTCAGCCCCTCGCTGCTGCTGCTGCTGCTGCCGCGTGGCCAAAAGCGACGATGTCCCTGCGCAGGCCATTTCCGGCGGGGTAGGGGGTGAGTCACGTCTGTTGAGAAGCCTCCTCCGAGGGAGTGAGCTGGGGGGCCCCTTCCTACAGCCCTTCAGAAGCTCCCCGCCCCCCGAGAGGTTCGTGTTCATATCGATCATTGCCGTGGCTGTTATCCGTACATGTGCAAACCAATGTCGTTTCCAGCAGAATATCTAACACCTGTTGGGAAGTTCAGGAAGCGTTTCGTGCGACGTCTGTGTCGTTGCGCGCACCCAACACGTGCGCCGTCGCTCCCATTCGCTGGCGTTTAGAAATCCAAAACGTTGTGTAAATTACGAAAACCGATGAGGCGTGATGCGGACGAAATTTGTCCACAGTTGGCGCTCTGCTTCGCTGCTGCCTGCCCTGGACGGCCACGCTTTCGCAGCTCGAGTTGGTGGTCTCGGCAAGGCTGAGAATGTCGTGATCACGTGATACAAACACCGTGAAAGCCGTTTGGAACACCGCGAGCCGTTCGCACCGACGCACAAACAAAACCCCATTCCACACGTCCTGCGATGAGCAACGCGAATCTCTTCATGAAGACATCGTGTGTGGACATGTGGTGCAATTAAAACATTTTACGCTCGTATTTATAAATCTCACCCGCTAAAAACAGATCCGCAATTAAATGCACTCGGCGAACGCAGATGGCACCGCCTCAGTGCTAATTAACAGTGATGTTGCTGTAACAACAGTCAGATGTTGCGCCGTATAAAACTAATTACTTCCGTCTGGAAAAGCCCGAACGCTCTCGTGTGAGACGATACCCAGAGGTGTGGAGGACACACGAAGAAGCATACGTTAGTTCTAGATGTGAAGCTTTCGTGACTGCAAGGATTCATATTCTTAGGTTTTTTTCGGTAAAGTCACGTAGGTAAAAAAATTTAATTAAAATAAAAAAAAATAAAAAAAATAAACCACGACGTTTCGGAGGCAACACAAGCTTCCGTCTTCGGAAGTCACGTAGGTGAAAATTTAAATTAAAAAAAGTAAAATAAATAAATAAAATCACGACGTTTCGGAGGCAACACAAGCTTCCGAAGACGGAAGACGGAAGCTTGTGTTGCCTCCGAAACGTCGTGTTTTAATCATTATTTATTTATTTCACTTTCATAAATTTTTATTTTTACTTTTTACCTACGTGACTTTACCGACAAAACCTAAGAATAAGCATACGTTGGTTGATAGGGCATCGCGGGCCACGCCGTGTGTCGAACGACCCCTTCACTCCGCCGACGCCGGTCCCTGCACGCCGTTGCCTTGCTATGGCGACGACGTGGGGTAGGCTCGCCTCGCAGGTGACGGGTTTGCTCAAACGTTGCGAGACGCTGAGCTGCCACCGCCGAAAGCCTGGGTTCGAATCCAGTATCCACGTTTGGTCGACCACTGTGATGAAGCTGGGCTGTTTTGTGTAGTGAGTTCCTGGTCTCAAGAAGGGTCACCGACTCCTGCGCACACAAACCCCGTCACATTACAGTTGTTTCCACACTTAATTGGGCTAAATTCTAGCTCTAGAAATTGAAAATTGTCGTCCCCGCATGCCGCTGCCTCTACTCAGTGGACGAACGGGTGGGCGAGTGATGCCCTCCCTGCTATGTGGACCAGGGGTCACTAGGGCGGATCTCAGAGGTAACTCTATGATGTCCGCTTCCGTTCTCTAACATGGAGGGTCGCTCTGCTTTCGAAGAGTTCAAAATTGATTATCCGCGTTACGATGAAGCTGGGGAAATATTAAAACATAATAAATAAATACCTCCCCCCCCTCTTCCCTCCACTCTTGCCAAACGGGGTGCCTTCGTCTGCTCTTTCGTGCCATTTAATTAGATCGAAGTGCATTCCCCATTATTTTGATTGATTCATTGCCCAGTCGTGGCCGTTTAAGCATCGTCAAATGAGAGACGTTTACGCGGCACCGTTCGCTCACTCGAATTCTGAAGTGCATGGCTAAGCCACGGAAATCGCATTTAAAAGCGGCGGCTATTTTTGTAAACGAAGCACTTAAGCTTGATCCCTGGACAGGTCGGCGATTTAATAGCGTGCATTGTTCAGACAGTCACTCGTCGCGTTCGTATCTGAAACAGCGGCAATAACGCTGGGCGGCGCGACAGTTCTAAGCGCGCCACCATGTCACACTGACTCAGAATTCCGACACTTTGCCCGGACAGACGGATCAGTGGGAGCTTTGCCTGTAAGTGGCGCGTGGCGCGCAACGCTTCCCTCGCGTGCATTCAAGAGCCGTGACCTTTGCCCCTTAGACCCGCACGCGCCCCATCCCCACCCCAGACCTCTGTGCGCTGATATGTAAATGAAGGGTGGTTAGGGGCACTGCGCTCCGAGCCCGACCATCCGAGTTCAATGTCTGTCCAGCACGACGAGTGATATCTCAACCGGTCATTGGTACCTCGGCCTTCACCAACCTGCAATGACCGGCGTGGTGAGATATGTTCAAATAATTCGCAATGGCCGATTGTTGTGTGGAAAGGTCTTCATCCAGCACCGACTGGACACAGGGCTGTGTGCTGTTGTTGTTATAGTCTGCCATGCTCGTACTCTATATAATTTTATTACGACAATCAGACCTTCCTTATTCGTTTTTTTTGTTTAATAAGAGGTCCATATCCAAGTCTCGCAAGAAAAAACACTATCGTCTCTCGTCAACACAATCAACCACCACCGCACCCCAACCACCACCGCACCCCAACCACCACCACCGCCACCCAAACGTGAGCATTAAACACTGAACGTTATTCGAAAAACAATACACATCGGACCCGGGCGATCGACTGCACAGATTGCAGGGCAGCTTGCTTTTGTTTAATGTGTAAAATACCCGCAATAGCCCAGCAATCAGGGGGGGTGGCGGGGGGGGCGGCTCCACGTGGCACTGAACCCGCTACGTTGCCAGTCGCGTTTGCGCTGCAAAACCACGAGCCGCGTGACTTCAAACGACTTGGGCGTTCATCTCTTCTCATGTCGTCTTCCCCCCTCACCACCACCACCTCCGCACAGGTAGTTGTCGTGCAGCTCTCGGTCCGCTGCGCTGGCACGAC
This sequence comes from Lampetra planeri, assembly GCF_965212315.1. Taxonomy (NCBI): domain Eukaryota; kingdom Metazoa; phylum Chordata; class Hyperoartia; order Petromyzontiformes; family Petromyzontidae; genus Lampetra; species Lampetra planeri. The sequence goes on from NC_136136.1 coordinate 8,135,566, forward strand.
AGTGGATGTAATAGAACAATGCCAGGCGGAGTTTTGTGGCCGCGTGCTGTTGCCTTTGTTGTCCCTGGCAGTCGAATGTGTAGCAGGGAAAACGAGTGCGCGCCAATGTCTCCCCTTTTCGCTGATTCCGCGATGGTTGTTTTGTGTGTGTGTGGTTTTTTTGTTAGGGGTTCGGCTGGAAGGAGCCAATTTCGCGGAGCGTGATGAACGGTGGCAATTCTTATCAGCCGACGGTTACAACATCTTGGTAAATTGCCCCCCCCCCACCTCCGTCGTTTCAGAGAACAATTGCTCAAAGCCCGTGAAGAATGATCGCGGCGGCGCGCGTTCTAGCGGCGACTTGCTGCTAGACCGAGAGACAGAAACGGGAACGCGCGGATGAGAGAACACACGCATGGCAAAGACACCACTCAAATAATGATGAAATAAAAGTGAGTGGACCTGGGCAGCGCACGTTGGAGCTACGACGGACGATGGCCGACGGTCAAGAATAATGACAGCCAGGAGATGGAACGCGTCCAAGGGGCCCCTCGACCGCGGAGATGGAGCGATGTAAATGTGCTCGCGTGCTTGTGTTCGGCGGACAAACTCGTCGCAGGATCGCGAGAGGTGTTGACGTCTTGGAGAGAGGCCTTCATCCAGCAGTGGATGGACCACGCCTGTTGGTGATGATGATCAATTTCGATTTAAAGCTTTCGTGACTGCAGGGATTCCTCTTCTTGGTTCTTTCGGTAAAGTCACGTAGAATGGAAATAATAATAAGAACAGGTCTGTCGAGAAGACAGACCTGTTCTTCACCTGATGACAGCTGCTTGCGTTGTGGCCGAAACGTCGTGAGAATTATTTTACGTCGTGAGAATTATTTAATTTTTTATTATTTTATTATTTCTATTCTACGTGACTTTACCGAAAGAACCAAGAAGATGATGATCAAGTTGAAGGCCAAGTGCACCAAGCTGTCAGATGGCCTCGTCACGGGTGCAACTCGGTGCGCTGAATCCGGTAGAGCCTTGCTCTGGCTCCCACGTGGCTGCGGTGGTGCGTTGCCTGGGCGCAACGTCAACTAATGGGCGGATCGATGGCCACAAGAAGCCTGGCTGCGCTGCGCAAGAGGGCCCCGCGGACCTGGAATCGGAGCCAACGGCTCGCCCCCCTCCTTAATGAGCCGCGCGCCGCAATACAGACGGTGGCGGTGGGGGCTGGCGTGGGTCCGACTGCCAGAGCATGCGGAAACGCGGTGTTGTACCGCGGCTGTGTTGGCACGATAAAGAAGCTCCCGGCGACGTGCAGCGAAACGTCGGGCATCGCGGTGAACGACGCCCGCGGTACGAGCCGAGAGGACATCGGATAATTTGGGCAGAACAAGCGCGACAACTCACGCCAGCGACCAGTTTCATTTTCACGGAAATCGCTCCGGGCTGTCGGAGTTTCTCTCCTCCAGGCGCCGTCGCTGGCTCGCAGCGTCGTTCATCGATGGGTTTCGATCGCCCGCAGTCCCAAAGCCGGGTCCTCCTCCTCCTCCCACCTCTTCCTCCCACCTCCTCCTCCCTCCTTCTCCCTTCTAACTCCTCCTCCCTCCTCCTTCTTCCCCCTCCTCCCGCCTCCTCCTCCCCCCTCCTCATCCCTCCTCATCCCTCCTCCTCCCTCCTCCTCCTCCCTCCTCCTCCTCCCTCCTCCTCCTCCCTCCTCCTCCTCCCTCCTCCCTCCTCCTTCCTCCTCCTCCCTCCTCCTACCGCCTCCTCCTCCCAACCAAACGCCCTCGAGGCCATCGCGCAACATAGCCGCCTGCAGCTGCTTTGTCCACATCTGAGCGAGTGGACGTGCGAATTTAATAAAAAAAATAAGCCAGAGATCGCAACAACCAATTCACAGTTCGAAATTGTGCGCCGTATAATAAAACACGTGGCGACGAATCGCCAAGCAGATCGGTGCTTACAAGTGTCAGTCTCCACTGTAAGCAACCGGTTGCGCAACTGCTCGCAACTGGTTGTAGAAACGTCCTCGTATGCGTGTGTGTGTGTTTTTTTTTTATCCGAGTCCGATTCTGTCGCATGCAACTTGTTGCTTAATTAAACGAACACAACAGTTTACGCAACTCCTCTGACGATGCATGTCATTAATGAGTTGTTGCTTGACAGTGCCCCTGCTGCTTCCGGCAAGACGAGGGGGTCTCTTCGCGACTCCTCACGGCTACCGATTTCCAATTCTCACCCGCGCCTGTTCGCCCCGCACAATAATTCAATTTTAATTAAAAAAAAGTAATTCACTTTCTTTTGAGGCTTCAAAAAAAACACACACACACACGCACCCGTAAAGTCGCTTTCCAATTAATAGCGCCAATTAGATATCCGCGCGCAGAGAGGACGGCACGGGCAGGGCGTCTCTCAATGCTGGCGCGAGATAATGACGAGCGCGCCTGTTAATTACACGCGACTAATTGGTGTCGTCTAATTACACGGCTAACTACTGCCAGCCCTGATGTTGCTCAGATTAATGAGCTGAGAGAACCAAAAGCAAAAACACGATTAATCTTGAAAGAAGGTGATGGCTCTTGGATGGGAGACGTCAAAAAACGGATCCAACTTTAATATTTCCCTCCAATGTTTTTCAAATTTGTGCGTTTGTTTTCCAACGGCTTGGGGGCTGGAGGGGGGGGTGGGGTGGCAGGTTGCTCTGTGGGCCCCTTCCACATGGGAAGGAGGGTGGTGGGCACCCCCGGCCGGTGGGGGAGGGGGGATGGCACGACCGCCCCGGGGCGATCGGTCCCCGCGACCCCAATCGATCTCTGGCAATCATCGCGCGGCAGCTCTGTCCACATGTGAGCGGGGCAGAACCTCTATTCTTGAGACAGTTTTTTGCCCAACAAGGAAATCGGACGGCGCTTTCCAGGATGGCGGTGATCGATCACAGCTCCCGCCAATAAGAAGCCCGCAATGGAATGCGTCCCTACGAGTCGAGCGAACAGAGTCCGCAATCCGCGGTGAGCAAGCGGTTGCGCAACTGCTTGCGGGGACGTCCACGTGCAATCGATTTCAGTTGCGTGCGACCCAGTTGAGTGCAACTGATTTCCCAGGTGTGCAACCCCGGGTTCCGGAACCAGCGTTGCTTTTGGAGCAGCTGGTGCCCCAGGGAGCGGGGAGTCGTGCCTGCCTCGCTGCCCTCTCACGCGACTCCGAACGCAGTCGCGTGAGCCAGTGTTGCCAACTAGCGACAAGAAGTCGTGAAGTCGGACTTGTTCGACGAATGAAAAAAAATTGTCACCGAACGATCGACGAATTGTTAGCCGCACGCGGAGTCGGCTCTGAAATCGCCCTCATGGGTCGGTCTCAGAAAGCCGTTCTGGGCATGTCGCTGGCAACATGTTGCCTCTCGGGAAATCGCTAAAATCGCTCGATCTGGTGACGAACTCGCAGAGTTGTGAACATTGGCGACAGTGGCGCATGCGTGTGCTATGTATATATGCATAATAGGTGCTCGCTAATAGCACCTTAGCCCAACAGTTAAAGGCTATACAGGGGGGATCGTTGTCTTCGTGTGTGTGTGTGTGCGTGTTACGCGTGGCACCGGTGGTAATAATGACGGAGAGAAGTATTTACATCGAGTTTACTTCACTTTGTACACCAAGGAAGTTACCACCATCGCTCCAAAAGAACCAACATTCAAGCACTGACCGCAACACGCGAACTGATTAATCCACTTTTAAAAAGCACCATATGTACACCTGGCCCCGTGTTGACATAATGTACACGACAGTGGGTCCACATCTCTTTACCGAAACACAATAGGGTCAATTTAATGACTCGCACATTCTACCTTCGCGGGGAGTAGAATACAAAACGAAATCGCAGCCGCTCCTTCCCCTCTTGGCAGTTGACAAATATATAGCACTTGAGTAAACTGCAAGATTGAAAATATAAATTAAGTAGTCGATCAACTCATCCCATTTAGCGATGCTCGTAGCGAGGCTGCAAAGCAGCAAGTAGCGGACTGCCTCCCGGAATCACACAAATAGAACGGTAAGGGGCATCAGACTGTCCCAAGCTCCCTCCTCCCTTAGCCCCATCCACCAGGCAAGGAGGAGTCGCTTGCGAACGACGAGCGTGACATCGGAATGACTCCACACACACAAAAAAAACATCGACCGTTAGTTACAACCGCTGTGTTTATATGCAGGCCGTTGTACATTGCCAAAATTTTGCATTTTTTTTTTTAAATCACCATCGTCATTATCATCATCATCATCGTCGTCGTCGTTATCATTTTATTTGCATTCTCTTGTCGAGGAAACTGCTTGGGCCGGTGTGCTGCCCGGCCAAGCGCAAAGCCGCCCTCTTTGCTCGCTGGTGCTCCCAAGGACTCGGGCTCGCTCTGCGCGGCTCCGCGTATTGCACAGAAGGAGAAGAAGAATATGAAGAAGGCGCTGGCCCGGAAACTCGGGGGCGTTGGGGAGTGGAGTGCCAGCACAAGCTACGGGAGCCACCTCCACCTCGAGTCGCTCGCTCGCTCGTCACTCTTGCATACCGTCGTGCCCACGGACAAATCATACATCTGCTACTCTGTAAACGGGTTTATTCGCGGGTCGCTGCCTATACCCACTCCCCGACGCGCCGAGGTTGATGCGATGGCCGGAACGGGGCGCGTTGACGCTGGGGGGTGGGTGGGGGGGGGCGATGGCGACTCATGGCCAGACACGCGCACGCTCTCCTGGGGTAAAGGCGCTTCGTAGATGGTGCATGCTTTCAAAAATCTGAGCGAGCCACTGAAGCCTTAAATACTGTTACAATATATTTCATCTTTTTTACTTTATTTAAATCTCTGGTTACATTTGCTGTCGCAGTGTCCTTCCTGTGCTCTTGTTATCTCCGCTGACGTATTCCCAAACGCGGGGGGGGGGGGGGGGTTCGTCCGTCACTCGCCGCTCTCGTTTTTTTGCGAGCGCCGCTGCCCTGCGCTCATACAGTGCTCTCGAGGATCCAGTCGGAGCTGCTGAAGATGGCTTTGCGTCCGGACAACTTCCCGTCCTCAACGCTGGGCACCATCCCGTTGACAGACATGCTTCGCTTGGTCCACATGCCGCCCGCCCGCCGGGGCTGCCCCGCGCCGCTCAGCCCGAGCGGGGGGACTCCGTGGGGGAAGCTGCCGCCGTCGAACGACAAGCTGCGCGTCGCCCTGCGCCCGTCCCCGCGCGGCCACACCGCACGCGTCGTCGATCCGTCCGCCGGAGAAACGTCCCCCGAGCGCTGCGGCATCGACGTTACGGACCTCCGGTGCGCTGCGAGCCGTCGCGGCAGCGTGGCGCGTTCCGCCGTAGCAGCCGCAGCAGCAGCCGCAGCAGCCGGCGACTCGGCCTCCAGATCGGCGCCGAGTCGCGCGGTGCGCGGCGCGCGTGGCAGCGTGGCCGGCTTCACGTCGCACGCTGGGTCGGGCGGTTTGGCGAGCTTCAGCTGGTTCAGCTCACGCACCACGTCGCCGTAGCTGGCCTGCGCCGGCAGTCCCGCGGGGGCCGCCGCTGCGCCGTTGTTGCCGTTGCTGTTGCTGCTGTTGCTGTTGGGGTGGCACGCGGCCACGGCGGTCGCGGCGGAGTAGCCGTCGGCCGCGCCGGCAGGGCCCGAGGTGCCGCCGGCAGCGGTCGCCCCGGCGCCGTTCGCCCGGCTCGACGTCTTGGTGGTGCCGTCGTTGGCGGCGCAGGCTTTGTAGCCGATGACGAGGATGACGGTGAAGACGAGCAGGCAGGCCACGATGATGCCTCCGATGATGATGATCATGGTGCCTCCGAGCAGCTGGCCCGGCATGATGGCGCCGCCGTTGGCCATGGAGGAGGCGATGGAGGAGGAGCAGAGATGGGAGTCGCCGTCGCCGGTATCCTCCGTCACGAAGTCGACGCAGCCCAGCAGGCGCGTGGCGGCCACCGAGGGCACGATGGTGCCGTCGTAGTAGATGGCGAGCACGCACACCTGGTACCCGACGCCCGGCAGCAGCCCCGTGATGAGGCACGAGCTGCTGCCCGGAGACATCATCCTGCAGGGTCGGGGGTCACGCACGCACGTGTACACATACACACGCACACACATACACACGCACGTGCACACACATACACGTGCACACACACGCGCACACATACACGTGCACACACACACACACGTGCACACACACGCACACATACACGTGAACACACACACGCACGCGAGATGGCCACCGTCATCAATACCGTAGTCGTTGCTGTTTTAATGGCAGGGGCGCTGCCACAGCGGTGTCACGCTTTGAGCATTGTAGTTGCAACCCAGAGGTCGCCGATTTTCCTCTTTCCACCCATAACAATAGCGGGGTATGTTCACAGTCAGTCGATTGCCAGGTCGCGTGTAGCGGGGTAAAGTGTGGCTACTCCCACATCTTCCAACACGTCTATCCAGCATGCAAGACGCGAGACATTTTTTCCTTTAAGGGCTATCTAGAGGTCTCTCTAACGAAGCCTCTTCCTCCAGCAGTGGCGTGAGCGAGCATTCGCAGGTCTGCGCCTTTGCCCTAACTTTATAGAACGACGGCGATAAGACGACACGCTCGCAATGTCGACGCCAGAACCGCTGGGCATTGTCATCGCGCACACGCATACACAATGTGTCCCTGCTGGGGAGATAAGTGCAGGGTGGGAAATACTGGGTCCGGAAACACCATTACGTTTAAACATCGCAGCGGCACGGCTGCCGGGAGCGCAGGGTGTGTGTGTATGGGGGGGGGGGGTGCAGGTTTGGCAAATCTTGACATTAATCTAAATGAGAAGCTGATGGAGGCCGAGGCGTGATTGACGGGTGAGTCACGGGCCGCGCGCGTGCGCTCGCCGCGCCGTGAAAGAGAGAGAGGCGCGCGCGCGCATGGATCGCACGCCGCAATTTATGTTGTTACTTAGAGGAGAGCGGTAAAGCCGCACGTTTGTGCATCGCCGCCGCAGCGGCGGTGACGGTCATCAGGTTTGCGTTTCGGAGCGGAGGCATTACCCCCCGCGCCGCGGAGAAATAGCCGCGGATCGCTGCCGCGTGAGCGATGACGGTGGCGAGGAGGGCCCCCTCGCTGACGGCTCCGCGGGGGCAGGAAAATGGGGGGGGGTGAAATTGCTGCAGTAGTCACAATTTTTCGGCAATTCATTATCGAGCGGGCGCGTTCATTTCCGAGCGAACGTGCTCAGGGCGACCGGAGCAGATCGTCAGAATGGCTTTCTCCGATTTGGCTCGAGGCTTCTCGAGACGCTGCTCCCCGCCGCCGCCCCTCTCCTCCCCTCCCCATCATTTGCGTGGTGTCATGTGTGACGGCGCCAGTAAGTCACGTATTTATTGTATCTGCTGTTAACCGAGCAAAAAAGTAAAAAAAAAAATCCAAACCAAAACAACAACAAAAAGCCGCCATAAGATTATCACTTTCATGCTTTTTTTGCTGTTTGCAGCATAAACAGCGCGACGTCCTCGCCACGGGGAGCGGATTGCTGCAACAAAACGAGCGCGTGAGAGTTGCAGTCGCCGCTCTCCGTTGCAGAACGTGGCCGCGTAAGCAAGGCCTCGTCGCTCGCTCTTCTCATCGGCTGGTGTCAGCGAAATCGCAATAAACAAATACTGCCCCTTCTCAAATATTTAAGAGTCTTTTACTTCTCCTCGTAATGCCATCGGCAAGTGGAATTCTGCTGCCGCGGCTGTTTGTCAGGCTCGCGAGAGCGAAGTGCTGCGCATCATGAATTCCAGTGAAGCGTCCCACGCAGATGATGATGATGATGAAGTCACAACCACCCTGTACACCGCAACGTTGTTTGCAGAATCACTTGCGATTAACTTTCAAAGTTGGAAAATTTGGACCGTGAAGCTGGCACACAACGGCCTGCTCCCTTTCAATGGGTTGTTTTTGTTGTTGTTGTTGTTGTTGTTTTAACATTGACACTGCGAATAAGACGGCGCAGTATTAACCAGGGCGACCGACTCGGCTCGATCGCGAGACTGACGGGCGGCAACATCGACAGGTCTCGGCCACGTTTCTCTCACCACCGGGGCAACGTGAAACCTAATTATCTGTAAACCATTTTCTTGAGTAGGCCTGACTAACATTTTTTGTTAACGCGACTAAAATAACAAAAAACGCAAATGAGATTGCATGTAATAAACTTTGACACTTTACGAGAGCCACCGTACAGATAATAGGAAAATAATAATGATTACCATCACTCAAACACCAACATTACGTTCTCGTGTCGTAAACCCTGACACCAATGCACTTATTCCATTAGCACGTAACTACACACTTCGCAATACGCTTAACGTCAGATTGAGGTGAATAGATGGGTCCCTGGTTTGGCAACCGATGAACCCGGCGACCCGAGCTCTATTCCCAGGCACGGCTAACATCAGTAGCGAGTAGGTATGCGAATCTGTGTCTGGCGCGACCCACCGCCAATACTCACCTTTCCTGAGCGTGTGCTCCCGTTTCTCTAAATCATATTCTATCATCTACGTCTCTTCTCGAGTCCCTCTCCCGTTCCTTTCCCAGTTCCCACACCTGACATCATCCCACACCTGACATACCACACCTTACATCAGCCCAAACCTTACATCATCCCAAATCTTACATCATCCCACACCTTACATAACACTGGTCAACAAAAAAAATAAAAAATGTTCTGGCCTGGATACAATTTCAGGGTGCTGATTCCAAATCTGATCTCAGATTTGCTCTATCACATCTCATTTTTATGCTATCGGCATACCCCGTTTTCATTGATTTTACCCGAAATTAACTCTGTCACTTATGATTGCAAGTTGTTGCGAGTCAGTGACTGCTTTAGTGTTAAAATATGGTGCTGCAGTTTGAGGATAGTGTATTTATAATATCATTTTATGTAGATATCCACATTTATTTAATATTTTTCTTCTGCAATTTTTATTGAAAATCGAATATTTGATATCTAAAAAACCTGATGTGATAGACAAAAACTGATGCCAGATTTGGAATCAGCACCCCAAAATTACATTAAACCCGTTGGAAAACCTTATGCCAGAAAAAGTGTGTTGACCAGTGTAATCGATTCTACTCCCCTTCCCGTGGTGGTCCCGCGAGTCCGAAGTTCGTCGTCATTTTAGTTTCTCAATGTTCCACGACAATAAATAATACGATTGCATTATATTGATAGATGGCTATGGCAGTTTTACTGCTCTGATCTCGAAACCTCTCTGAAGGTCCTGTGTATTTATACATACATCGTATACAGTATAAAGCAGTATAACGCATCCCGATAACAACCGGTGGATGTCAAATTGCGTAACGCCACGCAGACGCCTCCTCTTGCATCGGACGGGGCCTGGCTTGAAGGAGCAAGCAGAACGCATCGAGAATCCTGGCATTGTTCGATTTAAAGCTTTCGTGACTGCAGGGATTCATCTTCTTGGTTCTTTCGGTAACGTCACGTAGAAGGGAAATAATAAAATAAAACAAATAAAACATAATAAAATACAATTCTCACGACGTTTCGGCCACAATGCAAGCAGCCGTCCTCAGGTGAAGAACAGGTCTGTCGGAAAGACAGCGTCTGAATGAACACCTGATGACGGCTGCTTGCGTTGTGGCCGAAACGTCGTGAGAATTGTATTTTATTATGTTTTTTATTTTTGTATTTCCCTTCTACGTGACTTTACTGAAAGAACCAAGAAGATGAACCTGCCATTGTGAACGCAATGTACGTGGCATCGGTGGTTCGCGGGAATTCGACCGCAGCTCCCGAAGCGAGTCGGTAATTAGAACGCCCTTATCCAGAAAATTCTCATCGAGTCTCGAGACTCATCCTCAGGAGGGTCCTGCCAAGTTTACGTAAGACTGAGGCGATGTTGCTGCTGTGTGCAATCCCAATTGAGTCATTTGCAGGTAATTGTTCAGCGTTGGGATGTTTTGGCCAATGCCGGTGATATTGTGCGGTGGTTTTATGTTCGCTATGGGAGAAAAATGGAGAAGCCGGAGAAAACCCATGCAGAAAGCTAGGGAACATACAAACCCCATACAAAGTGGCCCGCTTCGGGAATCGAACCCAGGAACATCTTGCTGTGAGGCACACATATTACGATTGGCCCACCCTGCCGCGCAACAGCATATAAGGAGATACATCCCTGCACAGCTCGGTTCAATAATCCTTGGCTATACTGCCATCTCCAGAACATTTCGCGAGTTGATGCCGACAGCGCTCGGGATCTCAACCTAAGCACGAGCCAGTCTCAGCTTCCGAGATATGTCAACCAGAGGTGATGCGGTCGTGGGCTGTTGCACAGCGCTAGCGCTCAGTGATAGTGGTGGGGATATGAGAGGCGGGGATGGAGGTGGAAATGTGAGGAGCGCAACCCATCGAAGGCATCACGACTCTCAGGTAGAAGAGGAGGGCCTTCATCCTGGACTTAAGAAAAGGAAAGGACGTCACCAGTGCAGATGGACAGGAGGGTGGGGTGGGGGGGGACAACTCTAGATGGCAGGGTCATCGACAAGTATTGAGTTTTTGCGGGTTAGTGATATGACCACGGGCTCCGTCAACGGGGCCGTGGTTTGCTGGAGGAGAAGGCAGCGGTTCAGAGCGATGACAGAGAGAGAGAGGGGAGAGGAGAAGCGGAGGCCTCTCTCTTCTCTCTCTCCGGGGTAGATCTTTTGCAATTTTATGGAGGGCACGGGGCAGCCAATCGCGAGCTCGCGCGCATTATTCATGTCGAGTAACCTGGTGGGGGGGGGGCAGGCGGAGCGGGGGAAGATGTTAAATTAGCCTCCTGCGTTAAAAGGGATTTGCTGAGCTTTGCATAAATTACAGCACTGGAAGACGCGCAGTCACACCACTGAGAATTCAATTCAGCATTGAAAGTGAAAAAAATAAAAAAAAAATCCGTTAATCGCAGCGGCTTTACCCGAGCTCCATCTCGGTGGGATCCGACTGCCGGCTTGAGGAGCAACGCCAGGATCTTCTCTGCTGGAAGTCCCTTTTGCTGTGCCAAAGGCTCCCTCATTTCTGAATAATTATGACCGCCGCTGTACAAAGAACATATTCCGAGCGAAGTTGGAATCCTGCTGTCACATCTGGGGTGGAGCACCGAGCTCCTACTTCGCTCCACGCGATAGGATCCAACATCAAACAGCAGTTGGGGTGATTGATGATCCAGCAACCACTGAAACACTCCGCTCACCTCCAGTTAGTCGCCACCTTATCGCTCTTCTGATGCTATTACCATTGTTGCTGTTCCTGTGCCCTTCACTTATTCATTCCTCCAACCATCTAGAGGACTCGATCTGCCAGACTGACTGTCATATTACCCACACGGTGTTCAACCACCACGCTGCCGGTCACAACAACACACTCACTCACCCATCCACTCACCTACCCAGTCACCACACTGCAGGTCACAGCACTGCTTTCTCTGTCTCTGCGTCTTCCCTGGCACTGCTCAACTCTGGAATTCCCTCCCATCGTCTCTGTTCCCACATTCTTATACCATTGCTCAATCAAGTAAACGCGTTAACTCGTATCTATTACACCTTCAATCGCGCGCTGTGTCCCTGGACAGTTGGCGTCTTGGGCCTTTGAACCTGCGCTCGTTAACCGTGATTTATATGAAAAAATAAATTATTTAAATAACCTTCACAGTCGGACCCAGTCCCCTACACAGGAGGCAGAAGCTTTAAGAACAGAACTTGGTTGATCACGTATTCCGAGTCATGATCGGCTGGACATGCTTGGCTCGCGGTCACGTGGTTCTTGTCCAGCGGTAGGAGGTCACCCCTCCACCATCAGGGTCACTCCTACAGACGGGACGTTCCTGGCCTCTTGAGCTCTCATCTGGTTAGTTAAGCAAACAAACTCGGACAGGGTGCCATGTGATCGCTGAGGCCTCAATGGCTGATAGTTCACTCAAGCGTCGGGGACACACGGGGATTACACGCGAGGCGTGCTGACAAAGATCACCACGGCCACTTCAATTCGAGAAACGATAATTAAAATGTATCTATACTATTTGGTTCTTTCGGTAAAGTCACGTAGGTAAAAAAAGAGAAATAAAATGAATAAATATGCATTTAATCACGACGTTTCAACACAAGCAATCATCATCATCAGGTGTGAAAATCTCAGCTAGAATTTTTTTTACTAAAGTGGTAGAAATGCCGGGGCTAAGGAGTTTATATAAGTGTGGACGTCAGGGACTACGTAGCTTTACCGAAAGAACCAAAGAGTATGTATGGATCCTTGCAGTCACGAAAACTTCAAATCTAGAACCTTATGGTGGGACCCCGGGTCCCAAAAAAACGGAAGTCAAAATCGTAATTAATTCATTAATTTTTGGCGACTCCGTCCCACCGCGCACATAAACGCGGCGACCCATCTGGCGCGGATCATTCTGTTCTCATGCCATGTCCAAGCGCAGCGAGGACAAATGCCCAGAAGAAACACAACTTTGATGAGCGCATCGTGTAGAGCTCGTCGAGAGGAATACATTGCCGTATCGTTCGCCTCCAACAGACATAAAATGACGTCGCAACGCAGTTTATGCGAGAGCCGGGGGGCTTATGGGACCACGGGTCCCGCTATGAGGTTCAAATGACGGCAGTGAGTCTGTTCACTAGGGCTACCACATTTCTGGGAGGCTTAACCAGAACACGTGGTGAGCTGGCAGAGCCTCGCTCAACCAGCGATGCCCACATCGACACAGTTGCGCCCACTCAATCACTGCACGACCCACACAGCGTGCGGGAATACTGGTTGACATTGACCCCGCTCTCTACTTAGGTAACGCCGCCCACTTCTCAGGTAGCCCCGCCCACTACTCGGGGAGCCCCGCCCACTACTCGGAGAGCCCGCCCACTAGTCGGGGAGCCCCGCCCATTACTTGGGGAGCCCCGCCCACAACTCGGGGAGCCCCGCCGCTCGCTCTTATCATGAGTTGAAGCATTTATTCCAGAAATGTTTATACCGGAGAGAAAATCACAGTTTTCAGAAAATATACTTGGCAACCAGGACATTTGGGTGAATAAGAATCACTCAGAGATCTACAGATTCCCCTTGGAGAACCACACATCCACATAGACCCACAGACTCACTCAGAGATCTATAGATTCCGCTGGAGGACCACACACCCGCATAGACCCACAGACCCACTCAGTGATCGATAGATTTCCCTGGAGGACCATGCATCCACATATACCCACAGATTTACCCAGAGATCGATAGATTCCCCTTTAAAACCATGCACCCACATAGACTCACAGACTCACTCAGAGATCTACAGATTCCCCTTGGAGAACCACACACCCACATAGTCCCACAGACTCACTAAGAGATCGATAGATTTCCCTGGAGGACCATGCATCCACATAGACCACAGACTCACCCAGAGATCGATATATTTCCCTTTAAAACCATGCACCCACATAGACCCACAGACTCACTCAGAGATCGATAGATTTCCCTGGAGGACCATGCATCCACATATACCCACAGACTCACCCAGAGATCGATAGATTCCCCTTTAAAACCATGCACCCACATCGACTCACAGACTTACTCAGAGATCGATAGATTCCCCTGGAAAACCATGCACTCACATAGACCCACATACTCACTCAGAGATCGATGGATTTTCCTGTAGAACCATACACCCACATAGACCCACAGACTCACTCAGAGATCGATAGATTCCCCTGTAGAACCACACACCCACATAGACCCACATACTTACTCAGAGATCGATAGATTTCCCTGGGGGACCATGCATCCACATAGACCCACAGACTCACCCAGAGATCGATAGATTCCCCTGGAGGTCCATACACCCACATAGACTCACAGACTCACTCAGAGACCGATAGATTCCCCTGTAGAACCACACACCCACATAGACCCACAGACTCGCTCAGGGATCGATAGATTTCCCTGGAGGACCATGCATCCACATAGACCACAGACTTACTCAGAGATCGATAGATTCCCCTGGAGGTCCATGCACCCTCATAGACCCACAGACTCACTCAGAGATCGATAGATTCACGTTCGGCTCTGGGAGTGTGGCCTGCCGAGATGGCAGAGAGAGAGAGAGCGGAGCAAGATCTGGAGATAACAGAGATGCATACGAGGGATATGTATTGGCTGTATGACATCACAGTGGTAAGTGACACCACAGCGTATTTTTCAAGTGATATGACATCACATGGCCCACTAGCACATGCCGGTTCTATTCACGTAATGAATGCAAAATGCAGTTGAAGATCCCTGGCGTGCAACACGCGTGGTTCGGAAAGACTCGATTCCCACACACGCAATTCACTGCGTGCACCGCAAGTTTGAGAATCAAAACCATCGATGGATCGATTCATTGCTCCACCACTGCTCATCAGCAGTTAGCTGTACGCAAAACCCTGCTGACTACTTTCATGAACGAAAAAAAATGCCGTAGTTTGTCTGAACTGCATCGATATGCATACAACTTAACACACCCGATATTAACATTTCGCAGATTATTTTTTTAATCCTTGCCTTCAAAACTATTCCAGAGGAGTTGAGCTTTCATATTTATTTTAGCATTTTCAGTTTATATATATAAAGGTTAATTTCAGGACACAATCAGTAGATTACAGCAACTAATACAATTTCATTAAACGGGGCGTGCTTGATAAGATAGTATCAGTTTGTAATTAATTTTGTTTCAGCCTCTCCCTAAAGGCACGGGGAAGCATATGAAAGTTAAATTAGTCTCCAACCACGTTAAAATTATAATATGCTGATTTCTGTGTATGCCTAAGTGCAAAAAAACCCACATTTGTCACATCCGAATATTCATACTTTAATGCAAGACAATTATCACGGCATATTAACTAAAGAGAGCTGCCTGGATTTTGAAACCGAACTTCAATGAGTAGACAAGGGGGTGCATGCATTTGTTGCTGTTTGCAAAACTACGTGGACTCCACCTTCGGGATAGTGTGGCCTGTGCCCGGTTCGTGGCAAAAAGCAGCGACGGACGCGTAGGGGGGTCGGATATTCATACCGTTCTTTACCTTGCCTGCGTAGAAATTCACGTGTAAAAAAAAATCATTACATGCTATTGGATTTGTGATGCATTGGTTGCCAATTCGGGTCATGTAAAGCCTGCAGCGACTTAGAGGCACTGCGTTCACTACAAACAGAAACCCAATCGATTCTCAATCCAAATTTTCACTCATATTAATAATCCACCTAGCGCCTGTGTACACACTGATTTTCATTGCTCCATCTCTTTCGTGGACATCATATCGGATGCATTCCATTCATTGGCTGCCACTCGATTATTTACCACAGAGGCACCAAGGCAACATTAAAACACGAATAATCCACTGCCGAATGAAGACTTCTCCACTCAATTTTGGCCATAGAGATTGTTGGCCATATTTAATAACGCTGGTCAGTGTGAGTTGGTTATGTGGTTGGGGCCACGGATGGGCTCAGATATGACTCACCACTGAGGTTAGTCATGTCCAAAAATGAAACTCAGGTCGCCGGGATTGTAGTGCACTGTGCAAATAACTGGGTCACATGGCTGCACCCCAACCAAAACGCGTTGTTTTAAAATCTGGCCACATCTTAAAAGGAGCCACCTTAAACGTTTGGCCGTGAGCTTGACGTAGGCAGCTTGACATAAGAAACGATGGTGCAACAATCTTGATTTGAAGCTTTCGTGACTGCAGAAATCCATACTCTTTAGTTATTTCGGTAAAGTCACGTAGGTAGAAAAATTCGAAATAAAATAATAATAATCTATTATTAAATTATTATAAAATAATATATTTTTATTTTTTGTTAATTATTTTTCTACCTACGTGACTTCACCGAAAGAACCAAAGAGGATGGTGCAACATTGAGGATCCGAGTGTTGAAGCGACTCGCTCGCGCTGCTCTGAGTTATTTGCGGCATGGCGATGTTTGGCGAGGAGGCGCGAGGTCTCTCTCTCGCGCACGCCCCTTGCCCCGGCGTGGAAACCGGGCGATGGATCCACAGCGACCTCAGAGACGCTTCACGGCAACCTGCGACGGGCACCGCTGGAGTCTGCGTGACCGCTGCGCCGCAGCCGGGGCCAGGGTAATGTTGATGAACGAGCCCATTGCGCCCGGCAGCGATGGGGCTGCGCGCACGGCGCTCTCTTGCGCAACACAAGCAGGACGAGGACATTTCCAGCGGGCGCAGAAGGTCGCGGTTCACGAGGCGCGCCGCGTCGCCGCGGCTTTACGGCAACGCCGCGTTAAGTGCACAACAAGAACAACAACATCGCCGATGAATAATTAGCCCGAGGCTTTCAACTCCGTTCGGCGCGTGCCAAGGCGTCGGCGACGATCTGCGGCGGCGCCTGGATGCGCGCCGATTGCGCCGATGACTCCCGTTTGCCGAATGTCGGCGCGCAGCCCGTCAGCTGCAGACGGCGATGGGTGCCGGAACGCCGAGGCCGTCGTGGCCGCCTCGGTGCGCGCGGGGGCCGATCTCGTCAGTGCCGCCCTCGCCGGGGTCTCGGCGGAGACAACCACAGCAACCGACATTCGCCACGTGCACAATGTACGCGCAGCCTGGATATCTGCTCCCGTGAACGGTGACAGTGCCGTTAAAGGCAGTGAAGCAACGAGTGTAGTACGGGATGACCTGGATTTAGAGACATTACCTGCATTGTTGTTGTGCATCAGAATAAAGCTTTTAATTGATGATTAGATCATGCGCATGGCAGTGCTGTGGGAGTGTAGAAAGATCAACCGCAGTCTAAATACGGACCATGAAAGGATCAAATTCACAGACTGCGGTCTCTGATGACTTGCACGAAGTGCTTTGATGTGGATGCAAGGGCTCGTCAATTACGCGGTGAAAATGACGCAACATGACAATCCGTGTAGAATTCCGTCCTCGTTCTTGTTGCTGCGTAAGCTGCACGGCGGCATCGGCTGGGAATCTGGAGTGCAACGGCGCTCGCCGCGGCAACTCCCCAGCGCGGTGCGGTAATTCATTCATAGCGCGGGGATTGCGGGGAAAGATGAGCATCGCTGCCTGGAGTGAGCGCCTCCCGCCGCCGAAGCGACGGCAGCGCAAGTCGCCCAGCGCCTGGGCGGTGTTGAGGTTAGCGGAGTTGAGGTTAGCGGTGTTGAGGTTAGCGGTGTTGAGGTTAGCGGTGTTGAGGTTAGTGGTGTTGAGGTTAGCGGTGTTGAGGTTAGCGGTGTTGAGGTTAGCGGTGTTGAGGTCAGCGGTGTTGACGTTAGCGGTGCCCTCCGTTCGCAGGGAACGTGCGCGCCACAGCCCTGCGTCCAACTCTCGGGTCTGCGCGTTCACCCAGATAGAAGGGTAAAAAACCAATGATCATATTTTTTACTGGCAAATGAGGTTCTAATGGTGCATCCAACTGGTCAACCCGCGTGCCAGGTAGGAGCGGTGGTCAGCTAACGGAAACCCCTCTACGGCTCCTCTCCACCTTCACCCTCTAATTTTCTGTCGTCTGAACAGCGGGCTTCGGGGGATGAGCTCGTGTGTCCACGCTCTCTTTGCTGTTTATTCGATACAACTTTATTTGTTCAATTTACGACGCAAAGATAATGGCAAGATAAACGGAAAGGCCGTAAAGAACACGGAACAAAGATATCGCCGAAAAACTGCTACGATTTATCAATATTGACCAGGGAGTGCATTAGGGGGAAACGCAGAGGAGCTTTTTTTTTCCTTGCCAGATGAGCAGCCTAACGGCTGGCGACAGGGATAATCTGTCTGCGTGGGGAGAGCGCGCGGGACCCTGCTGATGAATGCTTTCAGCTCGACGGCATTTTGGCTCCGCAGTCGGATCTTGCTGGATGCTAATCGGTCACCAGGCCCGAAAGTATCGCTAATCCAAACCGTCTCCTCCGGGCCCCCGCCAATTAGTCGATTGACACGGGGTCGTGGCCTTTCCGACACGCCCCCGGATGAACGCGCGGTACCGAGAGGCCCGCAAAGCCGCTCGGCCGCTCAGCCGCTCGACCTCTCGACCTCTTGACCTCTCGGCCACTCGGCCATTCGGCGCCACCACCACCGGGGGCCGTAGCCTTTCTCCGTGTTCCCGGGATCGGCTGCTATCCCGGGAAATCGTCAAGTCTTCCCTGCACGAGGTTAAAGTCAAGTCCAGTCAAATTGATTTCGGCCTCAGATGAGCATCGATGCGTCGGTGCTTCCTCATCTCTTCTTAACAGCACCAAGCCACTGCTGGAAGTTCCACTTTCATATGGCAGGGGCCATTTAATTCACAGTACAACAACAATCAGGCTATCGATTTATTTCATCCAAACCAAGATTTAAACTCACACCCTTCCGATTTCTAGCTTGTTCCCTCTGCCACTGAACCAGCCGGTGTATCAATAATAACACGACACCACTGGGGACGCGACACATTTACACGGCGCCGCCCCCCCCCACCAGCGTCTTCTGACATCGTGCGATATCCCACTTCCTCCCACGATACATCCCAGCTCATTGCACCTAAGACGGTGGCAACCATGCGATTGGCTCAAGGTCACGGCAGCGCAGAGAAGGTCACCTTCTCCGGCTTCTGAGGTTTCACTTTTCATCCCAGCCGATTAATTTCCCCGGCATGAAACGTGGGAGTCGTATCTGGACGGCTTCGGGATGCCCCTTATCTGCATGATACTTTCAAAGTAGACCCAGAGTGGGAGAAAAGAAGAAGAAAAAAAAAGCGCTCGGATAAGAGTGCGACGGATTTCTCGTTTTTGTTTCAAGATTCGTACGAGTTTTGATAGTCTGGGGGAGACAACACCCTTCTACGAGCAGCATTCAAGCAGCCGAGGAGGCGCAGGGCTCAGGAGATGCTGATTCTCGTGTGCGAGGTGCCCTCCGTTTGTAAGCGCGGGTCACACAAGAGCCGAGCCGAGATGATTAATGAAGCCATAAGGGGGAAACTGTTCATTTTCAGCAACTGTCGACCATAAATAAAACATTAATTAGGGGGTTTTGCGCTCTCTTAATGTTTTATTAACATACTATTACCATTTCCACCACATTAACATATTTTAAAGCCTTGTGCCACATCAAATTCTGAAGGGGGTTGCCCCCGGAGTGGATGGAAGGAATGTGGGTTTTTTTCCCGACAGCGAATTATCAGTGTCATTATTTTGTTCAAGTAATATAACTAAGATTACTTTTCTTGTTTACCCAGGGAAGTCTCACCGAGTCTCAAGACTCGTTTTCAAGAGGGTCTTGCCAAGTTCTCGCGGGATGTGGAAACGATTGCCGTGTTTCTCAATTGAATGATTTTTGCGAGTAAATGTTTCAAATTTCGCAAGTTGGGACCATGGATGCTTGCACGAAATGGTCTACCCTTCTTCAAATGATGTCACGGGATTTATCGTCCACTTGGCAGCAGTATGATGTTGTCAATACGAATGCAGCATTGTTATTATCGTGATTCCACATGTCTGCCCAGCAAAGCCTCACTGAGCCTCAAGGCTATATTTTAGGCATCTCCTACCAAGTTTTCTCAATAGGGTGGCGATGTTACTGCGCGAAATACCAATCGACTAATTCACAGGTACATTTTAAGCAATGGGGATGTTTGGCCAAATCCAAGTCAAACCCGTTTTAGTATTAACCAGGACGGCCTGCCGGATTCGACCTCTGAACCCCTTGGTGGGAAGAGAGAGAGGGCGGGCTTAGGTGTGGTTACGGCGGTTCGCAGGATAAAAGGGCATGGCTGGGGCGGGCGTCCATTGTCTCAGAATGAAGAATTGCCCCCCCCCACCGCTCCCCCCAAGGTAGCTGTGCTGCAGAGAGTCGGGATGATGGCTCTGGACATAGCCCCCCCCGCGCCAATCCAAGAGCCATTCGTCTTCCACTGAGCGCTTCCCCGCACCGCGATCTTAATGGCTCGAGAACGGCATCGGCTCCGAGCGTGACGAATGATCCGGATGAGTCCCACCGTGTTGTCTATTTTTATATTAACGGGGAACGGCCAGAACGAGCTATTTTTTCGCAACCGCAAATGAAACAGCAAATCGCCGCGGTGCCGCCTTCCCAGGGTGGTGCCGGGCAAAGAGGCGCGCGCGCGCGTGTGAAGATTGCGCGAGCTAATATGTCCCGAGTCATTCGGTGAATTAATAAGGAAGGTGACTTCACAACAATGAACGTTTCAATCATGTTGAAAAAAAATAGGCCCATTTGCAACATTTAATGTTTGGTAACTAATTGACAAATTGATAAGGCATTGTGAGGTCAGTGGCGACGGATCAAGCTGTAAATGATTCACTTTGCTGAGATGTATTCAAAACTGATGCGTCATCATCATCATCATCGTCGTCGTCCACGCTGCTCTTGACAGGAATGTCTCCATCGACCGATCAGCGGAGTCATTTAGGCTGCAGAATGGCAACAGCTATTTGCTGCATTAATGACGGGGCTGTAATTGCTCGTTATGTTGGCGCGTATGGGGGGGTGGGGGCAGTTGTATGAGGCCATTAAACTTACCGCAGGTGAAGCTTTTTAAAGTGAAGTTTCTCACGAGAAGAGATAGCGAGCGAGACAAACGGGGGCCGGCGAAACGTGCGCACGTTTACCGAAAGCGTTTGGTCGCTTGTGTATAAAATAAAGCTGCGGATAAACAATCGATCGCTTTGAACGCTGGGATGAGTGTTAAAGAAGTCATCCAATCAGAAATAAATGCTCGTAGTAGCGGCAAAGAAGACAAAATAGGTGAACAGGCAAACAGTGTTAGCTTGTTGTTTGCGCACAAACATCGCTTTTCCGTGCCATCAGCATTCCAGCGTCGTACCGTCGCGATTACTCGCGTCGTAATGTTGCACGGGATAGCGCGCATTTGGCGTTCGGGGGCTGCCTGGGGAGACGGAAGCCTACCCCGCAATTCCAAACCGCTCTCGGCACCCTAGAGGCCTCTTTGCCAAAAAATATGTCTATCCAGAAAGCGCGCCGCCGACTATTATGCCCTTCCGTGCATTTGCATTTCAAAGCACTGCCACGCTGATTATGAATCTTCCAGAGTGGAGGTATTTCAGGTCGGGGGGGGGGGCTTTCGTCGATGGTGGTGGCAACAGCTCAAAGGAAGCGCTGAGCTCGATCCATATTTCTGAGACCCGTGTTGGCCGCGCAAGAAGACAAACATTTTTTCTCTCTCTTCTGACCTTTTCTGTCATGCAAAGCGCGATGTTTTATTTACGGTGTGGATCCTTTGAATGTCCGGGCAGCGCTAACGCGAGTCCCGACTAGGGATATATCCGGCAGTTTAGGGTTGCATTTGTAAATCATTATCAATCATCATCACCCATCGTGCGCTCAGATACATTTCATTTTGCCGCTGGCCTCCGTTGGGGACATTTGCAAATACAGCTTTCACGATGCGCAGCTTCGATACTTCACCCTTTTGGCTCTGTCTATTATTTTCAAATGGGAAGTAAGTCCCATTTCTGTGCAGCACAAACAACGCACGCGATTGTCGCTTCACTGAATTTTTTTTGAACGCAACAATTCCGGTGGATGCATTTCCCTGCAAGTTCCTTGCGTGGGGGCTTTTTTTTCTTCCACCGACCGCACTCTCGCTAACGTCATTATGTTGAGAGAAGCCACATTATGCTGTCTGGTTTCATTAAACCGATGCGGAGGACCATGAAAATTGCAGACTATCAGGTCAGCAAAAACCACGGTGGTGCGTTGAAGTAGTGAAAATGAATTGCCGGAGTTACGATGTGGCATAAATAAGGGACATCAATTGTGTTAATTCTAATTCATTTCAGCTCATTGCAAAGAATTCTTAATCACCCTCTTGTACATCTGCTTCACGGCCCTGTGGCGGGCAGGGAAACGGGTGATGTTGTTATTTCTCCGAACGTTCATTTTTTAAAATTGACAAGCGGACAGGCTGACAGACAGAAAAGACAGATAGCCCTGCAGGCCAGCCTCAGGTAATTAGTATAATTAATTAAGCGTCCCTCTCCGTCACTGCGTTTTGCAAATTCCCTCCCACTTTGCGGCACCCAAGCACGCACTGCACGCTCTGCATTAATTCGCATTCCGAGGGCGTGCGATGCAATTTAAAAAATACATCTCGCATTCCCGCACAGGCCACCTGGAACAGCATCCAGCTATCTGCCATATGCACCACGTAACCCTCCACTTCCCGTCAACACAGCAACAACAACAACAACAACAGAAAGGGACAGGCGCATTGCATTACAGGAGACACAGCCCCCACGCGGAGATGAAAAACGGTACCGAGCGTGCGCGCAATAATGCGGTAGAAGCACAGCTCTGCATTATTAATAAAGCCGAGTTACACAGACGTGAAGAGCGCCTGCATCCTCGCGGCCCGCTCGTCTGCTTTTCAACAGCCTCAGCAGCAGCAGCCACCAAAACATCCACCTCATCATTGGAACCTCATTTGCCAGTAAAAATATGATAATTGTTTTTTTACCCTTCTATCTGGCAACACAAGTGACACCTTTTTTTACAAGGAGTCATGTTTGCATTGACCACAATACCTGCAGTCATAATGCAAACAAAAAACATAACTCTGATAATGTGCACTGTCCTTAAAGTTGATTGGTCCACACCCGAGACAGCTTTCCTTAGAGCTTAGTCTCACATGGGTTGGACCAGATGACGCCAAAAGGCGCGTAGAAGCACAGCTCTGGCGTCATCTGGTCCAACCCATGTGAGACTAGGCTCTAAGGAAAGCTGTCTCGGGTGTGGACCAATCAACTTCAAGGACAGTGCACATTATCAGAGTTATGTTTTTTGTTTGCATTATGACTGCAGGTATTGTGGTCTATGCAAACATGACTCCTTGTAAAAAGGTGTCAGTTTTGTTGCCAGATAGTAGGGTAAAAAAACAATTATCATCCACCTCATCTCCACGACCAAATCCTCGGACGATTTTGGTGGTATTTTAAGCGGTCAATTTGCAGTGCGTTGATGCCACATTCTTTCCTTACATCCCTCTCCCTGTTAAGCTTTTATTGCACCGCACATATATACATACACAGACAGACATTGTGGGATGGGGTGGGGAGGGAGGGGGGGTAACGCTCATTGAGGTCTTGTTATTTTCATGGTGGCTCGCAAGGGAAAGGGGTCACGTTCTCCGGGCTCGGCGTTATGAAAATGTCACCGCGCAAGAAAGGCGCCAGGAATTAACAAAACACAGCGCCGCGGACCCGCTGCTGGGCCACGGGCCACTCCCTGCGAGCACAAAGACACAATCCCACGCACTTCTAGATTTGAAGCTTTCGTGACTGCAAGGATTCATATTCTTGGGATTTTTCGGTAAAGTCACGTAGGTAAAAAATTAAAATTTAAGTAAAATAAAAATCACGACGTTTCGGAGGCAACACCACCTGAAGACGGAGGCTTGTGTTGCCTCCGAAACGTCGTGATTTTTATTTTTTACTTTATTTTAATTTTAATTTTTTACCTACGTGACTTTACCGAAAAAAAACAAGAATATGAATCCCACGCACCTTTGAAATCACACACGGGCGCGCGTGCACGTACGCATGCACGCGGGGCTAGAAAAGAAAAAAAGGCGACATTTGAATGAGCCCGTTACAGGAAAGAAAGAAATATGAGCAACATCTTCTCCACCTACAACCGCAACGTGGAGCAAGACCGGCACGTGGATGAGTGTGCGCGTGTGTGCACGCTGCCACACACCCGCACGCCGTTCGCGATACGAGCGGTGGCAAAGACCCCACGGCTGCCAGAGTTTGAAAATACCGGAGCCGCTGACACCTCCCAGGGAATGCGAGATCGGGCTTATGTGTTTGGCACATTTGTAAGAAGCAAAAAAACACTGCTGATATTTTGTTTAAGGCACTCGTTAGCCCGATGCCATTTACAGAGACGTCCTCTTCCGAAATCACGCGATCAACGCAGCAGGGTACGATCGGATGTGCAACTGCGTCGAAATGTCGGCCTTACGTCCATTGAGTGTGGGAAGAGGCATGAAGGCGGGGCGAGGAGGCGATAACTGAGGGTGGCAGAGAGGGGAAGCGGGGATGGGCAAGCGACCGAGCAAACTGAAGCGCTAGAATCGAACCTGGACTTGTACGGAGGCGGATGGCGCTCAGAATGAACACACCAGAAAGTGTTTGCAACCCACGGGAAGCAATGCATGTCGAAACAACGACTGCACCAATGAATTCATTAAATAACGAATGAACCCAATGCGTGCAGAAAAGAAGCAAAACAAGAAAGACTTGTCACAACGAATGAAACACGTCGCGAATGAATTTGCGCGAGTGAATGAACGCACAAACGGCCGGGTGTGCTGCACGCGCGCCGGGGCTTGCCTGTACACGTAGGAGTCGTCGGCGCTGCCGTTGTACTGCACCTGGTACATGCGCACGCCGCGCATCCCCTTCCACGCAGTCCAGCGCACCAGCGCCGAGGTGGCCGCCACGTCGACGGCCGCCACGCGCCGCTTGTGGTGCGCCTTGCTCTCGCTCGCGTTGGTGCCGGGCCCCGTGGACGACGAGGGCCGGTTCGGCGTCGCGATGTCGGAGGAGCCCGGGTCGGGCTCGCGCGCCCACCCGGTCTCGTTCGGCGGCCGCGGCAGGTGAATTATGCTGAGCTCCACGTTGGCGATGGCCTCGCCGGCGGCGTTCGAGGCGAAGCAGGTGAAGGTGCCGTCCTCCCTGGGCGACGCCGACAGTATCTCCAGCGTGCCGTTGGCGTGCACGACGGCGCGGCCCGAGGCGCCCACGACGCGGCCGCCGGGCGCCAGCCAGTGGACGCGCGGCTCGGGGTCGCCGACGGCGCGGCAGCGCAGCGTGGCCCGCTGGCCCTCCAGCACGACGAGGCGCGGCGTGTGGTGCGTGATGAGCGGCGGCTCGCACGCGAACTCGTCCTCGCCCACGGCCCAGAAGGCGCGGCCCGAGAGGTGCGCGGGCGACGAGCAGGTCTCCAGCAGGTCCTGCCTCTCCTGCCGCCGCAGCCACAGCAGCTCGCAGTTGCAGTGCAGCGGGTTGCCGGCGAGGCTGACGGCCAGCAGGCCCCCGCCGGCGCCCTGCGCCCTCGAGAACAGCGGGTCGGGCGCCACCGTGCGCAGGCGGTTGGAGCTGAGGTCGAGGCGCGCGAGCTTGTAGAGGTGCGCGAACGACCCCGCCACCACGCGCTCCAGCAGGTTGTGGTCGAGGCCCAGGGCGTGCAGGTTGGTCATGCGCTGGATGGCCTCCCAAGGCACCTTCTCGAGGCTGTTGTAGGAGAGGTCCAGGTCCTCCATGGAGAGCAGGAAGTCGTCGAAGGCGCCCTCGGCGATGTGATCCAGCTGGTTGAAGCTCACGGTGAGGAGGCGGAGGCTGGCGAGGCCGCGCAAGGTGTCCGCGCTGATGTTCGTCAGCCGGTTCCCGTCCAGGTAGAGCGAGCGTAGCACGCGCAGGTCGGCGAACGATCCGGCCTCGACCTCCTCGAGGGCGTTGCGCGACAGCGTCAGGTCCACCATGCCGCTCATGTTGGCCAGGTCCTGTCGGCGCAGGCGCGTGATGTAGTTGTCGGCGAGGCGAAGCTCCACGGTGCGCCGGTCCACCGTGGCCGGCACGGCCAGGAGCCCCTTCTTGGCGCACAGCGTGGCCATGGAAGGCGACAGGTTCTGACAGACGCAGCGGCGGGGGCAGAGCGCAGGCGCTTGGTGCAGCAGCAGCGCCAGCAGCGTCAACACGGCCGGCGCCAGCAGCCGGGTTTCCTGCGGCCCCAGCGGCGGCTGGGCCATGGCGCCGTCAGTCCACGCGCCTGCTGCCGGAGGAGACAATCGCATGAGTTTCGATTTAATTTGGTTGACCGGCTGAGCACTCGAGGGAGCAGTGAAACAAAAATATGGCTCACTTGAACAACAGAGTTGAGCCGGGTCACCAGCCTGACGAAAGGGGCGAGGCGGTAAAGGAAAACAAATCAGGGCAAAAACAAAAATGTGTCGGGTGAGAAATGACGTTTGTTGTCTTTCCCCCGCACCGCCGATAGCACCATTGGTTACGTACGGTGCGAAAGAAGTTTGGCATACTGCACAAACATCAACATACATACGGACCGATCGTAGGCAGCTACAATTATATAATGAAGTTGCACACGGTGAGAGAGAGAGAGAGAGAGCGAGCGAGAGAACGGGTGAGTGGGGGAGTAGATGAAGGCAACGAGCCGAGTGGTGAGCGCCTTGTAAGATGACCCGAGACCCGATGCTGCTGCCCTCGTTTCTCACGTGAGCCTCACCACCGAGAACGTTGATGGTGGTAATAATAATAACAACCATCCGTACGTTTGGCATTCGTGTCGTTCTTGTAGCGCAAGAAAGGCTCTCACGACGGAAGGCCACGTCTTTTCACAGACGAGTATGGTCCGCCAGCCATGCAGTTTAAACAAAAATATTTTTTGCAAGTATTTTTTTTAATTGCAAATTACGATCGCGACACTGGCACACAACGGAGCACGCTGTATCGAAATATTTTACGGGATCTTTAACGTCCGCTGCGGAGCAAGCGGTGCGTATTCATGGTTAATACACCCACAGAATTTACCAAGGCGGCCGCTCTGATCGGAACCGCGAACCCTTTGCAACACGCGGCACGCGCGGCGCCGCGCACGCGCGCCGCTCGCTCGGCTGCGTGACTCGGGCATGGCTGCTCCGGCCACGAACCTCTGGTTGCCAGGCAACAGCACACACCACGACTGGCACCATGCCCCCCCCCCCCCCCCGCAGAAAACTGTGATCTGCTGACCTGCTCAGCACCTTCTCCAACATCGCGCATAACACGAGAACCACGCGTTAGTGACTATTGTCGTTCACGACTGCAGCGAATGGAAGACGTTTCAGAAACGGAGAGGTGGGGGGGTGGGGGGCGGTGCAGGGTGGCCGTGCCGTGCGTTGTCGATCTCTGCTTCAACCTAAACGGGCAGTGGTCACTCGGGGGGGGGGGGGTTTCTATCAAAATGACGCGAAGCAAAAGCTCCTTAAGCATTCGCTCTTCTACGCGCGCAATGCCAACCTGACAGGGGCATAAAACAACATTCGTCACGTCGCATTACTGCCAAGAAGAGGGATGGCGTGCAGTCCTGGCGGCTAACAGGATTTGTTGAGAAAACTTTATTGCCAACGAGATGTAAATTGGTGGTCACTGCACGTGGAATTGCCTGCTCGTTATTTAAAACATTTTAGGATGGAAATGATTAACAAGCGGCAAAGCGAGTCTACATTTTTTTTTGGTGGGAAAAAATCCACGAATTACCCCCTTGCCCCGTAACCCAATTACTCGCAGACTCGCGCTCAGCAGTGGCAGTGGTCGCTGTCCGTGGTTCTGTGCGTTGCGAGCGTGCACCGTGAATGACGAAGCCTGAAGAACCGTCCACGGCGATGAGAAAATGCTAAATTATCTGTAAAGAAATTAGGCACGAGTCGTTCAGCAAAATCGTCACGCCGGCAGTGTCTTCCACTGCTTTTACGATCCAGACAGACTTTCCAGCTGCAACACATTCCAAAACAGATTGGTCGAGAGAGACATTTCACATCTGCCGTTCAGCTTAATGACACCCTCTTAACCCAACGTGACCGGCAGATTTTTCAAACCAATGTGACTCCCACCTTCACATGCCCGCGCAAACATCGCGGTAAGGGCCCGGATAATTTCGGCCGAATATTAAAAGATAATGTTGATACTCACGACTGCGAAATTGAAATTAGTTTCGAACCAGACCGACGCCTAATGGGAATGCACTTTGGGTGCCGTGCGCGGGCTAGAGATCAATATTGATCTGCACGGGCCCAGGCAGCCTCGCCAGACGCGGCGGTGAGCACTCGGGGAGATAGCTGGGCCCTGCTGCAGGGATCAATGCCCCACACACAATGCAGAGCTGCCTTCAGTCTTGGGCCCTCGAGCCTGGTCCTCAGACCCTAGGCCGGCCTAGAACATTCTATCGTGCTCTAGGCCATCGTCCGTCACCTCACCCCGGGCCGGTGCCTCAGCACCTGAGCGAGAGAGCGCGAGCAGGTTCGCAATAAGGAAAGGTTGCGAGTTCAAATCCTGGTTGGGCATTGACTCAGATCATTCATTCAGCAGTGGTTGTCCTGTGGAGAGGCTCACCCCTGCTATTTGAATGTGGAAATCCCAACACGTTCTCAGCACCACCTCAATGCTTATTTGAGCAGGAAATCACTTTGGACTTTTAAAAAATCCTTAATCTTGGCGTCTGGGCTCTGGCTTCAGTCTGAGGATTTTGAGGGCTTGGATGCTTCGCAATGGTCCCGTGTAATCAAAGTTACGAGAGGTCATGTATGAGCTCTCTCCGTATGAGAGGGCGGTCCAGATAACTCTCGTAAAGATGAACCAGGATGCACGATACGTCAGTGTAAAGTTGTGTTGCTATTTAGGGACCTTTCCTCGAGAAAGCTGGCCCAGTTTATCCAACTGTTGCCCAAAACGTACAAAAAAAACCCATCACTTAGCGCGTAAGCCTTGTCGACCGAGGCGATTATGTCACACGTCATGCGCTCGCCTCCGCTAACGCTGTGTGACGTCACACGTCGCGACAGGGCCTTGAAATCGGACTTGGCCTCATGGCTCCCGGACTTTGTCAAGTCTGGGAGCTTCAGCACCCGCCCGCCCGCCCACCTGCATGTTGATGGCGCAAACGCCCACTGACCAACGAGCTCACCAGCTGAGCGAACGCGCACAGCCACTCCGCCCGGGAAGATGATCAAACACCTGAACATCAAACACCTGAACGTCTGTCCGATTGATCAGGCGGCACGGGGCCGCTCGCTGCTGAGCAAGGGCAGCAGCGAGAGTGGCGGTCAGGATGGGCGGCTGAAACCGCGAGAAACTCAAGCAAAGGGCTCAACCCTGAGCCAGGGGTGGAAATTACACATTCCTACAACAAGGGAAGGGGGAGAGTAAGGGGGGCTCTGTGTTGAGAGGGCTGACTTAACCTTCAACCAGGATTTAAACTGGCAACCTCGCTTTACCGTTGAGCCACCTGGCTGGAAAAGATTTGTATTTGTCACAATCATAACCGTACCGAGTATCCAGATTTCATCATCATCACGATCCATAGGTAGATAGCCCGTAGGTAGCCACTGCACATTTCGTAATTTGTTTCCACTTTTCTCTGCTTTGTGCCAATATGGTCAAGTAGTGCCACGTCTTTCAAGCACCACATATCTTATGTCGACAAGCCATTCCTCTGTTATGTCTTCTTCTCTTCCCGGTTCCCCATTTAGAATTGTGTTTACTTTTATTGTTCCCATTTGTTATTATTATTCATATCTTCTGGGGTTGACTGGTGGTCCAGGGTTCCACTTAATCTCGCCGCACTGACCGGTGTGGTGAAGTCAAACAACCCCCACCGAGATCTCTCCCATGGCATCTTCATCCACCGAGTCCACGGGCCACAACGGAAATCGGTGCCACCCAAGGTCGCAGAAACTTGACGGGCTCCGACTTCATGTACACGGCCAATGAGAGCGAATCATCACGTGATAATCGAACTCACGTCAGACGATTATCACGTAAATGCACTGTCATTGGCCACGTAAACAAATTGGAGCCGCCAAAGTGATGCCACCTTCAGGCGTAACCGCCAGTTGTGGTTTCTGGCCTGGGCTGCTCATGGACTAAGTGGTGGATTGATCAAGGGGGCTGTGCATAATTCTAGATTTGAAGCTTTCGTGACTGCAAGGATTCATACTCTTAGGTTTTTTTCGGTAAAGTCACGTAGGTAAAATATAAAATTAAAAGTTAATAAAAGTAATAATGGAAAAATAAAATAAATTGATGCAGTAATTTAAACTGTGACGGTCCCACCTGATGACAGAGACTTGTGTTGCCTCCGAAACGTCGTGATTTTTTATTTTATTTTATTTCCATTATTACTTTTATTAACTGTGCATAATTGTTCACATTTACATGTTGTTGTTATTGTAGTCGTTCACTTGGAAAGGACCGTCTGTAGATCAGTTCCAGCAAAAGACGCAATGCACTGCGGGGCAACCACCCTAAGCGTGGGGTCGCTGCTGTCGCCGCTTCTGTTGTGGCATTCCCATTCTGTCATCGCGCTGTCATCACCTGTTTGACATCCCTCCGTCCTCGCTGAGCCTGCCAAGCCCAGAGCAAAATGTCGGTCTCATATGAGTTTTTTTTTTTTCAATTACAGCCCAATGTAGTGAGTGACAACGTGGGGAATACATCTTTCGAATAACCCCCCACCACCCAAAAATCTCATGGAAAATATTTCTGTTACATCTGGCTCAATATTCCCTCCAAGCGGTAGCTACAGATTTCTGCATTGCCTCGGCGATTATTCACGTGCGGCGGGGGGGGCGGGCGCGCCACTGCGCAGCCTGCGGCCCGTGGGAAGTGCCCCCCCCCCGCCCCCTCGCCAACCGCCCCCTCACCCGGCCCCCTCGCGGGAGCGCGGACACGCGGGCAACCCGCGGCGTTGAAAGGCGCTCCCGGAGAGCACCCTTTGACTCGCGTTCGCAAGGCCACCGCGGGACGCACCTCGCAGACAGCTGCCCCGATGAAAGCCGGGACCGCTGCCGCCGCACGGCCTCTCCGGTTTTTCATCACCGGCGACGGCACCCAGCCCCGTCGGCGGCCGTCCCTCGTTCAACGGGGAGACCTTGAGCTTGCGGGGTTGTTGTTGATTTTTCTTTTGGGGTGAATAGACGCCAATGGCGATCGTGCTTTTTGTTTCCCAAGTTTGTAACCCTGAAGTAGGCGCGCGGCTCGAGTGGGCAGCGCCTGGGGGTGAATGTGCGCGACCACGTGATTCCACTTCAGAGTGCCTCTCGTCCAATTCAATAGAGACGCACGTGAATGAGGCCCTCCTCCAAGCCGCGCGCGGTACGTCGCCGCTAATTGACCACACTTCGCCGCGGTGCTCAGCGCACATTGGTAAAGGGGGAGAGCGCAGTCTGTGGAGCACAGCGCTGTTCAAGAGTGGCTGCTTTTGCTGCTGCTGCTGTTTGGCAGAGTCGCCGTCTGTGGACATTCCAGCTGCACTCACTGGGACAATTAACCACCGCGTTGTATTTGCCCAGTCGTATTTCGCTGTTTCCCGTTGTGGTCCATGGAGACCGGCTGGAAGGAGGGCCGACTGAAGTAGCGATTGATTATGAAGTCCCACGTGCCGTCAGACCAGATTCAAGTCGAAATATAACATTTTAATAAAGGACCGTGGAAACCTCACATTTGGTGACCTCGGGTTTTAAACCGCGGCCACCGCTAAACAGCTGAACGAATCTGCGGTATCGACAAATTATATCGAATCCCGTCCTGGGCATCTCTGAGCATGAATCGGCCTTACATGAGTACTTGGTGCGATATGTAAATAGCAGCACCGGGGAGACAAAGGCGGCCGGACGTGGTGCTATCCACTTGACCCCTATCGTGCGTCAGGAGGTCCTTAATAGGCGCTCGCTAGCAGCACTTGACCCAACAGTGGGCACAGCTACACGGACGATCTTTGCCTTTGCTTGTGCGTGTGGGGAGCGCTAGTGTAGCGGTTAGCGCACTGCGCTACGAACCCGGCGATCCGAGTTCGATTCTCGCTTACGGCCATCACCAGTGATGATTAAATAAGAACCAGTCCTCGACCTCCCCTAGGTTGACTCAGCCTCAAATGAGTACCTGGTTTTGATGTGTAAACCTCGCCACGAGCAAGACAAAGGCGGCCGGGCGTGGTGTTGGCCACCCACCTCATCGTGAGCCGTGCCGGCCTTCATAGGTGCTCGCTAACAGCACTTGCCCCAACATTTCTGTTAAGGCTATACTGGGAGATCTTTGTATTTGTGTGTACATCAAATGCATTTAGTTGTCTGACCCCACTCCCCACCCTCATGGCGGGTCTGCAATAACGAGCGACCGTGACCACGTGTCACATCCAGATCTTAATTGCCCGTGTATTAGCATAACGCGTGATTTGTTACGTTAGCTCTGAGTGACGGCAGCTGTGTCCACAGCGCCGAAGTAGCGCCTTGAATATTAAGGGGGACGTCGCTGATCCCAGCTTTGCTCCTTGTTTGCGCGGAGTTACGTCGGGACGGAAAGAAAGCCACTCGATAACCTCCCCCGGAGTACATAATCCGGGCTCGGGCAGCGTTGCCACGCGTTCCACGCAGTCTCCTGCTGAGTCACGCGGCACCATCCGTGAGCCACAAATCCGCGCTCTTGCGCCTGTGAGTGGCGTCCAACAAAGCAGACGGGAAGAAGGAAAGAAAACAAACACGGGACCAGGACAACAGGCGATCGCCGTGTCCGGTACAAGAGGAGCGGGTCTCGAGAAGCGACTCTGGTGGTGATCGCAGGTAGAGAAGAGATGGAGAGGAGGAGAGACGGACGGCAGGAGAGAGAAAAAAAATATTACATAGAAAACATGGGGAACATAGACATAGAGTAGGGAGAGGGTGTATAGAGAAAAGGAAGGGGTAAGAAAGAGGAGAGCAGAGCGTGGAATCTTTTATGAAATATTTAATTTAAAAAGGGTGGGGGGGGGGAGAAAACATGAAGCAAAGCATTGAAAAAAAAAACTAAATGATGAACGAAGCGAAGAGCCGACTACACCGAGCATCTTCTTGTTTCCTCTGATCGTCAAAAAATAAGCGAGACGAGCGGCATAGGCGGGGCACGGTGAGATGACCGAGCTGGCGAGCGGTCGACGGACGGCTTGACAGAGCGAGCCCCCTGCGAGAGACACACGAGGTGCTCGAGTGCGGATGACCCCGCCTCCCCCCCCCCCCTAACGTAGATCATTGCGGACCACCCCGCGCATCGCGTCGAGGCGGGTGGCCCTCGAGACCTCTCCGCGTCTTCCGCCGTGAGCGACGCGCGCTTTGCCTCGCCAGCCACCGCGGCGCCAGGAGGTCGCCTTCGTTCAGTGTCGTCTCGAGACAGCCCCTTCGGCAAATCCGCCGCTGGGTCAAGGCATTACCCCGCAGTGCCGCGCGGGGTCACGTGGACCGTTTGACCATACTTCACCAACCGCGCCGGACAGTGCGCGGGGCCCCGAACCAGCTCGGTTATCCACCCCCACCAGCCAGCCCCGTCGTGCCAGGGAGACTGGAGGGGGGTGAACCCCCCCCCCCCCCCGCTCAAGGCTGAACCCCCATTAGAATTCTCATAGCAAATGGCAGTGCAGTGTCGTACCCGCGTGGGTGTTCCACACCCCACCGCCCACTCCGCTCGAACCAAGATCGCGTTACAGGGCTGCTTGCAACTGATGTTGGCCGGGAATCAATTGAAGATGGCCAGGCTTAAAGCGCAGCGCGCCAACCACTACAACCACCGTGGCTTCCACGCAATGTGTCCTGCATGAGGGTTTACAGTGCCAGAATGTGTGGGCTCTGAGCGGTGCTTCTGGACCGGAGTAGGTGACACGTGAGTAGTAGACACAGCCGTAGCGGCAGAAGCGAAGGGACGCGTTGCGTCGCTGTACGGGGTTATTTGCTGGGGCAATGACCCGGACGAGCCCGGATATAGTGAAGCCCTGACCTCACATAGTGACCCGCACACTCACATAGAGGCACATACACACACACAGCCCCACAGTCTCGCACAGAGACAAATGGATCACTGAATAACGCCCCTGTTGCAGATAGAATGAAGGAGGCATAACTTGACTGTCAGTCCTAGCCATAGCGAGAGCTATACTTGATGTGGTGTGCTGGGTAACGGTAAAAAAAATTCCTGGCCAGCCGACGCGAACAGACCTCTCTGGCCGAATGGATATCCGTGGCTCTCGGCCATGACGGGACAGCAGCGAGCAGCAGCAGCAGGCTTTGCTTGCAGCAGCGCCCTTTTGGCAATGCGGCCAACCACTGGCACGGATCGCTGGCGGTTGAGTGTGGGCAGACGGCGCCAGCAGGGGGTGCTCGCCATCCATCACGGGAAGGTACCGCCCGCCCTGCACGCAGCGCCTGTGTGTGTGTGCGTGGTGGCGTTGTCCGTCTTGCGGGGGTGACGGTGGTGTAGCGGTTAGCGCACCGCAACTACCAACGCGGCCACCAGAGTTTGTTTCGCGCTGACGGCCAACACCAGGGTCGGTTATCTGAGCCGGTCCTGTACCTCCCCTAGGTCGACTTAGCCTCAATTGAGTACCTGGTTCGGTGTGTAAAAAACATCGCCACTGGGAGAGACAAAGGCGGTTGGGCGTGGGGCTGGCCACCCACCCCCCCATGTGTACCGTTCCACAGCACTTGCCCCAACAGTCTGTTAAGGCTATACGGGGCATCTTTGTTTTTTGTTGGTATATCTGTACGTATATATATCATACGTGGTCCGTGTGGCACGGCATGGGGCATCGGGAGAGTTGGGCCCCCTTAGAATACGGCGCTCCCACACCGATCATGGCACGAGCCTTGGCTCAGCATCAAACGTGTACCTGGTGCGGTGCGTAACCATCGCTACGAGGGGACAAAGGCGACCGGGCGTGGTGCCGGTCACCCACCCCCTCGTGAGCTATGCTCGCTAACAGCACTTGCTCCTCCAGTCTGTTGAGACTATACGGGGGAACGTTGCCTTGTCTGTCTGGGCTAGACTGCCAGGTCACATTAACGCGTGGTCAGTCACCGTGACTCCGGAAGCCAAACGTTGGGCACATTTCACGCCTTGCTCTCAATGATTTACAAATTGCTAAGCTGATGAGACCCAGAAGGCTGAACGCTTTCCAGAGCTTACTAAAACAAATCCTCTTTCATGAAAATTGGTCGGCAAAGCCAAGGAGCCTGTTGGACCAAAACACACAAGTTTAATTCATGCGTCGAGACACAGAACACGAGTTGCGCTGTTGCGTTAAAACCGCGTGCTTTTTTTTGATACGCGCACGCGCGCGCGTTTCCACACCAGCCACGGCTAACATGAGTGGCGAGCGATAACTGAAACCGGTCCTGGGCACCCCTCTCCCACATCGCTATGCCACACTGACCAGTGTGGTGAAGTATGGCAAAACAACTTCCATATGAAGGAGTGGGATAGATGGCGGCATTGGAGCATGGGTGGCGACGACATGGGGAGGGCCATGATTCGAAATTGGATGAACCGTGGCTGATGATAAAATTGCACTGACCTACATGGTGAAGTATGGTCAAACAAACATAGCATGGGAATTCATGTGCACGGTAGTGGATTCACACAGGGCTGTACATTATTATCATTATGTATTTCACATACAGACCACTGTGTTTATGCAAGCAGGCGGTAATGATATAAACATTTTTAAGAGGGTTTAACCTTTCTGGCAATGAAACGAGATGTGTTAAGATGTTCAAAATATGCAATGTCTTTTGAAACTGATTGGCCTACACCAGAAACAGCCTCATTTAGGGCCTAGTCTGTTTTATTGCCAGACAGAGTGAAACCTATTCTTGTTTTTTTTACATACTTTAATACTGGAAAGCGGCAATGATATTTATCTAACCTATAAGTCCGTTCACATTCTTCATCAAATGTCCCAGATAACATTTCCCCCGTTACGTAAACTCAGCGCATTAGGACTGTGAAGCAGGAGATGCATCACTTTGAGCGCCTTGTTTGACCCTGTCCTTAGGAAGGTGGCGTCTTGTGTCTGCGCCACGCTCACACCGTCACGCAGCACGCCAGGTGCACGCACGGACTTGGCCACCGCGGACAAGGGTAGCTTTCCCATTTCCTTGGCGTGGTTATTGTGGATTTTCCACATCGTGGCAAAACACTGTTGTTCTTCTTTTACACTATTGTTTAGAGATGTTCTTTTCACCGTTTAGTCTGACGACTCTGACCCATCACTGACTGTAGACACAACACCGCCAATTACCCATTTTTGTATATTTTTTTTATGTAAACGCACCCTTCACAATCGGTGGCACGCGTAACACCGATCTGTGCACTCGGGCGCACGGAGGGATGCCCACTCACCCCTCGTCCATATACTGGGCAATGGATACGCAGGCAGCGTAACAATGGCAAGGACAATGGAAGGAAGCAAGGCCTTGCCGATGCTCTCAATGAGCACACCGAATTTATAGCAGGCGAGCGAATAATGGCATCGCATCGGGGTCACGGCGTAATTGTCCACACATTGGTGTCCGAGGCGACTATTGTCGTCTTTACCCCGCGGCGAGCCGGCGACAGGGAGCCCTCCCGAAGGCTCTCTCGCGTGAACACGACTCCAAATGACGATCCCACTGAGCGCGCGGCTCGGGAGGACCACGCACCTCGCTTGTACCACGAGCAGGAGGTGGGGGGGGGGGGTGCAGAGTGGTGCCCCTTCGGTGCGTGAGGATGATCGCACGCACTCGATCGCACGCCCCCCCTCCCTGCTCGGAGTCTCACATTTCAGCGATATGAGCCAAAGACCTCTACGCCTTTTTTTTTAAGTCCTTGCAAAGGGAAAACCCTCCTCCTCCTCCGCCGCGGCCGCCATCCGTCTTGCTGTTTGCAGCTCACACAGCTGTATTACTGCTCGCTGGCGCGCCCATCAATTACAAATGGTCAGGATATGCAACGGAGCATTATATTTCTTTGATTAAAGGATTATGATCCATCTTATACCTACGCAATTTGTACGTCTGACGACTCTGGAGGGCAGTGCGCGATTTTATATTGGAAAAAAAAATCATTACGTGGTGTTAATGGAATGGAACGCGATATTTGATCACAATACGAGCTGTGTTAATGGTATAACCACGCCGCACTGGTTGTTAAAATGCGATGCTAATGCGTCGCGAATATTCGGAATGTGCGAGGGCGCCCAACGTTGCTTAAATGTCACACGAACTTGTATTGCTCCGTGTACACTCAATCAATTTAACAGCGGAGGCACACAACAAACCAGCACACAAGGATTGTCACACTACACTACAGAGTGTACACCCACTCCCTGAGTGTACACACACTAGTAGTGTACACTACGTGAGTGAGTGGACACTACGGGAGATAGTGTACACTCACTCGTGTACACACACTCACTCGTGTACACTATCTCCCGTAGTGTCCACTCACTCACGTAGTGTACACTCACGTGGTGTACACAACTGCGGTGTACACGAGTGAGTGTACACACACACTGTCAGTTTTGTAAGATCTGTCATTGCCATTAGCATGAGATGGCTTGATTTTGTTTCCAACGTATGTAGTGATAGAACTGCCGTGTGATGGTGACGCGGCTTGATTGTATTGGACGGCAGTAATCAATTGCTAGAGTGACCTAAGAAAGTGCTCAGAGGTAGACTCACGTATGACATACACCCGTCCAAAACAACAACAACGACAACAATCATATCCATCCACGCACTTAACATTCACATTTGAATGGATTATCAAAATCAAACACACGCATTGTTGGCACATATTTAAAAGGACAGCATCGCTCTCTAAAAGCAAAACGACATAAACGAGGGCCCTGTTTTGGGACACCTAAATCAGGTGAGATGACAGGTTTATCCATTACTGCAGAGCGCTTGTAACGCTGGGACATGATATTGGCTATTCATATTCCATCATCACCTTGCCGCGAAGTGCGTGATGATCATTACGCACTTTCCGTCGACACTCACAGCTCAATGGAATATAATCCATCGTATTAAAGTGTCTCTGGAGCAGCTGAGATCAGCATAGCTGCTGTGCGTGACTGCAGCGAGGCAGGTCACAGGTCTGGCCCCAGCTCGGCGCTTCGCCTGCTTAATCTCAACAAGGCAAATCACGTGGCCACTCACAATACCGCGGGTCACCCGCCTGTTCCCAGACCACGTGGGTCACATTGAAAGTTTTCCCCGAGCAAGATGTCCCACCTCGCTGACTCCTGCAGCAAGGTGAGTCACCTGGACAGTCCCAACGAGAGTAGAACACATCGCCACCATAGACATGGTGTGATCACCTTGCCAGCCAGCCCCAGCAAGATAGGTCACCTGGCTGACCCGTATCAAAGGTGGGTCACCCAAACAGGTGGGTCCACCTGGCCAGCCAGTCCCAAGAAGGCGCGTCACTGGGCCACCCTGAAGGCATTTAGGTCGCTTTGTGTCCTGCGGAACGCCAGTGAGTCGCATGCGGCAGGGCCCATCATTGCCATTTCCCAAGACTGGATTTTGTGAAAATCTCCTCGGGTCGGCGTGGGTGCGAGACATTTTCTAGGTCACGTAGAGCGCTACGCCGAGAGCAGAAGGGAGATGCAAATAACAACACTAATAATAATAGCAACAACAACAAACAGCACGCCAATTAGACGCGATTGGAGCTATCGTAGTGTGGAGGAGACACGTCTCGCTTGATTTACTGCTCCGAGTTTAATTGGTCAAAGCCTCCCGTGCACTATTTGTAGAAAAGTCCAAACACATCCACGCGACCACTATATCTGCTGTGTGTGTATCTGTTTACCACGAATGTCTACGGGGCGGGGGGAGGGGGAGGAAATCGTAGAGACTTGGTGAATAATTATCACACGGGTAAAACATTTTAAGAGAACGCTGACGCTTTTTATTTTTTGCCTGTATCGAAGTATACATTTTCGAGAGCATCCATTTATCGACAATATTATTGCGAACACTGAGGCGAGACAAAAAAAAAAGATAAAGCACTACTTTTGGTGATTACGATGTGAGAATTGGGCCAGGCGGTACGTACCGCACGAGAGCGCGACACAAACACCAATTTACCGCGGGTCCCGTAATTGAACATTTCACTTTGCCGATGCACGCCAGCATCTCTCCAGATATCAATTATCGGCGCCACACCAACGCCCCCCCCCCCCGCCCATAGCAGCAGGCGATGAGTGAGTGACTCAGGAGCGAGCGGCAGCCGTCTGCTCGAACCGATTCGAGAGGCTCCCTCCCGCCACTCGTCGTGTTGCCGAGCGACTTGCATTTCGGGCCAAACGGACGCGGGTCGATCTCACGACGCGATCATGGTACAGGTGTCAACAACAGCACCGACGCGATTAACAACACCTCACGTCATCCTCGTTGTTGTTGTTGTATACATCAGGGAGCTGATTGTATGCGACTTACAGCAGCGTCCGCGACACAACCTTCCAAAAGTTGCGACCAATCAACACCCTGTCTAATCATCTAGCTTCGTGCCTTAGCGCAGCACCCCCCCCCCCCGGAGATGAAAGAGGACCGTGAGCAGCGTCCATGGAACCCAGCCAAGGGTGTCATTAACCCCACCGCGGGATCCCATTCCGCACATCGGGGTTCCCGACCCCACCGCGGGACGGTTACAACACCCCCCCCCCCCTTCTCAGTTATCAAACCTCAGTCTCGATGCGCACTCGCGTTACAGCGCGGCGTTAGAACACCACAACCACCCAGTGACATATCCAGACTGTATCGGAGTGGTGGCGCAAGTGGATCGCGCACACTGCGCTACAAACCTCGAAGCCCCTGACCTAACGATTCCCGGCCACGGCGAACATCGGGTGTGGGTCGCGAGTGATATCTGAACCGATCTAGCCCGCCCGCCCGCCTGCCCCCACTTTCCCACTGCCCAAGAACGCACGCTACGAGTGGAACTACGTGCAGATCGACACGCCGCCCTGACGACTGAACCATCGGGATGAGTACGGAGGCTCTCCGGTAATCTTCGTATCGGACGGAAGTTATTGTGCCGCACGGGTAAATGAAAGCTCGTGAATTTCAACACTTTTTTGGACCACCAACGGCACGCGCAGGTATAACAATTCAATAAGCATCAATAAACTCGTGAAGGTGGATGATCGGCACAGGCCAAACAGCCCAATGCCAGGACCCTGCCGGAAAAGAGTCTTGAGACTCAGTCGGACTATCCGGGTAGAATGAATGGCATTACTTTTGTTTTTCACCCGATGACGATTGCTTGTGTTGCGATCGAAACGTCGTGATGGTTTGTATTATTTTTTTCTATCCACGTGGCTTTACCGAAAGACCCAAAGAATATGACTGCCTGCAGTCACGAAAGCTTTAATGTCATTCCTCTTAATTACGGTATATGATTACACATATCGGCTACATGTACATTACATCGTGCGTAGCAACCGTGATTCGAGCATACATCACCCCCGCGACATGTGACGTGCAGCATGTAACAGAGACAACGATCCCCCCCCCCCCCCCAACAGCAATGTAGCCTCGTGGGGCACCTGCTGTCAGCGAGCTCCTCTTAAGCCCGGAGCGGCGCACGACGAGGAGATGGCGTGGTACGCGCCACGCCTTTGTCTTCCCCGTCCTGATGTCTGCACACCGAGCCAGCTACTTATTTAAGGCTGAGTCGACTTAGGGACAGCGCATCATAGATTTCGTTTCCACTCGCCAAGCGATGTTATCTGTGGCCGAGAACGAACCCGAGGTAGCCTGCTTCGTCGGCGAAGTGCGCTAACCACTGCGCCACCGCTCCCCAAAAGACAAAGATCCTCTCTGTAGACCTCAACATAGTGTTGGGGCAAATTATGTTAGCGACGAGCTATTAAGGCCAAGACGGCGCAAAAAGGAGTGGGTGGTCAGCACCACGCCCGGCCGCCTTTGTCTCCCAAATTGGCGATGTTTACACACCGCACCAGGTACTCATTAAAGGCTGAGTCGACCCAGGGGAGGCGCAGGACCAGTTTAGCAAATCGTCACTGGTCTTGACCGTGAGCGGAAATCGAACTCGGGTCGCCGGGCTCGTAGCGCAGCGCGCTAACCGTTACACCACCGCTCCCGACACACACGAACACGTGTACACGCGCCCACGCCTTACGAATACACGAAGGCAATGCTACCGTGTGTTGCCTTCTCTGTGCCACACGGAGCGGGGAGGTGGTGAAACACACACACACAGAGACACAGACGCCGCGTACCTTTGAGTGGTCACATGCAGATGCGCGGCTGCGTCTGCGCTCCGCTCGACACCAGCATCGCTCCCTCCGCTCCGCAGCGCAATCCCGAACGCTCGCTCGCTCGCTCCTCTTGAGTCCGCTACGGCGTGTGCCACATGCCGTCGCTTGTTCACTCCTGCAGCAGTAGAGTTATCGCGACCAGCGGTAGTGACGCTGCTGCTGCTGTTGTTGCTGTCGAGTTAGCGCGAGACTTGTGAAGCAAGCAGCAGCATCAGCAGCTGTCCAGCAGTAGCAGCAGCTGCATGAATTCGCTATCCAGTACTGACAAAGCAGAGAGTGGCGTTCCCTTACCCCGCTCAGCGCTCCTCGTTCTTTCTCGTGCTACGGATCCCTTGGCCCCCCCTTTGCTCCACTGCTGTTGTCGCGCGGAGCTCTCAGTGCTCCTCGCCGAGCGCTGCGCTTCGCTCTGCTCGACTGGATCCGGCTGCTGCTCTCATCCCGTGGGCGCGCACTCCCCTCCACTCATCCCTCTCCTCCTCCTTCTCCTCCTCCTCCTCCTACCGCTCCCGTTCAGACGCCCGCGTGGCGAAGCGAGCTGCAGCAGCAGCAGAAGCAGCAGAAGCCTTGCGCGTATCTCCTGCCTGTCCGTGCCCGATCCCCCCCGGCTCGTGATGTGTGTCTAGGTGTACGTAACTGTGTGTGTACGTGTTGACGCGAGTGTTGGTATGCGGCTGTACGAATCTGTGTGCATATACGACGCTCGGCTATGCTTCGCTTTTTTTTCTTCCTCTTTTAGATGATTCTTGATTTTTTTTTTTTGGGGGGGGGGGGGGGTTCCCAGGCCAACCACTTTTGAGATATCGCGCCGGTTTATTGATCGCG
Source organism: Lampetra planeri (assembly GCF_965212315.1). Lineage (NCBI taxonomy): Eukaryota > Metazoa > Chordata > Hyperoartia > Petromyzontiformes > Petromyzontidae > Lampetra > Lampetra planeri. The sequence goes on from NC_136136.1 coordinate 8,177,232, forward strand.
GGTAATTATCTCAAGCTGGCCCGGAGCCCGGCGAGGGATTTCGCTGTCGCTGATAGGGAATAGGTGGCCGATCGCGCGTTCATCCTTGGCCTCGCCGCCGGAGCACCCACGCCCCCCCCCCGCTACCCAAACCCCCCACCCACCTCTCTTTCAACCCTTACCCCTGTCTTCTTCAGGCTCGCAAAGCCGCCTTCTTCAACTCGGGGCGCCCGGTGGCGTTTCAACAAGATGGGAGGATGGCTGGCCCTGAATGCATGCCTGGATGGATGAATGGACTGGGTGGATAGTAAACTGGTCGGGACGGCTGCGACGGCGAGTGGATGTATGCGGCTAGCTGGATTTGATGGCTGTAAAGATGCTTGGATGGCGAGTGGATGTACAGCTAGCTGGGACTGGATTGCTGGTTGGACGGCTGGATTGCGAGTGGATTAGAGCTAGTCAGATTGGATGGCGAACTGGATGTAGAACAGATCAGACGACGCGCTGGCCTGAATTGCTGTCTGGATGGCGAGCCGGATAGGCGCCTGGGTGGCCGATGAGTTGATGCGGCTCGTGGGCTGTCTGACTGATGAGAGGATCAGTTGTCTGGCTTGCTGCTTTCTCTGAGCGCCTCGCTGTCCACCCTGCCTGCCCGTCTGCCCGCCGGTCTCTCTCATTCTCAAGTTTGCACTCGCCCGACGACCGCCGTGTCACACATCACAGATTCACGCTTGAGATCTCCTGCAGCGGACTCCATCCATATCAAGGCACCGTGGAGAGCGGTGCGCGCGGGCTGGGTCAGCAAGATAAGATAACGCGAGAAACCTCTTTCTCGCTTTCGCTGTGCCGCTTGAAATCCCATGTGTTCCCCTTTAATCTTGCAGTCCCATCCCATTAACCGGTGTCAGAGTGACCCGCAGAGCCCATGCCAGCCCCTACCCTCCTGCTCCTCCTCTTCCCTTGGTGCCAAGATGAAGACTCCCTGCAGCAGCAGCAGCTTCACTCCATCTTGCAGCCCTTTCTCCGGACGAGCCCTGGAGCAGCTCGGAGGATGGAGGCAGGGGGAGGCTGCAGATGGAGTGAGCGGAGAGCAAAAGAGAACGGGCGACGGAGGCGCGGGGAGACTGGGACCGCGGGGGAGGAGGGAAGGGAGGGAGAGAGTGGGAGGGAGGGAGTCAAGAGAGGGAGAGAGGTGGGAGACAGGAAGAGGAGAATGGGGAGCTGGGAGGGAGCAGGGAAGGGAGAGAGAGCGGAGAGGTGGCAGAAGAAGGGAGCGGGGGGGGGGGAGAAAAGAGGGAGGGGTTAAGAGAGAGAGTGGGGGGTGGGGGAATGAGTAGGAACGCGTTCGGGAGGTGAGAGAGGCTGAGAAGCGCTTGGCTCCTCCCGCACCGCTCCCCTCCGCTCCTGCACCGCTCCCCTCTCCCCTCCCTGCTCTCTAGCTCCCCATCCCAGACCTTTCTCCTGCTCCTCACCCCCCTCTCTCCTCGCCTCGTGCTCCCAGCCTCCCATCGCTCTCCCCTCGCTCCCTTTCTACGTCTCCCCTGCCCCCCCCACCCCCATCTCGGCACCTTCATATCGCTCCCCGCAGAAACCTCACCCCGACCCCCTTACCTCACTCCTCATCCTCCTCCTCTTCGAGTTCACCACAAGACCGACCCCGAGCTGCGCTCTCACGCCCCCCCCCCCCGCTTTCGCCCTCCCTCCAATCCTCCCACCCGCAACGCTCTCCCTTGCGCCGCCTCTGCCCGGCTGCCCGTTGCGGACTTCCCCTCTCGCCCCCCCCCCCCCTGTCGTCCCCCCCCTCTCGTCCCCCCCTCTCTCGTTCCCCGCGCTCTGTGCGCCGCGAGCTCTGGGAGCCCCTCGTGATTTTTCTCCGCTCCCGCAACCGGATCTCGCCTGTCGCAGTCACTCAGCGTAACTCCGCGCCTTCCACCTCGGCATATTAACGAGATGCAAGGTTACCCATGTGGTGTGTGTACCCCCCACCTCCTCCTCCTCCTCCTCGTGTCGCCCCGCACCGTGCGGAGACGTCGTGGCTCACGCAACCATCGCTTCGTGCACGTGCGAGTGCGAGCGATGAGAGCACTTGCCCCAACGGCCTGTGCAACCATCCAGAGGGGAGGGGGATCTTTGTCTTTGTAGCACACGTGAGTGCGTGCATGATTAATGATGCAGCGTTTCGAAATATATCTTCGGTTACACAATCAATTTAACTAAGCGCCCTACTTCAATACCACTAGTTCCCTATCTGATCAAATCAACCCGAACCATCATCATAATCAGCGTGATCAATTAATGTTCATCTAGAGCGCTTCAGACAGACTCGAAACGCAGCCTCTGTTGGTAACGAGTGTAGAACTCTCTCTCTCTCTCTCTGTCCTGTCGTGGATGAGCACGGTTAATGTTGGGTGAATTCACCCGTGGGCTGTGTCACACTTTATTTGTAGCAGCAAAAAAGCAGCAATTGCACGGCCGTGTGCTCACCCACGTGTACACCCACGTGTGCTCACATGTACACGTGTGCCCACCCACGTGTACACGTGTGTGTGCTCACCTACGTGTACACGCACGCGTACACGGAGCACCCACTACTGTGGCCGTCTTCCGGGACAAGTCGAAACGGGCGCGAGTGGCAATCCGGGAGATCGAGAGAGGCCTCCCTCTCTCTCTCCCCCTGCCTCGTTGCAAGAACCACTCACAATCGTTCCGCGACACGATCCGATGTGCGTCGCTCGCAGTCGAGGTACGCCTCGCGATGCACAGGCAATTTGCCGACGATCCACTGCTGGATGAAGGCCTTCTTTCGCTCTGGTCGGTGCAGGTTCGCGAAAAGTGGGGGAGGGCGAGAGTTCCCGAGGTTGAGATATCACAACGCCACTAACGAGGGGGAGGTGGGGGGCGGTGTATCCAGCGCCACTCCTTTGTCTCCCCCCATGTCTGTTGTTTAAAACGCGACAACAACCGTAAAAATAACAACAACAAAAATAATAACAGCGTCAACTAGCAACGCGTCACCGCAAAGTATCGGCTCGCTCTCGTAGAGAGACGACGACTCAAAGGCCGGAGAAGGAGCCAGAGACGACGGGGTGGGGGTGGTGCATGTACGGGACGTTGAATATCTTTCGCACCGTATGTAGCCAGCCAGCAGTAACCAGCCATGCGGAAAGCAACCGGCGCCCACGATTGCCCAAGTTCTGCGGCCCTCTACATATTCACGTGTTATCGGCCTACGCACGGGGAAACAAAACCGGAGCACTCGCAGAAAAGCCACGTGGGCGAGGAGGAGACGCAAACATCCCGTCCAGAGGGATCAGGCGGTGTCCACGACTTTGCTATACTGCCTTCTCCTGGCGCACCAGGGTTATGGTACCTCGACGCTCACGGGAAGGGAGTTTCGCAACATTTGTTGCGGTGATCCACCAACCCTCGCCTTGGATTACAGGCCTTCACGCCACACCGAACACGTATTTAAGGCTGAGCTCGTCTAGGGGAGGCCCAGAACTAGGTTAGACATCACTCGCCGCTGATATTAGCCGTGGTCGAGAATCAAATTCAGCTTGCCAGGTGTGTAGCATTGGCAGTGTGCTGACAACGGCACTTGACCTGCCAACGAAACCACGCGGGCACTGAGGCCCAATAGACGGCGAGGCTTTCACCAACTTGCATGCCTTGGTCGGCATGCTCCCTGGCCTGCACCCACGTCACGTCGGTGACGAGGGTTCTTTGAGCATACTTCACCATGCCGGTGAGTGCGGGTCGGTGAATGCGAGAGGGCCACACTGATTCGGATATCACTCGTCCAAGATGATGTCTCCGATGTGCGTTGGCTCTCCACTCCACTTGTTCCCGCCTCTGTCTCTCAGGCTAATTCCAAGCACGCATCTCTCCGTGCGTCTTTGTGACACTTTTTTGTTGTTGTTTTGTTGTTCCGTTTTCTTTGCCAATGTTTATATCTCTGAACCACAGCGGGGAATATACACTCGAGTAACAATTTGTATCCTTTAGGCGCATTTCTCTGTTGCATTTCGTTGCTAAGTTTAATCTTGCAAGAAAACTCCAGCCTGCTCCCATCTGCCCCATTTCATAATCGTGATCATGGTTGTCTTCAATAGCAGTCCTCGGACACACATGCCCCTGCATCGTTTTCCAGTTGTGTCCTTCCGACAGATTTGCAAATGTTTAGCGTGAGAAAAAAATTGCGTAAGAATAATATCACTGGGCAGGGAGGAAGGTTACCACCAAACATGGAATCACTTCACTACCTCACCTCCAGTGGGCATTCATTCCTTAGAGCATTAATTATGGCATTTAGCCCCCCCCCCCCCCTCTGCTCCGTTTTTTTCCCTTCGGGGGTATCAAAGCTTCGGAAGACACCGGGGGATTGTAGAGTTTCTTAAAACAGTTCATTGAAACGTGCGGTTTAGGAAAGTTTCCATTGCACTGCAATCCGCAATGTGTTGTCTGCGCTGGTGTCAAGAACCCCCTTTCATATCCTCTACGTTGTGTACCCGATATCGTTTTGTTATTAAAAATACTTTTTGGAGAAAAATAAAATAAGAAAAGATTACCGTTGAGTGCATTTGGTCTTTGGTTCTTTCGGTAAAAGTCACGTAGGTAGAAAAAAATAGTTGTTATAGGCACAGGGCTATTATTGAGACGCTCTGCTTCGCAGGCTTAGTCTGTCGTGATGCTGCTGCTGCTGTGTAATCCCTGTTGAGTAGTTTGTCGGTAGGAATTTATTTTTTTATTTTCTACAAATTTGGATCACGACGGCGGTCTACTCGTCCGCAATGGCGTCGGCGGATCTTTAAGCTCCACCGTGAAGAAAGACGGCGCACACGTATTATGCGGTCAGTATACACCCGCAGAAATAACTAGCGCGGTCTGCCAGAGTTGAAGGCGCTACCCATCGGCTGGGTCGTGTCAGCACCCTAAATAGTTTGTTTCTAACTCTCATTTGCTCTTTAATGCACGTGTTACTCTCTCCGCTTCACAGTGTAATTCCAGGCATCCACTTCACGATTTCATTAGATTGTATTTTGTGTGTGGCCCACATCGCAATCACCGTCCACGTGTGATGAGCCAAATTGTCCAGATTCAACCCCCGCCGTGTCGTCGCAATGTTTCATTACATTAAATGCAATCTATTTGTTTTAAATCACAAGGTGTGGCGAATCAAAGCGTCCAAAGTGTCCAATCAGGGCGCAGGCCAATCACCAAATCGCCCCCGTGTCACGTCAACACAAAGTCCAATCACGTGTCAACGACAGGGCGGCCTGCCCCATCAGGAGGACCTGCTCCCGTGGGGTCCCGTGTCATGGGGGGGTGGGGAGGGGAGGAGGGGTGGGGAGCTCCGATGAATACAACGGTTTGACCAATGGATGTGTGTGCTTTTGGTGATATTATTGTTGCATTTTACAAATGTCCAGCGCGCCTGCAGCCGCTGTGGGGAGTGGCCGTCCATCGATGTGGGAGGCTCAATAATCAGTTTTTTTTTTCCCACTGGGAGTCTACGAACCAGGCAACTGCCTGTGCTCCATGACCCTGCAACTTCATCAAGACATCACCACGTGCTTGCACACACAGGCCTGGAAGCTCGGCCCACTGATGTCAATGTGTTGATGCGGGGGTGGGAATTCATGTGTCTCTTGTCGCCCGTGTGGGGGCAAATCTGATTTCGGGCCATCCAGGGAGACTGGCATGGCTTCCCGGCAATGTTCACCCTCCGCCATAGATTACATTCACACGTCTAGTATTTTCGCTCCCTCAATTTATTCCACTTGTGTGACCACCATCCAACTCACCACACGCACTTTGTTGCGATCCCCGTTCAATCACAGGATGGCTGAAACCCGGATTAGAACCCAGGATCTCAGCGGTGCCGTCTCAACGCTCAGGACCTCCAAGCCACCCGGAGACCTCAAGCTCCCTCGTATTAATGCTCAACAGGCCAGAGCGGTAAAGCTATGGGGGGAGAGGGTGGGGTGGGGGAGCTTGCAATAACGTCCCACACTGCACACCGCATTATTAAGGCTCCGACGAGGGCACGTGCTCAACAGCGTAAACCTGCCGTCGCTATCCGGGGTCAGCGGAGTGGCGCAAGACAAGAAGAGCTGCTTCAGCCGGGCGCCATATAGACTCGCTCTGTTGTTTTCCTTCATTATTCAAAGTAGCGTCAGCGAACGGCAGCGCCGCCAAAAGGTTTTGTTTTGTAAACATGAAGAGGGGCGTGGGGGGGGGATTGCGCGCGCTGAATTGAGACGCGCACGCACGCAGCGTCAAACGCACGCAGCGTCAAACGCACGCGCGCGAGATAAAAAAGAAAATCAAACGCAGCTGCCGCGCCGTGAGCGTGGACGCCCGCGTGCGCCCGGCGCGAAGATGGATGGAGCCGCCCCAAAGCTCTGCATCGCCATGTCACCTTTATTGCCACATTAAAGCCGCACGCGTCTTTTGTTTCGTAACGAAAATTCCTCTCCTTAATCTCACCGCGGAATAGCATTTTTTACGGCGGCGTACAAAACACTCGCTTCTGGGGGTCGCTTGCACAATTTTGATTTCGGACGCAATCGGCCACCGCTGACCGGCGGCCGGATCTGAGTCGCTCGTTCGGGTGAATTCGGGCCACAGCTAATGACGGGAATTGTGGGTAAACTGACAAAGGCGCAGCCCTGCAATTGCTCACTCATGCCGGTAGGAACTCGACGATAAGGAGCTCTGAGAGTTCCTGCGAAGAGCAATTTGGCCTACTCTTCCACGCCAGCCAAGTCGTTGTGGAAGAGGTGGAAATACCCACACTTTACCCCCCCACACCTGCCAATGGACTGTGGTTTACCCATACATACTGCTGGTTGGAAAACCGAAGCGGTGAGTCCAGTGCGCTAACACGTGGCACCGCATGACCAAGAGGACCGACCCGGCGTTCAACCGCGTGCGGTGACTGGCGTACGCAGTGACCTCGATAATGACATCTTCTGGCCGGGTTAAGTTTCGTCCACCACAGTGTCCGTTCTGTGCAGTGTCTGGCGGTGACACAACTTTGATTGATTAAGGTTTAATGAACCCAGATGTGGCACGGTCGCTATAAGTTGCAGAGGTTCGCAGTTCGAATCCAGCCGGTCACGATTAATAAAACACAATCTCACTACACAATGGACACCAAAGATGCAGCGATGCCATTCAAAGAGCAGCAGTGCATTGTGTGCCGACGTCACGGTTCAAATTTGAAAACATTACTCACCAGCTACTGAATTTGGCAGACACGGCAATCCTAGTCGGCTTTCGACTGCGAAACTGTAGCAAGACTCTCCTGACGAGGAGTGATGAGACCCAGAGAGGCTTTTCTCGGTGCACAAGCGGAGTATTAAATGAAAGAGTAATGAGTCCTTGTTTACACAACAAGCACAGGTCACTCGGATGTGTTGTTCGCACCTCGCCTACCCCACGTGAAGCGCATGGCATCGGAGGGAAGTTGTGCATTTCATGTCACTGGTGACGGCCCACGCGGGCCCATATTTATACCGCGGAGCTGTTGATTTCAGGCGTGAAAGGCTCAAGTGAGGTTATTTATAACGTCCTTATTACACCTAAAATTGAGATCATACGGATTTTTTTCACCCTTTCCTCAGCAGACGAAGCTGTTAATTGCCACCACCATTTCACAGATCTGACGACAGTCATTGCCAGCGCATCCACGTGGCATTTCAATCACAGCTGACCCAAGGAAACACACAACACCCGAGCATTGTTAGGATTCCGATGACAATGTAATGTGCTTATTAACTTGAGGGGCAGGGTTTGTATATATATATTTTATTCCGTTCATTATGAGAGGATCTGGCTGGGGTATCATTAGGATGTGAACTCTGCCATTAAAATAAATTACCTACATGCTAAATCATGAATCTGTCCTCTCCGTGCGATGTCACAACCGAAAAGTGGTGATTTGAACGTAGTTATTTTGTAAAGTCAGCAATTAAATAATTCCCCATGCACCTACATTAATTTTGTGTACACAATTAAATCAATAAAATGGCACATGCAATTCATCAATTAGGATATTTGCAGTAGCCGCTACGAAGTGTTTGTATAGTTATGCACCCTTATTAATTCTCGGGCAAACTCTCGGCGCAAAACAATGACTAAACAAATGTGTCGCTGCTGCTGCAATTACAATCCTTCCAACTACTGCTGGCAGCAAAGGGACGTCAAAAGTGGAATTACGCCCACCGCTGTGGGCACTGCCCACTCGTCCACCAAGGTGGTGGGCACCATCAGCGCACACTTACACGTCTCGTTGCGCCCACGATGGCCCGGGTCCCACGACGCCACGCGTCCCCGCGTCCCCTCCACCGATAGTAGTGGTGGTGGTGGCTGGGACGCTCCCCGTGGAAAAGCCTCGGCTGCGGGCCGAGCAACCGGCCCAGCAACCAACCCCGAGCTACCATCGCTGCCGCGCAGTTCGCTCCTCCCACCGATGGGATTGTGGGCATGATTAGTCACGCGACCGAGCGGGCATCACGGCGGGGGAGGGACAACGGCTCACAATCCGACGGTTGCGAGTGAGCTCGCCGCATCATCCCTTTGGGGGGGGGGGGGGTCGAGAAAAATGAGCACCGCTTCGTGGGGAAGTCAACAGTGGCTGTGCTATGGATAGAACAACAATTTTCACCACCGGCTCAGGGCTGTAAATGGCAGAGGAGCGCCGCCTCAATGCTTGCTTGAGCAATACATCATCTTGACTTTTTGAATAACAAACAAGAAAAAGACTCCGAAACAATCGGCAAGCAAAAAGATTAAAGTTTAAGTGAAAAATAAAATCTACCGAGTGGCTATTTATAATGGCACGATGTGACCTGCAGGGGTGTCTTGTGGACAGCGTCTGGGTAGTGAAGGTGCCTGCCAAACCCGGCATGGCAGCCCGTTTGATGATTCCGGTTTTCTTTTTTCCTTCTCCCCGTTGAAGTCCACGAAATATTCACTGCGAATTCTGCGGCTCTAAAATAGACTTCTTCGGACTGTACGGAGGTCAAAAAAGAAAACACAGCATAGCATTTCTCATCGATTCTCACTGAAAGTCGGTGTGTTTCAGGCAGAGCCACGAGTTTCATAGCCTGCTCAACAAGGAAAAGAGTGGAACGTGGAGAGTCGAGATCGAGTGACCTTTAGGGTCACGGGTTTGCGGTCGCCGTAATATTGTACTTAACATTTGCTAAATATTGCTATTGATTCTGTCCAATTGCACCGGCCCTGTCGAGTAGAAACGTGATGGGCAGCGGAACCTCCAACCTCTTGCATCGAAGTGAGCATTTGCTTCCAAATTCCACTGGAATTGATACTGCGGATGATTTATATTCGTGTGAGGATTTGTGAACCGACGCGCATGTACACAGACGAATGCACATTTTATTTGTCATTAGCTACAATAAACGTCTTGGCGTGCCCGTGTGTGTGTGCGCGCGCACTGCAATTTCACAGTTTGTCTGCCATCAGCGATTCAAATTGTGATTCCATACAGTGCATGTCAAAGATTATGAATTCATTCTCACTTTGAATAATATGATAGAATTTCAAGAATTTACATCCAGTACATCAGTGGTCACGGGGGCTGATAAAAAAAATAATGGCTCGGTGATTGTTAATTGGCGAGCCGGCGTGCGCGCGTGTGTGTGCGTGTGTGTGTGTGGTAATTGGTGAGTCGGCATGTGTGTGTGTGTGTGTGGTAATTGGGATGCATCAGGATTAAATATATAAATATATAGTTTGCAGTGGCTGCCAGAATTGGTGTGCTCTTGGGAACAGAATGGAAGAGAGAGATTCATCGGAGAAAGAAGCGGCTGGGGTTTGGGGGGATCGGGGGGGGGGAGTTTGGGCCGAAGAGAGAGAGAGCTGAAAGAAACAGGCACGGACCTAAGTAAAATGGAATGGATTGCAGTCGAAGGCTGAACTGAGAAATGAGACAGAGGCGTCCGGGAGATTTGATGAGGTTTTTTTGGGAAAAGCTCACATTCATCGAGCGGCTAAGGTACATACACCCGCCATGAAAGCGACTCGGCATTGTGCAAAATCATTGCCTCTCCGGGCGCAGTCACAACAGTCACGCTTCTCGCACTAAGTGGTGCAAAAATGAAACCCCTGACAATAAGCGGCAATAATACACAATATCCTGTGAATGGCAGATTATAACAAATACGATTACGTTTAATATTTGTACGGTAATAACCTGGGAATTACCTTTAACAGCACGTGATAACAGTAACATCCCGCGATAACTGCGCATATCCCGTAATGTCTCCACTAATAACCCATTATTACCGGGCCACCATCGGGCAATTGTATCAACCCACGGGGAACACAGCAAGCGAGCTTATTTAAAACCCATTGCCATTTGGTATGGCGACGGTGTTGGGGAGTCCTTCGTCCAGCAGTGGATTAATCACGGCTGACAATAATGACGACGACGACGACCACGATGTTGTTTGCACGCCGCAGCAAAGGCTCGCGGTTCCCGATGCGTTCCAAGAATTTCGTTGGCGGCTCGCAGCTCGAGCGCGCGTTCCCCCCGGCGTCCGAAAGCCTCCGCAGCCCGGCGGCAAGCGGAGAGTCGTGGGAGCCCGGGCAGAGATCGCGGCACGTGGCACCGGCGGTGGCCACGCGACAGCTGCCACGGCGCCCGTCAGGCACGAATTTCCAGGCGTGAGGTGCGACCCGAGGCTGGCGTTCGATGGCACTTCCTCGCGTTCTTGGGCAGCGTGGTGCGTCGAATGTGTGTGTGTGTGCGTGTGTTTTTTTTTGGTTCAGCCTGCCGTTTTCCGCAGCGTTCTATTTCTGGCCGCAATGCAGCGAGGTAGGACAATCAATATACAAGAGCACTACACTGACATACTCTAATGCACAGGAGAAAGATGGGAGGATTAATATCATCAGTTACAAGTGCGCGGTTTATTTACTTGTTTTTTTACGTATTCATTCACTTGCGCGTTTGAGCAGTTTATTTGTCCAAGCATGTTGCAGAAACGTGACGCGTCTGATTTACTGGGTTGTTTTCCTAGCGCGGCAGGGTCAAAGGCCGTGACAGATACGAGAGGCGAATTTTATACAATTTTATAATGTATATTCGCAATGTCTTACACGGGCCTGGAGCAGTATAATTAATTGCAACATGTTAAGATAAATTACTTAACGTGAGCGCGACATACTAGGATGTTCGACAAGAAATCGTTACGTATGGAGCAAAGGAATGGCTCACATTTGGATGACGTTTAAGCGAATGTCGACGGCTCACGTGGATTTAACATGCGCGCACACGCGATCACACCCACACGCACACACACACACGCAGACACACACGCGCACACACCCAGATACACACGCGCACACAAAAGATAAAGACCCCCCGTATAGCCTTAACGGACTCTTGGGGCAAGTGCTGTTAGCGAGCACCTATGAAGGCCGGAACGGTACACGAGGGGGTGGGTGGCCAGCACCACGCGCGACCGCCTTTGTCTCCCCAGTGGCGATATTTACACGCCGCCACAAGTACTCATTTCAGGCTGAGTCGACCTAGGGGAGTCCCAGGGCCGGTTCAGATAATCGTCACTGGTGTTGGCCGTGAGCGGGAATCGAACCCGGGTCGCCAGGTTCATAGCGCAGCGCGCTAACCGCTACACTACCGCTCCCCCCCGCGCACACACCCAGACACACACGCGCACCCACCCAGACACACACGGCACACAAGCACGCATCAAGCAGGCAAGTGGCGTTGTCATTTTGAGGAACGTATCACCGTTTGCTCTGTGTTACTTGAGTACCCTAAGCTTCGTCGTAAATCGCTTTCAGGACAATTCAAACCGCAGCAGCATAAGCTAAATGATTTGGAAAATTGTTTATAAAATGTCATATCTGTTTCGTAATTTTCGCAGCGTCTGAACGTAACGTTCTATATACGTTGTAGAAAGCTACAATAAGGACCACCAAGTGCAGCGAAAAACAACAAAAAGTAATTGCGATAAAAAATATAAATAAATAAGAAAATCCGTGCAGATATATGAAGGGTGTGGGCTGGTTGGCTGGAGGCAAGAAGTGATATAATGCAAACCAGGTCTTTGGGTATAAATTTATTTTACCATCGTGGCATGTGGAAAAGTTATTATGTTTTATGTTGTAACCACTGGGGCATTCGAGCTATCTGCATGCCCTGTGGTCTGATCGACCACCCTGCCAGCCTCTGAGTTCACCACATTCCGAGGACCGCCACATTCTCGGCTCCCAAATTCCATTTCCCGTCGGATTTTTTGTTGTTGCCGCTGTGAAGCTCTCCGTCCCATCGTTGTTTTCGAGTCGTCCCGAGTGTCGCTGGGCACGGCTTGCGATGTTTGTGCAGCACGTTGTCTGGAGTTTTTCCAATTAATTGCATAGGAGAGCCAAAACTACATCCTTCCAAACGGTCGGTCTCTACCAGCACGAGACGCAACGTAAGAACTTGGGACCGATGTATTTGTGAAGAGGTGACATTTTGGTGGCGATGGTAAAATGCACGGTGATTTTGTGAGGACCCCTCTTGCAAAGAACGGACACATATATAATTCTCTCTCAAGTCCGGGAGGAAAAGAAAACGAAACTTTAAGTGCACGGCTTCATTTAAATCGGGCTCATTGTAAATTCTTGGCGTACGCGCCGAGATTAGGTCACCCACTTGAATGACGCGTGAGGATGTCTTTTTAAAGACATTTAAATTTAAAAAAGAAACGGGACAGATAAAGGTGGATAATTATTCTCCAAATGTCCCCGATGCATGCAAAGAAATCTTGTAATGCAGCTACTCCTGGTAATTACTTTATTATAATGCTTGCACATGGACGCTGACAGGGGCTTCGCTTCAGAAATGCTCACCAACGGAGTCAAAAACGCGCTGTAAATCTGGATGCATTTTTCATCATTTGAATGGAAAAATGGCTCTGTAAAACACGTCCTTAATGCACAAGCGAGCACAGTGTTTACCCAAGCCTGAGCACTGGACGAGATATATTGAGCACAAAGCCAATCAGTAATTTGATCTCGCCTGCCACTGTTTGTGTGCGATGAGGCTGTGAGGCGGGGGTCGGTGCGTTACCAGATACCGACGCAAATTAATTTGAGCCTCGGTTGGATGGCGGCCGATCGCGCGTTCCGGCACGGCCTGCCGCGCACTCCGCGTTCTCCGATGGGCGCCGCGGTGGCTAGGAGATGTCAGCTGCCTCGCCTGGTATACAGGAGGTCGTGGGTTCGATCCCGACCCTGACGCCTGCTGTGCATTTGGAGTTTGCTTGTTCTCCCCGTGGTCTCTCATCATCATCACGGTGGCTAGGAGATGTCAACTCCCTCGCCTGGTATACAGGAGGTCGTGGGTTCGATCCCGACCCTGACGCCTGCTGTGCATTTGGAGTTTGCGGTGTCTCTCTCTCATCATCATCACGGTGGCTAGGAGATGTCAACTCCCTCGCCTGGTATACAGGAGGTCGTGGGTTCGATCCCGACCCTTATGCCTGCTGTGTATTTGGAGTTTGCTTGTTCTCCCCGTGGTCGCGCGGATTTTTCTCCGGGTCCTCCAGCTTTTCCCTCCACATTTAGAATCAACATCACGCATTTTCAGTATGTGGCCGCTACATATTTTTGCAATGATAAGCCACTTCGCTGAGCTATCGTTTGTGGCCAAGTCGCTTCTGAAATTTAAACCGCTCCTGGGCCACCGTCCTTTCAGCAAACCCACACTGACCGATGTGGTGATGTATGATGAAATAACCACACAACTGACACTCCACGGGGAGGCCTTCATTAAGCAGTTGATCTACGTTTGTTGAACTTCCTTCGCACCGTACGTAGCCAGTGCATTGACAAAGGGTTATTTAAAAAAAAATCTAATTTTATATATCGAGAAAATTGGTACGGCAAAACTACGTAAATTAAAATATAAATGAAGGTCAGCCTGTGCATGGTCCATCATGGGGGTTGTTTGACCGTACTTCACCAAGCTGGTCAGCACAGATTGATGCAAGGAGGGAACGGGCCCATACGAGTTCACATGTCACCAACTGATGAGAGCCGAGGCAGGGAATTGAACTCATGGTGCCAGGTTCGTGGTGCAGCGCACTGACTGCTGTGCCACTGCTCTACCATAAAAGATAAAATTCATGTAAAAAAATTGCATGCACGCACACATATGATCAGACTGAAATCCCACAATGTGCTTGGATATTGGAAACGATGTTTCATCTCTGATGTTTGCTAAGTTATGTTCATTTGAAATGGAAAGCAGCCCTCACGTTGTGTTCCACACACCTTCGCCGGTTTAATTCGTTAACATTTCGACGAACTAACTAACAAGCTTCCACTCTTTTTCGATTTAAAGCTTTCGTGACTGCAGGGATTCACATTTTTGGTTCTTTCGATAAAGTCACGTAGAAGCGAAATAATAAAATAATAAAAAGAAAACATAATAAAATAATAAAATAATAAACTAATTATTATAAATATATTATAATGTTTTATTTTTTTATTTTATTATTTCCCTTCTACGTGACTTTACCGAAAGAACCAAGAAGAAGCTTCCACTCTTACCGAATGCCTTTAATGAAAATCAGTGGGGGGGGGGGGGGGGGGGGTGGGGGGCGAGCAGGGGTTCACAATAAATTAGGGACAGCGCGAACCTGTCCAAGCGAAGCGCGGCTAACACAACACATCTTTTTTCCGCAGGGCGAAGGTTGCACTCACATTCTACTGAGCACACACAAACCCACTGCACCCGTTACTTATGAATCACGATTTCATGAGATCCAAAAGGGAGGGAGTTGTCCTCTGGCGTGAAGAAAAAATACCCACTTGAAGGGGGAAATGGGTTGTGGCCCACAAAATCTAATGGGAAAGCAGTGACCCTCCCGCAAAAAAAAACCTACACGTGAAAGGAAAAAAAATGAAAGGGTAACTGGCGCCGTCTGTCCATTGCCACGTGAGCTATCGACACGGCCGAAGCTGCTGCCGTTCTCTGCAAACCCTCCGCCCCCCCACCCCGCTCGCCCGCTCTACGAAGGCATGAATCACCGCGCTGTGGACGCGTGCCAGTCAGATCATCCCCCCCGCCCCATCCGGCTATGCCGCGACCTCGGGCTCGTCTCGTTTAGTATGCGTTTGTTGCGCTCGCAAAACTGCCGACAATACCTATTAAGAGATGCTTATCCGCCAAATGGGGTTAAAACCCTTTGAGCTCACCTCAAAGCAGATGCGTATTAGCGTTCGCCAGACCCCGTCCATTTATGGCCTCTAAATAGGGTATTCCCAAGACGGGGTTTTTTTTTGTTTTATTTTATTGGACAATGGAGTGTTTTCAGGACTTCAATCTCCAAGAGTAATCTCTTATCATACATATATTATGACTCACGCAGCGTTCTCGCCCGCCCGTAATGCACCCTTCAGGTCTCGCGTCTGAACGCTGTCGAGCCGTGATGTGCACTGGCTGTAAGGTGCGAGATCAGTGTTAAAAATTATTCCCAGCGGAAAACACAAGAGGCATTAACCGCTCATGCTGCACATAGCCCTCTGTAATCACCACTTACAAAATAGGTCACCCGTGTACACGTGGCTTCGTGCCTGCGCGGGATAACGCCGAAGTTAAGCCCGCAGAGAGAGGGGTTAGAGGTCATGAAGTTTGGGGGTGGGTGGGGGTGGGAGAGGTTTCCTTGTCGATGGTGACACCACTTTCAGTGCTACACTGCGGCGCTCGAGATAAGCTGGCATTCTGAGCATTTCGACGCATTAAAAATACCAGTTACGCGTGGCCATTTGAATTAAATTTCGCAATAACACGCGTGGCGAATTCGCCGCACAGCTTGAGTCCGCCGCGACGGAAGTAATCGGACGGGTGCGCTAGGGCGAGAGAGCGGTCAGGTGACCCTCGCTGCTGTACCGCCAAACTCATGCGTCGGCCTGCCTTTGCTCTGGGTAATAAATAACGAAATCAACGTTCGTGGAGGATTGTTATCGAGAGACCGTCTTGGGATGTCATTCTCATCCTTTTAACTGTTTTAGATTTGAAGTTTTCGTGATTGCAAGGATTCATACTTTTTGGGTTTTTTCGGTAAAGTCACGTAGGTGAAAATAAATGAAATGAAAACACAAGCGTCCGTCATCGGTTGCGGACAACCACAGCGAGAGAACTATCGCTGGCGTATGCCGAAGGGATGGTTGTGAAGAGGGATTATATACCTGGGGGGGAGGGGGGGAAGTGGGCGGGGCTAGAAGCGAAGGTAGAGATAGATTACGTGGGGGGGGGGAGGAGAAACTTACTCTGCTGTTGTCTGTGTTTTTATTGTAAGTTCAGCTTTTTTGTTTTGCTTGTTCGGGAGTCCAATGTGACATTGCAGTCGAAGTGTGTGAGGCGGCTCTCGGTGACGCATGCCGTGTGAGATGGCATTCCCGAATGCGAGGCGTTTTGAGAAATGACTCACGGCTTCAAGGTAACGTTACATTTCACCCCCTGAAAAAAAACATATTTCTTACTTAGTGTCAACATTGGAGTAAATTACTCAAGAGAGCCAAATCTGATGCGGAGTGATGGCCACCCTTCGTGTGCAGCGCTGTCCCCTTGCCACGAGCATAACGAGTGCCAGCTCTTTCCAGCACCGTAGCTGCATTGTTAGAGACGAGCTTCAGACATTTAAAGTCGCAACATTCGCTCCTGTCCAACGAAACCATAAATGGCCTTGCGAGAAATAAAAAAAAATATGCGGTGTTGAAACTGGAAAGGAGCATTTTTAGTTCAAGTACAATATAGATTGCAGGGTACATTTCAAACCGTGCTGCGCATGCATTTTAAGCTTTTGTGCCCTTGAAATTACCAGCAAATGCATTGTGTCATGTGACTAAGAAGCTGCTACAGCTGCAGATGTAGGGATATAGATGAAGTGTGCTCGATTAGTGAAATATGACATTTCAGCAAAAAAAAATAAACAAGAGTGGATAAATGTTGAGTGGCGCAATATTGGATTTGCAACATCCCGATCTTCGTCGTTTGTGATGAATACGACTATTTTACATGTATTTATCCAGGAAAGCCGCACTGCATTGTAAGACTCATTTTCAGGAGGGTCCTGCGTTGTTGTTATTCTTAAGATGTGAGAGGAAACTGAAGGGAGAAATACTGGTCCCATACAAATGGAAACGGATGGCCAATAACCCACTTGCTGTCCTGCCTTCTCCTGGTGGACCAGGGATGGTCACCTACTCGACGCTCACGTTAAGGGAGTTTCACAACATTTGAGCGATCCGCCAACCCTCACTGACATCAATGGCATTACTAATTAACGTAGCCTACGTGTTCAACTAATTCATGTATATTCACGATGACTTTCCTAACAATCAAATCACTCGAAGACGTGCCCGATCCCAATGAATCCCGGAAACTCAGCAGACTTGAGCAAGGTTAGTACGTGGATGAGTGACCACCAGGGCTTGCCAGGTGTTGTAGGCGTGGGACTGCGAGATGTGGCCAGGATTTGCCGCGACTGAGTGTCACCCCCCTCGTATGCGTGCTGGGTTGTCTCTGGGTGCCCTAGGTTTATCCCCACGTGAAGCAAAACGCTCATTAACGGAATTAGCAAAACATCCCAATTTTAGCATCACCCTCCTGCAAGAAAATCTTGAGACTTGGAGAACGTTTGCTTTGGGAGGATCAATAATTGGCACAAATGTCACCGTCGTCGTTGGCATATGAATGACGAGATTGAAATTCGGCACCATGAAAGCCACGGTGCGTTTGGTTACATGACGTCTCTGGCATGGGACGTTCCAATGCAATACAAACAAACGGGCCTTGTGGGTACATTTTCTTTAAATTGGCAAGTTAATAAGCAAAAATCATGAAAACCAGCAACCATAATGCCTATAGCCACTGACCACCCTAGAAACATCGTAACAGTTTTCCGGTGGAGTGGGCAATGTTAACAAAGAAACAGCAGATGGCAAAACAATTATGGTTCTGTGTACATAAACGTGTTTGCATCGGATAGTCGGAGTATTTCCAAACTCAAACGCTTCATGTATCATTACAATAATGCTGATTGTAATGATTTTCAGCGGGTCGATCCACTGCTGCATTAAGGCCTCGATCATTGGGGTTAATTTGACCATACTTCACCACACTGGTCAGTGTTGGTAAGTGGGGGGGGGGGGTCTGGTTCATAAATCAATTGCCACTGTGGTCAGTCAATTAAACTCTTGTTTTTGCTCGTGTTGGTTTGCACATTCCCTCCGCCCTGCCAATGTCCTGTAATTGCCGCCACTGCCGATGGTCTTGGGCTGTGGTCACCCTCAAAGGGGGCCTCATCAGCTGAAATAATAAAGTGTGAGTCTGAACTCTGGTCACCAGGTTCAGAGCATTGCGAGCTAGCCACCGCGCTCTTCTGCCATTATCAAATAGCATTTTCAATGTTCACGTTGCAAATTTGCCTCACGGGGCTGTTATCGTGATACATTTTCAAAAGGATTTGATCTACCCAAATATGTTTTCGGGCTAAAGGAGCGATGCCCTGCTACATTAACTTAAAAGAGGAATCTATTTTGGATGATTACTATCGTATTTCAATGGCGCTGATATTGAGTCATGAATTTTCATTTTATTTCAGTCAGGTCATTACAGAAAATAATAAATCTATAACAAATCACGCTTATTATGTACATCATTAGACCATCTTCTACTGCACATGCACACGCATAACACTGTGTACACCAATATACGCGGTTGAACACGCGGAGCTAATGGGCTGCGTGTGAGTGGTGAGAGAGGCAATACAGATGACAGGACTTACAGTCAGCCTCTCAATAGCATGCTGGCAATAATGGGCCGCGCATTTCCTATGCTGCTACACATCCAAGGCCAGCTTTCTCTGGTGTTGCTGCACGTCTCTAGGTGTGTGTGGGCTTTTAAAATAATAATAATAAATAAACGTGGCCACCAGAGCTAATAGACTTTCTGGCGTTTGAGAGAGCCCGCGATCGATAGTGCATTTGCTTTGTTTAAAAACAGACTTACCGGGTGGCCTCCCGCTGCCAGACCCCCGGCCCCTCCCATTTGATGGGTAATTATTCGACGACGCGTTGCAAGACGTTGGCCCGTACGCCTTGAAGGCGGCCGGGTCCCGCGAGCGGCGAAGGCGGGTTGCTCATCACCGCACCTGATGCGGCGGCCGACGTGACGAGAGGCACGCCGAGACGCGAAACGGGGCTTTAGGATGCCCGTGCAAAGTCCATTTGTAACCATTGAACATCGCGCAGCCGCGGCGTCTTGCGGGCTGCTCGACGCGGCGGGTTAAATGGCGACTCGGCGGTGTTTTATGTTCTGAAGGACACGCGGTGGGAACGTGTTCTCTTCGGGCGCTCTTCGTGTCAAGCGATTCCTGCTATTGTACCTCGGCGAGCTTCACCTGCTCATGAATAAACAATGACGATGATGATTGTACGGGGGGGCATGTCAGCCGCTGGCAAGAAGGGAAGGCCCTTTCAACGATATGCATGGCAGTAACCCGAGGTCATACTTGGATAATAATATGCATTCCAACAGGAGCCTGCGTTGGTGCAGGTCACCGGGCGCACGTGGATAATTACGTCTCTTGGACGATTAGAAATTCATGAATGTTTCGCGCAAACCTTTGTCCAGGGCGCCGTTTTTTCCTCACAGCGGCTCTGGCGGAAGCGTGCGTTGGAGCCGGAATGTAATGTGCCAGTAATGACCCGACGGAGACTGAAATTATAGCCGGCAATGAAGAGGATTCCTTAAGCTTTAGGCAAAAACCATTAAGAAAGGTAATTTACTTGTTTGTGCAGAGCGCAAAATGCCGCAATCAGGTGAGGTCTGGGATTTGCTTTAATGATACAGGATGAGAGGTCAACGCTTCTTAATGCGGGTTTCCCCACAAGACCCATACGCATGCGTTTATGATAAACACGGAACCACAAACCAATCCAGCATTCTGTGCTTATCTCAAACCCATCACTCTATGTGACTGCTGAGAAAACCCATCACAACAGGAACACGCGTGCAGGCTCGAGGGAAAAAAAAGCAGATCTAACGACACACTTACGGGCCACACGTTCAGCTCCGTCGAGCTGGTGGTTTAGGCAAGGCTGAGAGCACTATACGTACTGCGCGGTGGTCACACGCACGCAAGGCATTATGGGAGTTGTGCCTTCCAATTGTTTGCGAGCAGCGCACCTCCGTTGTGTGTCATCAAACCGCTCGATGATTGTCAGTGTGAGATATTCCAGGGATGCCATTTCCTCAAGCCTGTATGGAAAATATAAAATTATAATAGACGGCTGCTGATGCTGTATTTTCAATCAAAGGGCAACCAGGCTTAACATATTTTCATTGTGCCGGCTTGTATTTAAAGCTCCTATATGCATAGAATAGTATATGCAGTATAAGATATAGTCCATGTATATGATTAACTGCACGTCCACCCTGGAGATGAAGCGATTAAATTGGTCGGTGCAGAGGTGCTACGTGGATTATTACGTCCCATGACCATGAGAGAAGACGAAACCTCATCCAGCTGTGGATTGACCATGGCGGATGATGATGATGCTACTTAAAGGCACTGGTTCGGTTGTGTTGGCTTTTGACGTCACATTATTTCAAATCCCGTGAGAAAACTCGTCAAAAGAATAACACGTAGATTTCGCGACCAATATTATCCATAATAGCAGGTTTTGGGTTAGATCACGTAAATATAAATGTGTCGTCCGCCTGATGATGCTAGTTGTAATTAATGGCAAAACGTCGTCCTCGAATTGTAAATGGTGTGGGTTCATTCTCAAACACACCCGTGTGCCGAACTAGTAACGAATTGACATGTTTAGTTTAAGTGATAAACCTTACTAATTGGCTGTGTCGGGTGGTGGTGGGTTTAACGACACATTTATATTTACGCGATCTCACCCAAAAACCTCTATTATGGATCGTTAAAGGTAGTTGCCAAATATCTGAAATCATATTTTAATTGGCACTCTTCAAGACTCCCCCAAATATATTTTCGAATACCTAGGTTCAAAGCTAAATAAATGAATAAAATTACCGTCCCAATATTGCTATGGGCAAGATTTTTTTTAAAGAAGGTTTACTCATTGTAAACATACTCGACTATATTCGTGCCAAATTTGAGCTCCAACGGCCTTCGAGAGCATCATGAGAATTTGCATCACTCACTGACTCAGTGGCTCGCAAGGTACTGTATACGTAGACAAAACCTCAACACATTCGTCAACGACACTATGCCCTTAAAAGAAAAACACATATATAATCGGCGACGTTTCGGGGAAATGGTCGTTCTTCATAGCACATATCGTGTTGAGCTTCTTTTCTTATGTGCTCGTGAGCACGACTGGCAACGCAACAGCCACTGGTTTATGCGTGTGTGTGGTGTGTGCGTATGTGTGCGTGTGTGTGGTGTGTGCGTGTGTGTGTGGTGTGTACGTGTGTATGGTGTGTACGTGTGTGTGGGGAGTGTGTCAGTCGACCCGTGGCACCCGGGTCTGTCCCGTGACCCCCTGCCAGCGGGCGTTCGATTCTTCACGTGGCCTCAACGTGCACGTAGCCTGGCACAAGCGTCGTGGTGACGTCACCGCCACTTAGTGGCGAATGGCGGTTGTTGTTGTTGTGGGGAGCTGTAGTGTAGCGGTTAGAGCTGCGCTATGAACCCGGCGACCCGAGTTCGATTCCCGCTCACGGCCAACACCAAGTGACGATTATCTGAACCGGTCATGGGCCTCCCCTAGGTCGACTCAGCCTTAAATGAGTACCTGGTTTGGTGTGTATAAACATCGCCACTGGGGAGACAAAGGCGGTTGGGCGTAGTACTACCATTCCACAGCACTTGCCCCAACAGTCTGTTAAGGCTACACGGGGGAATCTTTGTTTTGTGTTGGTAAATACGTGCGTATATTTATCACACGTGGTACGTGTGGCACAGCAAGTGGCAGCGGGGGAGAGTTGTCCCCCCCCCCCCACCCTCTTTGAGTAACGTGCTCCCACAGCAATCATGGCACGCGCCCTGGCACTGCCAAACCTGAAGCTGGCGCCATCTTCACCTGCGACGAGCCGAGAGATGAGTAACAGCGGGGGTGCTCTCGCTGCTCGGACAAAGTGCCTCTCCAAAGTGCCGCCAATTCTCAAGTTCGTGCGGGTTGCAAGGATCCCAGGAGCACGTGCAGCACACGCGCTCGCTTAATCGCTCCGTCTCCCCGCTGGGCATCCTCTCGGATCGCGTCCCATCCCGCGGCTCCGTGTACGCACGGCACGCGTCTCGTGACAATCCGTTGCTATTCACACTCTGTGTCGATTTACGCTGCGTGTATTCACACTGCGTATTTATCGACAACTCAATGCGCAATCTGTATTGATAAACTGTCTCTACTCGCACCGAGCAACCGAATGTCTCTTGTAAATCTCTCAGCTCCGGCGTGCTTATCTCTCAACTGCATTGCGTTGTTGTTGTTTTTTTACTTGTTGACCTGGGTCAGCTTGCAAGAGACTCGTCGTCTCAATGGGTTCTCATTTGGAGAGCTGCATTCAATCAATCAATCAAAATATGATTTTGCTAATTGCTGTGTGTCATCGAAGAATTTTGCCGGTTTTTTTTCTTTCTATCTCAGGAGGGCAGCCCTGTGTACGAATACCTCTACGGGGGGGGGGAGCGGACGCCACACCTCCTGGTGGGTATTTCAAAGTGCTTTTCAATTTGCGATTTTAATCTTCGCCGCTCGCCATGACAGGTCCGCTTGTGCATAGCGATGACTCCGCGTGATGAAAACCATTTCAGCGTCGTTATTTCTTATCGGGGAGGTGGGGGGGGGGAATCTAAACTTATTTTAAAACATCGCATGCGGTTGATAAATTAAATGTAGCCCAACTTATCTATCCATTCGATAACAAGGAGACCTTTAGAAAAAGAAAAACAACATGAAACACAGGTACCCTGCGGGATTGAAGATGGAATTGCTATCGGGTAAACAGAGAAGACTTCACGCTTGACTGCCAGAAATGTTCGGTGATTATTTATCTCTAAATAATGTTGTTCTGTTTTGAAATTGTACGCTTGTAAAATGATCATGGGGCACGATTGGGGAGAGAAAAATCATCAGCACTTAAAATTAGACGCAACCTGCTTCTCAATGCATCTCGAGATAACTGTGGATGTATCCCTGGCCGTGCCATCAGCCACGCTCGTATCGCTCGTGCTACCGTGGTGCGGTTCAGTTATTTGCGGGCTCCTCACTCGTCGAGGGTCCGTGACTCGGTGCCCAGGGGTCACGGTTACTTCAATAAACAAAATAATAAAGACGCAGCGGGTTCTTCACCGTCTTCATTTGCAACGTGCTTTTGTTTAACATTGGCACATTCCAACCCCTACACCCACCCCCCCCTATTACCGCAGAATAATAACCTAGAGCTGACTGCATGCGAGGTGGAATATCCACGATTGATATATATATGAACAAAACTTAAGAGTCGGTCGTACGAAGAGGACGGCAGGAAGATGTTCAGCCTGGACTTGAACCGACGCAGGATAATGGAGAACACGGATCGCTGGGGGAAGGGAGTTCCAGACCATGGGGGGCAGAATAGGCTGGATTATACGTAGATTATGTTGTTACACGTTAATGTTATCATGCATAGCCCTTTGAAGAAAAAAAAAATAACCTTAACGTCTGTATTCACTAAACGCAAGAGGCAGCTGTTGCCCTTTTACTTTTGTGAAATTTCAGCAGAAATGTTTTTAACCCATCTGCCCCCCCCCAAAAAAAAATCCATTAAAAAATGTAAATTAATTAATTGATTGTTCAGCTGAACAACTTTTTCCTAAAACTTGGACACCCGAGTTTAAGGCGTAATTACCGACGGTGTGCCACAAAGGGCATGCTGAATTCCTTTACAGAAAATTAATGCGCTGTCTATTAGCAAGATGTTAGGCTATTAGGACCGGTATATAGCGTACATGAGCTCTTCTCCAAATCCAATTAGCGCCGAAGGATGGCAGCCAAAGTACGATCCGACGTCCTGACATTTAGGACACCATTCAGCTTTTCACATTTTTCTCCTAAACCCTGAAAACTCGAGTATTTTTTTTTTACAATCATTACAATTTAAACTAACACATCCCCCCCACGCCTTCCACTCCGCACCCCTCCTCCACCCCGTCAGCCTGCCATAACCCTTTAAATAACCGACTCTGCTGTTCACAAGGTGCAAAAACACACACACAAAACGCGGTACTTCAAAGAGAAAAAAAGCGACCTGTCACATAATTGTCGCAACGCTGCTGCAGCCGAGCCACGTGCTTCGGGCGAGAAGAGATCACGCGCGCACAACAACAACAAAGGACGACATCGCCGTTCAAGAGGGGTGTTTTTTTGCACGCTGAGAGCCGCGGTGGCGGACGACCGCCGGCAGCCACCCCTCCCCTTGATGCCTCCAACCGCATCTTGTCCGCGAGCCGCCACGGGTACAGTCGGCCAGGCCACGCCGCGGTAGGGAGATTGTTCCACGAGCCTAGAGATGGGGTTTGGGGGGGGGGCAGAGGAGTGAGGAGTGAAGCGGCGACGACGCGAGTGCGATCGGCCAAGCACCTCTGATTGGCACGGTTGGCTACGTACGGTGCGAAAGTAGTCCAACATCCATACCGTACATACTTGCGTCGCGCATGGCTGGCACGGAGGTCCTACTCGTAGAGGCTGGAGAACAAGCAGCGGGTGCGGCGCGTGCAGCTGCTTGCTCGTTGCTCACGCCCCTGCTGGCAGAAGGGCCTCATGCTCGGCGGACATCGGATGGTGTTTGGTCTGCTCTTCCATTTTGACTCGAGGCGTTGGTCGAAGCGGGCGTACCCACACTTTATCCCGCGACAATCGACCGGCCGATGGAACAAGTGCGGGTGTAGTCGTTGGGTGTAGGGAGCCAGTGGCGAGGGGTTTTGGGGGTCGATTTGAAAGAAAGAAAAAATTGCGCCACTGTTGAAACTGCGCCACCAGAAGATGAAATTGATCCGGTGACCTCTGGATTGCATGTCCAGGGTGCTGACCTGACGCCACGGAAGCTCCTGCAGAGGCTGTAAACTCGACTACAGATCCTTGCGACGGAGCTAGACATGGGGCTGAAGCGAACGCGACAAGCAGAATGGCAACAGGTGCCCGGGTCTCTTTGCTCGTTCAAGCAAACTGGGACGCACGCAATATTCTGATTGGCACCACGCACAATACATAATGCCAATGCATCAGTGCAGATATGTGGCGATCAATACCTCATTGTATCACATCCGTAAAATCATCATCCGGCTGAGTTGTCTATTCCAAACGGCAAACTTATATGGTGCACATTTATATTCATGCCTTTCATCAGGCACCGCTATTGATCAGACCCTCGCTTGCTTTGCCTCTGAACTGCGTCGAGGCAGAGAAGGCCCAGCCTGCCCGAGAGAAAAATTTAGGATCTGATATTTTGCCTTGAAAACGCCATCTAAATCGTGCTACATGGAGATCAAAGTGCTCCCCGGCAGACAGCGCCCAGAGCAATGCCAGAATAGATTGCTGACAGCTCTACAATGTTATATTTAATACCCTGCAGCAAAGGAGGCAACGTCGCTTACAATGCGCTGATGGTGGTCCGCGCGAATCTCATCTGTGCCGAGCGCACGCTCACGACTCGGCCCGCGCCGCTTCGGGGACTGTTTGTTCATCTGCTCCGGGCGTGCTGCGTTTCGCTGATAGATAAGAAGTGCGATGTTTGTTTCCCGTCTCAAATACCGGCGGGGCAGATTGGCGGGGGGGGGGCATCCGGTTGTAATACGGTCGGCGCTAAAACGTGTAGCCGGCTGATTAGGGCGCGAACGTGGTGATAGGGGGGGGAGGGGTGATGTGTCAAGTACCAGCGGGGACGCATCACACACAACGGCGCGACCGCGCAGAAACGGAAAAAAACCAAACCCATTGAGCGGAACGTTTAAATGGTGACGTTCACGGCGGGGAGAACGCACGCGGAGGGCGCCGAGGTCAGAACCTCTGGGGCACCACCACGGCCCGGCCGGACCCTCGCACGTGGCAGAGGGGTCACGGGGGGGGGGGGGGGGGCGCTGTTGTGGAAGGGGACTTGCCGGAACTGAATTGTTACTTCCCACCACGGTAAAAATAGCTCGCACGTGCGTTCACTACACATTGATGAATACGGATGATTACAGTAAGATTCGTGAACACGAAATCTATGGCGGTGGATTGAAAAAAAAATTGCGTCAAATATTTTACCACTGCACAAACAGACATCATATTGCAAGAATCGATGGCCTTTTAAATAATGCAAGATAATGATTTTTCAGCGCTTTATCTATCCACTGACTAGATGGAGGCTTCTCCAAATCTTTTGGTCAAAGGGGTTGTTTGGTTATACTTCACCACACTGGCCAGTATGTATTGGTGAAGTTGGTGGGCTGGGGTCGCCCAGGACTGGTCCGGATGTCACTCGCTGCTGATGTTAGTCATGAATGGGAAAGTGAGCTCGGGTCACGGGGTTCTTAGTGAAGTGTGCGAACCACAGGACTCCTACTCCATCCCTCAATGTGCATTGTATATAAGAAATATGACGCAGTACATATATGCGTGCTGTATCATTGTTCTGTGTACACGTTTTTGTTTGTTAAGTTTTTGAGTCAGCTGGGCAAAATTTGGCAAGGACATAGCCCACTTGTCACCCCAGCATCCGAACAGCAGAGATTATGAATATCCTTTGACTCATCACTCTAACAACGACAATTATTTTTTTACATATATTTAAGAATGCACAATTGAAACAATAAATAACAAATATAGAATTGAGAATAATAAAAAATAAGTTAGACTCGTATCAATGATTATCATACTCAATTGAACACGTAGGCTTTCGCGACCAATATTATTCTTAATATAAGTTTTTGGGTCAGATCGCGTTATTTATAAATGTGTCGTAACCCTCCACCACCCGACACGGCCAAACAGTAAAAAATGTGTCACCTTTTTTTTTTCAAAGGACAAAATAATTAACTTCTTCTTTTATCATGCTCCCTGTATTTATTGTTTTGTTTGGCGCGTGTAGGTCACATATTTCCCTTCGTGTTCTCTGATTGGCTCCCACTGCATCATTGGTCTTGACCTTCGGCCAGCATGTCTTTGAGAGCAATGGGTTCTGCCAAAGCCTTCCCTTACCCTTTCATAACAGTGAATATGTTTCTAACTTGTGTGAGCTCTCTGATCCCCGCGTTCCTCCGTCTCTCGGTGCAATTCTACGCATGCGCATTGCCACGAATCAGTGTGTACTCTTTCAGATTTCTCCACCTTCTCTTGGCCCATGTCTTTGTTTCCAATACGTATGTCAGAGCGGCTAATACTCGAGGTTTAAACCCCCTTCATTCGGGCCCACGGCTATGTGACTGTGCATTCCACAAGCACACCGGCCCCGTGTCGTCGCTTGTGACTCTGGCCCCTTAGGTACACAGTGCTCGGTTGTGGTTTGGTCTTTGGTCGTGTTTCTCCAGCAGATATTTTTGTTTGTTCAGTGAAGTTGACGTATGCGACTTTTCCCCCAGACATCGAAATTCATCTCGAGGCCAATTATCGCAGCCTTCACCCCTTTGTTCACTACGCGTGCAACGCGCGGGGTTTTCTCCCGTTGCTCGTTTCAACGGCTGCGTCATCGGCAAATACGAGTCGGATTAACACAAGGTGCTTCAATAAAATGTTAACACTTCCGAGAATTTGCAACAACGCCACGAGAAATGTGCCTCCAGGCTCTGGACTACCACCTGGAGAAGACTCCATGTCTTTTTGCAGCTATTAACATACATTTGTTATCATGTTCCAGTGTATTATCCGTTATTTTTCTAATTAAAACGATAGTCCCATATAAGTGTTAACAGTTTTTTAAGCACCCTGTATATCCTCCGTTTACCGCGGTGCATGTTTTTTCTCTCAATCCAATTTCCAAGAATAAAAAAAATATTCGAATGTCACTGTGAATAACTATCACCGCTACATTAAACCAAATTATATTGTATTGTATAATTATATTCAATAATAATACACTCGGCAAAAGAAATGTCCCAACACATTACAATTAACAGCGGCCGGCTACGCACACACTGAGATTTTTCACACGTGAATTATACCGGTAATTACGGGTCCAATTAAATTCAATTTCGCCACGCTATTGACCGAGACATCTTGACAAAAAAAAAGAAGCCGATACTTCCGTGATCAACAATGGGCACCGCTTAATTGATGTT
This sequence comes from Lampetra planeri, assembly GCF_965212315.1. Taxonomy (NCBI): domain Eukaryota; kingdom Metazoa; phylum Chordata; class Hyperoartia; order Petromyzontiformes; family Petromyzontidae; genus Lampetra; species Lampetra planeri. Next base: position 8,205,536 of record NC_136136.1, read on the forward strand.
TAATGACGTTTGGTGGGCTACAGACTCCCCCACCACAGCAGGGCACTGCCCGCCCAGGCCGGAGACTCCCTCGGTCAGTCCCCCAAGGCCAGAACTCACTGCGGCCTCAACCAGTGGTTCTTGTCATGTTAACAATTACATAGGTTTCATGAAACATAATAGTTATATAGAAGGGAAGTAATAAAATAATAAAAATTAAACATAATAAAATTATTCTCACGACGTTTCGGCCACAACGCAAGCAGCCGTCCTCAGGCTGCTTGCGTTGTGGCCGAAACGTCGTGAGAATAATTTTATTATGTTTTATTTTTATTATTTTATTACTTCCCTTCTACGTGACTTTACCGAAAGAACCAAGAAGATGAATCCCTGCAGTCACGAAAGCTTTAAATCGAAATATAATAGTTATACTTATGTAGTGACATATGGCGTCACTACCCTGTTGGGTCTGTTCGCATGACGTCACTGCTATGTCGGGTCGGTACCAATGACGTCACTGCCGGTACGGGCAGTGTGGAGGCTTTTGAATTAAAGCTTTCGTGACTGCAGGCATTCATATTCTTGGTTCTTTCGGTAAAGTCACGTAGAAGGGAAATAGTAAAATAATAAAAAAATTCTCACGACGTTTCGACTGCAACACAAGCAATCGTCATCAGCTGATTATGTTTTATATTTTCATTATTTTATTATTTCCCTTCTACGTGACTTTACCGAAAGCACCAATAATATATAGTGTGGAGGCTGTTGACGAGTGCCACGGGGGTCGTGTCAAGCCCCCACGTCGGTGGGTGAGGTCCGCAGTTTTGTGAGGTTCGTGTCGTATTACCCCCCACTTCATGCCCGGGTTTGCGACCATCGTGAAACTGTTCCATGCTCTCATGGCAAAGGGCCCAGAGGTTTCATTGTGGGACTGAGAAAGAGGCCGAATTTGTTGCCCTGCGCAATGGCCTCGTGAACGCACCCCCCCCCCCCCCTTCGATACCCAGATTTCTCCTTGCCGTTTACGTTGGATACGGACGCCAGTGATACCGGGATCGGTGCTGTATTGTCGCAGTTGGAGAACGGGGTTGAGAATGTGGTCGCTTACGGTAGCCTGGTGCTGTTCCCCGCAGAGCAGCGCTATTGTGTTACATGCCACAAGTTGTTGCCTATCGTGCACTTTGTACCGCCCGTACCTCTACGGTAGGCAGTTCATGGTACGCACAGATCACGCGGCTTTGCAATACGCGCTACGCGTTGACCAGCTGTCCGCGCAATTCTTGCGATAGTTAGAAATCTTGCAAGATTATTCATTCGAAGTCACCTATAGGAAAGGGTTGCGCCACTGCAACGCGGACGCTCTTGTCACGGTTATCGCCGAAGAGCCAGTGCGCACGTTTGATGGGCGCCGGCCATTGTAAGCAGGTAGATTGCGGGGGAGCCAGGAGCCGTGGTAGCATCGGTGGATGCTCCGCCACGCGTACTGGGGATGGCGCACGATAATAATATTGGTCTTGCGCACGAGGAATGGGGGCGCCTCTAAGCGGAGGATGCCTCCTTACTAAAGTTACGGCGCCCTGTTGATGCACCAAGCGATAGGCAGGATCCAGGGGGTATGTACCCCGTGGTCCTCCGAGATGGGCTACTTATGCGCTGGGATACGGAGGTACAGCGGTACTGTATCGTGGTGCCAACTGCTCTGCGGGGTAGAGTAACGAGAGCTGCCCATGTGCGATTTGATGTGAAGTGACGTAAATGGTGTCACTAGGGTGTTCGCGTCAGCTGCTTTACAGGAGTGCAGCTATGCGTCTGGAGCCTCTTTCTAGCACCAGAGTGGGTACGGCATGTCCGCCAGCCCTACGGGGCATGGTCCTGGTGATGGCCTGAGAGGGCAAGTGATGACGTGATGGCCTGACTGAACCCGGGAGGGCACGTGATGCTCAGCTGAGATCCTACGGGAAAGGTCTCGAAAGGGGCGTGGCCGAAGGCGGAGCGAGGCCATGCTCAGAAGCATAAAGGGGCAGTCCCGATAATGTTCTTGGCTCGTCTGTGGAATCAAGCCTGGGTCTCGTGTCTTGTCGTCTCCGGGTCTTCGTCTAGAGTTAACTCCCTACTCACATAGTTGGCCACATCACCTACGATAGAACCCGAATTACGTTCAGTGTTACCCGCTAGGGAAGTTGTTAAAGAAAAGTGTTGCCTCCCAGTCCAGAGTGTGTGCCTCAGTGTTGAACAACACTACAGATGCACCTACGGGTGCAGAAAACGTTGTCTTCGTTGAAGTGGGACTTCTTTTGGCCCGGGATGGCAAGGGATGTTTAGAATGTTCCCGCAGGAAGCCCCCGCCGAGACTGACCCGACCACCGCTGCAGTCCTCCATTGGGGTATCCCGTGTAAACGAGCTTGTTACTCTCGACATCTTTGGGCCATTTTCTACCACTCTGAGCGGAAATAAATTCTTGCTGCTATGGGTAGAGTACCTGCCACGGTGGCCGGTGGCATTGCCCCTACCATATCAGTCGGCAGCGTCCATTACGGACACGTTCCAGCACGGTTATGTATTGGATAAGGGGGCCCCGGAACGTCTCCTTATGGACCAGGGCCGAAATTTTACAAAGTTGTTGCAAGAGGTATGTGATTTGATGGGTATGGAGAAAATTCGAACCTCGCCCTACCCTCCTCAGACTGACGATGGTAGAGCGTTTACATAGAACACTTACGTCCATGTTGTGCCAACAAGTCAACGAGGCACATTCCGAGTGGGACCTACACGTTCAGGGAGTTCTTGCGGCCTATAGGATGGCCCCTCATGCCTCTACCGGATTCTCCTATTTTTTTGATGTACGGGAGAGAATGCGACCCCCCCCTCCCCCCATGGAAGCCCAGTTAAATATTGAGCCAAGCAAAAAGAGAGTCGCTGTGCCGGGACTAATGAGCCTCACCCTGAAGTGGTTGACGGAAACACAGGAGGCGTCCTGGGGAAATTCGGCCCAACGGCAGGCTGCAAATGAAACATTGGCTGGGCTTAAGGAATCGGAAATCGTGGCTGCATTGCCCTCAGGTGCCCATGGGCACATCTAAATTACACAGGCCACGGCAGGGCCCGGTGGAGGTAATTGAGGTTAGGAGGCTGCAGTGTGTACGGATCCAGGTTGGTCGCAGGCGTTGGTATGTGCACCCGTCACGGCTGAAACCCTATTTTCCACCTCATGAGGGAAATTCATCTCCACCATATTGATGGCCGGGTCTGTAATGTGTCCGACGGGGACGGGCGTACATTTACGAAGGTTCTGCCTCTGCGAGACTCATCCGCAGGATCCCAGGGCTTGACGCCCATGGAACTGCCGGTGGTGCCACCCACAGGCGGACTGGGGTGGATGGTACAACCGCCACCCACTTCTTCCTCTCTTCCATCTTCGTCCCATGGGGAACCGTGCTCGTTGGGCCAGCTGCGAGTCACCCCCGGGGTCCCTAGGGGGACCTGTGCTAGGCCCATACGAGGGACCGGCGACAAGGACCCGTTCTAAGATGGTTCGGTTCAGATGACCGCCCCTACTCGTCATTGGGTTGCTGTTATTTTGGGGGCTGGATTGTTGCCAGGCATTGCGAATGTTGCGTGGATATTGCGGTGTTCGTCGTCCCGTTACGCGAAGTATGGAGGTCAGCCGGGACTCATGCAATGTAGTGACATTGAATTAGTCACTGTAGTGCGTGCCACTGTAAGATTGGTAGACAATAGAATTATGGGTAACAGGCCGTTCCACCAGTTGGACCTGTGGGCAAGGCACGGAGCCCGGGGATCCAGAGGGGTGCGGAGCTGAGGGCAAAGCCTGGCCACACTGGGCAGGATATAAGGCGAGCTCTGATAAACAGTTGGGGCTGCTGCAATCTGGAGTAGAACTCGTCGTGCCTTCGTCATCGTGATCTTCGCCCTCTTCAAGCTCTGGGTCTGGCAGCATATTGGCTGTCCGGATCCGGTATGTAGTTATCCCCTGGGGCTGTGAAGGCCGGAATAAAAGAGAGAGTATCTCCTACTAGTGTCTGTGAATTAGAACACTACACTTACGTGCCCGTGCTTAATTTGTGTTTTAGATTATTTACCTTTTAACAAAACATCTGGCATGTCTCGCACCCCCAGAAAGGGCACCCCAGGTTAAGAACTGCTGGCCTAAACAAACCACTCCGTCCGCACTGACCCACGTACCTCTACCATTAAGCGAACCGCCCATGCAGTCTTGACGGTTCCCGAGTTCAATTCCTGGCCGGTGGTTGACTCAGATGGGTACATTACCACTTTGCAGTACTTATATGAGAAGTAGTTGTCATATGAATATGACCCCCCCCCCCCCCATAATGGGTTGTGTGGAATTTCCACCACTGGCTCAGGGCTGTTCGCAGATGATGAGCACTGCCTCGACCGTCATGCATGCATCACAATGGTTGTGTCCACATGACAAAACGAAGCGCACTGATTGGATATTAAAAAAGCCACGAGGGGGTGGAGAGTTGAGTGGTGGTAGTCTGCGATGGGTCTCCTCCTCATCATCATCATCTCCAGACATTCCGATGCAGAGGTGTCAAACGCTCCACCCCTGTTAGGTGCGGGACCTTTCGAGATAATTGCTGATGATCGTATGGAGCTCATGATATCGTTCCACCGCATAATCCCATCTCTCCCCCCCCCCCTCCCCCCAGTATCCCACCTGCTCCTTCTGCCCTGCACTGGTGGCATCTCCATTTCACGTCTAATCTACGGGTCTCTCTCTGTGTCTATGGGTCTCTAATCTCTCTTCTAATTGTATCTTCGACAACACAAGGCCCAAACCATCTAAGTCCCACCTCCCTTAACTTCTCCAGAATAAAAGTGACGCATGCCAAGGTTCTAACTTTTTAATTCCCCCTTCGTTTCCCAAAATCCATCTCAGTATTCTCCTCTCCGGCCTGTTCAAGCACTCAACTTTCTTCTCCAGTGGCCGTGTATCTGCAACGTGCGACGTTTTGCCTTAACACACGCGGAGAGTTCCCCTCTGCTGTTGTGGACCGAGCGCTGTGGGGTCCCAGTGTGAGCAGGTGGACAAGGAGGAGAAGTATCTGTGTGTTACGAACGCGCGTGAGTGGCAGTGAGCCAATGTGGACCGAACACTATATCGCCCCCACCAGACACGATGGCCAATGAAGACGTCGAGAAAGTAATGAGAGGATTTATGCAAACGGTTCACACTCACAACATAATTAACAACTGTGCGGAATAATTGCCTCGCCTTCTGGCCAATTTCTTTCGAAAGGAGAAGGCTCACAGCCAAAAGGTACATTCATAAAACTTTCTACCGTACTTGAAAATGTTACCCTACTCAATCCACACGTGTGAAGGCCAATTAATGTGGCACTCTGCTATCTGGGTTTGGCTTAGAAACTTAAATAGTTTTGGCCATTAAAACAAAGCTCACATCCACACACACGTGGCTGATGTGCAGATACTTATACAGCAGCGAGTGCTACATCAATGAAGTAAAGGAGACCGACCTTTCAGCTAAAAACGATTTTTAAAATATATATTATGTTCAATAACAACGACAGTTCATTAAACTGCACATTTAATGAAGCAGCAACTGTCGTTTTTATTTAAGTAATTAAAGCAGATTTTTCGGCAAAACTTACAAGAGAAAGATTTACCGAAAAAACCTAAGAGTAAAGATTTTTTTGTCTCTGAAAAAAATAAAGATGGAAATTCTCGATTTAAAGCTTTCGTGACTGCAGGGATTCATCTTCTTGTTTTTTTCGGTAAAGTCACTTAGAAGGGAAGTAATAAAATAATTAAAATAAAACATAATAAAATAATTCTCACGACGTTTCGGCTACAACGCACCTGAAGACGGCTGCTTGCGTTGTCGCCGAAACGTCGTGAGAATTATTTTATTATGTTTTATTTTTATTATTTTATTACTTCCCTTCTACGTGACTTTACCGAAAAAACCAAGAAGATGGAAATTCTCACCATTCAAACCTACTCAGGAGCTGAGACCTCAATAACAGAGAAGGCCCCGTCAATGCGCTTGCGTCACATCGTGGTTCTTATATTTATGTGCATTACTGAGAAGCAGCCAACACGTTATGAGAATGAGATTACTCAAATAAATGTATACATACATTTAATTCCCAGCTTATTCGTGAAAGAGCATACTTATTCATCTTTGAGGATAAACATTTTTTTTGCTATTTCACCTGCTTTGCCTTAATTCTCATGTGTAACTGACGCGTGTTGAACGTACACAATACAATTAATTCAAACAAATATACTTTCTATACTGGGACATGTCATACAAAGCGTGATCTCTGTGTATACAGTAGACACGCATTGTCTTGAGAACGTGTCAGTTCCGTCGCGTACAACGTATCAAAATGCGTCGAAGGGTTGAAAACACTTTCTAAATTTCGATTTTAAGCTTTCGTGACTGCAGGGATTCATCTTCTTGGTTCTTTCGGTAAAGTCACGTAGAAGGGAAGTAATAAAATAATAAAAATAAAACATAATTAAATAATTCTCACGACGTTTCGGCCACAACGCAAGCAGCCGTCCTCAGGTGAAGAATGAAGCACCACCAAGCTTGGAGCGTATATTTAAGCTGGGTTGGAGGGGGGGAAGAAGAGCGCCTTGACAAAAGAATTTGCATATCAAGAGGCTTTCTAAAGTTATGATGAGACGTTCCTACGCCACGTTAAAGAGCCGGCGTGGGTGATCGTGGCAAAGCGTTTGTCTCTGCGGCGCGATAGACAATCTAATGACCTGTCCTATTATTAGCAGCAGCCACAGGTCGTCACGGAGGACATCAAAGAGGGCATTCATAATTCACGAACCACACTTGTGCAGCGAGGCACTCACGGTGCTGGTATTGATTTCATAGTGCGGAAGGCCTTGCTTAAAGGACAGCCTTGCGATCGTGGGGTGCGCACTTCAGAAATTTAAAGAAAAACCTCTGCTGCATCCTCAGATCTTTCCGCTGATATTTTTTTCGGCTCATTTTTTGTTTGATGCTGTTGCCCCGATTTGAACTCGTGTGTTGCGCTTTCGGTGTCACGCCACGGACCATTGCAGCATCGGATTGGGGGGGGGGGTAGCCCCAGCAGACGCGGTCTCTCGGCACCGCGGGATGGCAAAAAAAACATAGACATAGAGGAGGGAGAGAGGGGGTAGAGAGAGAGGCGGTAGAGAGAGAGAGAGGGGTAGAGAGAAAGGGGGTAGAGAGAGGGGGTACAGAGAGAGGGAAGGGGGAGAGCAGAGCGTACAATCTTTCGTGAAATATTTCATTCGAAAAGGGGGGGGGGGGAGGGGGCACATAAAGCAAAGGATTGAAAAAAAAACGAAATGGTGAACGAAGTAAAGTGCCGACTACACCGAGACATCTTCGTGTTTCCTCTGATCGTAAAACAAAGAGAACAACGGCGGGGATGGTGGCGAGAGGTCGGGAGAGGCGGAGGGACCCCGCGTGGACAGCAAGTGCGGGGCACCCCGACGACGATGATTGAATAGACGACGCGACAAGACAGGGGACAAACGCACATCCCGCGTGAACGTGATGCGGTTGTCTGGCGCATAGAAGCACAGTCCAACACAAGGCAGCGTCTGCCACCCATGCAGCACAAAGATTTAATAACTAAAAACAAGCACGAGAGCGTGCTTGTTTTTAGTTATTAAATCTGCTCGCTTGCCCAGTAAAGCCTCATTGAGTCTCCATTCTGCTTCCCAATCGAGTTCTTCGCAAGTAACTTAAAAAAAACCGCGGCGACTTTGAAGCACGGCTCCAGCGCACAATGGGCTGCTCTTCTCCGAATAGCACCACGGGACCTTAAACGCCGCCACCCCCCCCCGGCCCCGCTGCCGTGAGACGCGTGCTATTTCATGGCGGATACCTCGCGGCATTAACCGGGGCCGCCTGCCAGATTCGAACGGCGATCGTCGGTGACAAAACAAAGCGCCTGGCGACGTGCCCCCCCCGCCCCCCACGTACCACGCGCCCATGCGGCAATCATTGCCTCCTCCTCCTCTACGCGCGCCATCTCAGGGACTCATCTTTTATTTACGCAATTTTCACAATCGGCTTGCCGGGTCTGCATAAAGGGCCCCCCACTCCGCCGAGCGGGACGCGGGGTTGCGGCGTTCGAGAGCCGCGACTCGTCGTCGCTTGGTTCATTCTCTTCCGAAACGACCCAATCCGTTCGCTCGCCCTCGAGTGCGGTTGCGCCTTTTAAGGCGGCACGCCGCGTACCCAATCCACGCACCGTTAGATTTGTAATTATGATATGGTAATTATTCGCCATTGTGTAGCGTTTCACGTTCTTAATTAATTTAATACACCTTTCAAAAGGACGCGCATTCCCCGGGTGCGTACGGGTAATTGTTGAAAAGGGTGTACACAGTGTATAGTTGTAGTTTTTTTCTTTACAAATAATGTAATGATTCTCATTACATTTTCTGAAGTGGTATAGAGCTCGACAAGACCTTAGCCCCCAATGTTTTGGCACGTGTTTAGTTTTGTTTTGTTGTAAACATTATTATTTCCCAAGAGTAAAATAGACAACAACACATAATAGCAGCACAAAATAACACGAATTCATATCGAACACAGTCTGGTTTGATTCAGAATTTAAAGCTGACGTCATGTCAACACGCTGCCCACAACGGTGGCCAGGTTCAGGCGGCGGACTTGGAACGGGGGTCCCTGGAGTCGACGGGGGCGAGGGGCGTTGACGGCACGGATGGTTGCGGGGAAGAAAGTCCCAGAGCACTGGGGCAGCAGAGCAGAATGGGCAACCTCTCTCTGAGCAACGTTGATTTGGGGGGCTTTGCCAGAAGGTGTGTCGAGCGGAGTGAAGTGCGATGAAATGGCAGAGAGGTAGGAGAGTGTGTGAGGGGGGAGAGGTAGGCAGCAGCGGGAACCAGTCTGCGGAGTGCCGTGTTGAAATTGATTCAAGATTAACTGTGAGACGGGAGAGGGGTTAGAGTATCTGCATCAAGGGGTCTCGTGTGCAGGTGCGGGTGAGACGTTTCGCAGCGTGGAATTTTGGATCATTGGAGTTGAGAGATGAGAGATTAAGCCAGAGATTGGGAGATGCAGTAGTCGAGTAGAGATGAAAGCCTGGATCAGGGTCTCAGCGGCAGCCACCGAGATAAGTAAACGACAGCTGCAGGAGATGTGCAGATGGATGTGTGAGGTCCTGCAGCACTTATATACGCGGGGATAGAACGGGAACTCTGTATTAATGACAAGTCCAGCATGTTGGCCACTCTTTGCCAGTGTCGTGTCAGAGTTTAGGAGGCGCAAGCTCAAACGGGAGTCTTTACTCAGACTGAAGTTTTTTGTTTGCCGATGAGTTGTTGCTTCTTCAGTCTTGGCAACACTCAGCAGGGGACGAGACCGTGTCAGGACAGGATGCTGAGAGTGGGTGGCGAGGCTGGGTTAATGGAGTCAATGGAGGTGTAGAGGCTGACCATCATCCGCGTGGCGGTGATGGTCAGCATTAAAACGTTAAATCGAGGGGTTGCCGTGTGACGGCGTGTTGTAGTGGCATTGATCAGTTCATCTTGGAACATTGCTAACGAAGCTGTTGACCATCCCGCATCTCGTGGCTTGATATCATTCAATTAGAAATAGATTGGGTGCTATGTTTAGTGACATGAATTTCCAAGTTTAAGTGATTTTTAAACAACAACAACAACAATAATAATAAACCGAGATTATTTCGAGCTCTCTGGCAATGCGCTGCCGGATGAAGGCCTTCCCTCTCCGTTCCGCTCGTGGAGAATCCTTGACCATACTTCACCACCCTGGCGATTGCGGGCTGGTGATAAAAAAAACCTATGAGTTTGTTGCAATGCACATGCGTGTAATAGCGATGGAGAGCAGAGCATTATTAAACGTGCACATTCTGGAATTGTTCAAGATTGTACTTAAACTTTAAAACGTTGGGAGAACTGACATTGCACTCGGATTATGGTCAGGGTGGTCAGAAGAAAGGTGAAGAACCCTTGTCAGGAAGAGACCTCCGTACACGGCGCATCTCCGCGAGAGATAATCTACAGCTCTTTGTGAATCCGCTGATGGGCGAGAGCCACCCCACACTGTGTCGGCCGTGCAGCTATTTTGACCATACTTCACCACCTAAGTCAGTGCAGGTTGGCGAAGAGAAGCCCAGGACCAATTCAGACATCACTCACCGCTGATGCCAGTCGTGGATGGTAATGTATCTCGGGTCAACGGTTTAATATTGCGGTGTGCTAACCACTGTACCACCGCTCCCCCCTGTCCATGCAATACTCTAAGATATGTCATAATCCTTGGGTAGCCCTCCTGGTAGAGTAAAGGGCCTTGCACATAACTTGCGCTCATTCCACGTGCATATAATTACGGGACTAATTCCATTTCCAAAATGCTGATATTTCTGCATTATGGTAGCCAATTACCATACTCTTCTCTAATGTGTTATATGTGGCCAACATTCCACACTTTTTTTATTCAAATTTGCATATATATGACCAATTGATTTATAAAATTCTCCACTTATCATCCTATAATCCCATGCATTTCAGAGTTTCTAAATTTCCGTGATGTGCAGCAGTCCTTTTAGAGCAATATTTTCGTTGCATACTGTTCTAAACTCACAATACATACGTTTAGAATAATAATTATGATACAATTCAACTGCTTGATGAAGGTCTCCCCTAACCGTGCCTATCAAGGGTTGTTTGACAATACTTCACCACACTGGCCCAGGATATTTTAAGATGTCATTAGCCATTGATGTTAGCCATGGTGTGGAATTGAACTCAAGTCACCAGTGCCATTAACACAATGCCAATACCCCCACCCCAGCCAAATTGTAGCAGCCCTCTAGTAGTAGCAGGACTGTATTGTTGTTTGGAACATCTGGGGCGGCCTTACACATGAATGTTATCTAAATGTCCTTCAAGCATCAGTGAGTTGGACTCTAGGAAACACACTTATATATCCAGCCGATCTATGTCGTGCACAACTTGAATGTAACGTAATCAACCAGGTAAGGTGATGACTGTTATGTTATCCGACTCTGTTGAAACATATTCATATTTACCAGTTGGCCTGAGCACGCGCAGAGTTCAAGTTACTATTTGCTTGGGGTAACTTGGGGCAACTTGAGGCCACTGCGAGATGACATCTCCCCTTGTCCGTGCTGCATGGATTTCCCAGCGTGCCGCAGCTCCTGTGTCGGGAGACAGTGGTTTTCGGCTTCGTGTCCTCTTCAACGCCCCGCGGCAAACTGGAGCCCTGCGTGGTCACTGCCCGCGGTGTAGATGGTATAATTATAGCGAGCCGTCCTCTGGGGAGTCAGGGGAACATATTGGTCATTGCTTTGCCTGAAGGGCCTGGGGAGGCTTTGCTCGTCGTCCAAACGGCTGCAAGAGAGCACTTGCTCTGCCGTGTGAGAAGGCAAACAGGTCACCGCGCCGAACAGAAACCCAATGTCCCCGATCTGCTGTGGGTGATGCATCTTGGCACTGATGTGACGTGAGCTAATCTCACGGGGGGAGGGGGGGGGCTGATTCTATCAAGGCCTCTCTCAGGCTCACGCAGGGTCTGCAAACATCAGGTGTTCACCGACGAGCGTGTTCGACAGAGCTCGTGTTTGCGCTCGCCTGGGAAAGTTCATCTCCGGTCGCTCCGTGCTCCAAAGGTTTTCACCATTCGTCGCTGCTGCACATCTCGATTCGCTCAGAGGATTCACGCGCGCGCACGTGTGCACACGTGTGCGCGCGCAGGTACCCCCCTCGTCGTATTGACCGTGGCGTGTAAGCGTCGCTGAACGTGACAGTGATCGTCGAGCGCTCCCCGCAAACCGTCAATAAGTTGTCACGGCTGCCAATGCGCCCTGCAATGGGAGCCGTGTCCGAGCTCACTGTGGCATTTCAGCGCCGGCGTGCCGATCTGCCGTCGATGACCCCTCGGAGTGCCGCACATGGGGAGCGGTGCCGGAGACTCGCGGAGGGGGGCGGGCGGGAAGGGGCGGGGCGTGGCAGGGAACATGAAGTTATCAGCGCAGATTTTGGGAGTCAAACGTCGCTGTCCCAGCGCTGCCAAGGGATGGTTCGAATTTTGACTTAAAACTTTGGTGACTGCAGGAATTCATATTCTTGGTTCTTTCGGTAAAGTCACGTAGATAGAAAAATTAAAATAAAAATGATAAAATACATTTTACATTAAACAAAAAATAGCAATTTAGCTTTTATTATTAAAAACAAATTTATTTAAAAAAGTTATTTTAATTTGTATTTCTTATTATTGTTGTTTTCTATCTACATGACTTGGTTCGAATGTTTCGCTTGATGCCAGGCGCTGTGTGTAGCAGCGCTGCACGGTGATTTTTATTCACGATGCAGACCTCGCGCGACGCAGCTGGCTGGCTCAGCCGTAGCAGTTCGCAATCGGAAGGTTGCGACTTCAAATCCCTGAGTTTACTTGGCCCATCATCCCTCCGGGGTCGATAAAGTAGATACCACTTAGTGGGGAAGTCAATTGCGATTGTCCTCTGGAGAGATTCGCCCTCGCCACATGCATGTGGAATTACCACCTTTGGCTCGAGGATGTCAAGTGGAGGTGAGCAGCAATGCCTCCATACTCATTGCGCAGGAGCACACTTGGCCACGACAGCGCGGTGGCCTACGTACGGCTTGAAAGAAGTTCATCAAACATACATTCTGGCGAATTGCCCGATGATGCTGAATGCAATTGCCAGCGAAACGTCGTACTCAAATATTGTAAATGTTGTGGTTTCACGCTTCAACACACCGGTGGGCTAAAGCAGTGAACTATTTGTCCTTTGTCAACGTGACACTTTTTTTGCTGATTGGCCGTGTCGGGTGGTGGAGGGTTACGACACATTTATAAATAACGCGATCTAACCCACAAACGTTGATTATGATTATGAAACATACATATTTATGCATTATCCATACTTCGTCCATGCGTGGCAGTTTTTTTGTTCGTTTGGTTGTTTTGCTTGCGGTGGGAAGGTAACAGCTTTGCTGACTCCAGTACACGCGGCGTTCCACCAGGAATCAATCCAGGGAGCGGCGCGTTGTTTTTCGCTTCAGCGTAACTCATTCAGGGCTGACATTTGTGTAGTCTTGTGGGTGTTCATGGCCACGGTGACACCGCACAATACTGCCAACGTGATGAACGGCAAGGGCACCGCTCCTGCAACAGCATTGTTTTATTACTGTGTAATAAAGCGAGAATTAGGTGTGACTTTTATGGCTAAGCATGCTTATCTCTGACTTATTAAAAAATCTAATTACTTGAGGAGGGGATGGGTTACGGGGGTTGGGGCGGATCTGGAGGAATAACGGCGTTGTTATTATCGCTCAGGCAGAAGGAAAACCTGCAGACGGCTTCGAGTCAAATTTGAGTTTTACTGAAATTGCGAGCGAGATCTTACGTTAATCTTGTGTGGCTAAGGCACAAATGGCATGTGGAGTCTGAGTGTTGCCTTCATAGCTGTGATATCTGCTGCGATGTCGGTCATTACACAGAGCATCAAGGCAAAGCGCTACATTCAAAAGTTGAACTCTATTCAATTATTCTATTCAATTTAAAAACTGCTGGTTTATAACAAGCGAAAGCCCGATTGAGACACATTACATTACACTACAGATTTCATGAATCAATTGTGATGTTTTTTGTTTGTTATTTACACAGTGGAAGATCATTTCAACACTTGAGGCTATTGCACAGATACACAGCGCTACGGCCCTGCGCAGGACATCAGCGTGTTCGCTCCGACTGGCACCAGATCGCCGAGGGGGCATCCGATCGTTCAGGATCCCTGATGTTCCGCAGACTTGAGCCTGGTTACCACTCGGATAGGTCACTGCCCAGGAGTTAGACGCTTGGGCAGAGAAGTGTTCATGAAGCGTCGAGTGTTTATCCCCCTCGTGTGTGGCGGGTTATCTCCTCCCACACGCTTTGATGGAAATGGCCAAATATTCTTAATGTTTGCGGGACTCTCCCGAGATAAAAAATAATAATTGAACTACCGCACGGTTGATAATTGGTTCTTTACCCTTCTATCTGGCAACAAAACTGACACCTTTTTACAAGGAGTCATGTTTGCATAGACCGCAATACCTGCAGTTATAATACAAACAAAAGAACATAACTCTGATAATGTGCACTGTCCTTAAAGTTGATTGATCCACATCCGAGACAGCTTTCCTTAGAGCCTAGTCTCATATGGGTTGGACCAGATGACGCCAAAAGGCGCACAACTCAAAGACAATGCACCATCAGAGTATGAGAGCTCGGGGCAAGCATCTACACTATGGGAACCTCATTTGCCAGGAAAAATATGATAATTGGTTCTTTACCCTTCTATCTGGCAAGAAAACTGACACCTTTTTACAAGGAGTCATGTTTGCATAGACCGCAATACCTGCAGTCATAATACAAACAAAAGAACATAACTCTGATAATGTGCACTGTCCTTGAAGTGGATTGGTCCACGTGACTCCTTGTAAAAAGGTGTCAGTTTTGTTGCCAGATAGAAGGGTAAAGAACCAATTATCATATTTTTACTGGCAAATGAGGTTCCCATAGTGTAGATGCTTGCCCCGAGCTCTCATACTCTGATGGTGCATTGTCTTTGAGTTGTGCGCCTTTTGGCGTCATCTGGTCCAACCCATGTGAGACTAGGCTCTAAGGAAAGCTGTCTCGGGTGTGGACCAATCAACTTCAAGGACAGTGCACATTATCAGAGTTATGTTCTTTTGTTTGTATTATGACTGCAGGTATTGCGGTCTATGCAAACATGACTCCTTGTAAAAAGGTGTCAGTTTTGTTGCCAGATAGAAGGGTAAAGAACCAATTATATTTTTACTGGCAAATGAGGTTCCCATAGTACTGCACGGTTCTTTCCCAGATAGACAAACGACGATGGTTATCATTATTATCTCGACCGCAGCACTTTGACCGTCGTGTGTTCGGGACAAGTTTACGATTGGATGGCGGCGCTCTCGATGGGCGCGGAGGGGGAAGGCGGAGAGGGGGGTGAGAGTCACGGTCCTCACCTCGCCCCCCCACCCCGTCACGTGGCCTCGTGACTCACAGCCGTGGGGGAGGGGGGGGTCACGGTCCTCACCCCCCCCACCCCGTTACGTGGCCTCGTGACTCACAGCCGTGAGGGGGGGAGGGGGTGAGAGTCACGGTCCTCACCTCGCCCCCCCCACCCCGTCACGTGGTCTCGTGACTCATAGCCGTGAGTGAGGGGGGGTCACGGTCCTCACCCCCCCCACCCCGTCATGTGGCCTCGTGACTCACAGTCGTGAGGCAGGGGGGGTCACGGTCCTCACCTCGCCCCCTTTACCCCGTCACGTGGTCTCGTGACTCACAGCCGCCGTGAGAAGCCAGCGCAGAGCAGCGCCCCGAGGAAAATAACGACGCGAAATGGGGCTCGAAATATGTTTTCTAACACTGCCCGAAGGCACTTTATTACACACAGCAGGTAGGAGTGGGGAATAATGCCACTGGCGCTAGAGCCAGCGGAGCTCAGGAATCAAACGCTCCCATTAGCACGCGTGTCCCTGCACGACGATGCGACCCTCCCTGCCTCCCTGGTTCGTTCGCCCTCATCCCAGCGCCTCTGTTATTCGACACAAACTCGCCTCATTTACCAAGCGGAGCGAGCGAGCAAAAGCGCGCAATCGTTTCCCGGACGCCGATATCCTCCTGTCCACCCGATGTATCCACCTCCACCTACGCCATGTCGAGTGTAAAGTCGACACATTGACGTATCAACTAAAGAGCCGGGTGTGTTGTGGAGAGCACGCACAGGACAAGATCACAAGGCTCGCCCTGCATCAGAGGTCATCACCGTCAGGGACCATCACCATCAGAGGTCATCACCATCAGGGGTCATCGCCATCAGAGGTCATCACCGTCAGGGACCATCACCATCAGAGGTCATCACCATCAGGGGTCATCGCCATCAGAGGTCATCACCATCAGAGATCGTCACCATCAGAGGTCATCACCATCAGGGACCATCACCATCAGAGGTCATCACCATCAGAGACCGTACTCATCAGAGGTCATCACCATCAGAGGTCATCACCATCAGAGACCATCACCATCAGAGACCATCACCATCAGAGACCATCACCATCAGAGGTCATCACCATCAGGGACCATCACCATCAGAGACCATCACCATCAGAGACCATCACCATCAGAGACCATCACCATCAGAGGTCATCACCATCAGGGACCATCACTATCAGAGGTCATCACCATCAGAGACCATCACCATCAGAGACCATCACCATCAGAGACCATCACCATCAGAGGTCATCACCATCAGAGACCATCACTATCAGAGGTCATCACCATCAGAGACCATCACTATCAGAGGTCATCACCATCAGAGGTCATCACCATCAGGGACCATCACCATCAGAGACCATCACCATCAGAGACCATCACCATCAGAGACCATCACCATCAGAGGTCATCACCATCAGAGACCATCACTATCAGAGGTCATCACCATCAGAGACCATCACTATCAGAGGTCATCACCATCAGAGGTCATCACCATCAGGGACCATCACCATCAGAGACCATCACCATCAGAGACCATCACCATCAGAGACCATCACCATCAGAGGTCATCACCATCAGGGACCATCACCATCATATATCCCTCAACAAGCGTGGCAACGATAAACCGCAATCATTATCAACACAAACAGAGTGACCACTTAACCAAGAGACACAAGCTCACCAAGCACATTCGTTGTTTTGTGCAATTATATAAAACCAATGAGTTGTGTATATTTAATATGTAATATCATTAATTGGGAGTGGTTATAATGATAATAATTTGCAGCCGTTTGTAAATCCAGGATTAGATGGTCTTCTTACGACGGGTTAGCAATGTAGGCTATTTGACCATACTTCACCACACTTGTCAATGTGGAGTGGTGAATGGGGATGGGATGAGGATTGATTCGAATCACTCGTCACTGATATTAGCCGTGAGTTGGAATCAAACTCAGCTCTCGCTGGGTTCATGGGGCAGTGCGCGAGCAATTGCAGCACCACGAATGCCAACCTCCTGTCTTAAACACACAGTTCAAATCTCTCCTATCCAGCAGTATAATTATATCCAATAGATTTTAATGGTGTGAAAAAATACTAAATGTCCACTCTCCTGTTGCATCTTACGTGAACATTTAATTTGGGAGCTTAGTTTTAATAATCTGTGAGTGAAAATGAGGGTCTTTCATTGAACAATTTGACTGAAATATTACACTTTCTTTCTGGCAAGAAATTGGTAGCCCAGTGAAATTGGAGATGGTTTTAAAATCCCCGCGGCGGTGTTCTGGAATTAGCGAGCGTTGTAACGCGGTCAAGAAATGATTCATACTTTTCCCGATGATTGTGTCATTAACTGTTTTTTTTATCTCCAACACAGAGCTTTTTAATAAAAAAAACATTTTTAATTCCTCTGTTTTGGTTGAGCCATTGTTTGAACAACAACAACATCAGTAAACGCGTTTCATTAAACATAACGATCTGTCTACGATACGAGTTATGGGGTGGTGCAGTAATTAGAGAAACGGCGCTTTCAAAGCTGGCAACCGCCGATTCGTAATTCCACCACGGTTTAACATCAGTGGCGAGCGGTTCCTGAACTGGTCTTGGGGTCATGCCCCCTTCACCAATCCGCGCTCACCGTGGTCGGCCGGGTATTGCCACTTGTGTTCGGGTGGCAGAAATCGAATTGTACCGAGATCTGTAACCGTTATTGCGTTGAATTGTATTGATCGTGTACTGCAGTGTTGTCAGATCTAGGCTGACCGAACAATATATCCGGGTTTGATCCGTCACAAGAGCGGCAACACTGGCAACTGCCCACTTTGTTGAAGTGTGGTCAAACAGCCTCCGCCATGGCCAAAGCAGTACGAATGCGTGCATCCAGCAGTGGATTGGCAAAGAGCCAATACTTATTTATCATCCATGGTCAATCCACTGCTGGACGAAGGCCTCCTCAAGCCCCCCCCCCCCATCACCTCTTATGGATCATGTGATGTAATAACCCTGATTTCCATTGCTCCATCGCGATTACTCTATTGCTGTGAACAATGAGCGATGAAAGCATGTGTTTCTACCTCCGGTGGCCTCCCTCTATTCGGAAGTCTCACTGTACGATCTTGGATGAGATCCAACTCTGCAACAAAAAAGGGTCTAAGAATAACAATTTCCCCACGGGTGAGAAGAGAAGCCGTAAAGAAGGGAGAGCATAAGCCTCGCACGCAGCAAACTGCAGCTCTGGGTGAAGCCCCCATAAATACGCCGCCACGTCAATGCACGCGCCGAGATGGGACCCCGCAGAGCTTGAATGCGCAATTTTGCAGATATCACGAAACCATGACATGTGGCAGAACTTGAGCAATCCAGGTGCCTCCATTTCCACGATTATTCACAACGTCTGTGGTCGGTCATTTCACATGTTTTTTTTTAATGTCTTTTTTTTTCTTCCCATTTTGTGTGCGTGTGTTTTATGTGCAAAAGTTAAGGCTCCATGCTGAATTTAAATGACTCATTTCATTGAGAGCATTTCAAAATGGATTGTTTAGCAGGGCCCTTTTTAGGCCAACATAAAGTCAGACTATCTTGGTAATGAGATGCTGGAACGCGCAATCCACCAAGAGTGAAAACCACATAACTGTACAAGTTTACACTTTTAATTATGCACGGTAAATTTTCTGCACGGATAAAGAAAAAGCCACACTTAATTCGCAGCCTGGGCTTTGCCCGAACTACTGCATATACCATTATGATGGGTTGAATTTTGTGTGTTTTTTTATTTTCCTGATTAGCACAGTTATTCGTGGGTTATTAAAATTTCCAACGGACAGAGGCGTTATGCATGCCCATCAATTTTGTTTTATAGTGTTGTGACTTTAATTCCACAGCTACTTCGCATTACTGTATTTGCATTTACCTGGGGTTATTTTTTGTTCCATCAGAACTGATGCTCATAACACGGGACGCGAAGTTGTTTTGAGTGCTCCACCATGCACTTTTGTCCAATTTCCTCCCGAGAACCAAGTTTACGACAGGGATATGAATATTCATGAGCCAATTTCACGACCCGTCATACAACACGTTCCTGCTACGTAAAGTTGTTTTTACAAACAGTCATGAATCAGGCATCTGTGCATCTCTCGGTGATTTGTGCAAATATTTTCAGCAAGGGCTGCATCGAGACTTGGCTGAGAACAGGCCTGCCACGCAATTGTCCATCACTTAAGGCCAGAAAGTAAACGACGCCTTCCTGATTGTCCAAAAGTAATCCTCATCATTTGCATTGTGCTTAGGGGTGAAAACACTGAGCGATCATCGTTGAAATCCTGGGTTTAAATCCAGGCTTCAGTGACCCGTGATTCGACAGTGCTCCCCAGTATTTGCCAATTGTTTCCATCTTGGCTTCACCTTGTTGACAGATGTTAAACAAAGCGATTTTCTGCTCAAATGAGCATCGAGGCAATGCTCACCTCGTGCTTACAGCTCTAAGAAAGTAGGACATCTCCGTTTGACTTCCCCCGAAGAGTTAATGGGATGAATCGACCCCCAGTCAGGAGTTGAACACGCAACGTACCGACCGAGAGCTCCTCGCTCTACCACTGAGCCACCTCGTCGGTTATTAGCAGAATAAAAAAAAATGAATGACAATCCAATTTTTTTTTTCCGTAAATGTATCCAGGCATAAGGCCAGTTCTCATTCGCTCAAGAACGCCTTCAAATTGATTCCAGCCGGTGCCGAATTGGACCGTGCATATCAGACGCCAGAGGCAGTGAGCGCAATCCCTGGGGATGGTCTGAGCTCAGCCGCGCTCCCGTAAAGTCCCGGAGCGCTTCTCTGATACAGCTAAGGCGCACAGTGTGAGAGCGGCTGCCGTAGCAGGCGGAAGCCGCCGTCGGTGAGCGGGTGGGGGGGGGGCGCACGAGGGAGGGGGGCGCGCGAGGGGGTGGGGGCGTGCTGGGGTGGGGGGCCACGCGGGGGGGGGGGGGGATGCCCGGGGTGGGATGCGCGCCACCCGGCAGTGCAGAGCGCCAGGACGCGTGCCGTGGGGTAGGTGGCACAGCGAAAAGTTGCGAGTTGCAATCATTACCGTCGCCAATCTCGGTCTCTCCACGGCTGGGTGAAGGTCTCAATGAGACATCGCCAATTTTTCATCGTTTCGCGATGCAACAATCTGGATAATTACCGCACATGAGCCGATTTAATCGCTCCAACTGCGCGACAGAAAGTCCCGATGATCCTTCCTCTTCTTTTTTGAGCTCTCCCTTTTCAAGAGCAACGTGGACGGGAAGTTTTTGTTTCAGATTTGCTGTCAAAAGTAAAAGAGCAAATCTACTATTTGTTTCAAATACATCTTGCACTAGGTGACATAATACAATCACGAGTGCCCCTCGTGTCCCCTCTAAACTCACTCTACTCCCCTTCACGCACTCTCTGCTCCAGCAACCACGGATTTCTGGAACTCCCTTCCCCAGCCATCTGTGCTGTAGACTCCATGTCCCTGTTCAAGTCCAGGCTCAAGACCTCCCTCTTCTCTTCTGTCTGTGACTGCCTCTTTCTATTTAGATAAAAAAAATATACAACACATTCCTGCGGAGGGAGCTGGTAGGAACGTTGGATTGCTCGGTTAATGACCAGGGTCAACGGCGGCGTGGTGTATTCCGCAAATATTCCCGACTGTGAGGGCGGGCACAAGCCGGCGTGAGTAGGTTAAACGTTTTATAAGGGCACCACGGGGTGACCAGCCCCTCCCCACCCAGCCCCACCCCTCCCCCCCACCCAGCCCCCCACCCAGCCCCTCCCCACCCTCCCCACCCAGCCCCTCCCCACCCAGCCCCACCCTCCCCACCCAGCCCCTCCCCTCCCCACCCTCCCCTCCCCACCCAGCCCCTCCCTCCCCACCCAACCCCTCCCTGCACGACGGACACAATAATCCCCTGTGGGCTGGTGTAACCAGGAGGTTCCTACCAGTATCAGCATCCTTTGCCGAGCAATGACCATGTCCCATTGTTCAGCACAGCTTCCGGAGATACGGGTGTCCGTCGACGTTACATAAATCCACATTGTAATGTACCGTCGTGAAATTAGCAAACATGTCACGATGAACGTGTTCATTGATTACATTTGACTATTACGGTCCTGATACATAAATTACAATGATACAATTGCGATATAGCATTTACGTGATAAAGCTGCAGCCCTGCAACTGCTTGCCTCTGCCACTGCTAACAGAAGGGCCTCCACTGGAGTGAACTCAAAAGGATGTTAGTCGCAAGAGTGGACCATCGCATGCCTCTACCATGGTCCCAAATTTGAAAAATAACTCGCGCATTGCCGCTATTGTAATGCTCTTAACAATCATCATCACCGACTAAACATTTTTCGGGGGTGGTGGCGCGTGGGGAGAGGGAGTGCGACATAAATGAGCTCAAGCGCAGAACCTTTGCGAGGGCAATGAACACGTCAGCCTTGGGCCCGTAGTCAAGGCACGACGTGCACAGTCCTTGTAGAACTAGGGGGCACGGTGCCCAAAAACTTCAGTAAACCGGTGGCTCAGTACCGACAGCAAATTATTACGCCCCAACGTAGCCACACTGACAAGTGGCTTTTCGGAAGCGGGTTAATCTGCCTTGTGGTCAACAACGGAGCACAAAACAGTTTGTTCCAAATGACAAAACCATTTTGCTGCTTTACCAATAGCAT
The DNA here is from genome assembly GCF_965212315.1 of Lampetra planeri. Taxonomy (NCBI): domain Eukaryota; kingdom Metazoa; phylum Chordata; class Hyperoartia; order Petromyzontiformes; family Petromyzontidae; genus Lampetra; species Lampetra planeri. The sequence continues at coordinate 8,227,331 of NC_136136.1, forward strand.
GTCGCTGTGTGTAAGATGTCAGCCCAAACCAGCCCTCCTCCTCCCCCCCAAGTCGAAGCAATGGATGTGAAAGGGCAGCGTTTCTGCTTTGCGGACAAATTCACTCCTGGTTAAACTTAGCTACGCACGGCTTCTGTCAAGTGTTCCAATGTGCGTGTATCCTCAGAGGTGTTGAATGAGCGATATGAACGGCGGCCGCTGAGCCGCACGACGTCACGTGGCGCGTGGCGCGTGACGTCGCGAGTTGGCATCGTGCATAGACGACGCCTTTCGGAGGCACAGCACGCACGGCATGTCGCGTCATCGCCTAGGCCGAGAGGCTTATCCTTTATCGTGCTGACGTTTTATCGCTGAAGTTTGCGCAACCCTCTCGTCAACTCGGCTGATTTTCTATCAGGGGAATTCCGAATAGCAGTACAAGTTGAAACTATTATTTAAAAAGGTGTTTATATTGGATGTTTTTCTACAAGGATTCATCTGTTCCCATTGTCCAGAAAGATGTGTAGACCTGCACAGCCTTACCTGGAAAGCATTGAAAACGCCGAAATAGGGTTAATGCCTCTACGTATACATCTCAGCCCCTTACGCCAGCAACCGATGATGGTGCCAGGAGCAGGGGGGGTGAGATGTTGCACAGAACTTTGGGGCTTTCCGAGTGCGGACAGGGGAGGGGGGCGGGAACGAGTTCAAAGCCAAGTCCTGTAACCAGAGCCCTGTTCCCAAATGCCACTTGGGGTGCAATAACAATGTTGATACCACTGGTCAGCCAAAACAACAACAACGACAATAACAGCCACACATTACCCTAAACAACACAGGGTGATGCAGGCACTTGGGCTCACGGTCGATACAACACCTTGTCCCGCAGGAACATTGAACAACAGACGCTGCGCCGCCGCTGCTGCTGCATGGAAATCATCATCGGCACGAGTGGCCTCCCTTCGCGAGCAGCGTTTTTCGGTGGATGTCGCTCGGATTCTCCGAAGGGCCATCGTCGTGTCGATCGGCACCGTGGCCGTTTGAGAAACAAAATCGCGTTTTCTCGTGAGACGCGGGGCGAGGCGAGGCGGGCGAGGTGGTCGAGGCGGGGGGCAGCCTTTCGGCGGTGCGTGACGTTCCCAGATTTGTCGCGCGTCGCAGCGTGCGAAACGCTCGCTTCGAACGAGTTCGCCACGCGCAGGGGGCGGGGAGGGGAGGGAAGAGAGGGAGGAGAGGGCAGGGAGGCTGCCGTGGCGCGCTGCTGCTCTGCTCTGTTCGCCGTCACGCCTCGCGCGTTTGGAAATGGCGACCGATTTTTTGTTTTCGTTGTATTCGTCTTTAGACAGCTCTGTCCGAGGTCGATGGGTTCTGTGTATGGCCAGGCGCGGGTGCGTGCGTGTGCCCTCTCCGTCTGTGTCGCTCTGACGGTCGGGATGTTTGGCACGGCGCTCAGAGAGCGGTTGTGCATGGTCGGCTGTAGGCGATGTTCTCCTCCTCGCGGCATGAGTGGCAAAAGGCAGCTTGACCTTGAAAGCGGGTGGTACAAGTCAAAATTCTGCTAGAAAAAAACACGTAAGTGCTGCAGGTGGGTAGAGTAGGCGCACGGTGGGAGGGCGGCTGAGATCCCTGTCAAAGTATTGGTTCGGTACATTTGAGGCTGTTTTAGAATCGATTTAGAGGAAATTTCTTGAATAATACGGAGGTGTGATGGCCTGTGTGTGGGTACAATGTTGCATGGATTAATCAAATCAGTCGATTCTTATTCTCACGATTCGTGAAGCATCGGATTGAGTGAGATACGATTGGAGGCATTACAAGGCATTGCATGTCAGAACACAAATAAGTGATTCTTGATTCAAATCGTGACCCCCGCATGTCAACAATTCATCGTTTCGCATGTGGGGTTGAAGCAATACAGGTCTCAATGACTCCTCTAAAGCACTGCAGATAGACTAATAAACGTTTCATGTAAATGATATATTTAACAATGAAGCCGGTCAACGCAAGAGTTGTTGGTGCAGCTTTCGGAATTGTGTCGAACAGAGAGCAGGGCGAGATACCAGTGAACCAAAAAACACGAGGAGACATTCTGTTAGCCCAGCTTGGGCACCCAGTCTGGGAAACTTGCCGACACGGCGGAGTCAAATGCAATAAGTAAGTACGGCAAAATGGAAGCGTGCAACGCCTCATGGTAAGCTGGACCCTAAGCCCTCCAGGGAATCTCGCGGCGTCGCTAAGGCCATGAGAAACCCAACCCAGGCAGTGCCACGCGTGTCGCTGGTCAGGCATCGCACAGAACGATGCTTGTCCCGGTGCAAGGAAGCGTGCACGTCTTCTTCTGCTGCTGGAAAGAAATGATATTGAATCCATGGTTACATTTCTAACGAGTATTCTATGGTTCTAGATTTGAAGCTTTCGTGACTGCAATGATTCATATTCTTAGGTATTTTCGGTAAAGTCACGTAAGTAAAACATTTTAATTAATAAAAGTAATTTTAATATTATTTTTTTACCTACGCGACTTTACAGAAAAAAACATAAGAATGTTCTATGGTTCTTTCGGTAAAGTCACGTAGGTAGAAAAAAGAACAACAGTAAAATAGTAATGACGACTTGAAACACGACAGTTTAAGTCAAAATTTCAAACTCGGTTCATGGCCATGCTATCAGGCAAGCAATCATCTGTCGTTTTGGTGCGTTTTCTTTTTTGCTGTTGTTGCTGTATTTCAAGTAAAATGAAATAAAACGCTGCCGTGAAGTTGACCTCAGCGGGATGTCTCCACCGAGCGTTCACGCTGGGAAGTCGAAAAGCGCTTCCGCGGGCGGCCTGCCCAGCTGCATTCAGAGGCGCCATGTGGCACGCTGGGTGAAGCGCACCGCATTGCCCACTAAAAACCGAGCACTTGGCCCAGGGTGCGATCCGGACTCGCCCGCGATTTTTTGTTTGTTGGCCATTCCCCCACGCCCGGACCCCCCTCCTCCCCCCCCAATTTCATCCGGCGTCTCACCATCGAATCTCTCAGAGCAATGCGTTATCCTTCCTGTTGGAAAGCGGCCCAACAGAAGTGGATGTCACGGAGTCATCGCTGAGATTCCTTCAAGTGACCTCCCCCAGTCCCCTCCCCCTTCAAGTGGCAGTGGTCACGAGGCATCTGCGTTGCCCTCAGTTCGAGCTCTAGAGTCCCTCGTGCACGGCGCTTGCGAGCGTGGGGCGGTCGGGGGGAGCAGGTGGCGAGCTCAACGAGGCCCGCCGCTCCGAGGCGCCGTCTCTTCGGGGGCTCTGCCCGGGTGCGGCCATTTTATCCTCGAGCCACGTGCCGAGATGGTCACCCGACAGCCCTGCGCAGCCGCAATGGCCGCGGCGGGGCGTTGTAGCGGAGTGCGTTGTAACAGAGCGTTGTAACAGAGTGCGTTGTAACGGAGTGCGTTGTAACAGAGCGTTGTAACAGAGTGCGTTGTAACGGAGTGCGTTGTAACGGAGTGCGTTGTAACAGAGCGTTGTAACAGAGTGCGTTGTAACGGAGTGCGTTGTAACAGAGCGTTGTAACAGAGTGCGTTGTAACGGAGTGCGTTGTAACGGAGTGCGTTGTAACAGAGCGTTGTAACAGAGTGCATTGTAACGGAGTGCGTTGTAACGGAGTGCGTTGTAACGGAGCGTTGTAATGGAGAGCGTTGTAACGGAGCGTTGTAACGGAGTGCGTTGTAACGGAGCGTTGTAACGGAGTGCGTTGTAACGGAGCGTTGTAACGGAGTGTTGTAATGGAGAGCGTTGTAACGGAGTGCGTTGTAACGGAGTGTTGTAACGGAGTGTTGTAATGGAGAGCGTTGTAACGGAGTGTTGTAACGGAGTGTTGTAACGGAGTGTTGTAATGGAGAGCGTTGTAACGGAGTGTTGTAACGGAGTGTTGTAACGGAGTGTTGTAACGGAGTGTTGTAACGGAGTGTTGTAACGGAGTGTTGTAATGGAGTGCGTTGTAATGGAGTGCGTTGTAACGGAGCGCTGTAACAGAGGGTTGTAACGGAGCGTTGTAACGGAGTGTTTGTAACCGAGCGTTGTAATGGAGAGCGTTGTAACGAGCGTTGTAATGGAGTGCATTGTAAGGGAGTGCATTGTAATGGAGCGTTGTAGTGGAGTGCGTTGTAACGGAGTGAGTTGTAACGGAGCGCTGTAGTGGAGTGCGTTGTAACGGAGTGAGTTGTAACGGAGCGCTGTAGTGGAGTGCGTTGTAACGGAGCGCTGTAGTGGAGTGAGTTGTAACGGAGTGAGTTGTAACGGAGTGCTGTAGTGGAGTGCGTTGTAACGGAGCGCTGTAGTGGAGTGAGTTGTAACGGAGTGAGTTGTAACGGAGCGCTGTAGTGGAGTGCGTTGTAACGGAGCGCTGTAGTGGAGTGCGTTGTAACGGAGTGAGTTGTAACGGAGCGCTGTAGTGGAGTGAGTTGTAACGGAGTGAGTTGTAACGTAGCGCTGTAGTGAAGTGAGTTGTAACGGAGCGCTGTAGTGAAGTGAGTTGTAACGGAGTGAGTTGTAACGGAGCGCTGTAGTGGAGTGAGTTGTAACGGAGCGCTGTAGTGGAGTGCGTTGTAACGGAGTGAGTTGTAACGGAGCGCTGTAGTGGAGTGCGTTGTAACGGAGCGCTGTAGTGGAGTGAGTTGTAACGGAGCGCTGTAGTGGAGTGCGTTGTAACGGAGTGAGTTGTAACGGAGCGCTGTAGTGGAGTGAGTTGTAACGGAGTGCGTTGTAACGGAGCGCTGTAGTGGAGTGAGTTGTAACGGAGTGAGTTGTAACGGAGCGCTGTAGTGGAGTGAGTTGTAACGGAGTGAGTTGTAACGGAGCGCTGTAGTGGAGTGAGTTGTAACGGAGTGAGTTGTAACGGAGCGCTGTAGTGAAGTGAGTTGTAACGGAGCGCTGTAGTGAAGTGAGTTGTAACGGAGTGAGTTGTAACGGAGCGCTGTAGTGGAGTGAGTTGTAACGGAGTGAGTTGTAACGGAGCGCTGTAGTGGAGTGAGTTGTAACGGAGCGCTGTAGTGAAGTGAGTTGTAACGGAGTGAGTTGTAACGGAGCGCTGTAGTGGAGTGAGTTGTAACGGAGTGAGTTGTAACGGAGCGCTGTAGTGGAGTGAGTTGTAACGGAGTGAGTTGTAACGGAGCGCTGTAGTGAAGTGAGTTGTAACGGAGTGAGTTGTAACGGAGCGCTGTAGTGGAGTGAGTTGTAACGGAGTGAGTTGTAACGGAGCGCTGTAGTGAAGTGAGTTGTAACGGAGCGCTGTAGTGGAGTGAGTTGTAACGGAGCGCTGTAGTGAAGTGAGTTGTAACGGAGTGAGTTGTAACGGAGCGCTGTAGTGGAGTGAGTTGTAACGGAGCGCTGTAGTGAAGTGAGTTGTAACGGAGCGCTGTAGTGAAGTGAGTTGTAACGGAGCGCTGTAGTGAAGTGAGTTGTAACGGAGTGAGTTGTAACGGAGCGCTGTAGTGGAGTGAGTTGTAACGGAGCGCTGTAGTGAAGTGAGTTGTAACGGAGCGCTGTAGTGGAGTGAGTTGTAACGGAGTGAGTTGTAACGGAGCGCTGTAGTGGAGTGAGTTGTAACGGAGCGCTGTAGTGGAGTGAGTTGTAACGGAGCGCTGTAGTGAAGTGAGTTGTAACGGAGTGAGTTGTAACGGAGCGCTGTAGTGAAGTGAGTTGTAACGGAGTGAGTTGTAACGGAGCGCTGTAGTGAAGTGAGTTGTAACGGAGTGAGTTGTAACGGAGCGCTGTAGTGGAGTGAGTTGTAACGGAGCGCTGTAGTGGAGTGTGTTGTAACGGAGTGAGTTGTAACGGAGCGCTGTAGTGGAGTGAGTTGTAACGGAGTGCGTTGTAACGGAGCGCTGTAGTGGAGTGAGTTGTAACGGAGCGCTGTAGTGGAGTGAGTTGTAACGGAGCGCTGTAGTGAAGTGAGTTGTAACGGAGTGAGTTGTAACGGAGCGCTGTGCTGGAGTGTGTTGTAACGGAGTGAGTTGTAACGGAGCGCTGTGCTGGAGTGTGTTGTAACGGAGTGAGTTGTAACGGAGCGCTGTAGTGGAGTGAGTTGTAACGGAGCGCTGTGCTGGAGGGATTTTGGAATCCTCGTTGACAGTAATTATAGCACGATACATCCAGCAAACTGGTTAAAGAGGCTCTGTAATTTTTTCGCATATTTCTAAAATGTGTTTCCAGCATCAACTCAACGACAACGTCAACACATTAAAATGATCAGCCCTTTGCCACGCACACGCTTGGATGAAGGCCTCTTAACGTGGGTCGTGGGGGGGTTTCGTGTGACCATACTTCACCGCAGTGCTTAGCGCCGGGGTTGTTGAAATCCGCGGGTGCCCCAGGCCAATTCGGTTCTCACTCACCGCCGACCAAACGACGTTAGCCGTGCCCGTCAATTGAGCACGACGTAGTCGGCGGCTCCGCAAAGCGGCGCTCTCACCACCGTGCCACCGCTCTCGCATTAGCCGACAATCGCAGATCTCCGCGGCTTTACCGCCAGGCACGGATTTCCGTGCCAATCAGCCCGCAGCTTTGCTTAAATCGCGTAACTCGAACGGGCGCCTCATTTGCATGCGAATCGAGGGGATGACGCAGGCCCGGTGCTCCGCGCGGGTGGTGGGGGGGCTGCGAGCACCATCGCCGCTGAGCCACGGGGTCACGGCTCAGCCACCCCCTCTCTCACACCTCCCCCCCCATCCCCGCACGGTGCGACGCTCGGTGGTGGTGGTGGCGTGCGCACAACTCGGCAATCACGCGAGGCTGGTTTCACTTGGCGGTATTTTATTGCCGTCCGCCACGTTGCACAGACGTGCACGAGTGAAGGTCAACCACCCCCCCCCCATCCCACGATTTAAGAGGAAGGGCATTGGGTTGATTTTCATGGCCAGTTTTCCTTTCGACCAGCGATGAAGATCTCATTTTGACGAAATTATTGCTCCGATGAGTTTGTCGTATTCAATTAACGACCGCGCGAGCGGAAGTGCCCGCGAGCTCACCGGGAGACATCAAAGTGCTGCGTGCTGCGCGTCGCGGCAGGCACGCGTTTGGTGTTGACGGCGTCGAGGGTGGCAGCTTCGCCGGTGCGGCGAGGCGTTCGTTCGGATCGCGTGCAGACAGACGCGCCCGGTAGGTCCCGCGTGACCCTGAGACGACCTCAGGGCAAGAGAAACAGGAAACTTCCTCCTCCTCTCCTCGCCCGAATTGTGGCGGGGCGATGCAGAGCTTGCGTTTCCACACTCGTTCAGCGGCCCACCCGTCCATCAATCCATTTCCATTTTAACCTTATTCAGATGCCACCAAAAGCAGCGGATATAAAATTGCAATTTTTTTCCCCCACATTTGAGTGAGGTGTGCAGAGTATATGAAAATATCGCTGGTCATGGCCACGTTTTAGACGTATAAATATTTATGTCACCGCCAGAATATATATTTTTTTCCCACAACGGCTTCCGGATATTTTTATCCGGAAGCCGTTGTTTTATCTTGATCTAACAAACACACGCCCGGTCTCCTCAGTTCGGGCTCTGGCAGCCTTGATGTTGAATTGTTGGGTTGGGTAAGGGGCACATCTCATCCTTTGTAATGACCATCATAAATCACGACGGCACAGTCCTAACGCTGACATATTCCCCTGGATACATCCAAGGCACCAGCAGCAGGAGTGGCGTTTCATGCTGAGCTGAATATTTCTCCAATTTCTTACCGTGAGCAAGAAACATAAAAACACACAAACATAACCTCACCACACCACCTGCTTAGACCACCGCTAATTCATACAAAACAAATAGGAGTCGCACGAATGATTTTTAATTGCCATCGTGAAATGAAACATTTCCAGGCAAACCCTCTGAAGTGATTTCATTTTTTTTTTAAACGAGAAGTTGTGAAGGATTTTATTGTTCAGTTTTTCAAATAAAATCTACGTGAATTATGGACAACGCACGCTTCACAACTTGCAAAAATAATTATGAATTTACTCAATGATTAATGATCATACATGTAATTGGAAAAAGTAACCGCTTTTTACAATTAACAAAGTTTTGTAAATGTAAACACGGGTAGAGGAAGACTATTTGAGAGACAGAGAGACAGCGAGAGAGAGCTGCGTTGCCGAATGAAGACCACATTCATCTTTCAGAATGGCAAATGCCGAGGGCGTAAAAACAGCCACAAAGAAATTGCACGGCTTACGTGGCTCACATCTGTTTGTTAGCCATTACGCTGCATAATAAACAAGCCAAATACGTCAACACACGCATCAGCCAGAGGCGATGTACATCTGCACATCACCTGCAGTGTATTAATGCTTGTTAAATGATGGAAACGCGATTCTCGAAATAATTTCATTTGCATAAAGTAGTGCTGTCGCCAATACATTGTCGGATGCACCTGCACCCATTGAAATATCACTGTGCAGATACAAGACTCGTAACCACGTGTGTTGTGGGCCTTGTGTCAAGCCGCTGCTGGAGGGGTGTAAGACGGTGGCCCCTCTCGCGGTGGCCCCACGTGGTGTTGCGTGTGTAGTGGTGTTAACTACTCGCTGTTCGCAAACTGTGAGAGAGCGGATCGTAAACAAGGTTTTCCCGCTCAATCAAACGGTCAGGGTCAAATGGGGTGAGGTAGGATCCAAACGCCAGATTGGGAAGGACCAATCGGAGGGTCCCACAAGGTGGCCGGGGATTGGACAAGCCGGCCACGAACAGGTATAAAAGCCAGAGCGCTGAAAGCTCTTGGCCAGTTCTGCTACACGAAGACCCAAGTCGGCCGAAGACATCTAGGACCCTGGACCAAGCCCTCCAGCCCTTATCAGGGCTAAGGCTCAGAGTAACCATTGATCGGGGAGAGATCCCCTAGGTCCAGCCAGAGGACGCTGGGATAGCAGGGAGATTAGATAGCTTGCAAGGTCCGGAGGCTGTGTCTCCTCAGGGTAACGGGTGAGGGGACCATATACCCCCTTTGTGTGATAGGGACTGTGTATTAAAATAATACACAGTGTGTGCCATAAAGAAGTTTAGAAGCCCGTCCTTTACAACACTACACGTGTTTTGACGTCGCCGTAAACACAACGAACGCACAACGGCATCGGGAGGAAAATGAGCATCGTTGATTTTGAATCCAGATTCAATGAGTAGTCGAGCCGAATGCCAAAAGAAGGTCCTGTTAAGGCCAAGAAACCTATCAGACGAGGGTTTTTGCGTGATCCAACCAAGTATTGAATAACTCTCAAGAACTAAATGTGAAGTTCCTGACCAGAAATCCAAGTGAAAACAACATTGACGTCGTTGCCTTACAGAAGATGCACGCTGAGGACAGCAAACGGATGGCGAGTCACAGAATAAGTGTATAATAATAACAATATATCCTTGTTGCTGCCATTTATCCACGACCTTAAACATGGCCTCAACACCTTCATCAGGCAAGGCCTAAAGGACTATCCTCTGAATTCCACCACCATGAGCGGCGGCACATTGGCAATAACCGTCACTGTTGATCACGTGATGGTCATCAATGTATATAAACCCCCGAATAAAGAATGGCCATCACCAGCTCTGCCAGCGGCAGCACCAGCAGATACAATGGGGCTACTCAGACGATGACGAAGCCAGGGATAACATCTAAAAGGACAAACAATAATCAGGCAATTTTCCGAACAGCCAACGCAGATCAGCAGTCATGCACATTGAGTCAATTACCGCAAGCAACAGATCTACGTTTTACCTAATCAAGGCGATGCTTAGAAACCGAACTTTTGGAGTGAACACCTCGCTGGTGAACACAGCCGCAAGAGAATTGTGAACAATAGCCTCCCTCAAGGCTCGGTACTAGCACCGTCGCTACTTAACATCATATTCATATATTAGTGACCTGCCATGTATATAATTTCTCAAGTTCATACACAGTATACTGTAACCCTTGCAGCACAGGGCACACATTTAGAGAGAGCTGCCAGTACTCTAACAGCTGATCTAGTTTTATTGGAGGAATATTTCCATCAATGGAGACTCCAACCAAATCCCTCCAAATCCCTCCAAATCCACCACAAGCGATTTCCACATGAACAATCATGCACAGGATGCCACCCTTGATGTGTCCTCCTGTGGTAGCCCAGTGCCCTATGACCCCACCTCAAGATATCGAGAGGTGATCGTGAATACAAGCCTGAAATATCAAGCTCCACAGCAAAAAATAGATGCGTATGAAGAGCAAATCAAGAATCGCCCCGCTACAGAAACTTACAGGAACGACCCGAGGGTGCCTCAGCTGATGTGCTGCCGCTCTCTCGCTGAGCTACTCAGTGGCAGAGTCACTGCGCTCCGGTGTGGTCCAGGGAGCTTCATACACAACACCGATTAGATGCACCGTGAAATAACCCAATGCGCATCACAAATGGAACACTGAGATGGATGGCCAATCCCCTGGCGAACATTCTGCCAAACTTATCCGCAGAGATGTTCAAATTGCAAGGGAGTTTATACATATTGTCGTCAGTGACAACCTAACCATCAACCATCAAACCCTCAAATTAACTTCTGATCCCCCTTCCTAGAGAAAACGCTAGTGAACAAAGTGAAACAACACGGGCGTCCAGAATAGACACCTCAATCGGAACCCAAGCATCGCACCTTCTGGCTTCAACATTCCTCGACGACACTGATGGTGTAACCATCAACCGCATAAGAACATCAACTGGCCAATGCGCACATCTCCTTCAGAGATGATAATCAAAGACAAGCCACATTAGTGCGACTGTCGTCAGGCAACCCAAACTATGAACCATATAGTTGCAGAACTACACGAACTGTCTGCTAAAGCCCTTAGCATTAGCATTTAGATCTTGAAGATATTTCCCACATCATTCGCAAGAATATAAATTGCTGGATGATGGCTTCCCCAGACCATGTGGACGGGGACTTGTTTGACCTTACTTCACCGTGCCGGTCAGTGCGTGTTGGTGAAGGTGGAGGGGCCAGGACCGCTGCAGATATTCTCTCTCCAATGACCGTTAGCAGCGATGGGAGATTGAACTCAGGTTTGCCGAGTCCTTGGCGCAGTGTGCTCGCCGCTGCGCCACTAGTCCAGCCCACGGTGATCATGTGCATAGATAATTTAATATCCCCAGCTGTGAGAGGCCCCGTTGTGTTTCACATTTAAGTACATCTGGAGAAACGTGATTCAGCATATCGACTCACAAATGCTATTGACTATGTAAACGGAGCGATTTAGATTGATTTTTAAAATGTGCCATCGATCACAGCAGTCGGCTCTATGGCCTTAAGCCACAAGAAGAAAATAGTCCCTGAATGGGGAGAAAGGGGGGGGGGGAGTGCTCAGTGCAGGGCGGGGGCAGGAAATGTGTGGACGAGACGCAATAAAGTGTGGACCCTTCACCCTGGAAGGTTCCGTTACTCAGCAAATGAAATGGCTGCAGCCCACGCCGCCTGCATTGATGCACTGCAACTCAGCGCTTAAACGGCGTCGTTTCATTTCTGACGCACGTCCACACCAGCCCTCAACCCCCTCAATCCCCTCAACTGCCTCAACCCCTCAGCCGCCTCAACCGCCTCAATTTCCTCAACCGCTTCAACTGCCTCAACCTTCTCAACCCCCTTAATCCCCTCAACTACATTAATCTCCTCAACTGCCACAACCGCCTCAAATGGCACACCCGCCTCAACCTCCCCCCCCCCCAACTGCCTCAACCCCCCCCCAACTGCCTCAATCCCCTCAAACGCCTAAATGGCCTCAACTGCCACACCCGCCTCAACCCCCCCCCAACTGGCTCAAACCCCTCAACCGCCTCAACCAGACCAAGCACTGTTTTCTGCACAGGGCGGCAGAGCCGGCCCATCCTGGCGAGACGAATTTTCAGAGCGCCATCCATTTCATGACAAACTCTTCAATGCGGTTTTATTTAACTGCGCGAGGGCCCCGCCGCAATGGAATATTTGCTTTGCAAGAGAGACCTGAAAGGCCATTCACAGAGTATTATATTATCCTCTACTGGAATTTTACCAGACTGAAATTTTAACATTTGCAATGTGAGATCTGCCACTGGGCAGACAAGCACCTACTTTTCTTTATGATGACATCGATTGGCTTTTGACATTTTTTTTTTATTATAAAAGAGGTGGCATAGTTTGGTTTGGGAATGTGCTGTGATGGCGCAGTAAGGGCGGTAAACCACTTCGGCAGAGAACTACCGATTATAGTGATGCAATTTAATCCTCAAAGTGGTGTGCAAAAAAAAAACAGTCAATGGAATTTACGCGAGCTTCCTCTCGAGTGTGCCAGTTCGATGAAGTGGACATTGCTCATCTGAGAAGACCCCTCACACTCAGACGATTGCAATGTTAAAGCAAATGTGGCAGTCGGCACCAATGAACCCCAAATGACGTTTGCCTTTTCATCAGCACCACCGCGTAGAGTCGTACCGCCGCGTTGTTCGTTTCGCTGCACGAGCTGAGCGCTTCTTCAGCAACTGAACCGATTAATTTAGCCAAATATTTATTGACATTGAATCCATTGTTTTTGATATTTTTTATTTTGAACACCCCAAAAAATGAGGGGTGGGGGGGGGCAAATGCAGACATTAATTTAGCGAGCGCAGGAATAAAACCCCAGCGCCGCACAAGAAAAACACAGCACACAGGAGTGAGAAACTCCAAGGAAAACAAACAGCATATGGTTACAGTAAAGCAATGCCAAATGAAGATAAATTTGTGACACCTCCATGCGAGCATCTCACAAGGCTGTCTACGCGGTGATTTATTTTTACTGATTTGAATTTGTGTTCATTTTAGTCTCCAGGCTGAACGTCACCGCCGTCGGCGGCGGCATCCGTACGTTTGCTCCGGAGTAGTGTTTCAAGCGTTCTCCTAAGAGCACGCACAGTAACTAAAAGTCCAATAAAAATGTTTGCCCGTGCAATATATTTTTAATGACATTATCCCCATTGATTGAGGCTTAGGCACGACTGCAATCCCCCGCGGGCTCATCCGAGGCAGACTACCTCGATCACCTGCTTTTCTGGAGACAAACTCCGAGCACTCCGTGTGCCAGAGATGTGCACAGCCTCATTTGTGCAATAGTCGACGTGAGAATTGCAGATTTCCCCTTTATTAATCAAAACAATACCAACAGACCTTTACAAAGTTTTTTTGTGTTGCTAGTTTGTCATTTCAGGCACAACGACACAGATCCCCGGTATATACTTTGACCAGACTGTTGGGGCAAGTCCTGTTAGCGAACATCTATGAATGCCCAAGGTGGTGGGTGGCCAACACCACATCCAGCCTCCTTTGTCTCCCCAGTGCTGAATTTTACACACCACACCAGGTACTCATTTTAGGCTGAGTCAACCTCGGAGCAGTCCAAAGACCGGTTCATATATTGACCACAGATATTGGTCGCGAGTGGGAGATGGACTCGGCCACCGACTCTGTCGCGCAGTGCGCTATCCACGACACTTCCCGTCATATTGTCAGTCGCTCACACATGCGTATGCACGCACACACGCATGCACACACACGCGTGCGCACACATGTTGGTGTCTACTAAGGCATTCGTTCCGCTGAGCGCTGCGGATTGTATTCCCAGTAGATTGATCATGGCTGATGATGAGGGAAATGGAAGCATTGAACTCTGCTCTTTGACCTGCATGCTAGCGCTATCCAGAAGTCTTCCAGATGCCAATTACGACTTGCAGAGGTGGAGGCATGCATAAGCTCAAGTGATATAGATTCGTGGGCTCACGATGCACGCGTGTGCAGAAATCGCCGGGTAATTTTCAATTTTGCCATTCTCAAATGTCATGGGTTCACATCACCTCTACAGCCACTAGAGGCGCTACCATTAACCCACCGATGAGGAAAACAAAAAGTCAATTCTCGGATCGAAATATGAGCCCAAATTGTCACAATTCCCATCTCATCAGATTGCTGGTGGTGCATTGCTCCACCAGCAATGTGACACGTCATTAGATGTAACTGCTGGTGCTACATACGACGACGTAAATTATATTGCCAAGTACTTACTCAGAAAAGCCTCACCGAGTGTCAAACCCATTATATAGGAGGGCCCTGCATGAGGCTGCTTGGCAAATTCCATTAAAGAGAGTTTGGCTTCATGTGGGAGGAAGCCAGAGTTACCCGGAGAACACCCACACGCACGAGGGGTGACCACACCACCGCATCTATTGTCATTTCCACGCGATTGATTACACGATGTAACACGATTTTTGTCCCCGGGTAGTAAGTGTAATTTTTTAATTGCTTATGCCTAAAAATGATATAAAATGGCTTTTATTCCCCACAAATTGGCTTTTGTGACCAGGACTTTACGTGAAGGAATGACACAAAAGCACAGGTTTTCTCATTGAAAATAGGTACATTTCAATATATCAATGTCCTGGTCACAAAAGCAAAGTTTGTAGGGAATAATAGCCATTTTCTGAACTTTTGAGGCATAAGCAAATAGGAAATAACACTTACTACCCAGGGACAAAATTTTGTTTATTTTTGATACACAGTGTTACCGCTCCCCAATGCATTTCTTCCATGTGCCGGAAGCTTCCTCACTAGAGTTCCCGATGAAGCTCCCAACACATCGGACACCGCGCTGAACAACGCGGGCTACAACCTGAAGGTGCATGGGATAGAGCTAGGCAGCAGCACAACCGCGAACACCTTAAGCAGTGGAGTCAGCCGCTCCATCCATCACGCGTCCGTTCCTCGGTCTGCACGAGCGCACACGTCCAGAACAAATTATTTGCAGCGGAGCGCTAAAGAATTAAGTCGATTAAGGAGAGAGAGATTGCCTCTCGGATGGGTTTTGTCCGACTACCACCTTGCTGAAGATAATGCGCAGGTAGCGCAAGTTGCAGGGTTTACTAAAAGCATGTAAATGGACGTTAATTAGCCACACAATGTACTTGCGGAAAGCGTGCCAAGATATCCATTACCTGGGAAATGGTGTTGCCAATTAGCCGACTGCTGTTGCGTACATTTCACATCATCTGTCAGCTGCAGCGACGGCCGCTCGCCATTATTGGCGTCGCCGACCAGGACAACAACAAAGATCCCGCTCGACCTTGACTGGGCACTCTCGTAGCCGCAGTGTCCACCTGCGCACATCCACAGAGATGGATGTGTGTGCGTGCGTGCGGGTGTGTGTGATTTTGTGTGGAATTATAGTGCACTGATGATAGATTAAGGTTATTTCAATACATATAAAATGCATAATGTTAACAGCGCCAGTTTCTCCAATAACCAATGCTCTTGCAATGTAGTAAACAAGTTTGTTAATTAAAGGCGTCCACTTTTTCGGTTTATAAGGGGGAGCCAATTTAAAATGCTATTAACCTTTACATTGCTGGCATTTCCATAGCTGATGAAATATTTAATGAAGATTAGGTAATTTTTAACAACTGTTTTGCCATATTATAATCAACGCTGGTAATGGTACAAACTGTTACCGACAAGAACGTCTGGTGGGTCGTTTCATGTTGCACGAAGGCAGGTGGCTGTTAAAGAACTCGTGACGTCATTCGCGCGAATTGGCCCGTAGTGTGCCGGTGCAATGGTCCAAATTTCCCAATTGTAATAAATTACTCCCGCAAATGACTCAGTGGCAAAAACAAACAGCAATCTTCATGCTCGGCTGAAATATGTGCCAGGACCCTCTTGAAGACAAAGAGTCGTTGAGACTCAGGCTTTCCTGGGTAAATAAACAGAACAACAAAAATTATCTTAATTGAACAGCAATTTCAATAATGTGAGCGTGAAGAGGCCGGGAGGCTCAAGGGGGTTCGAGCGGTTAGCGCTGAGGCCATCGGTTCCCTGTCCAGGCTTCTGCTGCCCGCGTTTAACACCGGGTTCTCAGGTTGCAGTGAGTTGATGGTGTTAGCCCCGCGGACACAAATGACCGCACCAAAAGAAAATCGCATTCAATGTTAACCGTCAGATAGACGCGTGGTGAACACTGTGTGCAGCGCGGACGTGGGGGGGGGGCTCTTGACGTGACTTTGGAAATAGTTCCGTGACGTCATCTTCCGGGCCACTTCTCTGATACAGGTTTATCCGAAAATAAATTCCTTTGCTTCTTTTACGCGAGGCAAACGAAACAACTGGCACATCATTGGGCGTACATGAGCGGATGGCCATTGCAATAGTGTCTGCGTAATTGACGTAATGATTATTATTTCAATCTTGACTTAAAGCTTTCGTGACTGCAGGAATTCATATTCTTTGGGCCTTTCGGTAAAGTCACGTAGATAGAAAAAATAATGTAAAAAAATATCACGACGTTTCAATCGCAACACATCAAGAAAAATTGGGTTAGCTTCTAAAATGAACATGCTAATCTCTTAAATTAACATAGCCACCTTGGCGCACTCGCCGTCGAGGAGTCTCGGCGATCTTGCATTGACATGCTAATTTATGCCTGGCAGCCCTGTGATTGGTGGACAGCCCACCACCGCCGAAGTCGCTGCCCGCCATTTGCATTGGCATTGGCTGCTGACATTTGGGCTACGCCCATTTCAAACCTTTATAAGCAATTGTCTTTAAAAAGCTAACCCCATTTTTCATGATGATGACCGCTTGTGCTGCGATCGAAACGTGATATTTTATTATTTTTTATTATTTTTTAGATCTACGTGACTTTACCGAAAAACGCAAAGAATAGACTATTATTTATTCACATTTTGTGATACTGGTTTGGCAGTGCAGCAGAAGCACAAATAACAAAAACTGAAAACATCTGTCAATAAATCGTCATAAAATTGGTTTTATATACAGTACATATATAACAGGCGACGTTCCTGACTATGCCCCTTCTTCACAGCACATATGGAAGAAGGCGCACTGCCCAAAATACGTCCTATTATATGCGATTTTTTTTTCAACAAAAGGTGTTGAGTTCTTGTCAGAAAAGTTGAGGCTGATTTGTGTTTTGTGGGTGGCTGGGCTGGGTGCTGTGCAGCAGCAATCGACGCTCTCAACAGCTGCGCCACATCAGGACGTGTGCTACACGCGCACTATTGCCACAACTGCCTGTTTATGGACTACTGGCACAACAGCAATTATATGTATCACAAAAGTTTTCCCACAGAGCTTGTAGAGACGTAAATCCCCCAGTGGATCACGGCCGCATGTGCTGGCCAGAGGGCAGCCACACCAAATCTGCACCGCCCTGACATTTGCCCCCAGAAAAAATGGCCAAACAGCTGTGCGCTTGCAGATTAAACACTTGCAGACAGTCGCCATCAGCCACAATGCACTGTTTTATACAGTACATCTGTGTGTGTAGAGAGACTGTGAACTGTTAGGTGAAATATCGATGGCGCCACGTTCCATTTAAAATCACAGGCAGCTGAGAAAAATGCTGAAAAATGAAAGTGGCAGAGTTTTGTCTTTTGCGACTGGCAATTTGGCACCAGTGCAAAAAGAAAATTGTGGAACTAATTATTTCCCGAAAAAAATATGATATAGTCTTCCGTATTTCGGATTATTGTGCGATTTGACTCCCCACTCGGTTCAGACCTCTCACCGAGCTTCGCACAGCCATCCACTCCGCTCTCTGTTCATTGTCTTCTTCACAAAGGACTTGACAATGGTGAGGATGCGTGACTTGCAAGTTAAAGAGCGAGTCCCAGGCCAAGGTCAGATTCGTTGAGACAACGGTAGCACATTACAATGAGCCACAGTTTCCATTCTTCATGTGGTCACAGTATTCAGCTTCGATAAAAAAATATGTACTGTCATTTTTTGGGTGTTATTGATTTATCAACGTTTCAATATTCATGATCACCATCTTATCCACCGCTGGGTGACGAACTCTCCAAGCCATCACCATTCATCACAGTCTCACAATGCAACTATCCATCGAGCTCCTGCACACTCGCCGATGTCATTGCTCCATCCCCCTGGTGGATGGCTTCTAGGGCATGATCCTTCCTTTGACTGCCACTCCGTTAATGGTCTTGACCACCGGTCATCATTCCTTCTTGCGACGTGTCTGGCCCAAGCCCACACCGATTCTTGACAACAGTCAAAATTAAGTATCTCTATCTTGCTTATGTTATTAATTACGTCTCTGTCTTGAAAGCAAAAATCATTGAGAATATTCAACTGTTTCGTATTCAGGTATGTATATGTGCATGCATGGAACAGACGATGAGGCATGAGGCCCAAACTCTGACATTTCAATATATAATTACATATTTAAAATTATGTATAAAGATCACATGTATAAATCAATGTCAAAAGCCACTTAATTAATTTTCACTGAACTCATTTGGGTGAATAGCCACAACCTAAACCCATTAATTGATCAAGGCAAACTTGCATTTTTTGTCCATGTTCTGAAAAAAAAATCTGAAACGGTAAATCCACAGAGTGCAGAGCTTTAAGAGGTCCCTTGGGAGAGGGGAATTCTGGTGCAACGCTATCCGTAGCTGATGAAGCAGCACTTATCAGGGCTCCGTGCTTGATTGACGTAGGCGGGCGCTCAGACATCAATTCGCGAGCTCCCGTTGGACGCAGCAGGCGTCAGTTCAGACGATGAGCCACGCGAACAGTTTCCTGCAAAAAACTTTCTCCGCATTATTATTTAGATTGAGTCTGAAAAAAATCAATCAGATGCACCATGCTACGTTTTGTTAATTTAAACTTTCAGCAATACGAAAAAAAAGGTTTGAAATTATATGAGAATGTACAACAACAATAACAACAAAACCTCCAAGGAATAAATACATATTGTAATAAAATATTTAAAAATACTTTTTTTTTAAACACGCTTTAATGAAATGTCCTGTCCGAGCTGCCCCTCCCCCTGCCCCCTTCCCCCATCGCCCCTCCCCTCCTTCCACATCCCCCGCCCCTGGGTGTGGCTCCCCGAGGCTTGCCGTGACGTAAGGGACCACGTGGTGATTGACAGGCAACGTCAGTTGAGCGTGGACAATAAGAGCCGTTAAAAACATTGTTTAAAAATATATATTTTTTCTTTTTAATGATAGAATATAGTATTGTCATCAGTATGACATAGCTATACCAAGTTTGCAGTCGATACGACATTGGGAATACGGTTGAAATAGAGTTACAAGATTTTTGGATACGACAACACATACAGTAAGTTAAATGAAAGCGTGTAAAAAGTTTTAAAATATGTTTGGATTTTTTTTTATGATAGAATATCGTGTTGTCATCAGCATGACATACCTATACGAAGTTTGCAGTCGATATCAGATTGGGAAGTGCGTAAAAATTGAGTTACAAGATTTCTTTTTTGAGGATACAACAGACGAGGTGAGTTAAATAAAATCGTGAATTAATAATAATAAAAATAGGCAAATCTCTAGCAAGGTTGCCCAACCATATTGTGTGCCATTGCCACGCCTTCTCTGCGAGCGTTTATTTGCAAGACACACTATCCGTTAAGTAAACCTAGACGCGTGCACCATTAGAGGTCTCTTGCAGATGGCGGAGGCGAAGCGTCATTCCGCAAAGATATTATCCCAATTATCGCACGCTCTTGCGTTCATTGGGGGTTAACAACGGCAATTAACATCGCCGTGAAATAATTACCCGCGCCACTGTCGCGCAAAAAAATACTCAACACCATTGTCAATGGCAAAGGCGCCGTCGATCGCTGACCGGGGAATCGCTCCGTGCAATGGCAAGGATCGCGGCGCGGGGGAAATGAAATGAAATGCAGTTCGTTTTGTTCGCGGCGTTCGACAGAGGGAACGGCAAAAGGGGCAGAGATATGCCCACCACCCCACCCGCCCGTCTGCTGCGTGATGCAGCCACGAGAATGGCACTCGCGACACGGACAGACTCAATGTGTGGACTGTGCGAACGAACGCGCTGTTGACAAATTCCACAGATTTATTTGCTGGGGTGGTGGGGGGGATTGTCCTAAACTATTCTAAGTGTCTTAAATTATTGATTGGGACGTTGGTGGTGGAGGGAGTCGATGTGGTTATTTCCCTTTAATGTTCTGCACAATAAAAAAACAGAAATTATATCACGGCCTTTTGTCCGGCCACTGTCGAAGTAGAAATATCCGTCTTTCAATGTCAGTCAACGGGTTGTTGTTGTTGTTTACCTTGCTTCACCACGCTGGTCAGTGTGCGGGTAGAAGGACTGGTTTATGATCAGCTGGGATATCACTCACCACCACTGGGATATCACCACCACTGGGAAATCACTCACCACCACTGGGATATCACCACCACTGGGAAATCACTCACCACCACTGGGATATCACTCACCACCACTGGGATATCACCACCACTGGGAAATCACTCAACACCACTGGGATATCACTCACCACCACTGGGATATCACCACCACTGGGAAATTACTCAACACCACTGGGATATCACTCACCACCACTGGGATATCACCACCACTGGGAAATCACTCACCACCACTGGGATATCACTCACCACCACTGGGATATCACCACCACTGGGAAATCACTCACCACCACTGGGATATCACTCACCACCACTGGGATATCACCACCACTGGGAAATCACTCAACACCACTGATGTGAACCGAGGGTTCATAGGGCAGTGCGCTAACCACGACACATTTATTTTACAACAAAGAACAGCATGTTTGTATTACAAATTATCATATATATTTGTAAGATCTCTAAATCCTTTTATTATTACTTTGTGGTTTGAGAGGTTGCGAGATGGGGGACCCAATAAGGCAAATAATATTAATATATTTGAAGGCTTTGCAAAAAAAGTCGATTTGCATGTGAACGAGCCTCTATTTTTTTCCCCCCAATTAAACTGGGACGCGAATTTAAATACCAGCAACGGGATAAAGCAGTCGTGTTTGCC
This sequence comes from Lampetra planeri, assembly GCF_965212315.1. Lineage (NCBI taxonomy): Eukaryota > Metazoa > Chordata > Hyperoartia > Petromyzontiformes > Petromyzontidae > Lampetra > Lampetra planeri. Next base: position 8,248,178 of record NC_136136.1, read on the forward strand.
AAGATTTATTTGGCCTGAGAAAAAAAGAATCGTATCATCCATGTGCGCGCACAAAAGCATGCTCATGTTGGCTTACAAATAAAACATTGTTGAACGCACTATGCTCTTTAAAGGAATACAACGCCACCCGCAAAACTCATTGTACGTCGTTTGTACGTAGAAATATAGCAAGCAGTTCATCATCATAGACACAAGTAGGGCCAACAAACACATATGATGCACTAACTAGTTTAACACGTAGGCTTTCGCGACCAATATTATTCATAATAAACGTTTTTTGGGTTAATATTGCGTTATTTATAAATGTGTCGTAACGCTCCATCACCCGACATGGCCAATCAGTAAAAAAGTGTCGCGTTGACAAAAGACAAAGAGTTCACTACTTTAACCCACCGGTGTGTTGAAGAGTGAATCCACGACGTTTCGCTTAGTACGACATGCTGGATGTAATTACCAGCGAAACGTCGTACTCAAAATTTGTAAATGTTGTGGATTCACGCTTCAACACACCGGTGGGCTAAAGTAGTGAACTATTTGTCTTTTGTCAACGTGACACTTTTTAACTGATTGGCCGTGTCGGGTGGTGAAGGGTTACGACACATTTATAAATAACGCGATCTAACCCAACAACGTTTATTATGAATATGCACTAACTACTTCACAGCGTTCGTTCTGTTTAAATTCAAGTTTGCCACGTCAAGCAAGGGGCAGCCGAAGTAAAACGAAACAAAAACAACAACACACAGAGGCGCGCTCATCAACAGCGCGAAGAAGGCACGACCCCGATCATCTCTTGCATGCGTGTCATGCGAAGGAGCACATTTCACGCACACACTGCTGTGCGCTTACAGCCTGCGCGTATTCTGCCGTTGCCATGGCTTTTGTCACCATTTACAGAACGTGTCGGGACTAAATTATGAACTAAGAAAGTGGCACGCTTTTGATTAAATATATTTTAAAAAAATTCCCCTTGCTAAAACATATATTCACAAAGTGCAAAGCCGCATCTGAAGCCAGCTCAATATCTTCCCACGAGGTACTGCGTACTCGACGGCACAATTGTTTCACCGAGATCCGTTTGGTTACGCGCTTGAGCTAAAGATTAGCGGTGTGGGTGCTTCGTGTATTCAGGCAGTGCCCCATGTGGTGTTTACGCGGCGAAGGAGAACATTTACCGGCAATTCCAGCACTTCCAGGAACATCGGCAAAATGTGTCCCGCGGTGAGGGGTGAGGTGAGATGACGAGGAGGGGGGGGGGGCGTTAGGAAGGTGTGAGAGTTGAACAGAGGTCTGCGGGGAACGCGACAACAAGCACTTAGTATACCCCAAGTGTTGTGTTTACACTTTGGAAAACGTGTCGGAGGGTTGCAATTTAGAACTGCCGTGACGCAGCCAAGCGCTGCATTTGACACTTTGTGCCATTTTATTAGGAAAGGCCCCCTACGGATAAATAAGCGTTCCTTCGCTGGTGCTTGGAACAACAGGGTAAGCGCACGACACGGGCCGCGACCTCGCCCTCACCTAGCGCTGTGGGAATGTAAGGAAGCTACTGCAGATGCCATTAACCCCTTCAGCTGCGATCGTTAACGACAGTCCGAAGACGAGCGGGCGGCGTTAACTTTCAATTTCCACCGATGCTGCGGTCATGCGGCCGAACGGAGTGAAACGTAATGTCATCCCTCAACAGAAACACAAAAACGCCTTCCCGTTTATCCGTTTTTTCTAGACTCATTGTAAAGCATGTTTTTTTTTTTTGCGCGCGCAGGTGATGGTCACTTGCGGAAAGGTTACGGCTCAATCCACGGAGGCCTCGCCTGCACGCGCCCACCTATTCATCACCGCCGGAAGGGAAAAAAACCGAGTGACCCAAATCGCGGCCGCGCGTTCGTCCGCGCAGGTTGGACGGCCGCTCGCGCTCCCCGTGCGGGAACCCGCGGCGTGCGCGCGCACGCGATTCATCAATCCCCCCCCCCCCGCGGCGCGAGTTTATTTTTCATAGAATTTTCCGAGGCTCGTGAAAGTGCCAAAGAAGCCAAGGCCTGGCGCGAAGTGGGCACGTAATTGTCTCACTGGCATGCTGCAGGGGAGGGGTGACGGCAACCTGGGAGCAAACGCGGGCGGCCGGGGAGCCTTCCCGCCACGGAGGCCGACTGGAGCAACTCGCAGTGACCTTCTTGAGCGGGGAGAATTTTCAAAACGCCCCGTTTTTTTCAAATATATAGCTATTGCTGCACCTGTGCGATGCTCCGCTTCGATGCCGAAAAGATGCGCGCCACTTGAATTGACAATGGGGAGAAGGGGAGCGGGAGAGAAATGTGCGCGTACGTGCACGAGGTTCTGCCAGGATCAATTTACAAGGAACAAATTGGGCGCATCACAATGCCTTGTGACTTGCAACCTCCAGAAACATTTTCCCACACCATTGTTGGTAACGTTTCACGAAGAGACGACGAAATGCATGCACAACATCCACTGTGCTATCAATAAATCGACAAAAATGACGAGCCGCACGCCTGTTTATAGCGCACAATGGAAAAGTGTCACTTGCTAACATTTGCTTAAAATATCCACACTGACTCAACATTTTTATTTAACAACCTTTACCCCCAGACTCGAATAACAATTTTACGGTCGTTGTGCTTGGCACACTTTGAATTCCATTTCGAATCCGAACAAAACGGTTTATCACTTTACAACTTTATAGATGCTGCTCAGACAGATATTGTTTTACAAACCAAATGTTTGGTCAGAGCGGCAAAAAGGCAACGCTTCTCTCATTATCCATGTGGGATATGCCGCGAGCCCCAGTATTGGAAGCGCGAAAGGACAAATTGATGATGCAGCGAAATGCGTTATTGCCCACGTATTGCTCATTCATAAACAGCGCAATGAAACGTAAAATATAGATGTGGATTTTACAACGATTCTTCATTTTCGGCAACGACCGGTAAAGAATTCGCGGTCCTCATAAAAAAACAACATGCACCCGTTTCTTTTCTCTTTCTTTCATTCTTGACAACGATGCTCGCGCACGTGAATTGACCGGCTGGCAGACTTATCGGCGATGCAGTCGTCTCTGGCTCACCGACGCGCGTTCGGCTCGCACCGCGTGCTCTACTCGGCAGCACGATGTCCGACGTTTCGCTCCACGTGCTGGGAGGTGCATTCACATAACAGCGTTCGGTACAACACAAACACGCGACGGAGAGCTGTTCAGCACAACTGTGAATACCTTCACGTTGGCACCGTCTCCTCTGCCGATGGCCCAGCTCCGTGAAGGCTTTGCAGCAGGAGCTCTGTCCTGGCCAACACTCAGGGCACGGGATATTATTGATTTATTTCTGGGTAAAGGGCATCAGGGATAAACTGGCCGGTGGTCATTTCAGGCTGTGGTATGCTGGTCATGTGAATGGCTCTGGGGGTGGTGGTCGACGACACAGACTCATAGGTCTGGATGGCATCTGAAAGTATTTTCCTGGCACAATTTCTTGGGTGATGTTAGATGTGCAGGTGGGCACGTCGACAGACGAGTGGAGTGGTGGCGCAGGGGCTAGCACATTGCACTGTGAACCCACAGCGAGCATTTGTGCCAATAATATCTCAACTGGAGCTGGCCGAGCTGAGCAATCCTGGCCCGGCTCAGACCGTGGGACATTTGAGCTCACTCTCCACGACTAATGGTCTTCACGATCCCACAGTCCCAACAATTCCCACCAGCTCATGGCTCTGCGTGGTGATCCCAAGTTGGTGGAGCGGAGAGAGCGCTACGAGCTGGGACCACGTGGCCTAGACTGGCGGTAAACGCCGCTGCCCTCTGAGCCGGCGTGTGTGTGACTGTGGCCCTTGTTAGTTTCAAGCAGGAAAGGAGGTCCTTTAACCGATTGCACCTATTCCACGTTTGGGGTTTCTCGTCAAGTGGGTTAGGAGGACATTAGGCAGTATTTTATGGGTTTCTCAAGTGGGATAATTTCATAGTTTTCTTTCTGGACGCCATCTTGCATGTTCGACGTCAGTGGGGTCTAAAGATTTTGGAATTAGGGGCTTAGATCTTATAAGGAACAGCTTTGTGAATATTCAACATTTATGTAGGATGTTGATTGGTGTCTACAGTAACTTTATGTTAAGGGCGAGCAATCCCTTGACCAAGCTTCGCAAGGGGAGGAGACCTGCGGAACGTGACCTCGTTATCGCTGATCCCATATCGCTGCTGGGAATCCAACTCGGGTCGCCACGCTCATATGCGCCGTGGGATAACCTCTGTGCTACCCATTCGCCTGTCGTATAGAATGTGTGCGTCTGAACAATCACGCCTACCCCTACATTGTCGCGTTGATTATTTTTTTTGCCAAGGGCACCGAAGGCCATTTGCCTGCAAACAACTGCTTTAGGGGCAGTAAACTTAACGATATATTTCTTTACGACGGGCTCGGCCCTCCTGTTCCAGATCGCCACACCCCGTGCAAGGCAGCCTGTAATTATCTACTCTTATCATTGCATTATTATTACTTATGACTGATTGCCAGCCTTTACGGGAGGTGCTTAATGATTCCATAATTGCTGGCCGAATTACTGATTATCTGCGGTTTTAATAATCAAGGGACGGCGGCTCGGTCATGAAAAGGTACGGGCACAGCTCTCCGAGAGAAAACTGTCACTTAACAAGGGCCCCGGAGTTGAATTTAATTGGCCGTAAATTGCATTGCAACGTGCTGAGAGTGAATTTAACACAATGCGGTAGGGCGCCCCTTGAAGGCGCTTGTTTGTGACGTCGCACCGTGCGTTGGCTCGGTACGGCCACCTCGATCGCCATGGGTGCCACACCTCCTCGTCACCCCGACGAGGCCGCAGCGCGGTGCAGGCCACGGGGCGGTTTAGAGACCGTGGGGCCCGTAATGAGCTCATTAATCAAGCACCGATTCTCACGTGCAAAATCACTGCGGCTCGCGAGCGACCCGATGACTTAACTTCCATCCGTTAATTACGTGGCGTGTGAGAGGGCGTCTTGTGGCGGTGCTAGACTGGAAGTAACAGCTACACCCGAGCGTCAGTGTGTCTCGTGCAGAGGTCGCAACCGGGTACCCGATACCCGGCTACCCGTACCCGGCCGGGTACGGGTAGCCGGGTACCCGTTTGCGACCCTGGTGCGGCCTGGTACGGGTAGACCGTGAGTCACTGGTAAGTAACTGTTTGTCACTCATTTCCCAACGTCTTGTCTCTTCTCACAATTCAGGTTCCTAGAATCAACCCACCCGCGCCTGCAACATGGCTTCATCCCAGAGGTCGCAATCAGGTACCCGATACCCGTACCCTACCCGTACCCAGCCGGGTAGGGTACGGGTACGGCCGGGTACGTGTACCCGTTTGCGACCCTGGTGCGGCCGGATACGGGTACGGGTAAGGAATCAAAACCCGTTTGAGACCTCTGGTCTCGTGTACGTGCTGCTGTGTGTGTGTTGACTGGCCGATGCAGGTGGTCCATCGGCCAGTCATCTCAGTCAACCCATGGCACCTGGGTCTGCCCCGTGACCTCCTGCCAGCGGGAGCGATCGACACTCCACGTGGCCTCAAAGTGTACATAGCCTGGCACAAGCGCGGTGGTGACGTCACCGCCACTGTGCGTGTGTGTCCGCAGGTTCAACGTCGGATATCCGACCGTCACGTATGTTGACTTGGCCGATTGACTGCCCACACCCAAATGCGGTGTTTGTGAAACGATGTAACTGCCAATTCGTATGAAGTTCAACGTCCGACTTGTTCTCATAATCAGCCTATGCCTCAGTCCTCGACGGAGTCACATATGTGACGTTGTACAGCGAAAGAATCGCGTTTTGCGTGATGTTTAAAACAAGCCTCGGGTGCAGAGCCACATCGAAGGTTCTGTAATTGAGGTGATTAATGCACGCTATACAACAAACAAAAATGACCGATAGTTGGCCCGCAAAATTACTGGCAGAGAATAAATGTACAAATATTAAAATGCAGTACACACTTGAACAGCAAGCGTATCTGCATATATAATGGCGGGCATGTGCACACAGTCACATTGGACTGATGCCTGCGTTTGTCTTTGTGTTTAACTCAGAAGCCAATTTATTCAACGATTTGAGTGGTTACCGCGTGGCTACGGCTTAGTGTTGCCAACGTGAGAGCGGCTTGGAAGAGCTTCCTGAAATGGGGACAAAAACACATATAACAGGCAACGTTTCGGGCAATGACCCTTTTTCAGAGCGCGCACAAAATGTCATGAGCTATGCATATGTATCTGCTCGGAAGAAGACGACAAAAAACACTTAAGGAATGGCCATTGACGCGTCACCTTTTTGACATGTATTTACTTTCTCCATGTAAAGCCTCGATGTTAACGACTGGCAACACGTGTCGGCTGTTGTGTCGTTAGCAATTTGATTTTGTCGCAAGCACTGCAGCGGTGCGGCCGCGCTTTGGTTGGGAACAGTGCCGTGGTTGGTCGGGGCTCGCATTGCACTCCTTAAACGCCTCCTCCTCCTCCCCCTCCTCCTCCTCCTCGCAATCAGTGGGAAAGAAACACGAGGGGGAATTTTCGCTAATTGTGCTCGTAATTTTGTTATGACAGATGGCAAAATTTGCTGCTGGAGGCTTCTGAAAACCCTTAATCAGTAATTAGTTTCATCATTAGCTGGGTACTTAAGTGTGCCTCCACTTAGAGTTATTCCGTTAAAAGGTTCCGTACTTTTCGAAAAATGAAAATTGAACCTGCCGCTGTTTACTTTGGGCTATTAATATTCCCATAACGCGCCCATGTTGTAAAGTTGCATCTTAACCCGTGCGGCCGAACGTCACTCTTTTAAAAGGCACAGATTGACACAGTAGTTTCCATTAAACATCTTTATGAATCCTAAACACATTTTAAAACAGTATTTATGATTTGAGTGCCACAGCGCTGCCAGAATAGCGATGTTTGGTAATTGCTTAACAACAAGGCCTATTGAGTGATAGATTGGCTTTTATCAAATGCAAAGTCTCGATGTTATTTATTTTCCACTAAGAAACATTTTTGGTAGTTATTGCGTAAAAATAAAATCGATGAAAACATATTTCGCAAGCCGAAGGGACATCGTAACATTGTTTCTATACAATACGTAAACAATGTGAACGGAAGAAAACGAAATGCTATTGTTACACGCGCAATTGCACAGTCTTCAAAAAGTCAAACTGCAGAAAATTATTGACCGGCTCATCCGAAGAAAAAAAAAGATTTTGATACAAACAGAAAGAAATAAGGAACAACTTTTTTTCATTGTAACTTTCCTGTCTCCAGACTGCGTTGTATTCTGCAAGAAGACACTGAAACACCCATTCATCATGGTTCAAAGCAAATCTGATTTGTCTGTGTCCTCTTTCCCCACCGCTGCACATCGCTTAGCCTCTGCGGGCCGGTTTCAGTGGTCGGGGCAACAGCGTGGGGGCTGTGACGCGCCGAGAGCAGTGCTGGAAACTCACCGGTGATGGAGTGTTACGGCGGTGGGCAGCAGTGGCAACGCGCAGGAGGGCGCGCAAAAAAACAGAGGAGACGGAGCGACCAGATTAAACCAGGGTGCGTGTGGGAGTGAGATCAATTGCAGCTGCATGGACTCACATTGCGAGCGAGGATCTTCACCTGCCAGCGAGTTGGGAATGGGTTTCGGTGATAATATTGACCACAATGATAATGCTAACGATTGTGGCAATAATGACAATGGCGATGGTGATTATGTTAGCAAGTGATATTGTCGATGACATTGGCCACGACGATTTGGTGACAATAATGACGATTAAGTTAATAATGGGAACAATAGCAGTGATGATTATGACAATGATGATGATAATGCTGACATCAAGACAATAATTATGATGATATTTATCAGTGTGATGATGACAACGGCAGTGACGATTAGGGTTATATCAGTGTTACAATAATGACTACAGTGATGCCCATGGGTAATATCCGAATGACATGGTGCTAGCGTGCACCAGGAACTTGCACTGGGAAACAACATGGCGGGTAAGAGCCAGGCAGCCGGAGGGCCCTGCTGAGACCCTGTGCGCAAAGCCACAAACACACAGACAGTGCCAGTGTTGGGTTGGTGTCCACACCAAAGCGCGTTCTGCAGATCACTGTTCAATTCGGCCCCCGCTCTGATGATTCAGTCCCATGGATGCGTGTACAAAAACAGCACATTTATGTGTAATCTCTCTTGAATGTACTGAATCGGTTTGTGGCTGCCACGCTCCAACCCCTTCCCTTCCACATTGACCCCTTTTTTCCAAGCTTCCCTCATCAATTCGTGCGTCAGGGCATTTCGGAGGGCTTGCTCCCCCCCACAGGTGTACTTTCCAAATGGCGAAATGCATATTTGAGCAGATAATAAAGAACCACTTATTGATGAATAAAAAATAGCAAAAATAGCCGGGTGCAGTAATCCAGCACTTTGGCGGCGAGGCCTCGATGGACCACAAACAACCGCCAACCTCCCAAGCCCGCCGAGCTCCGAGGTGGCCCAGACATTAACAGCACAGTGGTGGATTTAATCCATCTGTGCAGAGCTTTGAAGGTATTGATAACTTGTTTAACACGTAGGCTTTCGCGATCAATATTATTCATAATCAACGTTTTTGGGTTTAGATCGCGTTATTTATAAATGTGTCGTAACCCTCCACCACCCGACACGGCCAATCAGTAAAAAAGTGTCACGTTGACAAAAGACAAATAGTTCACTGCTTTAGCCAACCGGTGTGTTGAAGCGTGAAACCACAACATTTACGACGTTTCGCTGGTAATTGCATCCAGCATCATCGGGCAATTCGCCAGAATGGTGAGGCTCTCCTCTGTCTCCCGTTCTTATATAGAGCAGCAGCAGCAGGGTGACGTCATCATTTTTTTTTACTTATTGGCCGTGTCGGGTGGTGGAGGGTTACGACACATTTATAAATAACGCGATCTAAACCCAAAAACGTTGATTATGAATAGTATTGATAACCTGTCATCTGCGTGCTGGGTTTTCTTCCAGGTTTTCCCACATGCGGCACGGTTGTTAACCTAACCGACTTCATTTGGGCTTTTTTGTGCTGACCAGGCCCCAGTGGTTTAGAGGCAGGCAGCGCGCTTGCCAACGCGATCTGTCGACCCGGCAATGTTTGTTTAACGAGCCTGACTCTGCTGATAAGAACCCGCAAAAGGCCAAAATTGGTCCACGTTTTTCTTTGTTTAAAATGCCGCCCGATAATATTGTTCTGGAAAGCCCATCGGCTGATGTGTTAACACTACATTTCACATTCGACCATCCCAAACGGCGCACGCCTATCCATTGTACAATATTGAAAAGAGCCTCATCAGTTTGTGCCGGACGATTGTAAATGGTGGAGCGGATAAGCGGTACCAGGACAGCTGTTGCCAACTTATCCAAAAGGATCACATCAAAGATCAATTTTATTTTGTAATACTGTATCGACCTCATTCACAGACCCTGCATATCCTGACCTTTCAACTGACGCCTTAATCAATTAATGTTGTGAGGCGGTGGGGGGGTGGTCTAGGAGCATTTCTCCAGACAAACGAACACGCGTGCAGACAGACAGACATACGGACGCGCCGCTTGTTATGCTGATGCTCTTTCGTGTGCCGCCTTCTGCCCTGCAAGACGTAGTCGACATCAGAGAGCTCCGTTTACTTAGGGGAGGGGGCGGGTGGGGGCTCACACGTCACAACCGAGGGTGGCATCGCAGAGGGGTGCCGAGACTTGACGCTCTGGCCGGTCGCGGCCCTGTAAACACGCGTCACGTGTGACGCACGTGACGCGTCACGTGTGCCAGACGGCACGAGGTTGCGGTCATTAAGAAGCGACGGAGCGTCGTACACGCGGCTTCGGAGGCTCGCAAACAACAAGTGGCCCAGAGGGGCGAAACAAAGGACTTGTATCGGCTGCGGTGCAGCATCAGTTCCAATCCGCATCACGACCAGTACAATTGTACAGAGGCAATGGCCACGTACTATAGTGGCCAAATTCTTGGTTCTTTCGGTAAAGTCACGTAGAAGGGTAATAATACAATAATAAAAATACAACGATATTTTATTATTTCCCTTCTACGTGACTTTACCGAAAGAACCAACAATATGAATCCCTGCAGTCACGAAAGCTTTAAATCGAAATATAATAGCCAAATCAACGACAGCAGTCAACGTTTTTTCTTTCTCAAAACAAGCATGGAGGTGGTGCTCATCTCCCATTTGCAGCCCTGAGCCTCTGGTGCAAATTCCACATTACTATGGCAGGGGTGAGCTTATCAATGGGGCGTACCAACTGTTCACTTCCCTACAAAGCGGTGCTAGATTAGAGTAGTTGGCTGCGTACGGTGCGAAAGAAGTTCAACATACATACATTGTATCTATCCCAGATGGATGATAGGCTGAGTCAACTCCTCATCAGGAACTGAACTCGCAAGCTTCCGATTGACAAGCTGCTGGCTGTAGTGCTGAGCCGCAGTAACAGAGGAGACAAAACTCGACCAGCCACAGCGCAGTGCAGCATCGCGAGGCTGCAGAGCCGTGGGAACTGTGCAGCCCAGAGACGCAGTTCGCCCAACGTCAAGGGTCGAGTCTGTCGTGTTCACTCTCAGGCCTACGTCGGGTCCTTCCAAAGTGAGGCTCACACCCCTATGTGTCCTCAAGGCAGTCCTGCCGTTATTTAATGCATGCCGAGTAATGCACTGAGATAGCGAGCGGAGAGCTGTTCGCTTTTTAAAGTCTGAAGTATAATCAAATTACTTTCTTTACCTCGCTGTTCATTGCTTTTAAATCCCATGCAAAGTGTTGTGCAATAGAATCACTCAAAGTAATATAATCACGGAAAATAAAAACTAAAATACCCTGGCAATGGTAAGCCAACAATTGCATAATGTGCTGTTACACATCTACAAATCAATGTTGGTAATAATATTAGCTTGTGTATTATCATATATTTCTGGCAAGTTCGTAAAAAAGCAATTCATACACTAATAGCAATAAGCTTAACATTTCAAAGCAACACTAAGCTATTTGGTATAATCTCAAAAGTTGAATATGCTCTGAAAACAAAGCGTGCATTTGTCTCCTTGAATTTACTTTGCATTTGTTTTTTTTACGCGTTCACTGCGAGCTACATTATATTGAAAAATGCAATCATCCACTTTTAATTAAGCCTCTGCTGCTTAACCAACGCACGCCTGTGTCTGCTGTGCGGCGTGAGTGGGAAGGTGATCACAGACGCTTCCATTTACATTCAAAGCACACCAGCAGGTACGTTCGGGTGGCCCAGGAAAGGCAATTGAGAATCACGAACAAATATTAAGTAATGCTTAATGTAGTCACAATTGGGACCTAAAATATAGCAGCAGCAGCCCGATCGATATCCGCAATTTGCATTTGGGCGACACGCTGGGTTAAGAAACGGTCTCCAGTTTAACCGACCCTCTCGTTGCAACAAATTCATTACGCCATTAATCAGCAGCTGCTATTGACCGGCGCACGTTTGCGCGACTGCTGTTCATTTGGTCGCTGCGAGGGCCAAGTGGGCCACGGTTTCTTCTTGGGAAGGCGAGCTCGATGAAACTTTAATGCCGGCCCGCTCCGCTGGCGAAGAGAGGAGCGGTGAGAGTCGGCGGCGGGGATCTGCCGCTAAATTTGATCTGCTCCTTCTTTTTCAGTTACGCAACTTTTTTTGTTTGATGTCGCGCGGCGAATAAATCCACCGAACCGGCGCGGGGCCTCATCTCGGCCGCGTCTCTACATCCGGGTTGGTGAAATACGGCACAATATACTCTTTGGTTCTTTCGGTAAAGTCACGTAGGTATCAAATAAAAATTATTTTATTTTATAAATAATATTTTATTTTCTACCTACGTGACTTTATCGAAAGAACCAAAGAGTATGGATCCCTGCAGTCACGAAAACTTCAAATCTAGACTGCACGATATATATTCGCGCCCGGTACACCACATTCATTGTACATATTCATATTTTTTGGTTATTTCGGGAAAGTCACGTGGAAAAAAAACGCGAAGAATATGAATTCCTGCATTCACGAAAGTTTTAAGTCAGAATACATCTTGTTAAGGCTGTGACTATTAGCCTCCTTCCCGGTACAGACTCCCAGCGACCCGAAGATATGTCCGTGCCCGGCGCACCACACCAACACCCCTCTCACTATGCCTATGGCTACAAGTCACGCTGCCAGGCCCAGTCAACCAGCCACGTGCAAATTAAATATCCAGTGAACAATTAAGCCCCGCGCACGACGCTTTGAAGTAGTCACTTGGGACACTTTCCCTACAGGGGTCCGAGTCGTTAAGGACCCCTCCGCTCCGCACTCCGAGACAGGGGGACGACGAGACCCCCGCACCGCATGGATCGCCGCTGCCCAAGCAGCCGCAAAGCGATATAATCGATGGGGCACGCTGAAGCGAGGAGGCGGGGGGGGGGGGGGGTTCCTCTGGCTGCCTCCTCCGTGCGGATGAAGCCACCGACGAAGCTGCAGCGTAAACATTCGGAATAATTTACGGGGCCGACGCATTAACCCTCCCCTGCGGCGTGTCGGTCGTGGGAGTTGCCTGCCCGTAACTTCACCACGATGGTCCGTGGACATCGGTTGTGGACATTGGTGAAGGGGAGTCCCAGGACCGGTTTCAATATCACTCAGCACTGACGTTAGTCGTGTATGCATGTACGTTGAGCTTCTTTCGCACCGTACGTAGAAAAACCGTGCTAATCCGAGGCGCGCGGGAAGCAGAACAAATTGAACTCAGGTCGCCGGGCTAATAGCGAAGTGCGTGAACCATACTGCCGCTGCTCTACCTCGATCACCGCATATGTCAGTTATTGTTGTCATTATTGGCTTCACCTTCATTGTTCACTGATACTGAACACCCATAGTGTCGCGGTGAGCATCATAAGCCATTTTATACCCGCTGCTCGATGAAGGCCTCCTCATGCTCTCGCCTTCCATCACGGTCCTGAGATGCCACAACGCACCTCGCTCTTGCCCATGGGCTGATCTCACCACTCCATCTCACCCATCGCGCTGCGGCCACCCTCACGGGTCTGTTCCCTGCCATGGCTGCCACTCTGTCCCCAGACTCAGCCATCGGCAATCATCCCTTCTCGCGAGGTGTTCTGCCCAAACTCAATTAATTGTAATAGCATGCAATGCCATGGTCTTTGCTCCCCGATCCATACCTTCCTCTTTCTCTCGCTCAGTGTAATTCCCAGCATCCAGATCTCCATGATTATTTGCACACTTTTCAGCTTCCATTCAGTTTTCTTTCTCGGTGTCAATGTTTCTGATCGAAATGTCGCTCCATGCAGTACGCACTGATCAAGAACATCGTTCCGTGTAGTTGTTAATAATCGATTATTGACGATTGATTGCGATAAAAATTATTAAATACAGTCAAACGAGGGCATGACGAAAGCACGTGTGGTAATAATAATAATAATTTACATGTATTTGTATGTCGCCTTCCACTGATGTCTTAAGGCGGCTTTGTGAGAATAAGGATAAGGAAAGGCCAAGAGAAACAGAGAAGCTAAATAGAATAACCTGACTTAAGAAGATGTGGTTTTCAAGACGAAACTTAAAAGTGACCACACTATCGGATAAACGAATTGCCAGCGGTCGGGAATTCCGCAACCGTGGCGCCGACACAGCAAGTGGTCCGCTCGCCACTATGAACGCAGCCGGGATCGAGGGACGCGCAGGAGGGCGGAGTCCGCAGATCTTAACCACCTTGAGGGGGTGGTCTGGATGAATTAACTCGTGAATATATGGCGGTGGTGCCAGCCCATGCAAGGCTTTAAAAACGAGTAAGAAGGTTCTCTAACTCGACTCGTGTCAAGACCGGAAGGCAGTGCAATTATAAGAGAACCGTGGGAAATGTGGTCACGTCATGGTGAGCACCCCGACTGCCGCGAATTCTGAACAATTTGTAGTCTACCAAGGAACTCATGAGTGTGCACACAGTGGCATTATTTACTTCCATCACTCTCATTAAAATGGTCCTGCGCGGTCTATGTCGTTAGCCCTGTGAGGAACCGGGAGCTGTCCGCTGTGCATTGGTGCTGGCTTGGTGGCAGGGCGCTCATGCACATCGACACACTTCCACCTCGCGTCGTGCATTCCGCTGCGGGAGGAGAGAGCCTCGCTGGCTGCAGAGCGCGTCGCTCGCGCTGCTGCCAGGCTACTGCCACCGGCATGGCACCATCCGCGCGGACTCGATTGGGTCCAACTCGACGGCCAAGGTTAAGAGACCCGTGTCGGAAGGGGCCCATGTTTTGTTGCGGGACGACCGTGCCGACGAGTGCTATTTTTTGGGTTTCTCCGCAAAGCATCGGCGCTAAGCTTCGGCGCGTGCCAAATTGCTTTCTCGAGGGCATCAGGGAATGTACTTTGTTCATAAATAGGGGCTCACTGCCTTAATTCCAGCGGACAGAGGTGGATAATGCCAGAGGCGTCACTTGAATGCTGATGCGCCTTGTATCTTTGAGTCTAACTCGCGCACAAATCCGACGACAGTAGCTCGGAAATGTCCCAATGAAAGGACCTCACGTTCCTTTCATGATTGTTGTTTTGATTTCAAGGACCGTGCATTTGCCAAAACGATGCTTAAATGGTTTCAAACCGTCCCTGAAACCGAATCTAGGAGGCCTGCTGCTGCTGCTGCTGCTGCTGCCGCTGCTTTTTCTACCTCCCCGTCTGCGCCGACGTAGCGGCATTGGCTTCTCGCCTGGCCCTGCGCCGATTTGATCAAAACAAAGTGACCGCGAGCGACGTAGCCCGGTGACGCGTGCTGACGTGCCTGTGGTCGAGGCTGCCAGCAAAGGGGTCACGGGTCTCGGGAATGTGCTGACGCCGCACTTGAGAATGCTCCAGCCCGTGCCACGGGCTACAGACGTCGAGCAGACGTCGGAACGCATCCGATAGCGGCTCATTTATTGCCACGAGACGGAATGACGGGCCCCACGGGAGGCGCCTAGCGGTGGCGCGTGCTGTCTGTAGGCAGCTCACTGGCCCAATAGCCAAAGCGCTCGCCGCTGAGACACAGTGAACCCGCGGTTTAGTTTCTGTAGTCGCGGCCAGGGGATGCTGTGAGGAACAACTGCAGTCTCTGCCATTACGCACCAATTGAGGCATGTGGGGGGAGCATATGCCTATTACAATGTGCGGTATTATCCACCCAGCGGACTCCATCCCTCGATCCCTATTGGTGTAACACCACGAGTGAGGCCCTGCTGCCACACATTCGCTCGCCACAGCAGCTGTCAGCGCTTGTATGCATCTATGTTGAACTTCTTTCGCACCCTGTATAGCCAACCGTGCTAATCGACTGCAGTTAGGGGCCCGTAGTCCCTACACCCATCCAAGTCTAATACTTGTCCATGTGGCCTATGTAAGTCTGTGGGTCTTCTTTTATTCTTTGGGTCATTTGTTAGTCTATGCTAGTCTATGGATTCAATGTTAGTCAATGGCTCCTCTACTAGTCTATAGGTCTTACGTTAGTCTACGGGACCCAAGTTAGCCTGTGGAACCTATGTTATCTCTGGTTCCTGTAGAGGATGATGCCTAATTATCTTGGCCTCCCTCCACTCAGAATTTGCCCTTGCAGAGAGATATTTGTGGGCAGAGTCAACTGATGAAAATCAAGCGTCACGCCAAAACTGCTGCAGTTAGTGGTCCCGTATTGTTGAGCTGACACATTTCATCTTTACTTTCGGAGTACATTCTCTGTGTAGACAAGAAATCATGCAGCACATCAATAACCAACACAAGAACATTGAACGACTGCACAAAAATCACAGTATCATCAGCAAAGGCAGGGTCAGTGACCCAGACTTCTCCGATATATTATCCGCAAAGACTACCGACTAATCACCCGGTCCAAACGCGTCCCACAAAGTGTAGGGGTAAGCACATATATGCTGCTGCCTCACCCCAAATTACTACTGGGATGAAGCCAGAGATACCGCATCCACACTTAAAGGCACTTTGGGTCTCGGAGTACAAAGCAGACATCAAATCAATAACCCTGGCAGGAATTCCACAAAGTCGCAGGACCTCCCAAAGTGTCTCTTGATGCACCGAATTGAACGCCTTATTCAGAGCGATGCGGGCTGCTGCTGCTGCTGCAGCCTCTGTAGAAACTCACGGCCAAGGATGGGAAGCGCTGAGACTCGGTCCGCTCTCTCCTCGCGAGGGGGAAGGGTCAGGCCGCCGAGTTGACAGAAAATTGTTATGGACCCTCCGTGGAAGCAATTGAAAAAAATGCTTCCCTGACACTGCGTGTGGTGTGCAACCGAGCAGACTGTTACGATCCAGCTGCGTGCCACGGTTGGGGCTTGAATCCCACATTTTAACAACTAAAGACAAACGTTGGTTACATGCACGATAATCAATAACAACTTTCAGACTTTTATCAATCCACTACTGGAAGAAGGCCTTCCGATGACAGGTTAGTCATCGGGTTTGCTTGACCATAATTCATTATGCTGGTCAGTGCAGGCCGAGGAAACGGGAGGCAGATAGCATGCACCGCTGATGTGAGTCATGTCGAGGAATTGAACTTGTGATTTTGCGTTTATAGTGCAGCATGCAAACCACTATGCCACTGCACCCACACACATGCAACATCACCTCGGTCGAATGGTGACTTGATGCTGTGGCATTGCACCAGGATTTCTCCTGGCTAAATAACCAACGCTGATGGAGTTGGGGTGCACGACTGTACTTGGAGGTTGCTTGGTTGAAAATGGAAACCAAATTGCCCCGTTTATTTTCCACTTCCAACGGAGGCAGGGAAGTGATGCCTATCAGAGACCCATCCCTTCTCACCACTGCCAGGGACTGCCACGGCGAGGGTATTTGTTGCCCCGTTCTGAATGAACAAGCCGAGCATTTGGGCATTTCATCTCATCAAGGGGCGTCCCTCGCGAATGCAGCGGAGAATTCGTGTGGAGTCGGCCCATCGATGCTCAAACCGAACCCAGCCGGCCAGAAACCGCGCGATGACAGTGACACATCGCGATGTGTCAGCTGCCTGACACGCGTTCTCACGGCGCTTGTTACGCGGTCTGGACAGCGCTGTGATTGAGGTCACTTTGGCATGGCCGGGGTTGGTGACCAACACCGTACCCAGCTATTGTTATCGTTCAAAGTATGGAAGTTGGCCCAGCGCTTATTTCTGGCTCTGTGGTTTTGAAGGGAAACAAATTTCTGGTTCTAGGAGTCAATTTAACACAATTTGGCTGTCACAAAGGTAAAACACTTTGCCAATTCAGCAGGAAAGAGTTGGAGTTGAACTCTGGCCCTCAGTGATGTATATAACTTTGTTTTGACAGTGACATGAGCTGCAAGATACTGTGGTGAGACGGAATCACGCGGCATCCCTTTTAAAACACTCGGCTTTTCTGAACAGCATTCAGAGGATCGCCTTCCTTTGCCTTGCAATCAAAGTGGCCGTGGTACATTATATAACAGACTTAAATGCTCAAAATCCGACATAATCCCTGCATACAATATTAACCTCAAAATGTCACATTTACTATGGGTTCATCTCATTTATAAGTCAGAGTGGCCCAAATCAGTCTTGCTCGTTGCATTCGAGGAATACTAATAAAATACATTTTTCGAGAAATAACTTTTTACGGTCATTTTTTTTTTAAAAACGTCCCTTTAAAATAAATTCCTTGCAAAGACAATCTGTGCGCAATACATTTGCATGTTCTTTAACATTTGCACAATGTCACTCATTTTTCTGTTGATAAATGTGTGCGTGTGCGTGTGAGCAGAATCCAGAATATTCCTGGGAAATGTGTCTCCGGTACATGACCAGAGTGTGCTTTCGCTTATGCCAATCGCATGAATAATCACAGCTCCTCTTAATTATCTGAAAAGAAGCAGTTTTACCACAACTCATTTATCTTTTGAATCCAATCGGCCGTGCTGTGAGAATCGAGGCACGCGTGTGGAATGGTATCAAAACGTCTGAAGATATATGTGGTCTAAATCGTTATATAACCACATTTGTTTAAATCCGTCTGGCTTTCCATTACGCAGGGGCATTTCTTACAATTAGTATGAGAATGTGAATGTCCGAGTACGAACATTAGGTCATTACTCATGTTTTAATTTTACATCTTTATTTAATGTTCTTGTTCGTTAAAAGTGTTTCATTTTGTAAAACATGCCTGCAAAATGCCACGGAGTTTATAGGTCAAGCTAAGATTTATTATTTTTTCAGCCACTTCCTTGTGTTTTCGTGAATAGCAAGTGCCCTCACTGTGTGCTCTCGCATGGCATTATCACGAACAAACAAGTGCCCAAACCCACGTGACAAAATGATCTATGGCACGACTCAAAATCACGCTGTTCATGAACGTGGACAAATGAACGCCTACTCACTCTCTGAAGCCGTCGAGAAGACGCCGCGCCGCTACGCGTTGGGAGGAGGGGAAAGTCTTCCGGTCAACCGCGGCGCACGGCGGCGTCGCTCCGTCGATTCCACGCGGCTTGCGATCAGCACCGCGGACAGCTCCAACGAGGGCCTCGAGCTCCGTGCCACTCTGAGTAGAGACGCAGTTTGTTTGCTCTGCAAATTAAAAACAAGAGACAGCTGGGGGCTTTTTTTTTAGTCGTGCTCTTCTCACAACCCCCTACTCGGAGCACTCAAGGTTGTTTTTGTTTACGTACTGCATCTATAATATGTATCGGGAGATTTTCTTCCTTTACATTTTCTACGATTTAAATACTATTCTGGCAAAAATTATTGCATTAATACGGGGACATTGAAAGGTTACATAAATTCTAAATTAACCGTGCCAGTCTTTTGTATTGGTCACTCGGCACCTCTTAGGTGTCACGATCTATGAAATGTCTTCCGAATTTATTTCACCATTTCAATCCATTGTTTATTATGTTACATGAAAATTCCGTTTAGCTAGTTATCCAGCTAAATTCTGTGGCAATGGTCCACGGCCATGAACTATATGTGTGAAAAACGTCTCTCTAGCACCGTACGTAACCAACCGTGCTAATCGGAGGTTGGGGTGGAAAAGAGACCAGTCAACAGCCAGCCAGGGAACTCGAGGCATGGATTATTATGGGTACTGGTATGATACAAGGTACCATTAATACTACATTTGTGTGTGTATATATATATAAATGTGCATTTCGGTAGATTTCAAACAATTTCACAACCTAAATCCAAAGCAGCACCGTCTTTAAAGCTCGCAAAGTGCTCCAACATCAAAGCTAGAAACTCAGAAACACATGTACCCGCAGGGCATAGACAGAGCACTGTCTCTACCCCATGATGAAGGCGGCACGGTGTAAGAGCTTCTCAACAGAAACGAGTTGGGGGAAGCAAATTCGAGGCTTGTGTTTTCCGCTGCCAAAGAACCCAGAAGCTCATTTGATCGAGTTTCAAGTATGGGCTCCGCGGTTTCCTATGAGATGTCTAATCGTCTTTATAACGACGACAACAGCAACGTGTACAGCAACGATTTTGCTCGTATATTTTAAGTGGCTGGCTTCACAACAAACACTGCGCAGTGTCCATTTGATTTTGTCACGAAATAAATGTAGAGCTCCGGTGGTTTGTGCTTCCTTGACAAACGTTAATAAATCTTGAAATTCATGTTGCATGCAATTTTGTTGCGGAAATCAACGCTTAAAGAATTAAGCAAATCAGCGAAATGCACATTTAAAAATATTTTCTCAGCAATAATCTTCAACCCTTGGTCAATCTGCTGCTGGATGATGGCCTCCCCACACCGTGTCGTAATGGCTGCTAGTTTGACCATACTTCACCACGCCGGTCAGTGCAAGTTAGCGAAGGAGTGAGTGGAAGGCTGCCCCGGTTATGATATCACTCGCCACTGATGTTAGAACTCGCGACGATGGATTCATAACGCAACGTGCTAACCACTATACCACCACTCCACCCATCATACACGTCGTACATAAAAAAAACATTCCCTACCTTATCTCTTAAAACATGCTCTCTCCATTCCAATCCCAGACTGTATCCACTTGTTTAATCTGGAATTCAATCTCCTCCCGATCAATACTTGTTTAACCGAATTTGATTTATTTGCCGACATTTCCTGTGACGCTTTGTATTTAAGCGTTAATGTTTCCGTGGCCCTCACGCAAACGGTTAATGACACGGATTTTCATAAGTAACCAGAAGACAATGAGTTGCGAGAGCAGGAATGAGTTGTAATGCGACAGTTTTATTACAAAATAATGAAGCTTCTCCAAGTTTATATTAAACTTCACCTCAGAACGTTGAGTGCCAGCAAATGAAAGTAGGCCTTTATATTTTTGTACTACAATTGTGGCTTTTTTTTTTACTTGAAGCTTGGCATTGCATGCTCAACGCATCCAGAGGAATGTCTCTCGGTGAGCTGCATGAGTTCACCTCGTCGAGGAGGGTTCAGTTGCTGATGAAGAGGATTAAGGCACCCTTCATTTCCAGCGGTCACGGTGAAGGCGTGTGAACACGATGCTCCCACCAGGGCCCACACCCAGGCGGAGGGCATCTAGGGGAGCGTTGATCCACCGAGGACATTTTCCTCGTGTCGCTCGTTGCCTTTCAAGTGCTACTCGTTGATATTAGCGCAAGCCCGTTGTTTGATCTTCACTAGTGACGACCTGGCGTTGCACATCACAAATAACATGCACTTCCTATTTACACCAGTGGATGACTTTTGAAATATTAATTTCGCAACAACAGAAAACAACCGCACGTGAATTTTCCGTTGGCTTTGTTGTTGTTTCTATCTACGTTATGCCTGCGCGTATACGCACTTACCTACGGAGAGAGGGAAAAAGAAGAAAGGTATCATAAATTATTTGGAAAACATTCATCGTGGTAAAAAAAATACAAATGTATTTGCCGAAGCAGTGAACAAAGGCTACGGACCACTCAGAATGTTTTCTCCGTTCGCTGACCTCGTGTGTGCGTGGAAAATGTCCAAGAGCCGAGGGCTCCGCATCACTCATGGTACAAAAGGTCACCGTTGTTTCCGTGTGATTAATTTGTATTTTCATTCAAGGGTTGCGTGAACTACAAACACCCATTCATAGGCATTTGCCAGAGCGCGGGAGTCAATTTCAAGAAATGCGAAGGTTCAGACGCTTGGTGTTTGTGTACAATTCCCCCACCCCCTCGCCCAAAATGCTGCAAGGCGAAGCTCAATATGGGAATGATACAATATGTAGAGCATATGCGAGGTAGACTTTATGGAGATCCCTTTAATATTTTCTCGCGAGGTTATAAATATGAAATTTATTTTCCATCGGGAAAAACGTGCCATGGTGAAATGATTTGTTTGCGTTCACTAGTCGTATTAAATTCTCATTTAGAGATAGAACGTGCAGTGTTTGCAACGCTATTTTACTGATTAATTTAGCGAATGGGATGTTTTTTTTTTATCACGGCAAAAATGTCAGTGTTTCCTGCATCCTCTTATGCGTGTGTGGATCCAGAGACAAGTGCATGTGTAGCTATTTTCGCAACATTTAAATAAATATTTGGTAAAGGTTTTTTTTTTTTCCCGGCACGCGTTTCTTGTAAAATGGAGCAGTTTCCTTTTTAATTAAAAAAAAAACTTTAACAGTGATTCCTGGCTTGCGATGTCATTACTCAACTTATAAATTCGTTTTTTTCTGTCCTTGTCCAAGGGAAAGTAATGCTGCTACTCTCAATTAGCTCTGGCACCGTGCTGCCATGGGATGGATTCCTGCTGCACAACTGTAGCCCCCTCACAGTTTGGCCTTTGGAAGAAAAAATGTTTTAATCAGCGCAACATTTTCAAAAACAATGCAGCGGGCATGCTGTCATTAATTTAAAACACGATGACACGCGCTTGACTGTCGCTGGAGAACAAAGTCGTTTCTCGTTTTTTCGCTCACGCAGCTTCTTTGGTATGGCAATCACCAGCCGTGCCGCACCTCCGATAGGCACGGTTGACTACGTACGGTGCGAAAGAAGTCCAACAGACATTTGACCAATCTGTATGTGTCCAATGTCGCTGGTTATCAGAAGCTAAGCAGGCTATTAAGACTGCCCTGCACTTGGACGAGTAACCACCAGGGCTTGCCAGGTGTTGTAGGTTGCGCCGTGGGCAGGAGACGAGAGTGCCGAGTGTTACCCCCTCGTTTGCACGAAGCAACAACAAACAACCTTCATGGAATTGGCCAAACATCTCAGTGTGGAGCAGCACCCTACTGAAAAAAAGATTCGTGGGATTCAAGCTTCCATATTTGCAATGGGAATTCATGCATCTATACAACGTGCACAGTATCAGCATTTACTTGGAAAATGTTCAGATTTGTAAGCTAGGAGTGGACCTATTGAACCTATCCCCCATCAAGGTCACGTCATGCATTGTCACAAACAGAGCTGAAATTTAATTTTAAGCCCAGTTCTTTTTCAACTTGGCAACGAGTGTGATGGTGCCTCTTATGGTTACGAAGATAATGGCAAATCTTCACCTGCAACTTGCAATATTTCACTCAGTAAACAATGGTCGTTGCAAATTCAAGATATATATATATAAATGTGTCGTTAAAACCCGCCACCACCCGACACAGCCAACTAGTAAGGGTTGTCACGTAAACAAAACGTGCCAATTCGTCACTAGTACAGCACCACCGGTTGTGTGTTGGAGAGCTAAGCCACAACATTTACAATCAGAGCACGACGTTTCGCCAGTAATCACAACAAGCGTCATCAGGCAACAGCCAGATTTGTGGAGAAGTCTTACTGTTTCGCTTCTTATATATAGAGGCGTCGATGTGGTGACCACCCTTCTGCGCTCTTGCACCACGTGGGGGGTGGGGGGGAATTACTGAGGCAACGTACATTATGCGTAATGCGAGCCCTTTGATGTTGTACTTACTGTCTATTGTGTGTATTAAAATAGCCGTACCAACGGTAATCCCTATTGTAACCCCTATTGAAGTATGCTGCCCTTCATAGTCATGCATTTAAATTATTAGACTTCTCCACAAATCTGGCTGTATCTGGCTGTCGCCTGACGAAGCTAGTTTTAATTACTGGCAAAACGACACATTTATATATTTACACGGTCTAACCCAAAAAAAAACTCTTATGGACGATATTGTTCGCGGAAGCCTACGTGTTAAACTGGTCTTTGCACATTTTATGCATCAATACAAAATTAACCAATCAACCGATGCACCCCTTACGTCTCATGTACATGAATTAATGTTGTGAAAATTGAAGATCATACCATGAATCAAACTTTAACTTAAAATTCGGTTCGGTAAATTTTAGAGGTGCTGTCATTTCGTGAGTGTCAGTTCCACGGAGGACTTCACTGCTTTGGCAAGAAAATCCAAAGTGGAAGCGTTGTCAAATTAACCAAACATCGCTGTGAAGGAATTTCAATAAAAGCTCGAGAGCGTGGCGAGGATTGATTTGAGTTTGTGCTGTGTGCCGTGTGCTTGAAGGGAGTGGGGGACTGAGCAGTGGGGATGTAGTCCAAGAAATTAAAGCTGCTGGACATTTCCACTGCGAGGGGAGAAGCGATTGTGGCAGGAAGGCATGTTTAGAAAATAATCTCTCAAAATCGCGAGTGGTGGCAACTGCGATCGACAAGGGCGGCGAACATCGCGGCGCTGCACGGCTCGGCTGCAGGTGCGATTTTATAATTTAAAAAAAATTGTTTTGCAAAATGCTGTCTTACCTCTGTTCAAATGGGAGGGAAAAAGTAAAAAAAAAAATGTAATTACTATTATTATTAATTCAGTCGTTACATTGATGCTGCGTTAACCGTCAAGCGCGTCAATTACTCCGGCAATTGTTTGGGGTGTCGTGTTCCTCGCTGAGATGTCGGTGTCGTAGTGGCCGCCGCCGCCGCCTTTGTGCAGCGTCCCCGCCCGGTGCAGTCGCTCTCCTCGGCACCGTTTGGGTTGATGACTGCAGCCGGCAAAACGGAAAAGCAAGCGAACAACAAAACAGCCGCCTCGACACATTTGTCAATGACACTGCCGTGTATACAGCATGTACAATAGGCGACGTTTCTTGTAATGGTCCTTATTCATGACAACAAAAACACAAAGCAGGATCCTTGCCCAAAACGTCACCATTAGTATTTATTTATTTGTTCTGACTAGGGCCACGCACACAGAGCTTATCAACGACTGTGTTGAGTTTTTTTCTTATTTGTGGTCGTGCACCACGACAAAAGATGTGTGTTTGACCCTCTCTCATTACACTATGTAACAATTTTCGTATTATTTTTTGTTTCTGGGTAGTAAGTGGAATTTCCTAATTGCTTATATCTCAAAAAGTAAAAAAATGGCTATCATTCCCCACAAGCTTTGTTTTTTGACCAGGACAGTGATATTTTTTAATTGACCTATTTTCCAGAACATTCCAGATAGATTCAGTGCTTAGTAAACTTGGAGAAACTTTTAGAACATTCAAGAATTCGCAGTAATATAAATAGTAGTATAAATACAAGGGCCTTAAGCCTACCAGTTCAGTTTAGTTCCAGCTGCCTCAGTGGATACATATCTGCATTTTCTGAGATGGCATCTAGAGGCTGCAAGCATCCGGCAGACGCATTTTGCTATGTCTGCGGCCAATTTATCAAGACAAGATCAAAAGGTACTCTGCTGAAGCAGCTGCTAAGATGTGTGAGGCCGACAAGGCATATTTCGGCATGCCTGTCGGGGATCAAGACAAACCCTGGGTACTTCATTTCACCTGCAGCAATGCAAAAAAAACTCTGGAATGTAAAATGGATAATTGTTGCTCGGAATTTAATGTTATAAAATATGTTAACATTTTTAAAATTGTAAAAGTTTTTCATTTTTAAATGTTTTACAATTTTCAATGTTATTGAAAAGATATATCACATATGAAAAATGTTGCGAGAATCTCTTACACATTAGTCATGGGTGAAATAAATGTATTTTTGAAGGATGGTACAGAGGAGAAAAGAGAGCCATGAAGTTCGCCATCCCAAGAATTTGGCAGGAACCCACTGACAACTCAAACAACTGCTACTTCTGCATGGTGGACCCTTCCAAACGTCGGACTGGCAAGAATGCACCTGCTATCACGTATCCGGACCTTCCTTCATCCATCGCCCCGGTGCCACACTTCCATGAGCTCCCCGTACCCATTCCTTCGGAGAAAGAGCAGCCGTCTTTAGAAGAGAGCAGCAAGTCAGAGAGTGAGGAAGACGTTGTAGATCCAGATGACAATTTCAGAGGTGGATCTGAAGAGAGAAACCCATACTACCCAACCAAAAAGACCTCAGCGATTTGATCAGAGATCTTGATCTCACCAAGTCCAATGCCGAGCTTTTGACGTCTAGACTCAAGCAGTGGAACTTGTTGGATGAAAGTGGGCAAGTCGCACATTAGAGGAAGTGTCACCAACCTTTTTGCAGCTTCTTCACCCGTCAAGATGGGCTCTGCTTCTGCCACAATGTGACCAGTCTGTTCGAGGCAATCGGAATCGCCTGTAACCAGAATGAGTGGCGCCTCTTCATTGACAGCTTATCCAGGAGCCTCAAAGCCGTGCTGCTCCATAATGGTAACAAGTACCCGTCTCTTCCCCTGGCTCACTCGGTGCACCTCAAATAAGATTATAACAGCATCAAGACCTTGCTGGATGCCTTGAAGTATGATGAGTACGGCTGGGAGGTCATCGGAGACTACAAAATGATGGCATTCCTGATCGGTCTCCAAGGCGGTTTTACCAAGTTTCCCTGCTATCGTTGCCTTTGGGACAGCAGGGACACCAAGGCGCACTACCACAGGTGGGACTGGTGGACCCCCGGAAGGTGCTGATGCCACCACTGCACATCAAATTGGGCCTTGTGAAACAATTTGTCAGAGCTGTAGATAAGGAGTCGGCAGCCTTCAAGTACCTTCAAGACTTCTTCCCGAAGCTGTCTGAGGCAAAGGTCAAAGCCGGTGTCTTCGTCGGACCACAGATAAAGAAGATCCAGGAGTGCAATTAATTCCCCAAGAAGCTCACTAGTAAGGAGAAAGCGGCTTGGAACAGCTTTGTCGCAGTGGTTCGTGGCTTCCTTGGCAAACACAAGGTCGAAAACTATGTGGAGCTGGTTGAGACTCTGGTGAAGAACTACGGCACAATGGGCTGTAGGATGTCTCTGAAAGTCCATATCCTTGATGCTCATCTTGATAAATCTAAGGAGAACATGGAAGCGGACTCAGAGGAGCAAGGCAAGCGCTTCCACCAGGATATACTGGACTTTGAATGCCGCTACCAAGGACAGTATAACGAGAACATGATGGGAGACTACATTTGGGGCTTATTCGTTAAAGTGATTTACATTATAATCGTACATTTCGAAAAACTACTCACTTGTAAATCTTTTTAGTCATCTTTGTATTACTTTAGTATAAACTCATGTTAATTTTGATTCATATGTTGTTGTTTTTCTGACTTTATGTGAACGAAAAAACATAAATTCGCCCGTTTTCTCATTGAAAATAGGTACATTTCAAAATATCCAAACCTCCTATGCATTTCACAAGTAGTACTAATCGCATATCTGCATTTCCCATAAATATGCTAATTTCCTCTTGATATGAAAATTATTTTATTTTGTCAAGGCGCCCTTCCCCCCTCCATCCCAGCTTAAATAGTCACTCCAAGCCTGGAGTGTGTCATTCAGACGCTGTCTACTCGACAGACCTGCTCTCCACCTGAGGACGGTTGCTTGCGTTGTGGCCGAAACGTCGTGAGAATTATGTTTTATTTTAATTATTTTATTATTTCCATTCTACGTGACTTTACCGAAAGAACCAAGAAGATGAATCCCTGTCCTGGTCACAAAAGCAAAGTTTATGGGGAATAATAACCATTTTCTATACTTTTAGGCATAAGCAATTACGAAATAACACTTACTACCCAGTAACAGAAATCGTGTCACTTATTATTTTCATCATCATCATCATGAGATCGTACATGACATGATCCTGCATTTGACATTTGTTCACAGTGTCGATCTGATATGTGCGTGCGCACTCGTGCCAGCCAATGTGAATCAGCCAGAGAGGCGTCGTCTACATTGCCGTTGTGACGCGTTCACCTAGGACTGGGACGACGAGTTGGCGAGGTCCGTTCACCGGCTATGTAATCGACTACAGCACCTCATTTGTGACCGATTACTCGGGTCTCATTGAACACGTAGGCAGCCCCCACATCCTGCCTCGTGAAGGCAGGAAACCCTCCGTCAAGCCACGCCCGGTGTGACGCGGTTGACGATGCCGTCAACAAACCCCTGTCCATCACCTCCCGTCCAGCGGCACATGTGGTAACAGATGCCAGGCTTTTTTTCCCACCAACTGTGATGTCCGATGAGCTGAGTAATGGAAGCGCTGATCAGAAGAGAATCTCCGATTACATGGTAATTACATGGTAATCGGAGTACAACCCTGCTCTTGTCTCACCGTTCTGTGATGCGAGTTTAATTGGGTTTGTGTGTGCAGTTTTGCAATCCCGGCAGCAAATGATTAATCAAAAAAGGAACGGTGTCTTTTCTTTAAGCGTTGCATTACAGCCACACGGCCCTTTAATCACTGCTACCTTGCCTGCACCACTGCCATTTGTACAAAGAGGATTGGAGAGAAAAAAATAATTCCATGGAAAAAATATATATTATTCAGCATCTGCTAATGGCTCGTGTTTTTATTGAAAGTGAGAGCACAAACTTGCTGAGCTATGCTTTATAATTGTGTCTCTGTGGGAAAAAAAAGTTAAGTTTAATCAGGAAATTCAAATGTGGCGTTCACCGGCCTTTGTTAATCATTACAAAAAGATATTTTAACAACACATACACTGTATTACATATTTATTTTCCCAAAGAATATGTTCATCTCACTTCAAAGTTACTGTTAATACAGAAATAAATACATTGTGTTCCTCGAAAAGAACACTTAGAATATCGCAGCATGCATCTCTTTATTAAAAATGCAATACACCGTGGATGTATTTAACATATAAACGTGGCCACATCTGAAGACGTTGGACAGAAACAGTGGGGTACGGGCAACCTGAAACTAGAAGGCGTATTTATTTACATATTGTTAGAAAGAGAAAGGGGCAAGTCACAGGCAGAGAAGAAGAGGGAGGCTTTCAACTTGTGCTTGAACAGGGACAGCAAGTTTAAACACGTAACAGGCTTTCGCGACCAATATTATTCATAATAAAGATTTTTGGGTTAGATCGCGTTATTTATAAATGCGTCGCAACCCTCCACCACCCGACACGGCCAAACAGTAAAAAAATGTGTCACGTTTACAAAGGACAAAATAATTCACTTATTTAGCCCACCGGTGTGTTGAAGAGCGAATCAACATCATTTAAAATGTGAGTCCGACGTTTCGCTGGTAATTACATCCAGCTTGATCGGGCGATTTGCCAGAATGGTGAGGCTCGCCTGTTGCTCCCAGTCTCAAATAGAGCAGCAGCAGGGTGACGTCATCATTTAATTCAATAAGGTGCAGTGATTCGAGGCGGAGAAGGGGGAGGGTATTGTAATTATATAGATTGGTAATCATTCAATTGTTATTCATTGGTATTTATTTCCCTTATAAGGAATTGTAATTGTATTATATACGGAGTTCAGGTGCGGGGGCAGCAGAGGGAAATAGGCGATCTCCTACAGAGCGTAGGTCGACTGGGGGCCTTCAAAGAACGTGTGCTGCCGAAGCGGAGTATGTGGAGCAGAGTGGAGTGAGATGAGAGGGGGAGAGGTCTGGCAGTGCGTGGAGGGGAGTCGAGTGAGATGAGATGGGAGGGGTGAGAGAGTGCATAGAAGGGAGCGGAGTGTGATGAGAGGCAAGATGTAGGCAGTGGCGAGTCCATGGAGGATCTTGAAGAAGGTGTATGCGATATTGAAGATGATCTGGAATCGAATTGGGAGCCAGTAGCGGGTACAGATGATAAATCTTGCAGCAGAATTTAATTGAGAGCTGATGGGATGGATGCACGGCTCGATGTCGAATGGTGAATTCATATAAAATTCCGAATTTCAACACTACTCCGCGCAGAGCGCCCGGGCAGCATGTAAAGAGACACACACGCGCGCACGTGTGCTCACACAAAGTCACGTGAGTAGAGACGAGAGGAACACAAATAAATCCGTGTACACGGCATCTATTAAATTCACAGCACTACAACTGTAACTCAATTTGTTTGTGGGAATATTAAATAAATACGTGCATGCTCCTGAACGACATGTTGTCAAATACTTTTTAAAGGAGCGATCTTCACAAGAGCATATGCTCGCTTATCAGTATGTGTTCATCAAGCCTGACTCACACTGATGAGACTCAGAAGGTCGAAAACTGGTCCACAGTTTCCTTCACTTAAGCACATTTTGCTCGGCAACATTGGTCTGCAGAGTACGATAGACTGATGGACTGACGCATACTCTGACGTTATCGTGGAGCCACAGAACGGGGGCTCTGCTCTTGGTCTCATTTGCGCTGCTGCTCTGACCAATGCCAAGTCACACCTTCGGACGACACCATTAGCGCTCGGACGAGGAACGCCGCACTCGTTGTAAGTGTTGTCAGTGCACCCTGGCGTGCATCCATTCCCAGCGAGTCTCGCGTGTTCACGAAGCCGAAACAGATCGTGAACGATACTTGCTGCCTAACCCCGCTGGGTTGTGTCAACCAAATCGAGTGGCAACATCCATTGATGCTTAACACGTAGTTGACTTTCGCGACCAATAGCATCGATATTAGAGGTGTTTGGGGTTTTATCGCGTAAATATATAAATGTGTCGTTAAAACCCGCCACCACCCGACGCAGCCAACTAGTAAGGGTTGTCACGTAAACAGAACTTGCCAATTCGTCACTAGTACAGCACTAGTGTGTAGTGTATAGTGTAGTGTATAGTGTAGTATACTAGTACAGCACTAGTGTATAGTGTAGAAGTGTATAGTGTAGTAGTGTATAGTGTAGTAGTGTATCGTGGTGTATAGTGTAATAGTGTATGGTGTAGTAGTGTATCGTGGTGTATAGTGTAGTAGTGTATAGTGTAGTAGTGTTTAGTGTAGTGTATAGTGTAGTAGTGTATAGTGGTGTATAGTGTAGTGTAATAGTACAGCACCACCGGTTGTTGGAGAGCCAAGCCACAACATTTACAAACTGAGTACGACGTTTCGCCAGTAATTACAACTAGCTTCATCAGGCGACAGTCAGATTTGTAGAGAAGTCTTACCGTTTCGTTCCTTATATAGAGGCGGAGATGTGTTGACCACGCTTCTGCGCTCTTGCACAATGTGGGCGGGGGGGGGGGGTGAGATTACTGAGGCAACGTACATGATGCATGTGCATTATGCGAGCCCTTTGAACTTATCCTTCCTGTCTATTGTGTTTATTAAAATAGCCCTACCAACGGTAATCCCTATTGAAGCACGCTGCCCTTTGCAGGCATATATTTAAATAATTACTTATTTGATTATTCGCTTCCACGCAGCACTAAGGCGGTAGCTATCCGAACGGTTAAAGTTATTTAGATTTCTTTCAATTTCAATAGATTCTCTAATTAGTCTTGGCCAGTAGTAGCTAGTTTTGCACAAAACTTCAACATTATCAAAATCAATTGAGTGTCCTTGTTGGCACGCGTGTTCTGCTACTGCTGACAGTTGCATTTGGGAGAATTTAATATTTCTCTGATGTTCTTTTAGTCTCGTGCTGATCATTCGTCGTGTTTGCCCAACATAACATTTACCACACGTGCAGTTAATTCTGTACACACCTTCTGTTGATAGCTTCGGAAATACATCTTTTGTATCAGATATTGATTCCTGTGTTTTATGTACCGTGCCAAATCTGACTCGTTTTTCCAAACATCTGGCTAGTCTATCAGTTACTACCGCAACGTACGGTATTTTGATCGTTTAAATTGCGTGGGCAGTTTCAATGCTGTTATTTGATTTGGCTGTATCGGGTGTTGTCGGGTTTTAACGACACATTAATATATTTACGCGATCTAACCCAAACAACCTCTATTATCTATTGTTGTACTGTACTCTGCCCCAACGCTTTCACCGACCCGCATGGCGTGGGGAAGCTCTCAACCAGCAGCGAAATTTAACACAAGGGGTCTGTGCCTGTGCGTGTACCTGCTGGGTGGGTTAGCACCTAACCCCTGTCCCTCACTCACTCATTCATAGATCGTGCGTGGGTCACGGGTAACAGCGTCAAACCGACAGCGGCGCGCCACTGGGATAACGGCGTGGCGTGCGTATCAATGGACCTCAACGAGGGTGGGTTTTTTTGTATTGCAAACCAGGGCCGGGCAATTGGCTCGGCTCGCGCCCTCTGATTGGCGTCGACTCAGACGCCGCGCGCGTCCGAGTGCCGAGGAAAATGGGCTGGGCCCTCCGGATGCTGTCACGCGTGGCTGCCAACTCATCTTGAGTTGTGCTCACGTAGCTCCTCACCACCGCACCCACTCACCCGTGCCGGGCAATGGAAGTCACAGTTCTGGGATTCAAGCCCAAAATCAACTGTGCCGCACGTGGAAAGGCAGAGAGCTCTTTCGATAAGCTCGCTGTTTTGTAACCGAAATTTAATCTGAATAATGCAACATGGCACTATCCCACCACATCGGTGAAGGCGTTCGTTACACACCTGCGCTGAACGTCACAATTCTGTAATTTAAGTTTCCTTTGCCGATTGGTTAATAATGTTGCGAAGGCACATCACAACAGGGGAATGCGAACGGGCTCAAAAGCGACAGATTTAACAACACGCAAATGTGTGCCGCTTATAAAGCAGCAGGAATGCACGAATCCCATCCGCACGCCTTGCGTGCCGTTTGACCGACACATTTCACGTGCAATGCTTGTATAATTGTGAACTCATTGACGGTCGAAATAAAAGAAAAATACGGCCACACATTTGGTCCTTGAGCTGGTGGTTTGGACAAGACTGAGGGCATTTGATGTGCAAATGTGGTGATCACGTGACACGCATGCGAAGCACGATGGCCGTTTGTGAGTGACTCACCTCTGCGCGTTGTTGTTACATCGATAGCACCCGAGACGATTTATCGATTCATGAATTATACAAACAAAAATATGATCGGGTAACTGGTAGCAATGATTCAACGGCAGCGCCGGAAATTTGGGCCTCTTAACCTCGGCAGCTCACCGCAGGAGCACGCCCGGCTTGACAGGGACAGGTGATGACGACGATGGTGATGATGATGACGACGACAATATAATCAACCCTCGTCCACCTAATAATGAGCACCAAAAAAAATATTATTGGTTATTGCAAATTATGTGTAGACTGTACGATAGTTTTTTTTCATTACATTCATTGAAGCAATGATCGACCGATTAGTCGATTCATTCCGTAGTTGATAGATGCATCTGTTAAGAAATTATACATTATCATGGGCCGTATTACAGCACGTTGTGCGTATTGTCGCCAGGTACTGCATGCAATCTTCTAATTCCTATTCTTGAAGCGAAGCATTTCTTTTTCTGGAGTCAAAGGGAGGGCTTCAATGTTTTGGTCAATTTGACTCATTGAGATGGTAAAATGGTTCAAGAAACCACGGCCATTCTTCAGTGTTGACTGCGAGTTGAAAACATGCGCTCCATTCCACCTTGCAAAGCCCGATAACACACACACAGCCGCTGTGTGTCCACGCGTGCGTACGAAGGCAGGTTTTTCTCTTCCTCTCCCTGTGCGTTGTATTTTTCACAATAATGATTACAGAGATGATGATGCAATTATGCAGAGCGAATCACACGCGCATTATTTCTCTCTTATTTTTTTTATTAGCGTCTTCACAACGCACTGCCGCTAAAGCAATCGTGCACATTTGAGCGGCGAAAATTAAATCAGCGGCGTTACTGGTCGGGCCGGAGCTGAATTGGGATGTCGCATCGAGTGTTGATTTGGAGGATCATCAAAAAATGATGCTGCCGGTAATAAAATTGGCCCACGGTGATGAGTGACGTGAATAGAGCCGAAAAGTGCGCTCAGAGAGGAAAGCGGGAGAGATGGGAGATGGGGGGGGAGTTGGCGCGTGGGAAAAAAAAACAGCGGAGACTCCTGTGCAACCCCAGAAAGAAGGCGCTAGTCAACACAGCTGCTTGGAGTGATACGAAAGCTGCCTTCGCTGCCCTTTTCACCAAAATAATGGCCGGAAAAGAAAGCGGTATTGTGTGCCGCTGATTTCTGTTTTTGGGGGTGTCTGAGGCAGCAAATCCAAGCGTTCTCTCTCCCCGTGCGGTTATAACCGCCCGCTCGCCCCCGTCTCTACCCTCCCTTCCCACCCTCCCGCACATGCTGGTGGCTGTTACTCCAGACGCGCGCGCACGCACACACACACACGCCCGCACACACACGCACGCGCACGCACGCCCGCACACACCGCACACACACACGCCGGCACACACGCACGCCCGAACACACACACGCACACAAACACACCGCTGCCGCCGCCCCACCTGCAATTACAATCTTATCTCGGTCGTCCACCAAGTATTGCAAATGAAATTGGCAACCTCGTGCGCCTCGCGTGTCGTGTCACACGTGGCTCGAGTTAGTCTACGAACAATGCACCCAGAATCCATATCGGGGCCACGTACTCTGCAACAAACGTTGTTGTTGTTGCTCGCGTTTCAAAACAGAACGCAGATAAAAAAAGGCTTCGCGTATATTAATTTACTCGTGTGGCTCCTCCACATTTGTTAATACTTTGAGTGGATATTCGAAGCTCGTATCTCAGCGCAAGCAGCACACAGCATTGCCTACCATAACTGCTTATTCATTATACTTGAATTGCAGGTGATTCCATCGGCATCAGCTCCATACAGCGGTGGGAAGTTATTTATACCCCCCCTATTCCACATTATCTTCACGAGCACCCTCTACACGATGCACGGCTGGGCGGTGCGGGCAGCGTCGTGCTCAGCCACATGTGTACCCCCCACGTGATTATGTTCGCCCGCACCCACAACAGCTACCCATTTAAGTCTGAGCTGACCAAGACGCGATCCGGGACAATTCGCGATACGTACTTGGCACCTGATTGTTGGTCAAAGCTTGCAATCAAAGTCGGGTGGGCTGGTTCAGTGCGCAGAGTGTGAAGCGCATGGGGACACCGCTCCCGCCAGACGCTCCGCGTGAAACGTGTCCGTACGATCTCACCAAAGATGACTGCTGCTCATGTAAATTAAACTGGTGGGGAGAG
The DNA here is from genome assembly GCF_965212315.1 of Lampetra planeri. Lineage (NCBI taxonomy): Eukaryota > Metazoa > Chordata > Hyperoartia > Petromyzontiformes > Petromyzontidae > Lampetra > Lampetra planeri. The sequence continues at coordinate 8,282,469 of NC_136136.1, forward strand.
AATAGAGGAACACTGACTGCACATTTTTTTTGGGCAGAAGTTATTTTCAGCGTAATGCCACGCTGTAGATCAGTGCCACAATGCATGTTTATTTAACAAGGGGTTTAAGCTCAGTTTTACTGCTGCTAATAGCTCGGTCATTTGTGATTTACAGTTTTCTTTGGTTCGTCGGGCGAGTGTGCCGCATACGTGTGGGATTTTGCATGTGTGAAAGCACGCCTAGGTAGGTGTGTGTGTGCGTGTGTATTTGTCTGCGTGGGGAGCGGTTGTGTCGCGGTTAACGCGCAGCGCTACGAACCTGGCGACCAGGGTAGATTCCCACTCACGGCCAAAACCACTGACGATTATCTGAACCGGTCCTGGGACTCCCTAGGTTGACTCAGCCTCAAATTAGTGCCTGGTGCGATGTGTAAACAACATCACTGGGGAGACAAAGGCGGCCGGGCGTGGTGTTGGCCACCCACCCCCTCGTGTGCCGTGCCGGCCTTCATAGGTGCTTGCTAACAGCACTTGCCCCCTACAGTCTGTTAAGGCTACACGGGGGATCTTTGTATTCGTCTGCACAATAATTCAGGCGCGCTGCGTACACAGCGCTAGATTTAGGCGCACGTGTGTGGGTGAGGCCGTCTGCTTCCAATGATTTAACTCGGCCAGAGCGGGCTCGCCGAATTGATTTTCGGTAAACAATTTTGCTTTTGATGCGCAACTGGGGGGGGGGGGGTTAAGCAGCTGCAGTCGTTTTGTTTACGCGAATTGCAAGCGCGGTGGGCACGGGCTCCCGACGCTGCACGAGCGACCCATTCTCCGGTCAAACTCTGCCCCAGACCCCCCCCCCCCCCCCCCCGCTTCAATCAGCGAAGCCGTTTGACCTTTTTGTTAATTCGTTCTCGAGGCGTGCGTGGCGCATTGTGGGAGCAGGAGCCCTCCTTCCGGCGCGCCTCCGTTGCCTCGCCTCCCGAGGCCGGTCTCAGAGTGGAAGAGTCCTGGCTTCGGGTTTGTTTGTTTTTTTTATTCTGGAGAGGTTGCAGGTTTATTTGCAACATGAGCGAGACAAATTCGGGTTTAAAAGTGTGCAATTAGAGAACACCATCATCTCATTTGCCATCTGACGGTGCGTGGCAGTTAATTCACTCGGGCAGCTTGAAGATCTGACTATAGCTGCCGACGCCGGTGCAATGACTCTTCTCTGTCAGCAGACTGCCGCTCTGCAGCAGTTCAGTTGCATTGTTGCTACTGCAGAACGTGTGCTTGCTGTATTGGAAAGCATACAAAATCGCTACTTTTTTTTATAATTTAACCGATAGCCAAATAATCTGGAATGCTCCAGATCTAGTCAGATCTCGGAAGCTCAGTGGGGTTGATAATTATGGATCGTGCTGCAATGGGTGACCACCGTGCAGAGGTCTTGTAGAGGCCTACGTGAAGGGCAACAAAGGGCAGGGCAACGAGATTCATTCTGGTGCCGCACTTATACTGGTTGGAACCTCCTGGTTACACCAGCCCACAGGGGATTATTGTGTCCGTCGTGCATGGGAGAGGCTGGGTGGGGAGAGTATGGGTGGGGGTGGGAGGGGTGGAGCTGGGTGGGGAGGGGCTGGTCACCCCGTGGTGCCCTTATAAAATCAACGTTTAACCTACTCACGCCGGCTTGTGCCCGCCCTCACAGTCGGGCATATTTGCGGAATACACCACGCCGCCGTTGACCCTGGCCATTGACCGAGCAAACCAACGTTCCTACCAGCTCCCTCCGCAGGACAATGTGTTATGCTCCAATGCCCTCCATTGTCACCAAACCGCATTGAATAGCGTGATGAAGTATGGCCAAATAACCCCTCACGACGTTGATCACGTGGGGAGGCCATCATCCGGCAGTGGACTCACATGTCTGCACGTGGACGTTTTTTTTTAATAAAATCTGTCATGTGCCATTTTAAAATAATTACAAATGCTGACTCGGACTCTAAAACGAAAACAATGCCCTTATAGAATACAACACCATTACTCGCTGATGTGAAGCAATCTGGTAATTAAAGAGGCCGAGCGAATACGATGTGTTAATGTTTTATTTGTTTGATGTTCAGAGGCAGAATGTTGGTGGATTTCCATTAACTAATCACTTGCGTGAAATATCATAGAAAGGGCTTGATGTCCGCGTCACAGCAGCCGACACCATCGTGCAATGTCCTCCTGCGACGCATGTCGAGATTAGGATCGATGCCAGGGAGGTTTGACTTTGAGATGCGTGAGCTCCGACTGCTTACAGCGGGCGCAAATTAGCGGATTCGCACGCCCGAGGCGGATTAGGGTAGCGACTGCACGCAGATGGGGGGGGGGACCCAAGACGCACCGCTCCTCCACACCCCCGTCCCCAAACACAACGTCAAGAACCGCCCAGAAAATATATCATCCGTCCACCGCTTCCTTCGGGAAATCGGTGTCTCCCCGGCGAGGATTCGTCGCCTCATGCAGCTCGACTCCACGCGGTTGCCGGGTTCGGCACCGCGAGCTGCGCTGTCGCGGCGCTAGACGCTCGCGTTTGCGAATCTGTGTCTGGGTTCATTAGCAGCAACCGCAAATTTTTTTTTTTGGGGGGGGGGGGGGGGGGGGAGTTCCTCTGCGGACGCCGCGCACGAAACAAAAAAAATCCGGTCGAAACAAAAAAAATCCGGTCGAAACATTTGCGTCGAACAAAATCCCTCCTACCTGCGCAGAGGCCACGAGGCGAGGTGCGCGGCGGCTGTCGTGCGAGACTGTGGCGCGGTGCGGTACGGCGAGGCGCGGGTTGGGTGGGTGGAGGTACAGCGAGAGATGCTCTTGGCTCTGGCACACCTCCCGCTGGGGGCGTCCCGAATAAACCCATCACTCGCAATGTTCCGCGGCGCGGCCTCCACGTTGCATTCGGGGACGCGTGGTTTCATTTCTCATTAATATCGAGAATTTCTCACCGGGAAGCAATTAGGCTGCACGTTACGACCCAGAGCCTCGCATTCCTACACGCGCACGTGCGACAACAGCATTGATGTAATCAACGACGCCGAGCGCTGCCGTGCAAACACGAACACGCGGGTACGTTATGAACCAATCGTCAAAGGAGACTTAATGACAGAATTGTAACGTTCAGCTCAGGTGTGTAACCAACTCCTACGCCCATGTGGCGGGGGGGGGGGGGCATGTTGCATTAATCAGATTAGATTGTCGTTACAAAGCGGCAAGCTTAGCGAATGAGCTTCCCCGCCTCTTATCGAACAGTAGCAACAATTCAGTGCATTTGACAATCGTGCCATTCCTACAGCACAAGGCTATCACAAACGCGCCATGGTTCACATGTGGATGTAGTTTCCCAGGAGGAGGTGGTGTTGCTGCCTTCGGAGTGGGCAGGTAGGAACTTGGTTGGACAGCGCATTCGTGCACGACAGACAGACAAATAATCCCTGGTGGGCAGTGTGGAGCCTGTTGTTCATACCTGTATAAGTGTAGTGTATCGTGTCGTGTATAGTGTAGTGTGTAGGTTAAACGTAGAGTTTTATAAGGGCACCACGGGGTGACCAGCCCCTCCCCACCCAGCCCCACCCCTCCCACCCAGCCCCACCCCTCCCACCCTCCCCAACCAGCCCCTCCCCACCCTCCACACCCAGCCCCTCCCCTACTTCCCCACCCAGCCCCTCCCCACCCTCCACACCCAGCCCCTCCCCACCCTCCCCACCCAGCCCCTCCCCACCCTCCCCTCTCCACCCAGCCCCACCCCTCCCACCCACACCCTCCCCTCCCCATATGCACGACAGACAGACAAATAATCCCTGGTGGGCAGTGTGGAACCTGTTGTTCCTACCTGTATTAAATCATTTATATGTATTTATTTTACGTATATATGTACGTAAAAGAAACGTGGGTCGTGATGCTGGCACACGAGGCCCTCGTCTTTATCGACAGCGTCACAGAGGATCTTCCACGTCCGCCGCTTAGGCAGGCAGGTACACCCCGCACACTTAACTGGGGCGGCTGCTGCCCCCCGAACCGCAACACGAAAGAAAAACCTTCGCGACAAAGAGGTGAAGGCGCTACCGCGTGGCCTCGCGCACGGCGGGGCTGGCGTGGCTAGCAGCGGATAAGATGCGCGGTGAAGCCGGGATGCTCCACTCCGCTGTGAATGCAACATCCTCGCCGGCATGATGCGCGGTGCGTGCTTTGCTTAGCGGTGACCTCTTTATAGCAGCGCACGAGCGAACGGCCCTCCCTTCGCAGCCGACCACAGTTCCTCCTCCTCCTTATGTGCATGGTAATTACAGCAACCGAGGCCTCCCGAGCAGCAGAAGTGAGTGACGTAGCTGTTGAGTGCGCAGGCGGTGCAACTGCACCAGGACCCACGGGGCAGAGGGGCCCAAGCGCCTAGTTACGAAGGGAGAAGTGGCGGTGGGGTTGGGGGGTGAGGGGGGGTGCTGTAGCATTTTTAGATGAAAAGTAATGGAACGGAGGGAACAGGGATGGAAATCCTGCAGATAAGAGAGGCGTGAAAACTTCAATCTGTACCTCTCGTATGTAGAGGCCAAACCGAAACTGAATTTCTGGTTCCTGCCGAAACCGAAATCAGACCGAAAGTTAAAAAATGTACTTTCGGCCGAAACCGAAAGTATGCCGAAAGGGGCCAATTGTCAACTTTCGGCGCCGAAACCGAATTTCGGTCGGCCTCTACTCGCATGCGGGACGAGCCCTGCTGCTGATGTGCGCCAGGGACCAGCGCACGCATTCACTTGCAGCAGGTTGGCCGTGGCAACTGGGAGAGCAAGCGGCAGTCTTCTCCGCCTCCCACCAGGCGCAGCTGTTCTCCAAGAATAATGACCCCTTGAATCTAGATTTAAAGTTTTTGTGACTGCAGGGATCCATACTCTTTGGTTCTTTCGGTAAAGTCACGTAGGTAGAAAATGTATTTTATTCCTACGTGCTTTGGACAGGAGATGTTATCGCGATGGAATGGTCAGCATGCTGGACATTCGATCGGTTGCCGTGTCAGTTCGTTCTCCCGGCGCGGCAGTTCAAACAATATGACTAGTTTCGTTGTTGTTGTTTGTTTAATGCCCACACCTGTCCACTTTGCGGTATAAATGGGGTAGACCGTAGTCAATCGGCAGGTCACGTGGCGTTTTCAAGTGTGGGTAATCTCATCTCTTCAAGATACTCTCTAGTACAGGGGTAGGGGGGACTTTTGTTCTGCCAAGGGCCATTTGGATATTTATAACATCATTCACGAGCCATACAAAATTATCAACTTAAAAATTAGCCCGTTATATTTAATCAAACATTTCATTAACTCACCCTTAATGTGATGGCTGGAACTGCTTCTCTTCGGCGAGGCGTGTGATGTTAGCTGGATATTGATGATGTTGCTACTCGCAACTGCTTTTCAAAGTTTGCTCTTGAGATTTATTGAATTTCGAGTCCCGCCTGCGGTTGCCTTGGCAGGGCCAGACCACATTATTTCGCGGGCCTCATACGGCCCGCGGGCCGGACGTTCCCCACCCCCGCTTTAGAGGGTCTTTCTGTCGCTCCATCTAGTGGGCGGGGGCCTTCTGTCAACAGTGGCCTGATACATACATTGCAGGGTTGCACATTTGCCTTTTGAGTCAACGTTCCTCCCACACATCGTTGCAGGAAGAAACCAGAGATAGTGGTAATGAGCTGCCTACCAGAGATCATGGGCGATTTCCTTCCCACGCGCTCGCGAAGAGAAAACCAGTGGGTGGCAGCCAGAGGGCAACGCGTAGCAAAAAGCAGTCTGGCAGCGAGGACGCCCATGATGTTACTTCCCAGGGGACTGCTATTGACCGAGCTCGTCCTCCCGAGCTACACATCCGTGGCACCGAGGCCGGCCAAGGCGACAAGATCGGCGCAGCGTGAGGCGGAGGAGCCGTTGGGCGAAGTTCGGAGTGGAGCTCCCCGTGTCTCGACGGGAAAGTGAGAGAGGCGGACTCGGGAGATGAACGAATTGTCAGCGTCAATCCTGTCCGTTTATTCCCCCGCTTCTGTCAGATTGCGTCATCGCAGAGCAGTTCACCTCCGTCGTAGAGACCGAGGTGCATATTTGCGGAACCACTCCTGGAATGGACTTAAAGTGACCGCTCCGTGCATCAAAGGGCGGCACGTTTCCACACACACTACTACAGTGTAATGCTCGCCACATAGCAGTCAAACTGACATTGTGCATTCTCCGAGCTTCAATGGACGCAAATTAAGTGCACGTCTTTGGATTAAGACCTTCAACTCACGACACTTGAGAAACCCGGTTTAATCGTGGGTGACTGCTGTGATTCAAACCCAGGATCTCAGCCGTGCTAGATCAGCATATCTGACCTCTGAGCCACACGGTCACCCCCACCCCCCCACCCCCCACTTGCCTCATCCAATTTAACATTTTAGCATTGTTCATTTTTTTATATAACGTGGAGCATTAATGATGGGTCGCTTTATCCCCGCGATTGGGATTGAGCACGGGATTCTTAGGTTTTTTCGGTTAAGTCACGTAACCGAAAAAAACTAAGAATATGAATCTTTGCAGTCACGAAAGCTTCAAATCTAGAATTGAGCACGGGAGTTTCAAATCATGAGCTGAGCACACCAGCCACAGCATCACCACCCATGTGGATCGTTGTCATTATTACTGGTCCGAGAGGCTCAATAATATAATAATGCATCTCATCTCACGACGAAAATGCAACATAGGCAAACGCACAGAATATATTAAGTCTTGATAACATTTGGACTGCGGTCTACAGTTTCCTTTCCAGATTGCAAATGCATTTACCTGCAATGACCCGTCGAGATTGCATCGGAGCGCATGCCCAAACAGGGCAGGGATTATGAATGGATGGTCGGTAAATAGGCCTGAAGCTCTGAGCGGAGTGCAAGTGGGATGTGCAGGGGAGAGAACCTCGACTCGCTTGGCGCTATCGATCCTCTCCTTGCCGTGCCTTTTAGTGGGCATTCCCAGAGGCAACTTTTGCAGATGACTTGATGTTCCATTTAAACATTTCTACGAACTCGTCTGAAGTTTCAGACTTTTCTCGTAAGAGGAATAGAAAAAAAAATAACAAATAACTCGAGTGAGTTTGAAAGAATGCGGCGCGTCTGCAACTATGGAACTCAAATTAAAATTTAAAGGGTTTTTGTTGCTGCAAATAAATTGGAAAAAGTCACCGTTTCCAGCCCACCGCTAACCAACCCAAGGTGCAAGTTCATGAACAAATAAATTATCGAGGCGGTACTCACCTCCCATTTACTGGGTTGAGCCAGCGGTGCAATACAAACATTCGACATTCCTATGGCGGGAGTGGGGAGGGGGGTATCTCCATTAGACAAGCTCTGTTGATCTCGCAAAAATGGTACCTGTTTTAGTGATCTTGGACGGATGATTTGGGCCGAGTCAAGCCCCGTCCACGATTTGAACTCGCAACCTTCCAATCGTGTGAACCGCTCTCTCCACCATTGGACCCACCCGTCCGGTTCTAAACAGTGACAAATTAACAGGTGGGAAACAAACAAACAAACAACACCGCGGGGCAAAGTGAGTTGACGACGCTATTCGTCTTCCCGTTTACAAACAGGTGGTGGGACGTGCACACACGAACTGCACCGCGAGTGAATCATATCATCAGAGTCCCTCGGTGGGTTTATTTGCATTGTTCAGGGAGGCCCAAAGGCAATACCATGCAATGGTATAACTACGATGCTACATAATGAATGAACATCGCGCCTGCGTTTCTCTGGCGCCGGAACAGTGCATTATCTTCTCAGCAAACATCAATTTAAATCCGCGAGTCTGCATTTAAATTACCTCTGGTACAAACACCACCATTGACATCCCCTGCATTATTCACTTCGCGCAACCGATCGCTAATTACTTTATGCGGCGACTTAATAAATTTAATCAACGCAAGCGCATTGCACGTCGGACAAGTTGCCGCGCCACTGAGAGCCCTTTTCTTCTTTGTTTTAAACAATGGGTTCTGGCGCCTGGAAGCCACGCGAGATCTGCTTTGAATCCACTTTGATGACCCTTTTTCAACCGTAAACCGATCACGGAACCACAATCTCAAGTGGCCGTGTCCAGGGAGAAACCCCCACGCTCTCCCGCAGCCGGAGTTCTACGCTAAACGCATCGCACATTTAGAAAACGCGAAGCCGCACACCGTCCGCATGCAGTTAGTGCGCATTTCATTTCGGAGTTTATTTTAGCGATCCCGTTAAGTAGACGTGTAACAGGGCATCGAGTAATTGCTGCGTAAAATTGATTCTTACTCTCACGATACACGCATTCAGCTGTGCATGTAGAAATCGATTATTTACAACTGACGATAACTATGGAATAATAACGAATTATTATCGTGAGTTTTGTGTATATTCAGCGTCTTTCATGCAAATGGGATCTCAGAGCGCTGTAAAATGTATTGTTTGCCATCTCTCTGGTCACGGTCACCCTCCCTCGTCCACGGTCAACCTCCATCTGGCGTCAGCATCCAGTACCATCTGGACGGGAAGCTCTTCAACCTCTGACGTTTCTGGGCTCAGAAGAAGCTGACCGCACAGGGCGGACATCCACGACCTGCAGTTTGTGAACGACTCCGTGCAGGACATCCAGACGACCCTCGGCGTGTTGAACTCTGCACATAGGAGACTTGGCTTCACCTTGAACATCACCAAAATCAAGGTGCTCCACCAACCGCCATTCGTCCAGCCAAACATCCGGCCGGCTATCTACGTCAACGGAGAGGCCCTTCAACATGTGGAGTCATTTCGGTCGTCATCTCTCCCAAACGGCCACCGTCGACGTCGGAGATCCAACACAGAGTCCAGTGCGCCAGCGCCGCCTTCTACAAACTGCACCACCGCGTCTTCAATTACAACCATCTGCACTCCTAAGAGTAACAAAGCTCCTAGTTTACGGGCCGTTGTCATCCAGATTCTCCTCTTACTGCAGCGAAACGTGGACGAACCCCACCGGTGACACGTCACCGCGCTCGAGCGCTTCCATCGGCACTGCCTCTGCCAAACCCCGGCGATCAAGTGGGAAAATCGCTGCCACCACTGCGAGTGTCCTCCTCCAAGCGGCGGACACCGCCAGCATTGACGAAATATCTTCTAAACAACCGACTCCGATGGACTGGCCACCGCACGCACGTGGCCGAGAACCGCCTTGCTCGCCAGGTCCCTGTCTCACATCTCTCCAATGGGCGGCTGGTGAGGGGAGGGGGGGCGAAGGTAGCGATTTAAAGACGCCCTGAAAATCCTCGCCCCAGGCACGGAAACATCGGCCTTCAAGGACTGGGAGTTGCAGGCTGCCGACTGCCCAGGTCGGCTTCGCCGTATCCACCAGTCCGCGGCCCACGTCTCAATGCCGAAGTGGATCGCTGCCAAGACAAAACAACAACAAAGCAACGAAGGAAAGGGAAGCCAACACGGCTTCCACCTGATGATCACGTGCCCCCCGCCCCCCCCCCCCCCCAATGCTATAAAAGATTTGCCGATACAGAATTAGACTCCTCGGCCACCTCAAGAGCCACCACCAAACCTGATGGACGTCGTCCTGGAACCACGAGGGACTGCCGCCGCTATTGACGGCAAATAATGTTCTACCGTACTCATTGGTTCTTTCGGTAAAGTCACGTGGGTGGAAAAATAAAATATAAAAAATATCACGACGTTTCGATCGCAACACAATCGGGCGGAAAAAATAATCCAGCAGTTCCACTGCTGGATTATGGATTCCTGCAGTCACGAAAGCTTCAAATCAAGAATGTTCTACCATTAGATTTGCACCTCCGATTAGGACGGTTGGCTACGTACGGTGTGAAAGAAGTTCAACATACATACATACATACAGGCTGACACAACTGTGAAAATAAACAATACAAACTAGATAGGATTTTTTTTGTATTTAAACAAATATATAGATTTAGTTTAAATGAATCGCTACGACGAGTGAATTAATAAAATTCATAAAAGTCACTGGAGGGATGAATCATCATGTGCTTTGTGTGCACTTCGTTTCACAATTTATCTGGGCAATTCTTCTCTACGGAACTAAATAAGCTGGTGTTTGAACATCAGGACAAAGAAAGGAATAATTTCATTGTGAAATCTTTAGTTCATTTCTTTAACAGCTATTTTCGTTATCTGAGCGGTACTATCACATCACGTTTTGCTGTGTTTGCAGCGGCATGAAAAATCTGATTTGACTTCCACGCCCAAATATAAAGGAGACATGTGCGCCCATCACTTGACTATTGTTAAGGTATTTTCTTTTTTATATCAAGAATGTTGAATAATACAATTGCACGCATTACAAAACGATTTGTAACTTTTTTTGTTTCGCAGAAACAAAACAGAAGCCCAAGCAAATGATGATGCAGTCAAAAACTTTGCAAATAAAAACATTCACAGCTGAAACACACAAGCCAGCCATGAGTCAGGAAGTGATTAAATTAGTGAGTGGCTGATGTTAATTAACATGATGTTCACGAAAGGACGGTGGGCTAAAAGCTAATACAGTTATATTTGAGACCTACGCAATGATATCTGCATGATTTAAAAAAGTGTTGAATGCAAACAGGATTGTTGGCTGTGGTCGACAATCAGACTCAATTCACCAGTTTCATAACGCAGTGCGCTAACCACTGTGCCACCGCTCCACCTCGTGGTTTACAATCTACTAATTAGATAGGTTGCTCGCAAATCAATAATGTCAACAACAACATATGCACTTCATTCACCTAGGGGACACACAGAGCATGCTATTGTTTGGACATTGTTTATACGGTTTCGCCACCAATTGGGTATCGTTCTGATAGTCGATACATGGACAGCATGTCCACTTCAGCAGCCCTTTGCAGTGCCTTGTAACGCTTAACACTGGATACAGCATGGGATTATAACCGCGTGGAATGTTTCCTCCATTAACACGTGAGCTTTGCCGCTGAGGAATAATAACGTTAAGTGACTGCCTTTCATTATTCAAGGGTGACATGTCGCGAATTGTATTTAACACGTGCGACGTTAAATAAAAAAAATAAAAAAGTGTATGTGCTCGTGTGTGCGCATTGCAAGACAACACAAAATATGTATCGATGTAAAAAAAACACGTTAACTGGAGAAAACATGCAGCATTGTTTATTTATTCTAAATGCTTTTCAATCTAATCTGTATACAACGCGGCTTTACGAGGAACACGCCGTATAATTAAAGAGTGAGAGGGAGACCTGCAGCTAATGCCAAACACAGATCTGCCAGCGCGTTCGCAGAACGCCCCGGTCAGAGTCTGAAAGCTGGAGCGTGGAATTATGAAAGCACCCACATGGGTTACAAGCAGAACCATGAATCCACGAAGCAGAAAATTGGGTTGGCAGGCGAGAATGAACAAATTCCACGTGACAAAAAAGGGGGGCTCGATTCGAGATTAGTTCACCGGCGCCGCGGTTAACACGTGCACTCGGGGGCTTTTCCTCGTATTTCGGACCGCGCCGTTCCCCCCTTTTATTTATCAAATAAAATTAAACCAATTGGTGCGAGCTGATGCGGACATTAACCAAGGGTCCCGCATTGTAATTGATTACTATCGATCGTTAAGGAATAGCAGCGGCGGAAATTGAATTTTGCCACACTATAGCACTTTGCGGCTGATTTATAGTAACTCGCTTTTCTTCATGAGCGTAGTGTGGGCTGTTTACTCAAACAATTAATATGCAGCGCTAAAGGCATACTAATATGCTTCATTGTGTGTGTGTGTGGAGCCGCGCTGTCATGCTGCCTGGCTTTAGTGCAATTCCATTATAGTTCTATTAGAAACATTAGAAACGCCCACAAAGGCATAAATACCGGAGTGGAGTGCGCGCGCGGGGCAGAGGAAGAGGCGGATAGGGGGAGGGGGGGACGGTGCAGTGCTTGGCCAAATTCGCACGCGCGCCCTTCGCTGATGCCACCGCGCCTGGGAGTCGATCGCGGTTGCGAGCGGCGGCGGGTGCCTCCTCATCAGCGGCGCGTGCGGGGGCGCTGGACCGCGAGGCTCTCCGCCGTCACTACCTTGCCAATTCCTCTTTGTCTTCACGGATGTTACGGCTTCTTGCGCTGTCATTGATTGCAGCGAAAAGAAAAAGCGTTCTGAAGAGGTCCACTTTTCTCCAAACGCCATTTTGCGATGCTGGAGCATTCATAATCATGATTGTGGTGATTTAGAGGCGTTTTGGCCCGATGAACGCCTTCTCCCTGCTGCTTAGCTCATGGGGGGGGTGGGATGAGGAAGTGAAGGGTGATTGGTTTGACTCTATTTGCTCAATGGAGGTTGTAGCGGCGCCCAGGACTGGCACAGATTTTACTTACCACTGATTATTAGTAGCCACGATAGGGGATCGAACCCCAGATCCCTGGGTTCATAGCGCAATACAATTATCACTGCACCACCGCCCCACCTTGATGGCATTCACGTGCTTCGTAAATGCAGTCGTTGTGGTCAAGGTCAAGAGGTCATCATGGCCAATACTGTCAATACCAATGTAACAGGTGCGGTTATGTTGGTGATAAATCATGCGTATGATCGCGCCACCTAGGGACGAGTGAATGGGATTTGCACGGCTGCTTTCCATGAACGGATTGGCGGTAGACCGGTGCGTGGTATAAAAAAAAAAGTCAAATGTTCGCAATGAGAATTTTTTTCCCCCGCGATTCGCAAACCCGGTCAGAAAATCTTGCGGAATGCGTCAAAATCACTTCTCGTGGTGTCGAAACAGTCGGAGGGCGAACGTTTATATGAGCACCTGAACACGAAGCTTCACAGTCCGTTGCCATATTGCAGCACCCAGCCTGATGACAATTGGCTGCTCCGTGCTCCAAAGACAGCAAAATTTGACTCCTCCTGGCCAAGACTTGGTCGGACGGTTCCCCGATTAATTTCCGGAATCGTTTCTTGGCGGATGGTCGGCATCAAAAGATTACGACTCGTGGTGTCACCACCAGCGCACGTCCGAATGGGAAAGCAGCTGCCGAATCTAAGACCACTTCTGATGGAGAGTGTGCAGCTCACTGAAGGGCAAAGGGGACATCGTTAGTTTGGGTTTCAGCTTTACATGTTGGGTCTTCGGCAGCAGCCCAGTCAGCGGCAACAGCAACAGCGGCAGCTCATGCATTTTTAGTCTGGTGGAGCGTCAGCAAAGGTTACAGCTTCGAATGGCATCAAACTTGGCAACAGGGTCAATTAAAGACCAATCAACACATTCGCTGTTTGCATTTTTGAATTTTGGACTGTTTTATGAGGACCGGTGTGTTATGCTGCACCGGTATAGCACCAATACGTCCAAATAGTGTGGGGACATTGAGCAACAGTTGCTTGGCCAACGCTGGGCAGCTGTTGCCTTTCCGGCAGATGGGGCGGTACTTTAGACCCCGACCCTTCCGCCTGACAAGAGTAGGTGGACACGTGGCTCGCAGGTCAGAGTCACGTGGTGTGCTGAGAGGAAGGAGGGAAGCAGGTATGTTTCTATCCCTGGGCTGAGTCGTGACCCAGTATGATCGCATTACCATGCCCTGTTGGTGCGCAAATAAAAGGGGGTGCACGCCCTAGCAGCTTTAGAACACCCGAGTCTGAAACCGAGGAATAGGGAATGGGAGTTCATCCAGATCTGGGGTCCCCTTCTGAATGCCGCTCCAGAGACCCTGAGTTTACGTGATTGAACTTGAAATGTGACCGACTCGCCCCTCTTTTTAAATCCTTTATATTAAGTTCACTTGCTTGCTTGCGCGCTTACGGCCGTGCAAATCTTTCGGTCGTTGTTTAACCCACTTCCCGTGATCCAATCGAGCTGACATTTTGCACACAGACTCGTTGTGCGTGACAATTTATTTTCGTGAAAATTTTTTTTCAAAAATTTTCCACTTTTTAGGAATTTTTTTTTTCATATTTAATTTAAAATACCAATGTGATAAAAATGAAACTCTTACTCAAGAAAAACAGAAATGAATAATAAAATAAAACAGATGCCACGCATATAAAGGATTTATAGTGAAAAACTTTGTTTTTACGGATTAATTTTTTCCCTTCCTTTCCCGAAGAAAGGACATCTGACACACGTACCACGTCACGCTACAGTCCTACACGTCCACGTTGGTTGTCTGTCCGAGCCGCCTATCCCCCCCCCCCCCCCCCCACGTGGTTAGATACATTCAAATAATTTACGAAAAAAATGGGTGCAAAATGTATTTAGTCAGATCGTCTGGAGACGCCGAGTGAGCGGTGGCGGGCGGCCGTGTGAGAGAGCGAGGCGTGCTGCAGCCTCGGACAGAGAGAGAAAGAGCTGAACCACAAGATACATCACGGAGAACTACAGAACTAATTTGACAATTTGCTCTGTCGATAACCGCCCCTTGTGTTCTCGATGAAGATCAAGGCCAGAAGAGGGGGACACTGCAGTTCGACCGACACAATTTGCCATCGCTCTCTTTCTACGACCAGATGCAAAAGTTGTTGTAAAGTCGGCAGCTCACCTCCAAGGATCGACTATCTTTAGTCCTTTAGGTCTGTCCCTTGGATACCAAACTGTAGTGGGTTTCCCACCTTACTGAGACAGGATATAGGGGTGGCCGCCATCTTTTTTTTATTTTCACTGAATGCATTTGATCATCAGAGTGTTCATTTGGACCAATGAACATTAATGTTTTGCGATAATAGAATGGTACCCAAACAAATGACAGATATATCATCAGAAAAAAACTAGTTCTAAACGACAATACATCATTAGGCGGAATGTTAAACTTCATCGATGCGACTTAGAGCTGGCCTGTATTTTACACCAACAGAGTTGATAATTGCCAGGAAAGTAGTGATAACATGCTGATGCTGAGTAGCCGAGTCATAAACACTCGCATTTGTTACAGAAAGGCAACCCGAAGGTTGAAAGCACCGAGGCAGCATCGCTTGAAATTCATCGGTTCACAACTCAAGTAAAGTGGAAGCTGATGGTCTCAACCTTGTCACCAATTCTGGCCACAAAAAAAAAAAGCCATCACGTTAAATAATTTTCCCCATATTCTTGGTTTTTTCGGTAAAGTCACGTTGTTTCCCTTCTACGTGACTTTACCGAAAGAACCAAGAATATAAATCACTGCAGTCACGAAAGCTTTAAATCGAAATTTAATGTTCCCCACTTAATTTGGACACGTTCCAGCTCTGAGATTTATAATCATCGCTTTTTTTATGAGGGTCAGTCTCGTGTTTTGAGAACGCTTTGCCAATGCCTCAGTGCCACTGTAAGGCGGCTCACGGGCACAAACAACAACAACAACCACAACAACCGTCGCCGTTCACCACTAAATGGTGGTGACGTTACCACGGCGCTCGTGCCAGGCTGGGTGCACTTTGAGAACAGCTAACACGGAACACCACGGGCCATCAGTCAATCTCGAGACGTAGCGCAGTCACCCACTTTGTCTTCGTCACTCATTCTGTGTTTTTCTTATTCTTCTGGCATTCAAACAACACTGCATGGCTACAATTGTTTGTATATATATGTTTATTTTGTTAGCCATTCCATGGCATCCGTTCTGAAAAAAAGATTCCCAAGTCTTTTAAAGTTAACCTGCCCGTCTCTGCCTTTGGGAGACATCTTCTCGAAGCTAAGAGATCTTTTATATTATTCGAAAAGTTCTACCAGAAGTGTCTTCTGGCCACAGCAGCTATATCTACGGGGAGGAAGAGATATGATGCTTCTGTACAGCAGAGCATGCGGGAACGTGTAGCGCTCCCTAGATGGAAGGTAATCATGGCAGATTGAAGGCGACTTCAACCGCAGCTCCGTGAAATCTCCTTGCGCGGGCGGTTCTTCATCACAGGGTGATGCGCTGAGTACCATCGCACTGCTCAATGGACGCTTCATCTCATTACATGACGCTGAATGCACAATTTAAATGCAGTGGGGATATATAAAACAGGTTAAACACGAACAAAAAACAACGAGATTTTCTAATGTGGCGATGTATACGTATGTTGAAATTTGGATACAAATCTAGCCACATTCCCAAGCACTTAAAGTGCATCTAAGTATTCGATTAAAAAAGATTATATAGGTACTTAAAATATGCATCCAACCTGGTGTTGTGCTACAGTGAGATCCCCTAATGTTGTAATTATATTAAGGAATGGACGCAGCAATAATAGTTGTCATACACGACGCAGAAGAATAACATTAATCTCGAGTCTGAGAAGACTTTTAATAAAGGTGTGCCACAATGTTCATACACTATCTGATACAATTTCGTCTTAAATTATTCATGCGGGGATTTAATTATCCATAATTGTTGGAGGAGTAAAAAAAAACGTCTTTGACTCAACTTCCATTGGTGAAAAAATATATAAATATGCTGATGCAGCTTTGCACGGCCTTGGCTAAGACGCTGACAAACGAACAGAGATCCGTGCTTCTTTCATCACGTGCCAGCTCATAGATATTATTTGTTTACCCGCCACTGTGAAACATTACAGTGGCCGAGCACGCATTTGATCATCATCATCAGACTTCCTATTTAAATACAGCACAGTCGCAACTGCCGCGTAGCCACAACGACTTCCGATTGGGTCGGCCGGTTCTCAAATCTGGCGAAGTGAGCTCAGCTCGGCCTCCCACCGCAGCTTGACGGAGCCACGCGGGGTGCGGAGAGGCCGCGTGACTCGCTTTGCCAAAGGGGGATCCTCCTCCTCCTCCACCTCCTCCTCCACCTCCTCCTCCACCTCCACCTCCTCCTCCACCTCCTCCTCCACCTCCTCCTCCACCTCCTCATCCACCTCCACCTCCTCCTCCACCTCCTCCTCCACCTCCTCCTCCACCTCCTCATCCACCTCCTCCTCCACCTCCTCCTCCACCTCCTCATCCACCTCCTCCTCCTCCACCTCCTCCTCCACCTCCTCTTCCACCTCCTCCTCCACCTCCTCCTCCACCTCCTCCTCCACCTCCTCCTCCACCTCCACCGCCTCCTCCACCTCCTCATCCACCTCCTCCTCCACCTCCTCATCCACCTCCTCCTCCACCTCCTCCTCCACCTCCACCTCCTCATCCACCTCCTCATCCACCTCCTCATCCACCTCCTCCTCCACCTCCACCTCCTCCTCCACCTCCTCATCCACCTCCTCCTCCACCTCCTCATCCACCTCCTCCACCTCCTCCTCCACCTCCTCCTCCACCTCCTCCTCCACCTCCACCTCCTCCTCCACCTCCTCATCCACCTCCTCCTCCACCTCCTCATCCACCTCCTCCTCCACCTCCTCCTCCACCTCCACCTCCTCATCCACCTCCTCATCCACCTCCTCATCCACCTCCTCCTCCACCTCCACCTCCTCCTCCACCTCCTCATCCACCTCCTCCTCCACCTCCTCCTCCACCTCCACCTCCTCCTCCACCTCCACCTCCTCCTCCACCTCCTCATCCACCTCCTCCTCCACCTCCTCATCCACCTCCTCCTCCACCTCCTCCTCCACCTCCACCTCCTCATCCACCTCCTCATCCACCTCCTCCTCCACCTCCTCCTCCTCCACCTCCTCCTCCACCTCCTCCTCCACCTCCTCCTCCACCTCCTCCTCCACCTCCTCATCCACCTCCTCCTCCACCTCCTCCTCCACCTCCACCTCCTCCTCCACCTCCTCATCCACCACCTCCTCCACCTCCTCATCCACCTCCTCCTCCACCTCCACCTCCTCATCCACCTCCTCATCCACCTCCTCCTCCACCTCCTCCTCCTCCTCCACCTCCTCATCCACCTTCTCCTCCACCTCCTCCTCCACCTCCTCACAGTGGCCGCGCGCCATCGATTCGTGGGAGCGTCAGCTTCAACACAGCTGAAGGTAGTTTTACTAAAAACAGACATTGCGTGTGGGGTTCAAGTTCAGGTTCATTTATTAGGTATAGCCCCGTGAGCCATTCGGCTCTTGATTCGGGTGCAACCGCAACAAACAAAAAACAAAACATGAACAAAAAACATCTTAAAGTGAATATGTGACTGAGTTCAAACAGAAAATCCAAGAAAAGACAGCAAAATATTGCAAAAAAAACACCGTACACCAACGCTGTGTGCAAAAATCCCAGTGGGTGGGGGGTACCAGGAGCGAAGGTTGGCTGCAGGGGAGGGATCGAGCCACGCTGGGCTAGTTAAGGATACCGTGGGCACAGCTTTTGCAAAGCAGCAAAAGCGATTCAGCCCACAATGGATTTGGTAATTTGGTGGGAAGAGGTGTGTATCAGGCGTGGTGACTGTCAGTGTCATCTCCCACAGTTTCCCCACAGATCTCCCACAGACCATAACCACTGTCATTCAGCTGCAATTAATTTGAGGCATGGACCGCGTCACTGTCACACACATGCCTACTCTTAATATAGAACAATAAATCAAACCAACCGCACTTCCCAATAACTCCTCCGAGCTGACGCGTACAGGGTTCCGTGCTAATTGCTCGCAGTACGAGGCAACACCCAAACGATTCCCGACAGCCGAGTGTAAACCGGACCGTGGCAATCGAACGTCACCCGTCTGGCACGCTCAAACATTCGAGCGCATCGCATCCCCGTGACATTTCCCCTCTCTCTCTCTCGCTCGCGTGGCAGGAGGAGCAGCAGCAGCAGCGGCAGCGGCGGGACGCGGACTATTGTGGCCCCAGACTTTGACGCTCAGCGAACGGCGGCTGCGGTGTGTGTGGTGTGTGGTGGAATAACATTGAGCAGTTGCCACCGCGAGAAGCCGCGCGGATTACTTGCGGGAAACGAAACCGCGGGTGTGTCTGTCACACATTAGACGGGGGAGCGAGTGAGACCGGCTACGCGTGCTCGTGACGTAAACAGAACCATTAATGGGGCTAAAGTGAATTCACGTTTGTCGGCCATGCGTGAAATAGAAGTCTTAAAATTAAACGCCGCGCACCTGCATCGCCGTAAACACACAGGTGCGCGTGTGTGCGTATTTAATTAGTCAGTGTCAAGAACATGAGCATTGGATAAAATAACCCCATGTGCCTTGAGCCATGAATCCGCATGCTCCGTACACGCGGGGATAATGGGGGTAAGGTTCTCTCCCTGCATGCGCGTTTGACAGCGCTGTCAAAAAGCCAGGAGAAGTCGCCTTGCCACGTGGCAGACCTTTTCACTGAACGTCGCATTAATGCTGAAAATGTTCTACACATAAAGCACAGTAATGATAATAACTGACGGGACCTTTGACAATCCACTGCCTGATGAAGGGCTCCCAGCGCCGTGCTGTTTGACCATACTTCAGGGTCGGGTTTGATGCCACTCGTCACTGATGTTAGGCACGGCCGGCAATGAAACTCACGTCACGAGGCTCATGGCGCCGTTATACATTCACATGACAGCGGTGAGTCGATCCTTAGGACCACCACTGTTCACTGCCCACTGTTCGGCACTTTTTACACGCTTTCATTTAACTGTTTGTTGTCGTTGTTGTATCCTCAAATCTTGTAACGCAATTTTAATCCACTTCCCAATGTGGTATCGGCTGCAAACTTGGTATATTTATGTCATACTGATGACAATACTATATTCTACTAAAACATATGTTTTTTCACAATCTTTTTAATATGTTTTGTTTCGGCTTGGGTCTAATTGTCCACGGTCAACTGACGTTGGCTGTAATTGGCCACGGTCCCTTACGTTATGGCGAGTTTCGGGGCCACTTCCTGGAGTCGTGGAGTTCTTCCATTACTAGTACATTTCATAAAAGCGTGTTTTTTTTAAAGTTTCTTTATATTACTTATTTTTTTTATTATTGACCCAAGTTGCCCCTGGGCAGGATTTGAACTTGTCATCTTCTAGCTTGTGAATCAGGTGCTATAGCCGCTGTATAACCGTTGCACCACCAGGACAAGGAAGGTGGCTCAGTGAAGGCGGCATTTCGATCTCGACATGATTTCTCACGAAAAGCAGCGTCACAACTTTCAAGGACTAAGTAGGGGGCAGCACTTAACATTGTCACACCCAAAACAAATATCACGATGGCAGAGAGATGATGCGCACCTGGATTATAATCGCTTGATATTCCCCTTCTTATTTTGTCGATCACAAAGCAAACCCCAAAAAAAAACCCGTGACAGAACACACGACACGTGTACAAGATTAGCAACACAACAGGGTTTGTTATATATAAGCAACCGATATGCTGATGTTGGTGATAAGGGAGTCTCGCAGGAAGGCGTCTCATCTAAACCCAAGGTGAAGTTGTAACAGCCCATCATGAGGAGTCTTTTTTTTTTAGAGCGCGGCGCTGTCAGTTCGAGAAAACCATAAAAAATCTCGACCTTGGGGGGTGGGGCGGGGTGGGGCGGGGTAGGGTGGGGTGGGGTAGGGTGGGGTAGGGTGGGGTGGGGTGAGGCAGGGTAGGGTGGGGTGGGGCGGGGTAGGGTAGGGTGGGCTGGGGTTGGGCGGGGTAGGGTGGGGCGGGGTAGGGTGGGGCGGGGGTAGGGTGGGGTGGGGCGGGGTAAGGTGGGGTGGGGTGGGGTAGGGTGGGGGTGGGTTTGGGGGGCTGGGTGGATGGGGTGGGCTGGGCTCGGGGGGCTGGGTGGGGTGGGGGGTTTGTACAATCAGGATTAATAGTCTCCGGGCCCTCGTGGTGACAATTGACCTAGATGGGTGCACGGGCTTACAGCGCTTTTGTTACTCCGCGTCCTTCGAACGAGTACATCCCAAGAATGAAATGGGTCCGTCGTTATTGTTACGCTGCGTCCTTCCTACCAGCACGTCTCAAGAACGCGGCGAATGCTCATTAGCCGTGAGAGTGCGAGCGCGCCAATGTTCCGATGCGGCTGCCACGCTGAGTTCGCCGCGATGCACGCCGGTTCACGTCAAATTGTTCACATCCACGCGGGAGCAAAGCTCCTTGATGGTAGCAGCGGCGATAAACTCCGTTCCCCGCAAAGTACGTATCGAGGCGATGTGCACGTGGTGAGTGAGGACACGTGGATCGGCGGAGACTTGCTGGGCAAGAGGTCACGTGGCTGCGCTGGGCAGAACACCTGAAGGCAGCCAGGGTGACCGAAAGGTAGACTCACCCACGCCTACCTCTCGTCTCTCAGCTCACCCAACTACCCTCCACACAATCGCCTCCCCCTCTCATCTCACCCAACTGCCTCCACGCGCTCTCCTACCCCTCCCCTCTCATCTCACTTTACTCCCCTCAACACTCTCTCCTACCTCTCTCGTCTCACTCTACCCTCCCCACACTGTCTTACCCCTCCTCTCTCATCTCACTCTACTCGCCTACACACTCCCCTACCTCTCTCATGCCACGCACTCTTTTCTCTCTTTCCTCTCCCCTCTCATCTCACTCTGCTCCCCTCCAGGTACTCCGCGCCCCCCCCCCCTCTCATCTCACTCTGCTCCCCTCCAGGTACTCCGCGCCTCCCCCCCCCCCTCTCATCTCACTCTGCTCCCCTCCAGGTACTCCGCGCCTCCCCCCCCCCTCTCATCTCACTCTGCTCCCCTTCACGTACAGCTAGAGAGCACACCGTTCCCAAAGAAGCCGAAATCATACTCTTTGTTTTTTTCGGTAAAGTCACGTAGGTATAAAATAAAATAGTGATTTATTTTAATTTTCTCTACCTACGTGACTTTACAGAAAAAACCAAAGAGTATGGATTCCTGCAGTCACGAAAGCTTCAAATCAAGCCTATAGCACCTGTTTAATGGATGGTGGTCGCCCCCTCAGCTTCCAATATCTGCACGGACCAAGTGCGTTCTTGTTAGGTTTGTTACGCGCTAACATATATTGGCATTGCGCAACTGTTGTCGCTAAATGCGTCTAAGAATGCATGACCTTCTAGAGGCAGTTGGTAATTCTCATCATTGATGAAATAACCTCATTTTACGTGCACGACTTTGATTTAAGAACAAACAACATCAGTTTATTTTCCACCATGTGAAAAGGGTTGGGGTGTCAAGATGCGTAAAAAGCAGTTACAATTACCGATAAGAGATAATCGCTGGCGCGGTCTCCCTTGGGAGTCACACGGCTTGCGTGTGGAGCTCGGCCAAACCCGTTGGTAAATTACCACACGGGGCATCATTTGTGGCTCATCTGGCCGGCGAGTTTGGCTCGGCATTTTCAATTCTGGCTCCATCATAGCGACTGTGCGTATCGATTTTAAAGTGGATGAGAATGAGAGAGAGAACAATTTTTTAAAAGCATTATTCACAGATGTTATATTATTTTTCAGGCCCAATTAGGACAGACACCAGCATACGCGGGACAAAAAAAATGTTGAAAATGTGTTGAACACAGATAAGGCAAAGTGTGGGTGGTGTTGGATAATGCGAGCTCGAGATTGCTTTCCGCGAGGAAATGTTTTGTTGCAAATGCTCAGCGTGTTAATTAAAAAATAATTAACCCTTAATTTAGCAGCATAACCTGGGGGTGATGCAGATGCCTTGGTGAACTTGCGTTAGCAGGGACTGCTGCCGTGCATGCGTGCGCCTCTTGGAAGCAGCGCGAGTAATGAGCTTGCGAAAATCCGCGGCGCTGCCTATTTCCGCGATCCACAGGCGAGACGAGCGAGCGAGGGAGTGACGCGGGCTCCGCTTTTTAAATCCTTTATATTAAGTTCACTTGCTTGCGCGCTTACGACCGTGCAAATCTTTCGGTCGTTTTTTAACCCACTTCCCGTGATCCAATCGAGCTGACATTTTTGCACACAGACTCGTTGTGCGTGACAATTTATTTTCGTGAAAATTTTTTTCCAAAATTTTACACTTTTTAGGAAAAAATAAATTATATTTAATTACCAATTGCTTAATGGTGGCAGGCAATCATCTGACCCATAGGTGGCAGCCATCTCAAGCCAGAGGACGAGAGGACTCTAGCCGCCACGCATATAAAGGATTTATAGTGAAAAACTTTGTTTTTACGGGTTAATTTTTTGCGGATTCGCCAGAGCCGAGCGATCCGCTGGCGGCGGCCGTGATCGTGACACGAGAGGGAGGGAGGGAGGGGGAGGGGTGAGCGAGAAACTTTTTTTTTGCCTTGCAACCGGCGGTCTGTTCCCGGGCAATTTGAGCCCAGTAAATGCTCACGGTTAAGGCAAATGTACGTTTTTTTTTTTAAATGTCCAAGAGACCAGGTGGTTACCTTTAAGTGGGCCCTTGGAGTAATTGGCCATGCACCAGCGCTCCTTCTCCGAGCGTTGGCACCGCAGTCAAAGAGCTCATTACTCTGCAGTGTGCGGGAAGTTTCTCAGCAGTGGAATTGCTTTAGAATGTATTTTTATGCTCAGCCTAAATGGAAACAGAAATCGGGAGTTTTGATATTTTACAGATGTTGCCCAAGTGGAAGTGTTGAGTGTGTTTGTGAACGGGCGATAAGCGCAGCGCGGACGTGGTGCCTGCAATCCAGCACAGCTGGACGTGGCAGCGAGGGTTGGTGGTTCACACGATTGTTGTGAAACTCCATTCCCGTGGGCATCAAGGACGTACCATTCCGTGGCTTGCCAAGAGAATGTAGTTCGGAAAAAATCGTGCACTCCAGCTCGAATAGAGGTGGACTCCGTCTATTCCATCTCGTTTGGAATAGAGCTGTCCCCTCGCACACGTGGGTGTTCTCCAGGTGCTCCGGTTTCCTCCCACATGTAAACACTCATCAGTTGGCCAATAACCCTTCATGCATAGAGGATCGCAGAGCTGGAGGGGTGTGGAATTTGGTGCCAGATCACTGCCAGGCTGCTGCATTCCCACTTGTCCGTAGTTCTCCCGAGTCCCCCCCCCTCTCTCTCTCTCTCTGTTCGAGAGTGAACGACGACATCATTATGATTATCACATTCCTGCGGAGGGAGCTGGTAGGAACGTTGGGTTACTCGGTCATTGGCCAGGGTCAACGGCGGCGTGGTGTATTCCGCAAATATGCCCGACTGTGAGGGCGGGCACAAGCCGGCGTGAGTAGGTTAAACGTTGAGTTTTATAAGGGCACCACGGGGTGACCAGCCCCTCCCCACCTTGCCCCACCCCCCACCCAGCGCCTCCCCAGCCCCTCCCCACCCAGCCCCTCCCCACCCTCCCCTCCCCACCCAGCCCCACCCTCCCCTCCCCACCCAGCCCCACCCTCCCCACCCAGCCCCTCCCCACCCTCCCCACCCAGCCTCACCCTCCCCACCCAACCCCTCCCCACCCTCCCCTCCCTACCCAGTGGGTTCCTACCAGTATCAGAATAAATTCCACCTGCCAGGCGCCACGATTTGATCGCGCAAATTACGGCCAAAATCTGTCCCCACGAATGCCACGAGGAGAGCAAGCTCGGAGGATTAGAGAGCGGGTTCATGGTGTCATTGGTAATCGATATACGAGCGCGTGTAAGGAATAATCAGTGGGCTCAGACGAGAATACATTGCATGTTTGTACGCAGTTAATACACTTGGGCATAAGCAGCTTTTTTTGTTTTCTCATAGACGATTGCTATCAGATAATTAAGAAACAAAAAAAGAACGAGACAAAACGTGGTAACGATCTTGAACGAAGTGATTCTGCGCACGACTGGAGGCGTTGGTGTCAGCTTAAAGAGGTCTTTGGCAGACCGTGGATTGAGAGATATTGCTGATTAGTATCTTGATATGTTAATGGGGCAATTAGATGACCACGTGATTGGGAAGACAACCAGGTGCCTCATCACGAGCGGCCATTCGTTAATTGAATACGTTTGCTGTCATATCGCACAAAATAGTTTCTTTTGTTTGAACAATATTTAATTTCGCGCTTGTGAAATATATATATAGTCAGAGGGCCATGCACTCTGACTTCCAGGTGCGCGAACGTTTGTGAGAGAGGTCAGATATAATTATTTTACCTTTTCAACTGAGCTCCTTTGTCAGCGGTTAAACGGTTTAATAAATTGTGGATTGTATCAAAGACGAACCACACCGCGAGATGGTACGCTAGCAGTTTAGAGTCGGCATAGACATCGATATATAGATTTTGTCTTTCATTAAAGCGTGGAAAAATATTTC
Source organism: Lampetra planeri (assembly GCF_965212315.1). Lineage (NCBI taxonomy): Eukaryota > Metazoa > Chordata > Hyperoartia > Petromyzontiformes > Petromyzontidae > Lampetra > Lampetra planeri. The sequence continues at coordinate 8,307,481 of NC_136136.1, forward strand.
TCCAAGGGAAACTCTTGCCGTGTTTTAATTTTCTTGCTTATTCTTTTGAACACATTTTTTTTTCTCGCTGTGCGCATACAAACCGAAGTCATCGTAAACTTTGATAACATCTACGTAAATGGGAAGTTCAATAAATAACGTTCATTACCGTAAGTGGCCACTCTTGATGCAACAGCATCTGCGACCACAACAATAGCAGCAGCGGACGCGACCAAGGCAACAATTGCTTCCTCGCACAGCACCCCACATGTTTTCGCAGTTTTGCTCAAATGTTCTCCGTCGAGCGTTCGTGCTGTACCGCACGCTGTTCGTTAACTCGGCTCGCAGCACGTGGAGCGAAACGTCGGACATCGTGCTGCCGAGTAGAGCACGCGGTGCGAGCCGAACGCGCGTCGGTGAGCCAGAGACGACTGCATCGCCGATAAGTCTGCCAGCCGGTCAAGTCACGTGCGCGAGCATCGTTGTCAAGAATGAAAGAAAGAGAAAAGAAACGGGCGCATGTTGTTTTTTTTTTATGAGGACCGCGAATTCTTTACCGGTCGTTGCCGAAAATAAGAATCGTTGTAAACTCCACATCTATAGTTTACGTTTCATTGCGCTGTTTATGAATCAGCAATACGCGGGCAATAACGCATTCCGCTGCATCATCATCAATTTGTCCTTTCGCGCCTCCAATACTGGGGCTCGCGCGGTGCCAGCCTCTTCAGCCGCCGCGAGACTCCGTGGGCAGCTTCTTCGGGGCCCTCGAAGAAGCTCCCAGGCCAACAAACATCCTAACGTCACGACGTTGGCTTGACCCAAATCTGGGTGCGGCCTCGTCGCCACACCGCCAAGGGACACGGCAGATGGGTGCTGCATCACGGAGGGAATTCGTTCATCGGCGGCGTTGGGCGCGGTCTCTCAGAAGCCGCTTCTGCTGCTACAATGACAACTGCTGACGAATGCACGGAAGCCCCACTAAGCCTCTGGTGTCCGCGCGTGGCTCCGGCTCGGCTCGGCGCGATGCTCGGTGCTGCGCGACGCCGCAGCCTCCCGTTCCACCCACTTCCCCGTTCTGTCAGACACCGCGATCCGCGAAAGCGTGCGCTGTAAATGAGCTTTTTATATCCCACGGACGTGCGTGAAAATGGTTCGGGCTAATGGCTTGTGAGGTGCGTTTAACGCATTTTTGCATCCTGACTAACGAGTACAGAATGTGCACATTTTCACAGCTCGGCAAGACGCGGAGGTGCGTCTTGACTGGGTGTTCTCGACTGCGAAAGCTCTCGAGTTCAGGCGGTGTGTACTGGGTTGGACACATCTGCTAGGTTTGCGCTGCTCCCACAGGGAACACGCATCATCGGTGCTCTGGTGCCACAGCTGTGTGAAAAGCCGACCCGAGTCGGGAAGGGCCATTCACGGCTCCACCCTGCTCCAAACGATTCAAGAGACACGTTGCATTGTGGATTCGGCCCCCTCTCACTCGATCGCCACCCCTCCCTCCTCTCCTGCCCCAGATATAACGCATGCTTGGATTGGGTCACACTATCTCAAGCAATAATCTATTTGTGTTCCACTGTAAGCACGTGTTGCCATTGTGTGACGAAATCCAACAACGCACAAGCGTGTGCGAGTACGACTCGCGACGCGCTCCTTCAGAAGCGGCAAGCGAGCCGTGTTGGCGGCTCGGGTAGGACCGCCGTGGGAATCTGGGCTGTGGACCAGCCCCCCCGTCCCCCATCTTGCCGCCTCGGCATCCATCGAGAGCGCGGTATTGGGACTGGAGAGTCGCGCGAACTCGCCATCCTCCTGGGACGCGGACATCCCTACACCCGTTAGCAACGTGATTCAGTCCGAGAGAGAGAGAGAGAGTAACCACAGACAATGGGATACTGAAACAGATGTCTGTACTGTCCAAACAGCACAGACGTTGAGTTAATTTCGTGATATTGAATTAATTTAATGGTATATAAAACGCAGGAATACAATTATTTGTATTGCTTGCGGTTTTTCTTTTTGTCTCTCAGCACAGTGTCGCGTATGATTGTTTGTGTTTATTTACCCCCGCACCTCCGATTAGCAAGGTTGGCAACGTATGGTGCGGACAAAGTTCTAAATACATACATCATTACAGATTGTGCATCGTATCGCTTCGGATCAGCAAAAATAAAAAAAATGGTGCAAATTGCAAGTTGTAATATTGAATCGTAATGCTTTACGAAGATTAACTGCAGATGTTATTGCACAGTAATTGCTGCTGGCATGCTCTCAACGATATTCACAACTTTAAATTCCGCTTACACTTAACTGGAACGCAGACCTTTTTTAATGGCTCGGTTGCATGTTTCTAAAACGCAAATTCTCAACAAGGAAAAATAAACTGTCTTAAGAAAACCGATAATGACGAGTATTTATTTAACAGAAAACTATTAAAAAATTTAAGTTGGATTCTAAGCACACGGTAAATGTCAAAACATGGCCTCACACGAAATACGAAATGTTTAAACATGTCACTGATCTTTGGCAAGGCCTAATTGAAATAAAGAGATCACGCCTATGTGTCACATGGGGACGTAGATTACTTTGGCTCATCAGAAATTTAAACAGTTAAATCAATTATTTTATGTTCCAGTTGTGGTGGTGAATGTGCTTGCAAATTACCGTCGGCAGAAGAAAAAATGAATGGGGGAGTCGTTCTGCGGTTTAAGCGTTGCCTTGTGCAATGGGACCCTGCTGAATTTCCACCAAGAGCAACATAAAACATTTAGCAGCAGATTATGATAAAGTGGATAAGCTGACACCACATGTAATCACGATTAAACAGGCAGCTGGAAGGCAAAAATTGAATCAAAGCAATATAATCTGCCTGCGTTTTTAATTTCAAGGGACGGGCAGAGGGTGATTTGTTTATTCCATTTTTTTAAAGCAATTTCCATTGTTCCGTGGGAATTCTCTGGAGCGTGTTATGTGGAGAGAAAATGTACAATTGTGTAATGATCTCGCATATTGGCGATTTAACACTCTCGGTGATTGCGAAATGCACCTGTTGAACGTGTTTTGCTCATTCATCCCTAATTGAAGCAGTGCAAATTATTCAATTATTGACAAAGGATGCAGGGAGTGTCGCGCATCAACTCGCCTGGAGAGACTGGCGAAAAAGAAAAAGGCTTGTTATGTTTAAAAACATTCTAATTGGAAAAGTAAATAAAATGATCACTCAAGAATGAATTCGCGCTGATTTGTGGTGCGACGATCAGTGCAATGCGCTATGATTTCAGCAACGTAAGTTTCCCAGCCATGGATATAATCAGCCAGCGACGTCTGCATGGGTCATGCCCCCAACCCCCCCCACTCCCCCTTTTCACCTTTCCCCCTCCGTTACCAACACACACGAACCAATTTGGTGAAGTATGGTCAAACAACCCCCATGACCAACACAACGGGGAGGCATTTATCCAGAGGTTAACTGACAAAGGCCTATAAATTATTACGAAAAACTAAATTATGTTAATTACAACACCTTCATCCATCGAATTTTGCAATGTCCCGTGTGTGGCCACGATTGTTATAGCCGCATAACTCTAAAACGCACAGTCGGCGCTGTGATGAGATCAAAGGATTCCATCACATGCGCCGTGGAGTAATACGTTACAGTGAGGGAAAAAAGTATTTGATCCCCTGCTGATTTTGTACGTTTGCCCACTGACAAATAAATAATCAGGCTATAATTTTAATGGTAGGTTTATTTGAACAGTGAAAGACAGAATAACAACAACAAAATCCAGAAAAACGCATGTAAAAAATGTTATAAATTGATTAACATTTTAATGAGGGAAATAAGTATTTGACCCCCTCTCAATCAGAAAGATTTCTGGCTCCCATGTGTCTTTTATACAGGTAACGAGGTGAGATTAAGAGCACACTCTTAAAGGGAGTGCTCCTAATCTCAGCTTGTTACCTGTATAAAAGACACCTGTTCACAGAAGCAATCAATCAATCAGATTCCAAACTCTCCACCATGGCCAAGACCAAAAAGCTCTCCAAGGATGTCTGGGACAAGATTGTAGACCTACACAAGGCTGGAATGGGCTACAAGACCATCGCCAAGCAGCTTAGTGAGAAGGTAACAACAGTGGGTGCGATTATTCGCAAATGGAAGAAACACAAAAGCACTGTCAATCTCCCTCGGCCTAGGGCTCCATGCAAGATCTCACCTCGTGGAGTTGCAATGATCATGAGAACGGTGAGGAATCAGCCCAGAACTACACGGGAGGATCTTGTCAATGATCTCAAGGCAGCTGGGACCATAGTCACCATGAAAACAGTTGGTAACACACTACGCCGTGAAGGACTGAAATCCTGCAGCGCCCGCAAGGTCCCCCTGCTCAAGAAAGCACATATACATGCCCGTATGAAGTTTGCCAATGAACATCTGAATGATTCAGAGGACAACTGGGTGAAAGTGTTGTAGTCAGATGAGACAAATGGAGCTCTTTTGCATCAACTCAACTCACCGTGTTTGGAGGAGGAGGAGGAATGCTGCCTATGACCCCAAGAACACCATCCCCACCGTCAAACATGGAGGTGGAAATATTATGCTTTTGGGGTGTTTTTTTGCTAAGGGGACAGGACAACTTCACCGCATCAAAGGGACGATGGACGGGGCCATGTACCGTCAAATCTTGGGTGAGAACCTCCTTCCCTCAGCTAGGGCATTGAAAATGGGTCGTGGATGGGTATTCCAGCATGACAATGACCCAAAACACACGGCCAAGGCAACAAAGGAGTGGCTCAAGAAGAAGCACATTAAGGTCCTGGAGTGGCCTAGCCAGTCTCCAGACCTTAATCCCATAGAAAATCTGTGGAGGGAGCTGAAGGTTCGAGTTGCAAACGTCAGCCTCAAAACCTTAATGACTTGGAGAAGATCTGCAAAGAGGAGTGGGACAAAATCCCTCCTGAGATGTGTGCAAACCTGGTGGCCAACTACAAGAAACGTCTGACCTCTGTGATTGCCAACAAGGGTTTTGCCACAAAGTACTAAGTCATGTTTTGCAGAGGGGTCAAATACTTATTTCCCTCAATAAAATGCAAATCAATTTATAACATTTTTGACATGCGTTTTTCTGGATTTTTTGTTGTTATTCTGTCTCTCACTGTGCAAATAACCTACCATTAAAATGTTCGACTGATCATTTCTTTGTCAGTAGGAAAACGTATAAAATCAGCAGGGGATCGAATACTTTTTTCCCTCACTGTAGTTGTTTTTAAATGCTGATCTGATTTTGAAAATGTGTGCACAGACACGATGACCAAATCTAAGTTTTTGCATATGTATAGCTTCTGGGCTTTTTTCATTCATTGTGGATACATTATTTATTTGTGTGCATTAATCAGGGATATGTATTAAAGGTGTGTTCGACCGTGTCTGATCACGTAAAATATTTGCATTGCCAATGGTCACTTTCTAATCCAGCATTTCACGTCAATGGGACATCCACAGCATATTAATTAACATTCTAAAATCAATCAAATTATTTCCTGCTTTAATGAGCTTTGAGGTGCTGCTCATGTCTAAGCCTAAGCCTGTGGCGGAAATTACCCATTTCCAAGGCAGGGGCAAGTGCGTCCATATGACCTCGGCTCTTAACTTCCCTCCAAAACGGCACTCGTATTATCTATCCCGGGGGGTAATCTGCTGATTCAACCATCAACCAGGAATTGGACTCGCAACCTTCCGAACGTGAGCCACTCGCTCTACCACTGAGCTGTCGCCTGACCAAATATGTTAAATATTGTGACAGCAGGAATTACTCTTTGGTTCATTCGGTAAAGGCACGTGACTTTACCGAGGAGTAATGTTAAATGGTTTGAAAGGACTGTAATTTTACGCGTGTAAACATCATCATCGTATTGCAACAACAAAAATCCCCATCTATTTTAGTCACACACCTGCATTTGTGACCTTACATTCCTCAACACTGTGCTCACAATGTTTCACTTTTGGGTGATTAATCAGTGTGCACATGAGCCAGTTTAGTTAATTGTGGTTAATTTATTTCTGTCCTAAAGCCAATTTAAAAGTCAATGTTGCTACGTTTTCTCGTCACGAGCTCTCACCTTTCTAACGTAGTTCATGAGATTTATGAGATACAATCAGCAGTTTGCCATCCAAACAAACCACATCCACTCACCGTTTATTTGGTAACTTATAAATAAACTTTACGGACGTTTTCCAAGGTATTTAGTTATATTTGTATAATAATATATTCTATGGTCTGTGGTTTCTGTGCATGCTTCAATCAACAACCTGGACACCCTTGGAAATTAGATGTTTTATCTCATATCCTGGTGAAATATTTCATCGCGTTTCCATGATCGTGCTGACTGTTTATAAACTGGCTTCATGATTAATGTCTCCGAACGCGTACAACGATGGTGGTCAGGATGGGATTCATCACTTCGTTAACTGCTGGAAATTCCTGCGGTACTGGCAAAAGTTTGAGGCAGGCAGAGATGCTCAAACCCACACAGCAAAGCCCGGAAGACCGCACTTGGATGAGTTAGCCTTGTTAAAGGGAGAAAGCGTCAATGCCACTGTCATGTGATGGGTCATTACAATGTTATGCCAAACCCAAATTACTTTGCAGTCACTGGCTGGCGTAGTGCCCTCTACCCTAAGGACACTTCTTACTCAGTGTTGCCTTCATCACTGGGGAAAATACCCAACTTGGCATTTTCCTTTGTTTGGCAAATTCGCATTCTCCGTTACACATCCAGTATCGCATTGCTGAATGCACTCTCAAGGAATTTCACATAGCGTGAAGTCACCCATTACAACTAAATGTCCATTAAACGCCACTTTTCCAATTTGCCTGTACGGCTCCTCCTTGACCATCTCATATTACCCGGGTGACCCACTTCAGACTTCAGATTGTAATTAGTACATTGCCCCCCACCCCCCCCCCCCCCCTATATGCCACCATCGTCTCTCACCAGATCGTCTCATGGAGTTGTGGCACTTCACGGGTCCACTTTGTGACCTCGCGCAGGGCACGGGGTCGCTGCTGCTGCTTCCCGTGGGCGAGGGTTCGGCTAACGAGCTGCGCCGCGGCCCCGCAAAATGCCTCGCGAGCACGGAGAGTCCGTTTCCAAAATAATTAACCACCGTCAAAAAGAAATGTCATACATGACCACGTCTAATACCTCGCGTGGGACATTATCGGGCCAGATCCCAATTTTCCAGATGGATAACCCAGGTTTCTTTTTTTATGCGCATTTGCAATCAAGAGCAGGATCGTGTTGAGTGAATAAGTGCATGGTCACTGCTGAGCGTGAAACTTTTGATTCAAACTAAATTTAGCTTGTGATATAAACACCCACGTTATACAGATGACACATTTTCCACATGGAACACGTAGATATGAAAGCGTCCTCCGGTATTAAGTAATTATAATTGGATGGCGGTTTCAACTGCATGGGTAAAATATTGGGCTGTTGTATGAAAGAAAAAACGTATGGCAAACAACCAAAATTAGAATTTCAACCCCGCACAAAATTCACTCGCTCTCGGACAGAGCGGGGGGGGGCGAGGTGCAGAGAAGGAACCACAGACAAGGGGGAAAACGGAGTCCCTGGGGGAAAAAAAACACACGCGTGCGAGAGGACAACACTCTATCCCGTACAGACGGAACAGGTGGAGTACACATTTGCTGTACCACCTTCTGGCAAGCCAGTGCACGGCATCTCGATGCCCATAAAGAGGGGAGTTTCACAACGATGCTGCGGTGATCCACCAACCACCGCTCCCTCCACAGTGCTGGATTCCGGCCAGCCGCCTGCACAGCCGCCACCGCCCGTAAAAGCTTGAGGAACTTTCAATCGTTCATTGCGGGAGCAATCAACACAATCGCAGCCGAGATGATGGTGAACATCTTAAACTCAAAATTCGACGCTATCGCCGTGGCGGCCACGTGGAGGTTCCGATCTTGCACACTTCCCGGCGTGTGCCTGTGTGTGTGTGACTGTTGTTGAACGGTGGCGTAGCGGTTGGTGCGCTGCGCTACGAACCCGGCAACCCGAGTTCGAATCCCGCTCACGGCCAACACCGGTGACGATTATCTGAACCTGTTCTTGGGCCTCCCCTAGGTCGACTCGGCATTAAATGAGTACCTGGTGTGGTGTGTAAACATCGCCACTGGAGAGGAGGCGGTCGGGCGAGGTGCTGGCCTCTCCCCCTCCCTCCCTCGTGTGCCATGCCGGCCTTTATAGGTTCTTGCTAACATCACTTCCCCCAACAGTCTGTTAAGGCTATACGGGGGATCTTTGTCTTTGTTGCGAAATTTAAATCAGTTGAACAATGGCTAATACTGTAATGGACGCTCTGCATTCCTAGTTTATTCTATTCTCAGTTCTCAGTGTGTTTATAAAGACCCGGCCAGCCGGCTCAGCGGCAGAGCGAGTGGCTCGCTCATCGGAAGCTTGCGAGTTCAACTCCTGGTTGGGGGTTGACTAAGCCCATCATATTTCCGGGGGTCAATAAAATGGATAGAATTTTGTTGGGAAGTCAACGGTGGGACTTTGCCCTGCGGATATACTCGCCACCATCATCATGGGAATATGGAATTTCAACCACTGGCTCTGTAGGGCCGCATGCGGAAGATGAACGCTGCCTCAATGCTCAATTGAGTAGAAAATTACTTTTGTTGCGTGTAAAAGACCGTTCATTAAAGACACATTCGCACCATTCAAACAAGATATCTACGCCAAGGCCGTGTCTAATCTCAAGGCAGCAGCCGCGCATTGTGCTGGAGGAAGGTTTGGAGCGGTGACGCCGCTAGCCAGGGGCAGCGCGCTCGCCGCTCAGTGCAGAGCTTCGCGGTTCGACAGTGTACGTTAAAGATCGCGTGACATCATTCGCAAAGAGTATGATATCGCATGCTGGCGTGATGGTCCATATTGTAAACGTAAACACATGCTCCGCAAATTACCAATTTATGATGCACATAAATTGGCAAACATTTTAACTTGGCAGAACCCTCCTAAAAGTAAGTCGTGAGACTCAATGAGGCTCTCCTGGGTAAACAAGCGCAAGTTGTAAAAATAATAACAACGTGACGCACGGGAACGGTTCACGAGGAATCGACTCGGGGGCAGGAGAGGGGCAGGGGGGGGCAGGGGGGGAGGCAGCGGCGGCGCTCCGAGAGATGCGCGCGCCGGCCACGGCGACAGGGTGAAGGAGTTCTGGGGAATCGAAGTGTGCTGCGCACGCCCTGGGTCCGTGTCGCGTGGCATAAGCGTGGGCAAGAGGTGTTGCGTAATTGCTTAGCCGCGTGAATTATTGCCCTGAAGCAAAACGCTGCGATATCACAGATACGTGGGTTTGCAATATTGACCGTGCAGAATTTACTTGTTCAACTGCACTGATCAATAATCGGGGGCCCGTCATAATTTCAAGCGAGACCAGGTCGGATGCTTTGTGCGGTTGCCCCTTAGCGATGTGGGACAGCGTTACAGCCGTGTCTGTGCACTCTCGTCACTTTGAGTTCACGTCTATCCACTGCTGGATGAATGTTTCGCCACCAGTCCTACGGTGCTAGAGTGACTCTCCCCCCTCATCCCTCCGTCTCGGCAGCGGTGGTCCCCCTTGGACGGCTCCCCGCCTTCGGCTGCCATTCCATCGCTGTGGTGCCCTTCATTTGACCTCTTGTTACAACCCGTGGGAAGCTGTGGCCGTGCCCGCGAGTGGCCGCACCACTGGAATGGGCTGTTTCTCCGCATCTCCGACGAGCAAGGTTTGGCCACTGACGGTGTGAAAGAAGTGCGGCATGGGTGCATTGCAAGATGCGCACACGGAGTAAAGCGTACGCAATTGACTGGGCGCAGCAGAGGAGTAAGTGCCATTGCATGCGGACGAAGTAAACCTCCAGCCCGCTTTGTGGATTCGAATGCGCTTCTTTCGCAAAGATAGGGCAGTAGCGGAAGCGAGTCGGCGCAGGTTTACTCAAATGCGAACGTTCAATTCGAACGTATCAAGCTGCAATTAGCGCCGTGACTTTTTTGCGAACAGTGTGATGTCAAAGATGAGTTGAAAACAAAAATGTGTGTTTGGTCCCCAAGTTTGATAGCTGCTCGAGGCCGTCGCGTGAATCCGACCCGTTTAACTGCAGAAGATGTTAAACCATCGCACGCCGCCGTAATGCCGCGTGGCAACGCCTTAATTAATATGAAAAATTCATACAATTACCCAAGTTCCCGCACTCGTATTGATTAATTATGCACAGTAATGAAAGCAATTATATGACACCTTGGAGCGATTTCCCATTTTTTTGTGGCTGCTGGTGTGCACAGTCAAAAGATACCTTATATATTTTTAGGGGATGGGGGAAATGAATTATAAATTTTTGTTGTATTTAAATAAAAGAAACATAAGCACTTTTGTTCTTGCCAGACTTTGCAGAGGGCTTTGCAGCAGAATTGTGCAGCCTTTAATCTGTGATGCCCGGGCAGGCTGGCACGCGCACACACACCTGCACACACAAGACAGAGATCCCCCGTGTAGCCTTTAACAGACTGCTGGGGCAAGTGCTGTCAGGGAGAATCTATGAAGACCAATGCGTCGCACAAGGGGGTGGTGTGGACAGCACCATCACTGGCCGCCTTTGTTTCCCAAGAGTGCCAATGTTTACACACCGCACCAGGTATTCATTTCAGACCGAATAGACCCGTGGGAGGCCCGGTTAAGATGTTTCTCACTGATGTTGGCCGTGAGCGGGAATCAAACTTGGGCCACCAGGGTCGTAGATCAGTGCAATAACGACTCTGCTGCCGCTCTCCACACACGCGCACACGCACGCATGCCCGCACCCGCGCGCACGCACACGCATCTTCTAACTCCGAGAAGACGGGCATCCAAAGCCATCAAATTATACATTGCTCATGGCCACATTTTCTCGACTACAAAAGTCTTTCAACAGTCACACGCCGCCAGTGCTATAATAATAACAACAACAACACGAGCACACACTTTGCTGCTGCTGCTGCTGACGGCAGGAGTTGTCTCTTCACTCTGCGCTGGTGCCCACTGCCTGCCTCTGTGATGGTGCCCACTGCCTGCCTCTGTGATGGTGCCTACTGCCTGCCTCTGTGATGGTGCCCACCTCTTCACTCTGTGTTGGTGCCTACTGCCTGCCTCTGTGATGGTGCCCACTGCCTGCCTCTGTGATGGTGCCCACTGCCTGCCTCTGTGATGGTGCCCACTGCCTGCCTCTGTGATGGTGCCCACTGCCTGCCTCTGTGATGGTGCCTACTGCCTGCCTCTGTGATGGTGCCCACCTCTTCACTCTGTGTTGGTGCCTACTGCCTGCCTCTGTGATGGTGCCCACTGCCTGCCTCTGTGATGGTGCCCACTGCCTGCCTCTGTGATGGTGCCCACTGCCTGCCTCTGTGATGGTGCCCACTGCCTGCCTCTGTGATGGTGCCCACCTCTTCACTCTGCGCTGGTGCCCACTGCCTGCCTCTGTGATGGTGCCCACTGCCTGCCTCTGTGATGGTGCCCACTGCCTGCCTCTGTGATGGTGCCCACTGCCTGCCTCTGTGATGGTGCCTACTGCCTGCCTCTGTGATGGTGCCCACCTCTTCACTCTGTGTTGGTGCCTACTGCCTGCCTCTGTGATGGTGCCCACTGCCTGCCTCTGTGTTGGTGCCCACTGCCTGCCTCTGTGATGGTGCCCACCCCTTCACTCTGTGATGGTGCCCACTGCCTGCCTCTGTGATGGTGCCCACTGCCTGCCTCTGTGTTGGTGCCCACCCCTTCACTCTGTGATGGTGCCCACTACCTGCCTCTGTGATGGTGCCCACTGCCTGCCTCTGTGATGGTGCCCACCCCTTCACTCTGTGATGGTGCCCACTGCCTGCCTCTGTGTTGGTGCCCACTGCCTGCCTCTGTGATGGTGCCCACCTCTTCACTCTGTGATGGTGCCACTGCCTGCCTCTGTGATGGTGCCCATCTCTTCACTCTGTGATGGTGCCCATCTCTTCACTCTGTGATGGTGCCCACTTCCTGACAATGCCCTGGTGCACACTTCTTCACTCTGCGATGGTGCAAACGAATTCCGCGCGCATCTCGCCGCGTCCGTTTCACCGTTCAACTTTGACGTCCCGTCCATAATTTACCAAAATTCAAATTTGCACGTCGCCAGATGGGCGTGAGGGCAAAAGTAAAACATTAAATATGTTTTGCACGCGAGCCACACCAACTGGAGAAATCCGCAGCATATAAAATTTAATGGGGGCTACGGAAAGATCATTTAATTTTATGGAAAACATGCACAGCGCCTGACCCAGGACGGTAACAGACGCCGTTCAATTAAAATCATTAGTCCGTGAAAACCTCAAAATCCCAGTAATTGGGTCCAATAAACACATGGCTTCTGTACCCATCCTCGGGATGTACGTTTCCAACACAATGCATGGTGCATCGAGGCCGAGCATAAGGTCCTGGCCGTTTCTCAGCCAAGTCCTCGTCTTTAATCAACGCGATTGTTGTTGTTGTTGCTGCCAACTTCCTCCCAGATGCGCGGCTTTGCCCGTTCAACGTCTTAAATTGGTGACCTCATCGCCTCGGCCGCGTGGTCATCGTGGCGCGCCACTCCCCACCGTTATTCTGAGCCCCCCCCCACCGCCGCCCCCCCCCCCCCCCCCCCCGCTACGAGTGACGCGAGTGCGATGCACGACAGAGGAATTCGCCTCAGCTGCCAGCCACCAGCCAGAGGGGGCGAAGGGACGCGCCAGGATCCAGTGGGGGAGGGGGGGTATACTGCGATTGTCGTGTTAAACGACCGAGCGCTCTCCCGTGTTGTTTTGGAGCCGATCGGCAACGAGGTACGACGTTTCAGTGACAGCGTATTCAGTCCTACCGGTTTCACGGGAGGACTGAATACGTCCGGACACCGTGCCCCATACAGCGTGCGCTAACGAACCCCACGGACAATGCTTCAAAGAGCTGTGCGCAACGCGACCCTGAGAGAGACTAGAATTAATATTTTTTTTCACACACGTAATTCGTATCCCTGGGGGGAGGGTGTGGTGGTGTGAATATTTGTTATCGTTAGCTTGTTAGGGTTAGTTACTGGCCAGAAAGGTGATTTAAAAAAAGATATATTGGTGAGAACAAAATTAGGCCCCTACAGAATCAGAATATGTATTCATACTGGATGAATCCGATGAGCTATGAAGCTCTTTTTAACGATAGGAATGCAAAGTACAAGAAAGGTAAACAACTCATCCAATCACATACAAATAAAACTAACCCATCCCCATCCTACCAGGAAAAGCCCAAACAGAATATATCAAAATATCAGACCATGCCCAAAGCCAGTGGAGCAACCGCGAACAAACAAACACAAAGTTTGGAAAGTGGTCCTGAATGTGTGGGTTTAAATTTCGATTTAAAGCTTTCGTGACTGCAGGGATCCATCTTCTTGGTTCTTTCGGTAAAGTCACGTAGAAGGGAAATAATAAAATATTAAAAATAAAACATAATAAAATACAATTATCACGACGTTTCGGCCACAATGCAAGCAGCCGTCCTCAAGTGAAGAACAGGTCTGTCGGAAAGACAGCGTCTGATTATGTTTTATTTTTATTATTTTATTATTTCCCTTCTACGTGACTTTACCGAAAGAACCAAGAAGATGTGTGGGTTTAGTTGAAAGTGGACGATAGCGTACCTATGCGCAGAGAAATTTTGCTTTGTTTAAAAAAAAGGTGGAACCGATATCGATATTGCTGCGTGTTGGTTCTCAGGGGGGGCAAATTCGCGGTGGGGTGGTGGGGGGTGGGGGGGACTGGGTGGGGGGTGGGGGGGGACTGAGTGGGGGGTGGGGGGGTTGGGAGGCGTTCTCGCGGACACCGCAACCGTTCCGCTCCTGCCCCTGTGGACCGCTGCTCCAGCTGCCCATTTCGCAATCAATTGCGATTGAGTGGCAGTCAGCGGAGAAAAGGTTCTGGCAGGCATTAAAGCCCAAAATGGATTAAAGGTAAAGTTTGAACGTCTACCGCTGGGGGCAACAACAGGATTTTCTCGCTTGGCCTTTAAGAAAGTAAATTTTTAAAAAATAAACAAAGTAGGGGCAAATAAATAATAAAACGAGCCGCACATTTTCATACCAGTCAGCAGTTGCTCTGCCAAGGCAGCGTTACAAAATTCACCGGAGGCACCTCCACTGCAGAAACCAACGCCACGCTTTTACACTTATATCAAATTACGTGTAATGATTTTTATAATAAAAACGTCCATCAAGAATCAGATTCCGTGCCGTCTGTCTGCGTCGATGTTTGATTGGTACTGAAACAAAATTCAGAGGCGGCTTGCAAGAGGGGAGAGTTTAAGTGCTCAGCTGTCGGAGGCACAAAACCAATTTTTTGCTTTCGTCCACAGCCGACTTGATTGCTGCAGGATCAGCGGAGTTTGCCAACCGATTTTGCCTTTTTATTTATTTTACTCGAATGATGTGGAAAACAAGGCGAGCGCGTGCCTCTTGCAGCGTCGGCAGAAAGAAACAACTTGTGTTGCCTCCGAAACGTCGTGATTTATTATTTGATTTGATTTCTATCATTACTTTTAGTAATTTTTTACTTAATTTTTTACCCACGTGACTTCACCGAAACAACCTACGAGTATGAATCCTTGCAGTCACGAAAGCTTCAAATCTAGAAGAAAGAAACAAAACGCACTAAATATGAATGTTATCTTACGACAAACGCAACCGCGGACACAAATGAGCGCACCCCGCGTGCGCTCATGGAGAATGGAGACGAACAACAAACAGCCCGACTCGAAGCTCGCGAGCCACCTGCAAATGACATGTCTCCAATGGACTCGTCCTGATGAGAGAACCTCTTTGTGGCTTCGCAATCACCGCTCCGCAGGACACGCTTTTGACTCGCTGGTGAATCATCCCCACGGAGGCCAAATTCTGCATGGAGAGGAATCGAGGAGAGGAAATTCACCGTGCAACCCCCGCCCCCCCCCCCCCCCCCTCGACGCAGCAGCATCTCGTAATCTCCTCAGGGCAAAGGAAGGTCTCCTTACCATAAGGTTGCTGCCATATATTTATCCCCGTTACACGAATCAGAGGCACCGCGGGAGCCAGACGGGAGCGTTATCCTTGGGGGGGGGGGGGAGAAGTTGCCAAGTCCTCGGGGGCTGCTCCACTTCAGTAGCTGACGTTATCTGCGCAACTTCGACCGCAGCAGCAGCAGCAACAAGAAGAAAAAAAAAGCCACCCTGGCCACCGCTCACTCATTGGCGTCGTGCAAAGAAACATTCCAAATTGCGCGCCTGCCGACGAGCCCACCGCAAAAGCAAATCGCTTTCGTCCGTTGGCACATGTCGCGGTGTCGCGCATGGCCAAGTGGCACCCCGACACCGCGGCTAAATCTGTCCTGAGGCCAGATGGGCCAAGGCAGCTGTGGCCACGCATCTGTAACGAAAAAATAATATATCAGACGGCAATGAACTTCCTAACGATCCATGCCCTGAATATTTTAAAGGTTTCTGTTTTACATTAGCGCCCCTCTACGTTCACGCTGCTGTTTAATAGAGAACGAAATCGTCCTTTCGCCCAACACGAAAAGATCGAACGAAGCAATTTGCAGTTTATGCTTCCTTTAAAAATTTGTCGTTATCTGTTGCACTTTTTATGGCTCCTGCGAATGTTTCACCAAGGCGCCTCTTCACTCGCGCGAGAGGCCAGCAGTGTTCGCTCTGGGCTCGATGTCCATTCATAAGGAAAGACAGGAATCGTGCTGCTGCTGCTGCTGTGTCTCGTAACCCTGAGCATCCCCATAGAGTCTCTGATGAAGTGCTCGACTAAACTCCACTTTATTCTATCAAAACACGTCGACGCATTCGTCAATTCTCGCCACACGAGAGACTGCATCCGTATGGCGCGATCCGCGTGGGAATAAAAATGAAACATTTATACCCTACTCTGGGCTGTGTTTTTTTGTTCTAAACAAGAGGGTACCCTTATTATTTAAGCATCGGGCAATCTACTAAACTTCAGCTCAACTGCCCAGAAATGACCGGCAATGAATAATTCAGAGGCAAAGGTGCGAGGCTGCTGCTTGCTGCTTTTGCTGCTGCTCCTACTTGCAACTGCTCCGGTTTCTGCTGCTCCTGATTCTTCTTGCTGCTGCTGCTTGCTTCTCCTGCTGCTGCTTGCTGCTGCTGCTTGCTGCTAATC
The DNA here is from genome assembly GCF_965212315.1 of Lampetra planeri. NCBI lineage: Eukaryota > Metazoa > Chordata > Hyperoartia > Petromyzontiformes > Petromyzontidae > Lampetra > Lampetra planeri. The sequence goes on from NC_136136.1 coordinate 8,323,707, forward strand.
CTGCTGCTTGCTGCTGCTTGCTGCTGCTGCTTGCTGCTGCTTGCTGCTGCTTGCTGCTGCTGCTTGCTGCTGCTGCTTGCTGCTACTCCTGCTGCTTGCTGCTGCTTGCTGCTGCTGCTTGCTGCTGCTTGCTGCTGCTTGCTGCTGCTGCTTGCTGCTGCTGCTTGCTGCTACTCCTGCTGCTTGCTGCTGCTTGCTGCTGCTGCTTGCTGCTGCTGCTTGCTGCTGCTGCTTGCTGCTGCTGCTTGCTGCTACTCCTGCTGCTTGCTGCTGCTTGCTGCTGCTGCTTGCTGCTGCTGCTTGCTGCTACTCCTGCTGCTTGCTGCTGCTTGCTGCTGCTGCTTGCTGCTGCTGCTTGCTGCTACTCCTGCTGCTTGCTGCTTGCTGCTGCTGCTTGCTGCTGCTGCTTGCTGCTACTCCTGCTGCTTGCTGCTTGCTCCTCCTGCTGCTGCTTGGTGCTGATGCTTGCTGCTACTCCTGCTGCTTGCTGCTGCTTGCTGCTGCTGCTGCTTGCTGCTACTCCTGCTGCTGCTTGCTGCTGCTTGCTGCTGCTGCTTGCTGCTAATCCTGCTGCTGCTTCTGCTGCTTCTTACTGCTGCTGCTGCTTCTGCTGCTGCTTGCTGCTGATGGTTGATCTTGCTGCTGCTGCACGGGTCAGCCGGCTCTGTATTTCTTCTGACCAAACCCCTCGGGGATCGCCGCGATCGCTCCGCAGAGCTGCTCCGCGTGAGGACAAACGCGCATTTTATTCTAAATTTACAGGTTAATTTTCAGGGCACACGTGCCATCTATCTGATTCTCGTCACCTTCTTCGGAACAAAAGACTCCCGTGGATTTAATGTTTCATAGAGCACTTCACGCAATAAATGTCATCTTGCCTAGAAAAATGCCACACGTACACGCAGACGCGTTTAAGCGTTCCGCTAACGCCCCAAACGCTAACGGCAGCAGTTTAGCCGCGCGGTTTTCACTGGGCGCAGGATGGAACTTGCTAAATCCAGAGAGAAAACAGCGATATTTTTTTCCACGCAGCTACATTTAAACAGATGCTTTGAAGCCTTTTTTTCCTCCAGACATAAAACAGCATGCGATAAAAGAGTGATGTAATTTCCACGATGAAACGAGGATGCGCCAAATCAATCTGTACAGTCAGTGACAAACAGATGTTTTTTTTTTCCTGCCGAGTAGTGCGATGATGATGATGATGATCACGCTCGTCTCGACGAGGCGTCCGCGTGATACGGCCAACACGGACACCACCCCCCTCCCCCCACACCCTTTTGTGGACGCATTGCGCAACGTTGTGTAATTATACGTGTAATAAACTCACAATCCGCGAAAAATTAGGCCAAAATATCGCCCAATTATTTGTAACGCATCGCCTGAATGCCATCATGCAAATCCGCACGCAATTTTTGCATAAAATACAAAGGCGAATTCCCAGCGCACTTGCTGGGCGCACTGTAGCCAATTCATTAATGAGCTCCAGTCTGCGTGAAATAAATTGCTTTTGAACATGCAAATGAGGCCTCGCTAAATATAAACGCGTCAACCTGTAGCGGCGGAAGCAAACCCGCACGACGAGTGATTGAGAGAAGAAAGACCACGAGAAAGTCGCCGCCTCAGTCCAACAGTTCATTATTTGGCGGAGTGAGATGTCTCGGCGTGCGTCATTTACATAATTGTATGCACACCGCTTGGCTAGCTTGAACCGGGGACGCGCACGTGAGGAAAGTATCGCTGGTTTGGGATTGAGGTCGCTATTGGCTTGGACAAAATTACTCCAATTAAACCTTCAAGCACCGCCTCTCACGATGTCGGGGGGCTGGGACTGGGCCCGAGTGTTGATCAGGGGCTGGTGGCAGCCGATGGGGCTGCTCAGGCCCCTATATTTGACCACGGACCGTATCTGCTCGCATATTCCAATTAACGGCTCCATAAAGCACAGCCCTTTAATTCACACTCATCGCCGAAACGCTGCTAAATTGTGCCGTGTTGCTGCTGCTGTCAGGGGCAAAGGAACTAATTTTTATTTCAAAACAACGGTGAGCTGCTTTGGAAATAACTTTCACGTTTATGCCGCGTGTTGACACGAATTAAATCAAGATCCGTTTATCCTAGCATTCGAGTCAATGAAGTTTCACTCATGTGCGGTTAACTTTGGCCACGTTTAAATAATAATAACAACGTAGGGCCATTAGTCAATCCGCTACATGGGGGTTGTTTGACCACACCTCACCATGCAGGTCAGTGCGAGATTATGAATCTAGCACAGGACCCGATTAGATATCACTCGCCACTGATTATTAGCCGTGATCCGGAATCAAACTCAGGTGGCCGGGTTCATAGCGCAGTGCTAACCACTGCCTCACCATTGCCCCACATGAACGCGGTGCAAAAAAAATTCCACGTGCATTTGCATACTACTTATTATACACATTTATCCAATGAAATAACCAGCTCAAGTATTTTAAATATTTAGCGCGTTATTTACATTACATGAACCTTAGTACGTAATAATGAAGCTGTGTTAATATGAAACTGGTGTCATTAAAGCAATTAACTCGCATGCTCCCCCTACCCCCATCCCCTTCACCCTCCTCTCCCTCATTCCTACGAATCCGGGCCTCCCCATTTCCCCCTCGAACTCGGCGCAAGGTCAGAGCGGCAGTCATCAGCATCCCTTTGCTTCTGCCGAGCAGGTCAAGGATTTTACGCGATGGCAGATTAGGCCAATTCATTGCGGGTAATGGCATGTCGCGCTGAGTGAAACGCACACCTCCAAGCGTGCGCAAACCTTGACCTCCTCTGTCGTAACGCGACACATTTCACGGCTGCGCACGGGCTCGTCCGCTCCTCCCCCGCCAAGGGGAGAGCGCGAGCGCTCGCCCGAGAGCTCTCCGTTGCAAAGTTGACGCGTGCCGCTGCATAAGGAGGCATCTTCTATTTTCATTTGGACGCGAGCCGACTGACGTTCGGCTCAATAAGACGTCGCGGCGCAACGCTCGTTACCAAATCATTCCGCCATTGATTAATCGACAATTTGCTATTTGATGCCCGGCTTGGATCAGCATAGTTTGCTTTGGCTGTCGGATGCTGTAGGTTAATTTCAAGGCGTCGTTTCAATAGGAAATGCCATTTCAGTTCCTGTCTTGAATAATTCATCAAACGGGTATATGGGGTATTGATGAGTGGAGGATCAATAGAGCAGTGTGCAGACAGTAAACCTAATCAAAATTGACTGTGAGATCGCTTCACGCTCGCTTCTTGCGAAAAGAGAAAAAAACAGCAATCAGTGATTACAGCAAATGTGAAGCTTATTTCTAAATGCAGTTACCTCTTCTCGGCTCATCTTCCTTCCAGGGTCGACAAAATAGGCATCACTTTGTGGGAACGTCAATTGGTGGCTGTCCTACGGACAAACTTGTCCCACGACAGAAATGTGAAGATTTTACCACTCAGGGCACCGCTTATCACCTCATTTGAGCAGAAGGAAATCAGTCAGACTTGGATTGACATCGTTTCTCCGCAAACGATCAAGGTGAGCGCATGAAGGCGGAGAGTGCAGAATGTATACGCGGCTCAGTAGATGCCCAGAATAGATAATAATGCATTGCCTGACAGCCAGCCTCAACGCACCGTCTGTTAAACTTTTCATGTAACGTGGTGACGTTTCGATGTAATGGCAGCGTGTCTATATGGGCTGGCAATGTTAGGTCGAATTAAGCGCTAGAGCTCTTAGTGACATACATTTTCAAGGTCACTTGTTGAGATAAAAAAAAGTATATATATATATATTTCACCCGTAAAAAAAATCATTATCAACGCTATACGCCATAGCTAAATTATCAAGGAAACATATGCAGCTATTCTTGGCTATGCAAAAGTCAAATTTCGATTTAAAGCTTTCGTGACTGCAGGGATTCATCTTCTTGGTTCTTTCGGTAAAGTCTCCCCGACAGACCTGGTCTTCACATGAGGACGGCTGCTTGCGTTGTGGACGAAACGTCGTGAGAATTATTTTATTATGTTTAATTTTATTATTTTATTACTTCCCTTCTATATGCAAAAGTCATCGCCGGCCTCTATAGCGACGACAAAAGTGTCCCCGTTGATAAATATATAGATGGCTGCCGTGATTTTCGCGGAGGTTTTTCTTGTTCGACTGCCGGACCACCACGGAGAGTCGCCGCCAAGGCGCACCAAGGCCCCGCGGCCCCACGGCCCCGCGGCCCGGGGTGGCGGGGGAGAGTGAGTGGAGTTGGAGGGGTTCCAAGGCGGGCCGCGCGCCAGGGCGACCACAGCGCTGTCCGCTCGCTGCCCTCGGGCCGTGGCGCGCTTCTCCTCGGGCGCCGCGCGGCTTAACGCGACGCTGACTCCCGCCAAACGCGTTCGAGCCCCCACACCCCCCACACCCCCCCACACACCCACACCCCCACACCCCCCACACCCCCCACACCCCCCACACCCCACACACCCCCACACCCCCCACACCCCCCACACCCCACACCCCCCCACACCCCCCACACCCCCCACACCCCCACACCCCCCACTTCCCCCACACCCCCACACCCCCCACACCCCCCACACCCCCACACACCCCCCACACCCCCCACTCCCCTACACCCCCCACACCCCCCAATCCCCCACACCCCCCCACACCCCCCACCCACCCCCCGCACTCCTTTCCCCAACGGGAGATGCGCGACTCGAGGAGGCACCGCGATGGGCGTTGCGCGCGCAGCCACGACGACGCGTCGCGGTGCGCCGTGAAAGTGGCGATATCCAGTCGAGAGCGGAGCGAATGCCAGAGGGCTTTGAGCACTTCTCTAAGACGCGGAGGGGAAATTCCTCCAGCCTGCCGTGGGATTGTGGCACCACCAGCAGCAGCAGCAGCTGCGCCATGAGCCGGGCACACGCTTACACCTTACCAACCAGACAGCGGTGATGTTCAACGGTGCCAGACGTTGACTGTCACAAGTTCAGCTTCTCGCACCTGATTAACTGGGTTGTCGTAATATTATTTAGTTGTTCGATACAATGCCAGAAAGGGTGAAGCATATTCTTACTTTTCATACGGTGGTACTGGCAAAAAAACGTCCATGATATAGCTGCTCAACCCGAGCAATACTTGCTCTGATACGGGCATTGTCTTTGCCTTTTGACGTTCTCCGGTCTGACACCGGTGCGACCGGGCCAATCAGTTTCAAAGACAATGCATCAGAAATTATCAGAGCGTGTTAGTTTGCATGTTCACCACAAGTACGTGTGGTTGAAAAAGGTTTCTATTTAACGTTTGAACATCTTAACGCCTCCTGTTTTATTGCCAGAAAGAGTCAAAGCCTTTCTTATTTTTCATACTATGACACTTGCAAAAAAAGAAGTACCCCTTGATATAATAAAATGCAATATAAATTGTCACGATATGGCAATAATCGAGACATCGCTTTCAACAACTTTGTAATTGTATTTCACGGGTTGTGTTGTTTGGATTTGCTTGTGCTCCTGCTATGAATGCAAATGACTTGGAAAAACTTTTGTCGGATGCATTTCACTCAACATGTTAATCCTTGCAAACGTATTCTAATCATTCCATCCTTTCCGCCCATGCTGTCGGTCGCACAGCAAATAATTAAATAAGTGTGCGCTCTACTCCGTTACGTGCGGCGTAGCCGTCAAGCCGTCAGATACTCTGAAATACGTTTTGCAAAGCACTCGTTTCATGGCCAAGGGCTATTTGCTCAGATATTTTCATTAATTATTGTAAACTTTATTTATGGTCCGTAAACGTTTCGTCCAAGAAACAAAACTGTGCTTTCAAAATATAACGATCAACAACATTCGTGGTGTAACGACATTTGGCATAAATACAATCGTCGTGGACGTTGTCTCGTAGAATATATATTACCGTCGTCGTCATCATTAGCTGCAGCAGCCATGGTCGATCTACTGCTAGACGAAGACCTCCCCTAGCGGCCGGCCGCCTCTCGCGGTCGTGCGATGCGACGATCCACCCAGCGCCCTGCAACGCGAGCGCATTTCGTCGCTCCATCTCCGCGGTTGAGGTCTCCTCTTACACGCCCTTTGGGGATGCATGTCGTGCGATATACGGGTGAGATAGTGCACGCGTATTCGTTTTCGTGGAAAGCCGGCTGGTGGCGAGCGAGAGAGAGAGAAAGCGAGAGAGTTGGAGACAACGATGACGAATTTATGCACAGGGAACGCATCCGCAGAGTAAAGAATCTCCATAACGGACACACGCGCGCGCGCACACACACACACGGGCAAAATGCCACTGCTTGGTCATACCGAGCACGCAGCCCATTATCTAAGGGACAGTGAAGGAGGCTTGCGCCGGTGAACACTGGCTGTGGAGGCAAGTGGGCGAGACGTGATGACTGGTCAGCCACCCACCGCACAGCACAGAGCGCTCGGTCACACACTCACCTGTATCTGCCCTCGTCAATAACCACTTTGGCCATTATCGGGTGATTTAATTTAAGCAGGGGTGAATATTTCCAAGCATGGCTGAGCCTTGGATAGAGCGTGGATGGACGACCCCCGTGCATCGACAAGTGATCGAGGTTGCGAGGCCAAGTGGTGGGCAGCAGAGAACTTTGCGGCAACATCCATGGTTGTAATGCACCTCTATGCTCCCACGTCTACCAGCCTTGCAACAGAAAATCAAAACTGATCCGTTACAGGTATTATAGATATTGTGCTGTTGCCGATGTCGACGTCTGGGGAAGCCAGGGAAACGAAGATTGTTTAATACGTCGGCTTTCGCAACTAATATCATCCATAATATATATATTTTTGGGTTAGATCGCACACCAGTGTGTTGAAGGGCAAATCCACAAAATGTTTTGCGGATTTGCACTGGTAACAAATTGGCGTGTTCTGTTTACGAAATGGCTGCGTCGGGTGGTGGCGGGTTTAACGACACATTTATATTTACACGATCTAACCCAACAAACTTTTATAATGAGTAACGTAGACTTTGAAACGCAACGTTTATGAGAAATCGTGCCGGAGACGCCATACTTTGCGACGAAGCTCCCGGGCGACACAAATAGCCGGCTCAATTATCCACTTAGAATTATAATAATTCGATTAAGAGCCGGATTAACAGTGTAAGGTGAATGCGTTTGCTCGCTTTGTTCCCTTTGTTTAAAACGACTGCGCCGCTATCTTCAAATGTGGTGCCGTGGCGGAGCAGCGAGACGATGGCAGCGAACACGTTGACGGGCGCCGACAATATTTTTCGATGCCCTTGGCTTTTCTAATCTTTTCTTTTAATACCATTCCGCTTTTCTGCGGCGTAGCAAGCGAGGATTTCGGCAAGAGGGTGAATTCCTTCAGTGAACCAGACCTCTTGATTATCTGCGACGGAGCTCGCCGCAACAAGACACGAGCTCAGCAGTTCTTAAAAAAAAAAACAATCGCCATAAAATCCACGTCCTTGAATCGTATGTTACGTAACATTCTTACACCACGGTTTCTCAATGTGTCGAAATAGCGGGCAGAAGTGATGTACATTTGGCGACAAAATAATGCGACACGGTGCCGGCTAATAACGACCCACGGTTTAACTTTGCCCACCCTCTGCCCCCAAGAATTAACCGTGTCACATTAATAATTCCCGAGAGCTTACCGGAAAAGTCACATTATTTGCGCGTGGAGACTTCCATTGCGTACGCTGCATAATAAACGGACGGAAATATTCGTAATATCAAGGACATTCATTTAATCTATGTCTGTTGATTTTCTTTCGCACAGCCGTACGAATCGGTTGGCTACGTACGGGACCCGTTGGTTTCCCTTCGCCTTGTTCGCTCCGTAGCTCATCCGTCAATCAGAGGGGCACACGACGTTTTTCTGTAACGCCGTCTCTGCGTGGCATTTCACGAAGAGCATCGTTGCCATTTCCATATGGAGTATGGTAACGTTACCAGCAAAAGTAGCACCCATTCCGTAAAATTAGCCAAGTCGAAATATCTGGATCTCAGCACTCGACATTAATTACATAGCAGCAGTAACCCGCTGTTTGTGTTTAAATATACATACAAATCTTTAAAAACAAACTAAAATAAATGCAGTACTTTGCTTAAAGCTGCATTCTCTTTGCAGTAGGGCGTAGATGGATGACTCCATTCCATCTGGCCACTGGAAGTCCGAGCCACACTTTAATTGCCACTTCACGAGACTCCATTCCATCTGGCCACTGGAAGTCCAGGCCACACTTTAATTGCCACTTTACCGCAATGGACCACCCCCAACATACGTTTCCTCTCATTCCGCATGCCACCGCGAAGTGCATTTACATTCCAGCGCAGATTATACTGCTCAACATACAGACAGCAGCTTCATCAACAGCGGCGTCTTCTTTCTCGCTGCCGAGGATGCGAAGCGAGGAAGGGGAAAACCGAGTGAGAGCGAGCGAGCGAGTTAGCGGCAGAGAGGGCATGCATGGCAGTTGAGCTGTGCATTGAAACGTGCGAGAGAGATTAAATATTAATAACGTTCTGTGTTTGGCAAGCTCGAGGTTCTCAACACATGGCACCTGAAAGAACTGGGGCAGTGCACACTGTAGGTGCCGTAGCGCGCACATGTTCCGGTACGATGAGTCGCAAAAAATCAGATCGAGAGTGAGTGTTTATTGTTAGTAGTAGTAGCATGAGGAGTAGGAGGAGCATTATTACCGTTTGCGCAGCGCGAAATTAAATTAACCCGCGACGGGGGATGGTGGCGCGTTGCATTGATAAAAATAACAATGCTCCCCTGCTCAGGACCCCGGGTGAGCGTCGTCACTCGGAGTCAACACTCGTTTTCGTATTATCGCATTTTTAGTTGGCAATACCCTTTGAAATGCCCTTGTGCTTCTGCTGACAAGTTGATAGCAATAATTAATGCATACGTGGTTACATTTCAATATCTATTAAAAATGCATCGTCCACCTGCACGCTTGGATTCTTTGCCTAAAAAATGAACCGCCACAATCAATGGCAAACTTGCAGGGAAATATCTTAACCCGTCCCAATGTAAGAACCTCAGCCACCGCAGCCAGCTCTGGGGGTTACGCAATCTTCACGTTCACCGCACAAAGACAGATCCGTGGCTCACGTCCCTCCCCCCACTACTACCACCGCCATCCCATCTGAACTCGCTCCCACCCTCTTCACATGAAAGCGCCGTGCGAGAGTTCTTGAGACGAGCCATCGCTTGGTTGCAGTGACTTCACCCTCGCCTTCCTGTCAAACAACGCATCAATGGAACGGGCCAAACATGCCGCTGCAGGACCTTGCCGAAAAAACAGGGTCTTGAGATTCAGCGAGCCTCTACCGGAAAATGAAGGACATTATTAGAACGGTTGAAGTGTTTTTGGTGACACCATAGCTAAATGCAGTTTAACATCACACCAAGAACTTAGACAATACAATACGCATCCCCGCCACCGCCATCATCAGCAGCAGCCGCAATTAATCCACTGCTGGGAGAAGGCCTCGCCAAGCCGCCTCCATCTCTGACAGTCTTGCGATGCATTAATCCACCAACCACCTCCACACGTAAGCCAATTCCATCACTCGCAATGCACACGGGAGGATGCATTTCATCACGGGCGGACGTCAACCACAGGCTTAACGAAAGCATCTCGAACCTTCGGCGCCGAATTGTGTCACCGCCAGAGAGCAGCCCCGTGGCCTTCGCGGGCGACCCCACGACGCAACAACGAGGCGACTCCAGACTCAACACGAGCCAAACAGCATCGTGACCCGCGGGGCGCGTGCAGAGCACCGAATGCAACGACGACGACGACAAAAAGATAACGCGACGGCACAAATGGGACGCGAGAGGGCCGCGTGCACGTGGAAGCCGCACGCGCAGAGAGGCCACCAGCGACGCGGCAGAAGAGGATGCGCTCCCGCCGCCCGCCTTTCGTTCTCCCCCCCCCCCCTCCCTTTTGGCACGGAGAAAAGGGACAGCCGCACACTGTGAAGCTATCGTGCTGTGACGGTTCCACCTGAAGACGGAAGCTTGTGTTGCCTCCGAAACGTCGTGATTTTTATTTTATTTGTATTAATTTAAAATTTTTACCTACGTGACTTTACCGAAAAAACCCAAGAATATACCGCACACTGTGACCGGGTGGAGGTTCAGGGCAATTTGTGGCAGCGGCAGCAGCAGTAGCAGCAGCGCACGGCCCGTATCCTGCATTCTCCGAGGCACTTTAAATAGCATTCGTTACAGACGATGAAAAAAATAAAAAATAAAATTCCCCCATTTTGCCAATTACCCCAATTTTATAGACTTTACATGCAAAATTGTGACAGTGCTACTTACACTCGTTGCGCCACTGCCACCTTGGAATTCAACGCACGTTTATCGCTCAGCATACACGGACAACAAATGTGCACGTTCTAGTTTTTGTTTCCAAAATATCAAATAAAAACCACTGGGGGTAGAGCGACAGCTCCCAAGCACCTCCGATTATCGCGGTTGGCTACGTGCTGTGCGATGGAAGATTAACATAGTGCAGGGGGGAGGGGGATGAACCAGACGATGTGAAAACTGAACACATTCCTCAATATCACCGCAACCTTACAAGGGACACACATAGATATAATAGGCAAGGTTTCGGATAATGGCCTTTCGCCACAGTGAGTTTTAATTCCCCTTTAGCAGCCCACACTTATCAGTGTGGTGAAGTATGGTCAACTCCCCCCCCCCCCCCCCTACGGCTGATACAGTATGGCGAAGCTTTCATCCTGCCGTGGATCGACCAAGGGCTCTTTGTGGTGCCGGCGTCAGGATCCACATTTTGCCAAAACTGAAACTAACGCCTGCAAAATAATCAAATTGGAAAAATGCATGACAATCATCGCCCCAAACTGGAAAACGTGACAGGGCCCACCCTGGAAAAGAGTGACGAGACTCGGCGAGGCTTTCCTCGGTAAACAAGCGTTCTCAAAATAAATACAAGGGCTGAAAATAATAAGAAAATATTCCCCCTTTTTCATATAAAAAACATGCAATCTTTCCCCATACACTTTTAATATATATTCCTACAAGAATTATATATTGCATTTCCGGCATTCAGTGGCTGCGCTGGGGCTCAGGGGAGAGCGAGCAGCCTCCTGCAGCGCGGCTCTTCGCTGCCTCCTCTGGCGGGGGGCCACACAGGCGGTGAAGGTCGCGAGGGCACTCGACTGATTTACGGGGGGGGTGGGGGGCTCGCACCCCCCCCCAACCCCTTCTTTAATTGCTGCGCGCTGCGTACCCAGAGTTCAACCGAAAATATGCGGCCGTACGTAGGAGGCATTGGAAACGCGAGCAAATTCACGCCTACAATGTTTAAAGTGCGAACATGCAGCTTATAATCACATTACAGAAAGGAAATCATGCAACCTGCATTTTTTTCATTAAAGGTGCAAGCTCTCTCCCGCCAGCTCCGCCAACCGCGTGCCAAGTGTCCGGTTTATTGCACTTTGGCAATCAGCTCCCTCGATTTTTGATTTCACACCTTGTTAAGCTGCAGCCGGTGCAGAGCGACGAGGGATTTCGTCAGAATCCCATTTCCTGTTGCCCCTCCAACCCCCACACCAAACCGCCCGCCCGCCCGCCGTGGCCACCAGACTCCGTCCTTATCAGCGGCAGAGTTCTCCAGTTTCGAAGAGAAGCCGAGGCGTAATGCCTTAACCAGCTTAAGGCTTCTTCACGGCTCAACATCGCGGCAGCGTTAGCCGCTCGCTAACGAGCGGAAAATGCCGCAGCACACGACGATTTATCCTGCTGCACTTGCCAAGCCAGGAACATCTACAATTTTTCCTCTTTTGTAAAAAAAAAAACGAAGCTTTGCTTGAATTTGTAATTAAATCGGAAACGTCTGCTGACAGTCTATGAAAAATGTAATAAAATTAGTAACCTCTCACCACCAGAGAATGTTCCGAAGCACGTATCCGCTATTTATTTCCTGATGAGCAAAGTGGTTCGCCTTGGCGCGATGTTCATATTATCTGGGCTGTATTATTCGCACTGTGAATAGGAATCATCAGCGCCCCAATTGGCAGCTCGCCCCGACACTTGCATGCAGCCGTAATCAAGGGTGCCACCTCCAGTTCTTTTAGTACACAATGAGAGTGGAATTATCTCGCTCCGAGCCGTACACTTGTGTAAGGGATCTGCGAGCCACGCACACGCACCACACAGACACGAAATCTTTTATTTCTATTATTATTTCTATTATTATTATTTATTATTATTATTTTTACCTACGTGACTTTACCTAAAAACCTAAGAGTACGAAATCTCCACTCTCACTATAACACGCACCAATCACACGCCCGGGAATGCGCTGGACGGGGGTCAGGGGTTAATTGACAATGACGTCCCCCGGACCAGGCGTGCCAGACGTGGATGTGTATTGGGAACGAGGGCAGAGTTGGAGGGGTTAAAAGAGGCTGTGGGACGCGTGTTCGGGGTTGGTTTTAGAACGAGTGTTGCTGTGCGTTGGAGAAATAAAAAAGTGCTTAAACCAGTGGTATGTCTCGCCTCAACCGACGCAAGATCCCAAGGGGGGAGACACAGCAATAAGACGCTCTAGGTACCCGGGACAAGATGAGATCCGTGGCAGCTGCTCGTCCCGTGTGGGCACCTTCCTCTACCAAACTGGCGGTGCAGACACAGCGCCGCCGCCGCAGATCATCCTCTAGGGATCGGAGGATGCATTTGCTGCTGGAGGCAATCACCGCGCTGTTTAGCCGGCTGGGTCTTGAGGTCGAACGAGCGGGGGGAACCTCAGCCGCACCACCTCCCCAGCGAGGGGACGGGGGCCACGGTCAGCCTTCCTGACCAGGCAGGGGATGGAGCAGCATCAGCGACGCAGCCGACCGTGCGTCCCGCAGCGGACCTGGGAGAACACTCTGGTCTGTACTCCCGATATCCTTCGACAGCAGCGGCAACTGGGGGAAAGATTCAGCCGGAACCTCAGCCAAGGCAGCCCGTGGAGGATAGACCAGGATGGAGCCGCCAGCTGGGCGTGATACAGCAGTTCGCGTCCAGATCGGGAGAATGGTGCGCTTTCGTCCGCCGGTTCGAGACGGCCACCCGGGCAATGAGGTGGACGGAGGATCAAGCCCTGACGATACTGCCCACTGTGTTGGACGACCCTGCGCTGGCAGTTTTCGACCGGTTTCCAGCTGCAAAAAGAGGAACCCTGCAGGGTGTCTACAAGGAGATGGCGGACGTGTTCGACCCCCCGTCCGGGGCGTGCCAGAGGTGTACAAACGGCCAGCGTGAAGCATCCAAATCGCTCCTGGTCTTCAGGACAGAACTGTTGACGCTGGCAGAAGCCACATTCCCGCGGCTCAACGAGCCGGCCCTGGACTCGCTGGTGGCAGAGCGGCTCCTTACCATGGCACAGAAGGCGGGAGTGATGCTGCCGGTGGTGGAGGAGGAAGCCCGCACCTAGCTATGGGTCACACGCCATCTCTGCGCTTACGAAGAGATGGCGGGACCCGCGCAAAGTGTGGCACACGTCACGTAGGATCGCGGGGACATCGAGGGGCTGCCACGGTCCCCAACCAGAGACGCGCCGGCGGCGGAGGTGGGCGAGGGAGAGATGGTGGCGGCCCTGCGGCAGCACCCGAGGATCCCGCGGGAAGCGGAGCGCCGACCCCGGTGCTGGGCTCCTCGCAAGGCAGGAGATCATCCTTGCGTCACCGACGAGGTCATCTGCCATCGCTACGGTCGGGAGGGACACATCGCCCGCGGATGCCACAAGCAGGACGAGTGCGCCGGGGACAACCAGCCGGGATCGTCAGCCTCGGTCCGCGGCCGTTCCGACTCAGGCGAGTGTTGACACCTCGGACACCCGGCCAAAACCATCCACCCCAGGCTCACCCCATCACACATCTCATTCCTCTTGGGCGGCGGCTAGGATTTCCGCTGACGGTCCGGGCCCATGGCCAGACACGGTTAATAAGTGGCGTCGGTTGGCCAGAAGGGTGGTGGCGGCCATGGTAGGGTCGTCCGTGTTGGTAGGCTCGGTGGCAGGGGTTAGCTTCCGCATGTTGGTCGACATGGGTGCGACTGCCAGCATCATATCCCTGTGTATCTTTGCCTTTTTACCGGAGGGACAGCGTCGTCTCGCGCCTGTGCAGGCCAGGTACCTAGCAGCAAATGGGGGAAGTATGGGGATAGTGGGCCAAGTGGTAGTGCTGGTCCGCATCGGGGAGATGGAGGTATGTGCTTCGGTACTGGTCTCCAGTGTGCTCACGGTTCCCTGCTTGCTGGGTTGAGTCTCATGCCCCTTTGCATTCGGACGGACGAAGGCTGCGTCGAGACCCTGTTGGGGGGTCGCTTGTATTTCTTGTGTCCAGACGGGGAAATGAAGCAGCTTCCACGAGTTCAGGCTCTGTTCAGGACTACGGTCTGGATCCCGCCTGGTGTGCAGGCCTTGTTGCCGCTCCGATATTGCACCCCACTCGTCACTTCCCAGTTGGATGCACCGCTCATTGTCTCCGCAGTATCGCCGGTGGTGGGTCGCCATTGCTTAGTAGCAACTGACACGCTCGTGCGTAGGAATCAACCACTGTTCAGGCAGGTCCTCAACATGGCCGACACCCCCGTTACAATTCAGGAAGAGACCTTGTTCGCAAATGTCAGTCCCTTGCATTCGAACTCTGAGGCGCACACCGTCAACAATCTGCAATTGAATGGCCCGTCGGTCGGCGCAGAGGACACAGAACACCGATCTGTCGGCAAGGGAATCGGGGGAGCTCAGGACTTTGTTGAGTGACTTTGCAGATGTGTTCAGGCAGGGTCCCTACGATGTTGGTCGCACGACGCTGATGGAGCACCACATTGATACGGGCGATGCGCCACCCATTCGGCAGAACTCCGAAGGATGGGTCCTAGCGAGAAGGAGCATTTGCAGCAGGCAGTGCAGGAAATGATGGAGTCAGACATCATATCACCGTTGACGAGTCCGTGGGGGCACCGGTTGTATTGGTTAAAAGATCGGATGGATCCTTGCGGTTTTTCAGTAGACTTCAGGTGGCTGAACAAAGTTACCTTGGCGGACGCCTACCCGCTCCCGCACATAGATGACTCATTGGATGCCCTCGCAGGAACAAAACATTTCTCCACACTAGACCTTTTGGCGGGATTCTGGCAGTTACCACTATATGCCGAATTCAGATGAAAACGGCTTTCAGAACGCCTCAAGGTCTCCTTCATTTCAACTGTTTGCCGATGGGTTTACAGACGCCTCCCGCCACTTTCCAGCGATTGATGGAGCTGGTACTTGTGGGAGTGCAGTGGGAGTCGTGCCTCATCTATCTCCATGATGTGATCGTGTTCGCTCGCACATTCGAGGAGCACTTAACCTGGTTGCGACAGGTGTTTTCGAAAATCCATGATGCCAAGCTGAAGTTAAAACCCTCAAAGTGCCATCTGGTTTTCTCCTCCATTAAATACTTGGGTCATGTCGCTAATGCGTCGGGGGTCGCGACAGATCCCGACAAAACAGGGTGCATCCATCATTGGCCAACACCCACATCCGCGCCTGAAGTCCGCAAATTCGTGGGGTTTGTGTCCTATTACCGCTGTTTCGTCGAAAACTTTGCAACCATCGCTAAGCCCTTGCATGCGCTCACGGTGAAGGGACAGTCTTTTTATTGGGGCCAGGCAGAGACCGACAAATTATTGACACTGCGCCAGCGGTTGACAGAAGCGCCGCCCCTGGCATACCTCGATTTTTCTATTCCCTTCATGCTGTACACGGATGCGAGCGACGTGGGCATCGGGGTCGTTCTCTCCCAGATTCAGGAGGGGAGAGAGGTTGTCATTGCCTATGGAAGTCGCATCTTGTCACAGGCCGACCAGCGGTATTGCATCACGCGCCGTGAGCTGCTTGCCGTTGTCCACTTTGTTTAGCAGTTTCGGCCCTACCTGTACGGCCGCGACTTCACTCTTCCGACAGATCATGCCGCATTGCAGTACTCACTCCGCATTGACCAAGCGAACAGTCAGATGGCCCGATGGCTGGAGCGGCTGCAAGAGTACACGTATCGAGTGGTGCATCGGAAAGGAGTCAGGTATACGAACGCCGATGCTTTGTTCAGACTGGAAGCCCCCGTTAAGTGCCCTTGCGGCGATGGATCCACGCGCTGTAGACCGCCGGCCGTGGCGCAACCCGAGATCGTGGCAACGGTTTCCGCCGGGGACACGGACCGGGCGGGTCACCGGTATCGCTTGATAGCGAATAGAGGGACCAGCAGCAGGCAGATGCGTCCTTGGCACCGCTTCGCCGGCTGGTGGATACGGCATGCGCTGACGATCTCCCCACGTCAGGGAAGTTTTGTTTTTTTTCCTCATGTGGGAAGGTTTGTTGATGCGCTGGGACGCGACTGTAAACCATAAAGTTCTGGTGGTGACCTCTTCCCTGCCGAGTCAGCTATGCTCCGATGTTCACGTCTGACAGTTGCTCCATCTAGGTAGCTGTAAGACCGAGGCTGCGCTACGCCTTCGCTATTTTTGGCCGGGCATGTCCACCAATATCCACCGTCGGGTATCGGCGTGCGCGGACTGTGCGCGCAGGAAGCCACCGACGGTTGTGCAAAGCACTCCCCTGCAGTCTATTAAAGTTTCCCGGGTAAACGAGCTCGTGGGCCTCGATATCTTTGGCCCCTTCCCCACCACTCCTCGAGGAAGTAGATTCCTACTGGTGGGGATGGAGTACTTTACACGATGGCCCTTTGCCTCCCCATTGCCCAACTAGACTGCTGCGTCCATAACAAACGCCTTTGTAAATGGCTATGTCGCTGACAAGGGGGCTCCGGAGCGGCTGCTGACGGACCAGGGCAGAAACTTGTCCTCCAAACTGTTGCAGGAGGTGTGTGACATGCTGGGTGTCAAAAAGGTGCGGACGTCCCCTTACCACCCACAAACGGACAGGATGGTGGAACGTTTGAACCGTACCATCTCAGGGATGCTGTGTCACTTAGTCAATGACCAGCAGACAGACTGGGATTTGCACATCCCTGGGGTTTTGACGGCCTATCTCTCAGTGCCGCATGTGTAATGTAGTAACTCGGCGGGAGACGACTTCACGGGTAACACACTCTTTATTTTACCAAACTCGTTCACAGGTGACTAACACCTACTTTGTATCTCGGGTGACAAACACCCACTTAGTATCTCGGGTGACAAACCCCCACTTAGCTACCCTGGCGACTAACGCCCACTGAGCTACTCGGGTGACCAACACCCACTTAGCTACTCGGCGACTAACGCCCACTGAGCTACTCGGGTGACCAACACCCACTTAGCTACTCGGTGACTAACGCCCACTGAGCTACTCGGGTGACCAACACCCACTTAGCTACTCGGCGACTAACGCCCCTGAGCTACTCGGGACACTCCCTGCCCGGGGTGTCCGTCTTGACTGTGGGTCCCCAGCCCGACCCACGTGGGCGTCGGACCCTGGGTCCCACAGTCTCGCCTCCGAGCCACACAGGGCCCCGGTCCCTACAAGGACGGCGGGACTAGGGGTCTCGGGGCACTAGGTCTTCAGCTCCGTCTTCTGGTCTTCAACTGGGTAACTTCTCCCCGAGTGCTCTCGCGCGTCCCCCTTTATACCCCACCTGCGGACGTCGCTGCGAGCACCCATCTTATTCGACCAATCACTGGGCGCTGGCTACGATCCTGTTTTCCCACATCTCAGCGTGCCTCACCACCCACGCCGCGCCGCCCCGTCATCTGTCACTCCCGGCGCGCGCGTCCACACCACGCCCACAACGCGTGCCCAACCCCGCACCCCGCGCCGCCCCGTGATCCATCACTGTCACAGTCGGCGCACGTCAACACCACCACTACATCACCCCCTACCACATAGCTCGCAGCCGACCCGGCTGCTATAAAAATATACAAACCCCCCTGTGTGCCCCGTAACACAACACAACAACAAGAACAACAACTAACGTAACAACACAACACGACGCGAACACTACCATCCGCAACCATCAACCAATGCCACCGCGACAATAGAACAATATATACAAACCGGCGAGTGACAATAGCAATGTGTATGCAGAAAGAAAAATAAATGTAAAATTTATTTTTTTTTTTTTTTTTTTTTCTCTCTCGACTCGTGCAGCGTCCCATTCTTTCTGAGCGTCCCTACAACGGGACATTACCCCGGCAGAGGGGAACACCGGGCGAGCTCGGTGTTGAGAAAAAACGTCTTCATGAAAATTGTTGTGCCCTAGCCCGAGTCCGCCTTGCCGGTCCGTCGTACGGCACCAGACGCGGTTGAACGTCCGGTGGTGCCGGCGGTTCAGGAAGACATCGGCCAGGCATCGAGGACCCGTGCGTGCCGCGGGGTTCAGGTTCCCGACGGTCAGCAGCCGTCAAGCCCGAGGCACCTGGGGGTGGGTCAGGTGGAGACACGTGAGGATCAGCCTGCGACACCTCCCTCCCCGAGTCGACGGTCACATCACACGCCCGGTCGTTACGGCACAGAACGGGGTCACACGGTGCCGCATAGGGCTTCAGTCGGGAGGGGTGCACGTACCAACGGCGTTTTTCCCATTTAATCTGTATACTCTGGGGTCGTGCAACCCGCACAATTTCCACCGGTCCCCTCCAAGGTCTCAACAACTTGGGGGACGTAGCCAACGGTGCATGTGGACAATGCAGCCAGGCCTTATCGCCTGGTTTCCAATCATGCGTATGCACCCTCCGCCCATGCAATCTCCCGTTCGCAATTTGCCGCGACCGCGAATTCAACCTCGCCGCCTCCCGCGCTTCAGTCAATTTGGCGATATTAAATTTGATATGGTCTGCCAATTTTGATTTTGCACGTGGCTGGGAAATCCCCAGTTGGACGTCCATGGCCGGATCGGCCTCCCGCCCATACATAAGAAAAAATGGGGAAAACCCCGTCGCCGCATGAGGGGCCATTCGATAGGCCGCGAGTACCCCCGGCACCTGTAAGTCCCAATCAACCTGATTGTCGCAGACCTGTTGGCACAACATAGACGAAATCGTCCTGTTCAGACGTTCAACCATCCCGTCAGTCTGCGGGTGGTAGGGGGAAGTACACACTTTCTTTGTACCCAACAGGTCGCACACCTCGCGCAACAAAACGCTCGAAAAATTCTTTCCTTGATCCGTCAGCAAGCGTTCGGGGGCGCCCTTGTCCAAAACATAACCCTGGACGAAGGCGTCCGCCACCGCTGCAGCCGACTGGTTGGCGAGTGGCCATGCCATGGGCCATCGGGTGAAGTATTCTACGCCAACCAGCAGGAACCTATTTCCCCTTGGTGTAGCAGGAAAGGGCCCCAAGATGTCCAACGCAACCAATTCGTTTATGCGCGAAACTTGAATGGATTGCAGCGGTGGATTAGCTGCCAATGGTGGCGGTTTCCTTTTGGCGCACCCTACGCATCCCTTAAGAATATTCGCCACGTCGTTACCCATCCCCGGCCAATAATAGTCTCGCTGGATTAGGGCGAGCGTTTTGTGAAAACCCAGATGCATGAGCCGTTCATGAGCTGCCAGAACGACCCTACCCCGCATAGCAACAGGCACAACGAGCACGTGACGCCGGGACATGTTGTCCCACTTCATCAAAAGGCCCTGTCTGCACACCCAGGAACCGACCCGCGCATCCCCTACCTCGGGAGCGCCAGCTTTTCGACGTAGCGTAAGTAGGGAGCTGTCGGACATTTGGAGACGGCCCCACTCAATGAGGGGCAACGACAACAGCGAATCCCTCCCCGTGGGGGCGTCGACTCCCGGGGTGTCAGTGGCGGCGAGCGCAACTCCCGGGGTGCCGGCGACCGGGGGTTTGCACTGCGCCGATCCCAACAAACATGTGCAGTCCGTGCACGGTGGCAACCGCGACAAGGCGTCCGCATTTGAGTGTCGCAATCCCTTGCGGTAAATCGTCGTGAATTGGTAGTCCTGAAGGACCTCCAACCATCGGGACAATTGGCCCGATGGCTGTGCCACGCGCATAGCATATTGTAGAGCCGCATGGTCCGTACGGACCGTAAAATGACGGCCGTAAAGATACGGCCTGAATTGCTGTGTAAAAAACACAATCGCTAACAATTCACGACGAGTTACGCAATAGCGTTGTTCGGCGGGGGAAAGAACTCTACTACCGTAGGCGACCACCCGTTCAACCCCCCAGACCACCTGTGAGAGCACCCCCCCGATACCCGTGTTGCTGGCATCTGTGTCAAGCAAAAACGGTTGTGTGAAATCGGGGTAACACAAGGGGGGAGCCTGCACCAAGGCGTCACGAAGGGAGCAGAACGCAGCCTCCTCTTCCGCCCCCCAGTGAAACCGCACACCCTTAGCCGTCAAAGCGTGCAGGGGCCTGGCTATGGTGGCAAATTGCTTGACAAAACGACGGTAATAGGAGGCGAAACCAATGAAACTGCGAACCTCCGTGACCGAGGTTGGCGTTGGCCATGAGCTGACGCAATGCGTCTTAGCAGGGTCCGTCGAGATCCCTGAACGACTCACGATATGGCCCAAATACCTGACCGATTCCCGAAGCAGAAAACATTTAGCCGGTTTAAATTTGAGCTTAGCGGAACGCATCCTGAGGAACACCGCTCTCAGTCGCTGGAGGTGCTCCTCAAAAGTCCGACTAAAGACGATGATATCGTCGAGATAAATCAAACAGGTATCCCATTGGAGGCCCGACAAAACCAATTCCATGAGTCTCTGGAACGTGGCGGGAGCGGAATGTAAGCCCATGGGCAAACGGTTGAATTCAAATAGGCCACCAGGTGTCCGGAAAGCGGTTTTAGGTTTAGACTCGTTATCGAGTGGCAATTGCCAAAATCCGGAAAGCAGATCGAGTGTGGAAAAAAACTGTGCTCCCGCCAAGGCATCCAGCGACTCATCCATCCTGGGGAGCGGATACGCATCCGCCATCGAGATTTTGTTTAAGCGGCGGAAATCGACACAAAACCGCAAGGACCCGTCCTGTTTTTTTACTAGGACAATAGGAGCACCCCACGGACTAGAAGAGGGCGAAATGATATCGGCCGCCAACATATCATTAACCGCCGATTGCACATGCTCCTTCTCGGCTGGGCTGAGCCGGAAGGGATTCTGACGAATAGGGGCCGCGTCCCCTGTAGCTATGTGGTGGCGCAACAGGTCAGTGCAGCCGATATCGTACTTATGTTTGCTGAACACGTCAGCAAACTCGAGTAGCAAACCCCTCAATGCTCCCAATTGCACCTTGGACAAGTTAGCAGAACCGGCACACAACGAGTCCAACCACTCAGTCCCCTCATCACTTGGAGGATGCGACTTGACAGTGAAATCTGCTTGAGCCACGAGCCGTTCCTCAACGGGTAGCGGCGCGGCGTGAGCCAGCACCGTTCCCTGCGCAATTACGGCCGGCCGCGACCCCGTATTCAGGACCATTACGAACGGCTCACTGTCCCCTCTCACCATGGTTTGAGCAACCGCTAAGTCGAGGCCCCTTCTGGCCCTGTTAGACGGCCCCAACAGCACCCCCTGTGCCTCCGCACCCACCTCGAGTGGCTTCCTCAACCGAAGGGGTACTAACATTTGCGATCCCGGGGGCACCCGTACAGTGTGAGTTGCCAGCGCCTGCACCGTCGCACAAACCGTGCGTATTTTGGTAGGGCTCGTCAAGAACGCAACCCGCCGACCTGACGGAAGCTCAATGCAGGCCTGATCTATAAGAATTTTGATGGGCATTTTGGACAAAAAGTCCGTACCTAGCAAACAGGGAACGGCCAGCGATGATGATACAAAAATAGGGCCCGCCAATTTGATGTCACCAATGCAAATAGTCGCCCGAATCTGGCTGATGATCCCCAGGGATCCCCTATTCGCCGCATAAAATGGCACATCTACTGGCAGAAGGGGTCTACTTTGGACGGGAAGAATGTTATAAATAAGGTCCGAGATGACGGTGGCCGACGCACCCGTGTCCACAAGCACCCGGACCTCAACCCCGTCAATAAACCCCGTTACCACGGACGACCCGGCCAACGCAGCCACGATCCTGTGGGCCAATTCGGACCACTCGACTGCTTGCGGGCCGTGTACGGACCCCCCTCGCCGAAGTGAACCCCCGGCACCCAGCCGCGAACCCCCCACCGCCAAGCGGCGACCCGAATGTGCCGTGTTTGTGGACCGAACGTGTGAGGTGCCGCGACTTGCCGGGTTTTGTTGGGATGACTTGTGGGCCTGGTCGTCGTCCCGACGTGGTCCTGTGGCGCGCTGACGCGGGGCCCGGCACCCGGCTGCGACGTGACCCCGAAGGCCGCAGTTGTAGCAGACGACGAGGGACGTCGTAGGTTTCGGTTGCTCCAGCTTGCGGGATGAACGTGTGGGCGAACGACCTCCCGTTCTCCACTCCCCCGGACGCGATGCAGCGAAGGCCTGCTCCTGATCCGCAGCTGGCTGAGGTTCGGCGATCGTGGCGGCCAGTGCCGCGTTCCCCGCCCATTTGCAGACGACCCCCGGCTTGCGTTTGAGGACCTCGTACGCGTGAATGCTCGTGGCGATCGCCAGGGAGCAGATATCCATTTCGTCCGCCACATTGATGGGGACCCCCAACTCGTGGGCCAACGCCAGCAGCTGCTCCGTCACCATGGCGTCCTTCCCCTCCTTATCCATGCGGGGAAAAGCTGCGTCCGCCAAGGCGAGCAGTGCCATGCGATAGGCGAGCGTCGTTTCTCCAGCCACCTTCCGCCGATCGTAGAACTGGTGGCGACACGTGGAGGGCGGTCCGAACACCTTCGCCATCAGGTGTAGTGCGGCCTGGAGCGTAGAGCGGGACGACCTTGCAGCAGATGTGAAGGCTGCAAGCGCGTCGTCGTCGAGCATCGCTGGCAACGCACGCAGGGCAGTGGTGTCGGACCACCCCGACATCTCCTGATGAGCGAGGAACCTTCGTTGGAAGGCTCCCCAGTCGCCCCCATCCGCCTTGAACGCCGACAGCGCGGGCAATCTTTGCTGGAGGACCCGATCGTCGTCGACGTCGGAGAGATTTTCCCGCGCTCCGCTGTAGTTGTGTAAAATGTCGGCCCGGTTGTCAGGCGCAAAATGGAGAGCTCCGGCGCGCGCTGATGACGTGGGCTGCGCTGAGCGGAGGTCTCCGGCCACGTGGTGTCCGTGTTTCCCGCCAATCGATGGCGGCCCCTCAAAAACGGCGGCAACTTCCAGACTTTTGGCGCGAAGCGCCTTTTGGCGGGATCCCTCCAACGTCGCTTTCTCCACCAACCCCGCAGCCGTTTTTCCGCTCGCCGGAACGGAGATGTCCGCCAAGACAGCGGCGGCGGCGAGTAGCAACTCCGCCAACCGGGAGTGCGCGTCTTGGAGGCTGGTGTCGGAGGCAAGCGGAGCGTCGGCCATCACCGCGAAGTGCTGCATCGGCGGCAACTCCTCGTCCTCTCCTCCCGAGGTTGGTGTCCCCGGTACGCCGTCGTCGTCCCGACCTCGCTCGTGGGCACGGGTAGTCTTCCTCGTGTCCATACTTCTTGAAGACAGGTTTACTTCTGACGCCAGTTGTAATGTAGTAACTCGGCGGGAGACGACTTCACGGGTAACACACTCTTTATTTTACCAAACTCGTTCACAGGTGACTAACACTTACTTTGTATCTCGGGTGACAAACACCCACTTAGTATCTCGGGTGACAAACCCCCACTTAGCTACCCTGGCGACTAACGCCCACTGAGCTACTCGGGTGACCAACACCCACTTAGCTACTCGGCGACTAACGCCCACTGAGCTACTCGGGTGACCAACACCCACTTAGCTACTCGGCGACTAACGCCCACTGAGCTACTCGGGTGACCAACACCCACTTAGCTACTCGGCGACTAACGCCCCTGAGCTACTCGGGACACTCCCTGCCCGGGGTGTCCGTCTTGACTGTGGGTCCCCAGCCCGACCCACGTGGGCGTCGGACCCTGGGTCCCACAGTCTCGCCTCCGAGCCACACAGGGCCCCGGTCCCTACAAGGACGGCGGGACTAGGGGTCTCGGGGCACTAGGTCTTCAGCTCCGTCTTCTGGTCTTCAACTGGGTAACTTCTCCCCGAGTGCTCTCGCGCGTCCCCCTTTATACCCCACCTGCGGACGTCGCTGCGAGCACCCATCTTATTCGACCAATCACTGGGCGCTGGCTACGATCCTGTTTTCCCACATCTCAGCGTGCCTCACCACCCACGCCGCGCCGCCCCGTCATCTGTCACTCCCGGCGCGCGCGTCCACACCACGCCCACAACGCGTGCCCAACCCCGCACCCCGCGCCGCCCCGTGATCCATCACTGTCACAGTCGGCGCACGTCAACACCACCACTACACATGCATCAACGGGATATTCACCCTTTTTCTTGATGTATGGACGCGAGCCGAACCCTCCAATTGAGGCACAGTTGCGCCCTGTCCCGTCACGTGCGTGAGATTGGCCAGCCGCGTCCCGCCAGTCGCTCAAGTATTTGCACGAGGCTTGCTAGGCGGCCTCGGCAGCATCCGCGTCTGCGCAAGCTATGAATGAGCGCTTGCGGGCTAAGCCACCGGTCGCGGATACCTTTGCAGTGGGTGACCTGGCTTGGCTGCACTGCCCGCAGGTACCGCTGCGGACGTCAGCGAAACTGCACCGGCCCTGGCAGGGCCCGGTCACTGTGCTGCAGGTATTGCGACATCAGTGTGTTCGCATTCAGATGGGAAAGGGTAGGTGGTATGTTCACCCTTCGAGGCTAAAACGTTATGTCGCGGCCGAGCCGCCCCTATGAGCATCGTCACCTTCACCACCTTCATCGTCAGTTTAGCCAGGTGGGAAGAAGTGGTCACACTCACGGCCTACTACGCGACCGACTGACAATGCAGCAACTGTCCATCCAGCAGGACTACAGGTGACCGGAATGCCAGCACCAGACCCATCGGCGTCCGTGGCTGAAGACGCAGCCGCAGCAGAGGACTTGGCCACAGGACGGGGCCCCTTAACCCACTCACGCTCACGCCGCCTTGTCGCAGCTGTCTACACGGACATCCCTGCAACCCTGTTGTGTTCGGTTGAGGGATCGGATCGTGGGGGAAGTCTGCGACAGAGGCGGCGCTCTTGTCAACAAGGAGACGGAGGGGGAATTGTGCTGTGTTACTTTTGCTTTATTGCACTTTTTTTGTGTTGTGTTACTTTTGCTTTATTGCACTTTTTGTTGTTGTCGTTTAAATTATATGCCGCAGTTGGCTTTGAACGGCCGAGGCATACAGTTGTTGAGCCGAGGACGGCTGTGAGCCACCCTCACGCACACGCACCACACAGACACGAAACCTCCGCTTTCACTATAACACGCACCAATCACATGCGAGGGAATGCACTCGACGGGGGTCAGGGGTTAAAGGGCAATGACGTCACCCGGACCAGGCGTGCCAGACGTGGATGTGTATTGGGAGCGAGGGCAGAGATGGAGGGGTTAAAAGGGGCTGTTAGACGCGTGTTCGGGGTTGGTTTTGGAATGAGTGTTGCTGTGCGTTGGAGCAATAAAGAAATGCTTAAACCAGTCTCAGACTCCTCTTCACTTGTGCTTGCAACCAGAGAAACAATCAGCACAGATTATGCACTTTGGGGCGGGCGGGTGAGTTGTTTTTTCCCCTCTCCCTCAGGATTTTCCTTTTATTGCCAACGTGCGATGGGTGATAACGGAGCCTTAAATAATATAATCATTTTAACTTCGTAATGCGCTGCACAGTACAGTGTGCACTCGCTGTCGATGCGTGAGGAACCACAGGCGAGTGAGAAAGGCAGGCAGGCGGTGAGACGGAGACGCCAAATTCCCCTCAAGCTCTGTGGTGCTCCATACATTGAGGTGTTAAGTGGCTGATTCGCGAGTAGATATACATGTGGGAGGAAACGGAGTCCACATCTGCTACACCACCTCCTCCTGGCGAGCCAGGGTATGGCAACCTCGACATTCACGGGAAGGGAGTTTCACGGCACTTCGTGTGACCCACAAACCCTCGCGAGCCTTCACAGTGCTGCAATGCAGGCCACGTGCATAGCCGGGCACCACTGCCCGGCTTTACGTCACGGCACATGGCCGAGGAGAGGCTTTGACCATCAATGACCACCCAGACCATGCCGCTCTGAGAGACGGGTGGCTGCTTGGCTCCATCCTCGTCCCTGCTTCGTGGTGTTAGAGCTGAAGAAGAAAATAACAATGAGCCATGCAGGATGGCGTTGCGCTATTCTCCCGCAACCCTTGCGTTCTGACATGGGTTTCTTTTGTTTGGCTTTTGCCAAATTATCCTTAAGGCGGTACCCCGGGGTACCAAATAATGCAAAATGGCCGAGGCAATTAAATATGTTATTTCTGGGACACTATTTTTTTCCAAGGGTGTACTTAACCTCGCGACTGGGGCACCAATCAACCCAAAATCAGTGCTACTCCGCAATGTCGAAACGCAGCGAGGACGATTGCGCCAAAACCCTGAATGCTCGTACGCACCATAGTGGTGCATCGTGTACAGCTCGTCGAGATGAGTCAATTGCCGTCCCGCCATAAGGTTCATTTTTACAATGGAAAATAATAATGATCCTAATCATCTTGTATTTATTTTATCTTTAGTTTCTTACATTGTGGTTTTTTTCATGATTATTCAGACGCTCATATATTGGTCCCTGTGACCAAAATCACCCAGAATGCACCCGGCCTCGGAAGTGACGCACGGTTGGAGCCTGAATAGCGCTTGGATGGGTGGCCACCACCACCGCCGCCATGTCTAAGACACAGGTGGAGTCGGCGTTGCGGGCAGTCGATGGCAGTGCAGCAACATCTCACATTCTGCATTTCCCTCCAGTTTTCACCAACCAGCACCGAGCAGCGTGGTGAATGATGTCCCGGTACGCATCACGGCCCGCAAGAAGCGGGCAGGCCCTCATCCAACAGTGGATTGACTAAAGCGAGGTTGCTGTGGGTGCACGTGCGAGCACGTGCGTTGAGGTGCACTCTGCACTCGACGCGCCGCCGTGCGCCACCGTTTCGAGACCGGCAGATTCTCATTATCTCTGGCGGATGTCTGCAATAGGGGGAACTTCTAAATCAGAATTTTATACAAACTTCAAGTGCGAGCAATCTGAATTTCAATGACACAACCAGTGATCAAAAGCTGCTGTTTGATGTAAGACTTTAATGTTTCCGTAAAATGTTCGCGACGACAGGTATGAAGGTTATGTAGTATGTGTATTATGTAGCTGAACACGTTCTTCTCTCCCTGCAGTCGAAACGAAACCCCTATGCATTGGCATCAGTCAGTGAGGGGTGATATGCAAGCACCATGCAGTACTATTTTTCTGAAAAGGTTTTTTCACAGAAGACATGATTTGTGAGTTGGCCTCTGCAGGATTTAGATGTGTGTGTCGGCGGAGGGTGTTCAGGGGGGCATCACGCACCTACTTCACGACATTTTACAAAAGCATAAAAGGAATTTTCGTCCATAATGGGTTTCCAGCTGTATTTCCAAAGCTGATGCATTGCTCCCTAAAGCTGTCGGACAACTCTGCAGAGGCCCCTCCGCCTCGCCACTAACCGCAAACGACTGCTAACAAAAAAATACGGAACCTCTGTTTCCAAGAACACTCGACAAGACCTGCGCGCTCCGCGAGACTTGCAGAGATGCATATCCCGCCACCAACCAGCACTGCGTCGATAGCTGCTGCGGACGCAACTTCTCTGCTCGACACGGTCGGTGCGCTCTGGCGCGGTATAAATGTCCCAAATGATGATGGGCCACTTTGCTGGGCTAACATTTGTGGCCTGGTCGCTTTATTTGTATGCGTTTTGGTCATTTTTATTGGACGTTGGTAATTTTTATTGGACGTTGGTAATTTTTATTGGACGTTGTAACGTTCTTACCCGTCCCCGACCGGACATTGTGGAAAAAGAGCTTCACAGCTATTCGGATTCCGATTCCTGACGCCGCGAGATTTCTCCGAGATGTCGAACGTCAATCAAGTCAGAGACACGCCTCGAGAACCCAGCCCTTTCGCACGCGAACACCCACGTCCTCAAGCGCCACGTGGCTCAAGTGGCGCGTATCGTTGCCGGTAGCGCGGTGCGACAGGCGAGAAGGTATTTGCATATCCGTTAGGGGCCGTCCATAAATGACGTCATGCACCTAGGCGGGGGAGGGTGGGTCAGACATTTGTGACGATGTGTGACTAGGGGGGGAGGGTTGAGAAATGTGACTTCACATCAAAATGCGCAAAACAAATCTAGAATTGTTATTACAACACTCCTACAACATCAGAGTGCAGCGGCACATTAAATACGCTCTACAATGACAATAGTTTAAAGCGATTTGAAGCATGTTTTATTTTCAAAATGGAAATATGGTTTTGGGGGGGTGGGGGGGGCAGAACTTGGTGACGTCATTTTTGAGGGGGGTCTGACTTTTTGTGACGCCGTGTGACGAGGAGGGGGGGGCAAACATCGTCCAAAATCGCGTGACGTCATTTATGGACGGGTCCTTAACCCATACGGTTTACCCCGTATTCTTGGACAGGGAAATCGAGTTTTCAGGTCCATACGGCGTACAGCCGTTTCAATATGGGCACAAAAAATCACACGGTCAAATATTGCTTAACACTTCATGATTTGCTGTTTATTGTTGCACATTTACAACATGAGTGTGTGCATCCACATTTCAAGCAAGCAGCAGCATCAGAATGTAAGATCACAGACAGTAGCATGATAAGTAGCATCATTGATACCAATTATCCCCCCCACCTACCTACATACACATATACATACCCATACATACACACACGGCATGCCATGGAACGGCTTGCAGCGCGCGATGCACATGAGATTTGACGCCAGGAGCCTCTCTTTCATGTTCCCCCACAGACTGCGCGTTCGTGAACCGTGACAGAACCAACAAACAGACTGAGAACACAACACCACAGCAATTAACACGACTCAGTCCGTGCCAAACAAGGCGCCAACCATGCAGCTGACACACAAGCCCACCTTCTCTCCCACCGTCTCCACACCGCAAGGCGTCAACAACACGGCAACATCATGAACCTCGACGCAATTTGCCATCCCTAAGCGCCGTCGCCTGGGTGTGCAAGCCGCAGGCGAAGTTCCTTCGGAAGCGTCCTGGGGAGACGAGCGGGGGTCGTCTGCCCGTGGCCTTCTTCGTCCTTCTTATTCTTCCCGCCAGTCGGTGACCGCCTCGGAGGCCTCTTACAGCCCAAACTCAGAGGCACCCGCAGTCCCCTCGGCCTCTCCCACCGCTCAGTCCCACGTGTGGCGGCTGTGACAATGACACAAAACAAAGAACCTCCCCCGTGTAGCCTTAACAGAATGTTGGGGCAAGTGCTGTTAGCGAGCACCTATGAAGGCCGGCACAGCGCACGAGGGGGTGGGTGGCCAGCACCACGCCCGGCCGCCTTTGTCTTCCCAGTGGTGATATTTACACACTGCACCAGGTACTCATTTTAGGCTGAGTTGGCCGAAGGGAGGCCCAGGTACCGATTCAGATAATCGTCACCGGTGTTGGCTGAGAGCGGGAATCGAACTCGGGTCGGCGGGTTCGTAGCACAGCAACATAACCGTCATACTATCGCTCACACACACCTCTATGTCATCTCAAAACTACTTTAACACGAGAGATATGTTTTACATAACACATTTACAACGCTACTATATTACCCACAATGTATTTCTACTGAAAACAATCAAGATATCCCAATTGCAACAGCATTCCCTCTTCCACACCAATGATCAGAATCACTCGTACTTTCTAAAATCACACCATCGTTATTTCCGATATTTCCACACAACGTATCAGGATGGTGACAATCATTATCTTTTAACCACAGCACACCGAATTCATATATTGGGTTGTACTACACTGCCATATACAGCACTATCAATCGTACTGTCATGCACTTAGTGGTCGATCCAAATAATTTCCTCCCATTTAGGTGTTCTCAACACTGCACTTTATTTTGTTATGATGTCCTGAAGCAAATGAAACTACTTACGACTGTCCTTTGGTGGCCCAAATATGAATGTGTCTCTTGAGATGGCCATGCGTCCCTCCACGTGTTTGCTCCACGTGGTTGGGTGGGGGGGGGAGATATCTCAGTCCTGGTCAAACCACTTTCATGGTTTTCAGAAGGGGAGAGTGTAAAAAAAATCCCCTTTGAGTCACAATCCTCTGTTTTACACACAAACCTATGTAATATCCAAAGTGCCAAACATGATATAAAAAAATCCCATTTCGCCACAACCACGTGTGCCTCAATGGCCCAAAAGGAGAACTGGACTGAGAGAGGCAGGAGGGCAACACCAACGTCGCGTGCTCGTCACAGCGACGTCGGTGACGAGAACATCCTCACCACACTGCGCACCCGACACGTTAGAGAGTAGGGCCGGACCGCTGATACGATGCCCCCTAATCGCTGGCACCGCCGTAATCATCTCTGCCTCCTCTGGCACAAACATTGGTACCACGCGGCCACGCGTATCGGCCGCCAGCATTAACAACGGTCACGATTTCTGTGGATTTTGTTTTAGCCGGCTAACATTTACTGCAGAGGGTCGGGATCACGGCGATAATTAAGCCGCAAATGGAGACGCTGGACCTTTCACGACGGAATATTATTACAAGCGACACCGTAATAACACGGCGGCCAATAGGCAGTCAATTGTCAAACGGAAATAGAGACAGTGATATATTCAGTGCCAGGGTCGCGTGTGTGTGCGACTCCGTCTGACAATGTGAGAAACGCGAGCCCGAGGTTAATTTGCTTCTACCAGCGCGACGAGCCCTCACGCAGGCGCGGAGCGCAGCGGCGACGTCAACGCCACGTTCAGCCTTCAGAGAGGAACGCGACAGCTTCCCGCAGTGGTCCCGCGACAGTCAGACCGACGACAGTCCATCGCACGACAGTCCATCGCACGACAGTCCATCGCACGACAGTCCATCGCACGACAGTCCATCGCACGACAGTCCATCGCACGACAGTCCATCTCACGACAAACTTAATTTGGAGCTTTCGTGACTGCAGGAATTGCTCTTTGGTTATTTCGGTAAAGTCGCGTATAAAGATAAAATAAGAAATTAAATACTAGCATACGACGTTTCGATTGCAACACAAGCAATCATCATCAGGTATAAATGAAATAGAAACACAAATCTAGTATACTTAGACATGTAATGTAATACAACAGAGAGTCGTATAACATAACAGTCAACACCCTATCTGGTTGATTACGTTCTTCCTGAGAATGCTAAATTTGAGAGAGAGATAAAACACAGAACCAGAGACATATAGACAGATATCTGTCTGCTTATATGTCTGTCTATATGTCTCTGGTTATGTGTTGTATCTCTCTCTCAAATTTAACATTCTCAGGAAGAACGTAATCAACCAGGTAGGGTGTTGACTGTTATGTTATCCGACTCTCTGTTGTATTGCATTACATGTCTAAGTATACTAGCTTTGTGTTTCTATTTCATTTATACCTGATGATGATTGCTTGTGTTGCAATCGAAACGTCGTATGCTAGTATTTAATTTATTATTTTCTCTTTATACGTCACTTTACCGAAAGAATCAAAGAGCATCGCACGACAGTCGGTGCCACGACAGCCTGCTTCCCATACCCGTGTAATTCAACCACAACGCCTTCGACATACTGTAGGCGAAATAATTACAATGACAGGATATTTGTTTTTCTCTCCCCCAAATTGCTCCCATTATAGTGCTTTCTGCAGCATTACCGTAATTTAATTTCAAATTAAGTATCGAACACTCTTCCCGTGGAATAAATGTGTATCGTGTTAAATGCTACTTAAAGTATTTCGTTGCATTTCCCATGCAAATTAAGAGGCCGGTCAACAGTCGAGGTGACCACGTTACGTTTTAAGAGTGCTGACGTTCCCATAGACGGGGAATTTAAGGCCCCGAATTTCATCACCAGATGAGAACGCCACAAAACTGCCTGATGTGTTTGCCTGCAAACACGCACCAAGGGCATCCGATTACATGTATGTACCGAATGAACTGAACATATAAACATTGTATTGTAAGCGTATCGCTACCACCACTCAAACAAGAGCCGTGATGTACATCCACTGCTGGATGAAGGCTCTTCATCGAGGACACCCCCCCCCCCCCCGCGATCTTGCGACAGACCTCGTCCACGGTCTGTCACTGCTGCACCTGAACTCATGTCATTGCTCCATGTCCACGTTGTATGGCCCTCTCGCCAGCCACGTTCGCTGCTTCGGCTTCATCTCCACAAGGCTGCTACCCATGGCCGTGTCATCGGCACATCTGAGATGATATTTTTTTTCCGCATGCGTTGTATATTTATTGTTTTGTTTTTTTTCAACAATAATAAATAATTGTCAGAAAACATCTTCAATGTCGCTGTGAATAAATCATCGTCGCGTCAGAGGGAGTTTCTGCTCAAATCAGCGCTGATGCGGTGATCATCTCCTATATGCAGTCCTAAGGCATTGGTGGAAATTCCACATTCATATGGCGGGGCTGAGTATATTCATAGGACAACCACTGTTGACTCGCCTCAAAGCGGCACTCATTTTTATTGACCCCAACCAGAATTTCAACTCGAAATCTTCCAAATGCGAGCCGCTCACTTTGCCACTGAGCCGCCTGGATATAGCTTATATCTGTACAGTAAAATAATCTTTAAAACTGGAGTATTGGATTTTTTTCATAGGCACACGTCAAATAACACAGTAATTCCTTCCAGACAAAACATTTATCAATATAGAAGCTCAGAGTCCCAGCTAATCTCAAAAGCAGCTGCATTCCCCTTTATCTGCGGGGGAGGGGGGGGGAGACACCCATGCTAAGAACAACAACATCATTAAAAAAACATAACATAGTTCTAGATCTATGCAGAAGGCTGTCCAACACAACCATTCTATGGGCGAACGTAGAGCAAAAATTCATATGGCCTTGAAATGTGTGGTATCATCTCAGTCCCTTGTGCGCGTCACCACGACGGTCAGTCCCGATGGTCGGTCATGGTCACCACGATGGTCAGTCATCTCAGTCCCTTGAAGTGTGTGGCATCATCTCAGTCCCTTGTCCGTGTCACCACGATGGCACAGGTTGTCCATACACTCACCAACTGCGCAGCGCGTGGCGTGACCCCACTGAGCGCCGAGTACGTGCCCGGAGGATGGGATGCGTACTGAAGGACGGGTTGTTATTGTTTGTAAGCAACGCCAATGTAAAGGTGCAGCCCTGCAATTGCTTGCTCACGTCACTGCTGGTGGAAGGGCCTCCGCTCGAGTGAGGTATGGAGATCATGTTGGCCTATTCTTCCACGTTGTCCAGACGTCTCGGAAGAGGTGGGGGGGGGGGGTACCCACACTTTACCCCACCACACGTGACCCCGCCCCAGTCGACTAACCGCCGTGAACACGTTGACACTGCTGAGTCCACAGAGGCGGGGGCATTTAATAAACTTGCACCGTTCTTTCAGCTGCCATGCCGGGAACACCGAATCGAACCGGCAACTTCTGCATCGCGATGTCTGGTTGCCCTGCTGACTTTTCACCGCCGCAGGGGTCTCAGCCTTGGGTGTAGTCACAGTATGCTGCTGCGTAAGGGAACAAGTTGTTTTGAAATCCGTTGAGTTACAGACGCATTGACATTGATCTATTATTAAAACGCCGCGATCAATTTGCCATTTACAAAAAGAAATAAAAGGCAAAACGAGCATTGTAAATTTAGACGTATAAAGTTGTTAAAGGCCATGTTATCTTAATTCGAAATATATCACCAACATTGCTACGTATTTCGTAACAGACACTAAGTAATTTAACAATGTTCAAGTTGGGCTAAATGGCTTCACTCATTGCCTTGCTGGTTACACCAGTTCTCAGAAGCACATCTGCGTTCTATAATAACTGTATTTGCTTTTGTTCTCACACTATATTAATTTCCGTAAAAAAATGACGCTGCATTAGGTTTATTGTTTATGTTTTATGGCGTTGTGTAGCCTACCCAGAGCATCGGCAGTCAGCTGAGACCTGACGCGTTGCCCTCCCCTGTCAGTGACTTACCGACGTCCCGTTGACAGCAGCATCAGAATGGCGAAATAAAGAGGCGGATGAGAGTGGGTTAGAATATACAAAAAGCTATGACCTTAATAATGAAACGAAACACATCAATGCCCGTTCAGAATCACGTTTGAAACCAGCGCATGTTATCTGCAAGTGACATGTGCTTTCAGAAACATGGAAGTACACAACAATATAAAAACATTGAACAAAAAAATGTAAAGTGCAGCATAGAAGCGTGGAGAGATCGATGCATGCGGATTGCACTGGAGAG
Organism: Lampetra planeri; assembly: GCF_965212315.1. Taxonomy (NCBI): domain Eukaryota; kingdom Metazoa; phylum Chordata; class Hyperoartia; order Petromyzontiformes; family Petromyzontidae; genus Lampetra; species Lampetra planeri. The sequence continues at coordinate 8,358,109 of NC_136136.1, forward strand.
ACACTTGGGCTAGATAACAAACCGCAGATTAAATGTATAATTCAAGGCTTGAGAGAAGTGAGTGGGCTTGGGCAGGACACGTTACTGGAAGGATCTCTGGCCGATGACCAAGAGTGCCGACAGAGCGGCAGGCGAGGGGATGGATGTCGCCTGACAGTTTGTCTACCGAGGGGAATGACATGAGCTCGTGAGCGGGTGCGAGGTGGAATGTGACACGATGCATTGCGGTGACGTGAAGAGACCTACATCCGGAAGGTGAATGACCTTGCCTAATGATGATCATGATGATGACAACACATCAATAATTATCCGCTGTCGAGCTCTGAAGCGATTCAATCTATCGGGCGTGTCATACACGCTTCTAATTGCATCGATTATTAAAATGTATGTATTTCAGCACATATGGTTTTGCGTACGATGGATACTCGTTGTTGCCTGCAGTCACTTGCTATTGGCATATAATTATCCGGGAACAGACATTATAGAAAATATATATTTGCATAAACATTCCGTGGAGCATTTCGCACTTTTGCACGCGGACAACAACACGAGGCTCGGAGGCCTCGAACTTTGCGCTTTCACGCGAATCAACATGTCGGGTACGCGCGCGTGCGCGCTGCTCTCAAGCGTCAACACGGGGCTAAAGAGCCGGTCGAAGACGGCCGTGGCTCGAGGAGCCACGACGTTGCCCCCTCCCCCCCCATCCCCAAGCCCGCTTGGTGTGCTGAAGTGCTAAATTAAGCTCGCCGCACTTCAGACGCCGGATCGCTGGCGGGATAATTACCGAAGCGGTCCGACGCAACGTAAAAGGGGCAAACGGAGGGTCGCGTAAAGGGGTCCTCTCCTCGCCACGCCCTCGGTGCGTCATTACGCAACACGGTCAGAGGGGTCGCACAGCAAAACATCGGCCCGTTGCCTACCCCGGTGCCCACAGTGCCGCTGGGGTCGCCAATCTCAAACCGTGGACCACGCGGCAACACCGCTGCCCCCGCTTCCATCAATCGCCCCGGGCAACGTTTCGGATCTTCACCGGGCTACTCCGTTGGATCGCTCGCCAACCCTCGACACGAATGTTGTAAACGTTGCAGGGTCGACTCCGACGTCTCTGTGGGTCCTCGAGGACTTCCACCCAATGGATGGGACTGCCCTTTGCCCCTCGTCGCGACCCCTTACTCTTTCTTCATTGACACTTTGGCACGAGTCAAGGAATCCGTGCAGGCATCTCGCAGCGGTATTGTGACCACGTGCGTCTGGGGACTAACGAGATGTTCACAAAAGACCGTAGGGCGCACTTCCATACTCTCTGCGATCAGACCGGCATTTGTCAAATGGCAGCCAAAAAGTTGCGGTGGAAACCATAATTTTAAGATATTTTGCGTACAGCCATTGGTCACAAACTCACCGCGCTTAAAATCCACTTAAATCATTGGAGTCTGCAAACCGGATTTGAACCCAGAGTCTCAGCAGTGTGGCCTCAGCAACGTCGTCTCCGAACCATTCAGCCACTTCTTCAGCTCCCTCCCCTCTCAACGTCTTCCTGCTGCCCCCCACTGTCGCCTCCACTACCACCCCCCCCACCACTACCGCCCCCCTGCTGCACCCACTACCGCCCCCCCCCACGACCGTCCCTGCTGCCCCCCACTGTCGCCCCCACTACCACCCCCCCCACCACTACCGCCCCCCTGCTGCCCCCCACGGTCGCCCCCCCCCACTACTACCCCCTGCTGCCCCCACTATCGCCCCCACTACCACCCCCCATTACTGCCCCCTGTTGCCCCCCACTACCGCCCCCCCACTACCGCCCCCTGCTGCCCCCCACTACCGCCCCTCTGCTGCCCCCCACTGCCGCCGTTGTATAGACCCGGCGTTCCGCGTGCTTCGTCTGCGTTGTTGATTTGAGATTTCTCGACTGATGCTGCACAGTCTGAGCTGTGACGTGCCTTGTGCTGGAAAGTGAACCAATACGTTCTGATTGTGAGAATAAACGTGGCAATCTGCAGTGATAATATATCAGCAATTGTTCAACGTGTGAATAAAATAAATGTATTGAATAACACACAAGTGCATTATTACAGTGTATATTCTCGATATCACAACACATTACATCTGTGCTCGCATGTTGAACATTGTTTCGTCACTGGCATGGTGAGTGTTCCTGGCCATGTAATGCCCTGTCTTTCATAGGTACAACTATTGTGTGTGTGTGTACGTGTGTGTGCAGGTGTTATATGTTACAGGAGAAAATGTACAACTCAACTTGCATTGCACAGTGAGGGAACATCCATCAAACCGGTTCCTATAAAAAATGAAGCCAATTAATGCGGTAATGGAATTTCCCCCGAAGGCCCTTTTAAAAAAATATGTTTGGCCTAGATCCCATCCTCCTGTAAGGTCAAATGGTGTTAATTAAACATTTACCGTATACACATGGAAAATATTTTGGTTCGGAAAGATAGGAATTGGTAATATCTAAGAGTGAGACGGCAGGACGAAGATAGAGACATCATTTCTAGCCTATGACAAAGAACCAACGGCAAACAAAAATGTTATTAAACTCTACAGCCTGATAGTTTACGCTGCTGTGAATTCAAGAAACAGCCTGAAATGTAGACACGAGGATGCTGGTTCATAGCAGTGTTGAAATCCTGGTGAGGGGGTTCACAACCCATAATTACCTCCAGGGTCGATAAAATTACTACCACTTTGCAAGGAACCCAACGGTGGTTGTTCAATAGATATACTCTCTCTCTGCCCGCCACCCCTCCCCGACATAGGGATGTTACATTTCCACAACTGGCTCAGGACCTGTAAAGAGGAGATGATCTCAGCCTCATCCGGAGCAGCGGGCGAGAAGTCCCCAACTTTCAAAAAAATATAAAACCCCGAGAAACCCGTCAACCCGTCACGATTTGCCACGGCATCCAAAACGCCCCCAAGGGTAACAGCGTGGGAGCGAGCAGTGGCGCAGCAGGGCCAACGCGCCGCGGTGCATGCCGGGCAGCGGTGGACGACGGTGGTGAACGATGGTCCTCAGCACCACCCCCCATCCCTCCTTCACCAACCCGTGAAGTATGGTCAACCCCCCCCCCTCCTCTAACCACCCCCGCCACCACCACGACCAACACAGCCTCCGTTAAGCAATAGAGCTCTAACATAATTGTTGTTTGTTTTTAACCATAGTGAAGTATGGTCAAACAGGCCGCATGACCAACATGGTGTTTATTCGCCGAGCATTTATTACCATGATCATCATCATCATCACGATCGTCGTCAGCTGTCAACAATCCGTTGCTGCATGAAGACCTCCCCGAAGCCACCATCACCTCCCACAATCGTGCAATGCAACAATCCATCCAAGCGCCTGCACATGAGCTGATTTCGTCGCGCCATCTCACGTGTGGGTGTGCCATCTCGGACGCGTTCCATTCCTTCGCTGCTCGTCCGTTATTGTTCTTGACCAGTGGCCTTTGTCGTTCCTTTTAGGCGAGACGGGTCCTGACCAAGCCCCCCTGGGCTTCGCACAGTCGTTTGAACATTCTCCTGCTCGTGATCTCCACTGCGTGCGCAGTAATCATTAGTCGTCGTGCATTCGCGTTGCAATGCTACGTTTACTGGGTATGTTATCTACCCTTCGTCACGTGGCTATGAAGTGAGGAAGGTTATTGCTACCGAAGCAAAGACAACCAACTCCACCCTGCCACCAACCCATTCTACCCTGCCACCAACCCACTCCACCCTGCCACCAACCCACTCCACCCTGCCACGAACCCACTCCACCCTGCCACCAACCCACACCACCCTGCCACCAACCCACACCACCCTGCCACCAACCCACACCACCCTGCCACCAACCCACTCCACCCTGCCACCAACCCACACCACCCTGCCACCAACCCACACCACCCTGCCACCAACCCACACCACCCTGACACCAACCCACTCCACCCTGCCACCAACCCACTCCACCCTGCCACCAACCCACACCACCCTGCCACCAACCCACTCCACCCTGCCACCAACCCACACCACCCTGCCACCAACCCACACCACCCTGCCACCAACCCATTCCACCCTGCCACCAACCCACACCACCCTGACACCAACCCACTCCACCCTGCCACCAACCCACACCACCCTGCCACCAACCCACACCACCCTGCCACCAACCCACACCACCCTGCCACCAACCCACACCACCCTGCCACCAACCCACTCCACCCTGACACCAACCCACTCCACCCTGCCGTGCCCTGCTGACCGCGGAGTGAACGCAGCTGCTCATTCCCTCTGTTGCGGGCGAGAGAGATCGGCTTCACATCGCGACGCTTATGAGCAGAGATCTTCCACGCAGAGCTGGCAGCCGGAGGTAATGGAACACCGACCGTGGACGTGACTCGCCAACATAACACGGAGCAGCAACAAATACAAACGTCGCCCAGTGGAGTACTTTGACCGACTGTTGGAGCAAGTGCTATTCCAGATTTGAAGCTTTCGTGACTGCAAGGATACATACTCTTTGGGTTTTTTTCGGTAAAGTCACGTAGGTTAAAAAGAAAACAAATTAAGCAATCATTGGGACGATGTCATCAACCAAGTCACACTATAACTGCCTTATAATTGTACAGCCATAGTAACGTTTTTTTAGCTTCTCACACACTGCTTGCCTGCAACACACCGGCGTGCATAACAAAAGGCGGCGTCATCCTCGCTCGCTTATCTACTTACGCCACCTACATCACAAGGCCTCGGCTGCTGCTCCAGGTGTAGCCGCAGTGGCTGTTTAGGTTCTCACCAGCTTATACCCCCCCCCCACGACCCATCCTGGCTCCTCCCCCCTCCCCCCCACGACCCATCCTGGCTCCTCCCCCCTCCCCTGAACCAGTATATAAGGTCCGTGTCTCTTAGAACTCTCTTCACTTGATACAGTAATTTTGCTGTGACGGTTGCACCTGAAGACGGAGGCTTGTGTTGCCTCCGAAACGTCGTGATTTAGTTTATTTTTTTATATTTCACCTACGTGACTTCACCGAAAAATCCAAAGAGCAAGTGCTATTCGTGAGCACCTTATGGTTGTTGTTGTTGTTATTTGACTTGCATTCAACTGGGATTTTTGCACACAGCGTTGGTGTACGGTGTTTTTTTCTGCAATATTTTGCTGTCTTTTCTTGGATTTTCTGTTTGCACTTAGTCACATATTCACTTAAAGATGTTATTTGTTCATGTTTTTTGTTTTTTGTTTGTTGCGGTTGCACCAGATTTAAGAGCCGAATGGCTCACAGGGCTATACCTAATAAATGAACTTAAACTTGAACCAATTAAGGATCTCAACGGCACAAGCCAGGGTAGCGCGTGGCCATCACCGCGCCCGGCCGCCTTTGCATCCCAGGTGCTGATGTGTACAGACCTACAATCGGGTCATCATTTGAGGCTGTGTCGACTTAGGGGAGGCCCAGGACCAGTTTAGATATTTGCCACCGATGTTGGCTATGAGCGGCAAGCGAACTCAGGTCGCGGGGCTCATAGCGCAGTGCGTTTTACCACAATGCACTACCACTCCAAAGACAAAGATCCCCGTATAGGCGAAACAGACCATTGGGGCAAGTGCTGTTAGCGAGCACCTATGAAGGCCGGCACGGTACACGAGGGGGTGGGTGGCCAGTACTACGTCCGACCGCCTTTGTCTCCCCAGTGGCGATGTTTACACACCGCACCAGGTACTCATTTGAGGTTAACACGTAGGCTTTCGCGACCAATATTGTTCATAATCAACGATTTTTGGGTTTAGATCGCGTTATTTATAAATGTGTCGTTATAAATGTGGTGGAGGGTTACGACACATTTATAAATAACGCGATCTAAACCCAAAAATCGTTGATTATGTACTCATTTGAGGCTTAGTCGACCTAGCAGAGGCCCAGGACCGGTTCAGATAATCGTCACTCGTGTTGTCGTGAGCGGGAATCAAACTCGGTTCGCTGGGCTCATAGTGCAGTGCGTTTACCACACTGCACTACGACTCCCCACACATATACACCCAGTGCTCATTAACCAATGAGCCTTCTGAACAGACGTTCTCCAGCAGCGATTGTTTAAGCATCCAAAGCGTAAGCCAGTTTCAACTTGTCCGAGTCTCATCAGCAGCGTGTGCATATTTGTGTGTGCGCGTGTGCATGTCTGCCGGTATGTCTGTGTTTGGGAGTGGTGGCGCAGCGGTTAGTGCACGTCGCTAGGAACCCGGTAAGTTCGAGTGCTTGGCCACGACTTCTCGAGCCCCTTTAAAAACGGCGACCGAAGGTGAGAAACCCCACAAGCCACATCCGTCACCACGATGTCAATAACACGCCCGATGGTGTCTGTGGCGTCATGAAACCCTGCCCATCATCTGCCGCCCAGTGGCACGCTTGGGGAACAAGAGGCGATGCTCTTTTTGTTGTTGTTGCAACCATTGTCGTGTTATCCTTCGAGCCGAGTACTGAGACCAATAATCTGTGAAATAGTCGATGACTCAAGCGATCGCAGGGCTCAGCTCTCTTTTCATTCAGCTCAGCGTCCCGGTCCCCACGCTCGCAGCGTGGCTCGCAGCAGCGCTCGCCACAGCGCTCGCCACAGGGCAGAGGTCGCAAACGGGTTTTGATTCCTTACCCGTACCCGGCCGCACCAGGGTCGCAAACGGGTACCCGTACCCGGCCGTACCCGTAACCTACCCGTACCCGGCCGGGTACGGGTAGGGTACGGGTATCGGGTACCTGATTGCGACCTCTGGGATGAAGCCATGTTGCAGGCGCGGGTGGATTGATTCTAGGAACTTGAATTGTGAGAAGAGACAAGACGTTGGGAAATGAGTGACAAACGGTGACTCACCAGTGACTCACGGTTTACCCGTACCCGGCCGCACCAGGGTCGCAAACGGGTACCCGTACCCGGCCCGGTACGGGTAGCCGGGTATCGGGTAGGGTACAGGTATCGGGTACCCGGTTGCGACCTCTGCCACAGGGCTCGCCACGTGGCTCGCAGCAGCGCGCGAGGCCTTTGGGCTGTCGGTCGCGCGCTGCGTGGAAGCAGTCGTGAGCGGAGATGCGCGCCGCCTGCGTCACGCCTCGCTCTCCAGCGGGAATTCCAGCACGGTTGGGACATCTACAACTTGAAAACTTTCCCGGCAAAATACAAAAAAAAAGACACGGACAGGGCTGTAAATTGCAAAAGTGAGCTGCTGCTGCTGCCGTTGCCGCTGCTGCACTCAATTTACTCCGGGCGAACGACTTTTCCGTTCGCGCAAACAACGCAACAGGCCGGTTTGATTTTACAGTCGCTTAGGCCTGCGCGTACGACACCAGATGGGTTCTGCAGAAGAGACGTTTCTCATTAGAAGATTAGCCGACGCTGAGGATCTGAGAAGTACCATCACACTGGCTCACCTAGGGTCCCTCCTAAGCAAGCCCCATTGTTCTATATCTAGCCAGCCCCTCCCCCATTTTATCATCACAAAAGTGTTCTTACAAAGGTATGATTGTGTTGGGGAGAAGTAAGCTGCTTTCTCGGAAAACCAATCAACTGGACATGTTTGTTCATACAACGCTATGCACAGCTTGAGATTGTCATCGTCGGCAGCAGCAGGCAGAGTCGAACCACTTCTGGGTGAAGGGCTCCCCGTAGCATCATCATTCCCCACAGTCCTGAGATGCCACAATGCATCCGACTCCCACTGCCTCTACATCTCCACGGCGGTCGTCCTTTGAGCCATGTCCCATCCTGTGGCTGTTGTTCCCTCTCGTCTCCTCCCGGAACCGCTTTCTCCTCGTTTTCTTAAAGTGCCCGCGATGCTTCCCTTTCTTCCCTGCTGCACGAGTTCATCTTTCTGCGTCCGTGATTCTTTGCGCGCTCTCCGCCTCTCTTGTTTAACTTTATTTGTCATTGTCCACGTGGCTGGTATGTGTGTCGTGGCTGGCAATACGCGTCCACTATTGAAAAAAAAAAACATTTTTTCCCGGCACATTGGAATCCTGCTTCTGGTATAAAATTCATCCCTCTCTGACCGCTCTTTAACCTGCTCTTGTTTACCGATTTATTTCGTCACTTTGATCCCTTCAATATCTGTCCTAGGTATATATATTCTTTGCATTGTTTTCAAGTGGTTGGCTCTCCAATAATTCTTTCAAACTTTTCTCGGGTGTGACTTTATTTGCTCATATTCATCCGGAGGGCAACCTTTGCATCCTTCTTTGTGAACTTCAATCATTTCCCACGGTTCATTTCCATTGGTTGCTGTAAGGACTATGTTCCGTGCATGTAAGTATAAATAGATATAAATAGAACATCTCATCCGACTGTATTCCCCTTGTATAAATCCCGATGGCATCCCTCTTGATGCCATAAATAATTCACTTTTAGAATATCCTCAGGGCTTTCCAAACTCGCATGAAGATATATATATTAAAAACCTAGCTGATAGTTATCCCGCATTGAGAAGTGAATGCTCATTACACGTCCAGCTATACATGAGCTCAATATGCACTCTACAATATCAAATGGTAGGATAAGCGTACCGTCACACGGGTTACAGCAGATAATCGGATGTCAATGCAAATACATTAGAAAATTAAACTGTCATTAATCTATTTTAGCCGTGCTATTTTAATTCAAATCATGTCCAAAATCTAATCAGGAACATTTCTCATTACAGCTATGATTGCTTTGAATTTTATGCTCAAAATAGTTTCGTCCTTAGCCCGCCTGACTCATCATGAACTTGCACACCTAGGGTCGGGCTTCAGAGCTTCAATTTTAGCGTCTCGCCTCGGGTCCAAAACGAGCGCCGAGTGAGGCCCATCGCGAGGTCAAGGCGCCGAGATGGACACGCGGGCGAGGGGCTCCGCGCAGGTCAACGTGCCACGAAACGAACTTGCGGCGTCGGCGTCCCCCCCCCCCCCCGAGGCTGGCTCACCTAAAGGGAGTGCCCAGGGAAAAGGCGAGACGTATGGAGGTTAACAGCATCAAGAGCAAAAAAAAGAGAGAGACACTGTCTTCCCGACAGACCTGTTCTTCACCTGAAGACGGCTGCTTGCGTTGTGGCCGAAACGTCGTGAGAATGATTTTATTAGTTATTACTTTTATTATTTCATTATTTCCCTTCTACGTGACTTTACCGAAAGAACCAAGAAGATGAATCCCTGCAGTCACGAAAGCTTTAAATCGAAAGAAAAACAAGAGACAGACTTTTTGATTTTGTCGCGGAAGGATTCGCCATTGGCCAGGCGTTTGAGGACTCCGGTGCTGTGATCGTTCCCTTCACAACCGTTTCCATTCCTGGCCGCGTCCTCCACACCCCCCCCCCCTTTGTGCACGATAACAATTGCTGAAAGGATTTTTGTGCCCCCCCCCCCCCCCCACATTGAATCGATTGACATACGTGTGGCCAGTGAATGTACTGACAGCAGGACTGGCAAATGAATGGACCACGCGGCAATGGGAACACACAAGGATATATATGCACCCTGTGCCAGGGACATATAGAGGGGAGCAAACAATAGAGTTGTTAAAATCCATTGTTTTGCAAGGCAAAGAGTGGCGCTATCTTCCTCCCTCAATCCTTTCAATAACGCCAAGTGTCTTGATGTTCGCCATTAAACAGTACGGCAAAGTTTGGCTCATTAATGGATATCCTGGCTCATGGGCAGGGCCTGCACGTCCAACAGAGCAGTGCTGCCAAGAAGCCAAATAGAGTTGACTGCGGGGGTAGGAGCTTTATTACAGGTCAGGCTCATTTGGCTGGACCCCCAACCGCAATGGGATAATCTTACAAAGGGTGTCGCAAGACCTTTAATGTTTTTCAGCAGATGCACAACTAGATTGCATGCCGTACGTGGGTTTTTTTCTGTCCTTTTGACAGTCGGACGGATATCACTCGCCAATGATTAGAGCCACGGCTGAGAATTGGACCCAGGTCATGGGGAGTATCTTCTTTGTCTTCTTCTTTACTCGGTGCACTCCAATTGTGCTGCTGCCAGCGTTGTGTCACGAGATGAAGAATTTAATTGGAAATCTCAGAGCGGTGTAAACCTCGCGTGTCAGAGTATGGCCCGCGGAACAGACTTTTCACAGAATTCTCCTGGAAAAAAAAAAACCCCCTTCAAATGGCCTTTTTTATCCTCGTCTCCACAGCGGGGGGTGCACTTTCCCAGAGCACCGCAATGAGATTGTCCGTCGCAGCGACATTTTAATTCTTAGAGCTGGAATTTAGCCAAATCAAGTGGAAAATGGCATTTCACGTGATCTTTTTTTTTCGTGCGTGTGTGCGTGTGTGTGTGCAGTCATTTGTGACCAGGCAGAGATCATCGGCGCTCCACGCTAGAGAAGCTGGCGTCATCGCGGTCGGGCGTCTAGAAGTGCGGAACCGCGGCGGGCCTCTCTTGGTGAGCCCACACTTGGCCGCCTCGCTCTGCCGTGTTAATAAGCGCATCACGTTGTCGATCACGGCACCACCGCTCCCGCTTGCGTGAGAAAAAAAACGCTATTTAAATTGGGTTAGTGACAATTGACAAAAAGTATTAATGTGTTCATTGCAACAGCAAACATATTAATACGCGGACAGACAATAATTAGTACGGCAGTAATTGAATGCACTGGACTTTGATAGTTTCATCGTAACCCGTGTCCACTTAGAATAAATTCACAACATTAAAGCACAAACCACAAGTACATCACCGCATGCCTTTAACCTTTCCTCCTTCCCCGCGATGATTTAGTGTCCCTCCGCTTTATCTGTCCGCCCTCTCCCTTGGCTGCGGATGCGCATCACCAGAATATCATACGCATGACAGGCCCAAGCCTAATGGGACAGGGCAGTCCATCCCAACTCACAGAGCCGTTTGATTTATACGCCGTGATGAGATTTCTCCTCTCCCTTCCCGCCCGTCCATCAAAACCCCGACAGATCTGATAGCGATCCTTTCCAGGTGCCAGCCCCGGCAAGTGTCCTGAGCTCTTGTGACCCGTGCGGTCCCAGACCCCACGGCGTGAGATCCGGCAACGGCGGGCCGACGCGATCGGCTCGCACGAGAAAACACCGGCGCCGAGTGACCCCCCCCCCTCCCCCCCCCCCCCCCGTGGCTTCGGCTCAGCTCGTGCCACTTCCCTCGGGGGGGACGGAACGCTGTCGCAGGGCAATCGCGTTACGAAACAGAAGGCGCAGCTAGAAGACAAACCCAGCCCCCCACACAGCCCCCCTTCCCCTACCTCCTTCCGCACCGCCCCGTGCGGGATTGGATCGAGCGCGTGGTGAGAAATGAAGGTGTCCCAGCGGCCCTCTTCAAGAATGTAATAATAAGAAGGAACATCAAGAACGGTATATCCCCGTTAGGAATCGTAAAGGTTAGCTTCATGAATGAAATGAATAATACATGGCACGCAACCAATTTTACATGGAATTAAATAAATAGTTTAATCGGGAGGGCACGGTGACGGAGTTGATTGTGCACTGTGTGCTCTTTTTTGTACATGTTGGGGAATTCATCTATGTATTCCACATTTGTAAGAGTTATTGCAAGATAAATAATATAAGCATCATACCCAAAGTGCTCCAGCATTAGTTTCCATACATATACCTTGATCGCTCGCTACTCACCAAACATCTCAAATATCCCATTGTCAAATTTGTTTTTTTATATAATAAATGGGTTATTGGCGTGCTCCTTTCACCAATTTTATTTTGCAGAAATGCATTGTTCTTTAGTGAGACGCAATTGAATTCGGCAAGCCCTCGTGCCTGAAATGGGATTGCAACGCTCCTACACAAAGCGTTTTACTCTGACAATCACAAACAGGCAGCGCTGGCCAACCGCCACTACAATCACCGTCGCTGCACAAGAAGCCAACTCAAAGCTCAAATTTGCCCGTGTCGGTGCCACAATGCCATTAAGCGCAGGCTTTTCTTTCACATTTACCGAGAGCGTGGCCAGCTGAGCTCGCCAATACACGGCCGACACCGAGTCCCATTACAACCGTCGCCTCTCCAGAAGGCCCTTGCACTCGGCCTTCTTCCTCACCACGGGGCACGGCGGTCGCCGGGGCGAGGAGCGCGACCGTCCAGGCGAGAGCCACGAAAACTTCCCACGTGCCACAGATAGTGGCCGATCGGCGAAACCCATCGCGGCCGTGGCACGCCCGCTGCCGAGCGATTGACTTTGGCTGAGCGCGAGCCCGCCTCTGACGATCGCTGCCCGCAGGGCCCTTCGCTAATGCCATTCCCATGAGCGCCGTCGTGCCGTTTGCAATGTTACGCATCTGTGCCTGAGCGGTATACCCCTTCGGTTATTCGTTTTCCGTGGCGCGCATCAGTCAGGAGGGCCTTTGGTTGCTGTGGGATGGAGTAAGGTGTGCTCTCTCTCTGTGTGTCTGCGTTTTGGTAAATTTCAGGTTGCTGACATCGCTAAATTCTCTTGACGTTATTTTGTAAACATGGCAGGGAGAGGTTATTTATTTACTTTCGTAATTTCATGTCAGAGATGGATTTCCAATTTGTTTTTGTTATTGTTATTGTTTCACTTGAGTGTTCAAAAAAACTTTGACGTGACAACTTTATCAAAAAAAATGATACACGTGAACAATTGAGAAGCTAAAATGCCTGTGCTTGGTTTATATCGGAATCAGTAGACATCACCTCCACGACACGAGGGGGTCCAGTGATAGCACCTTTGCGTCGGAGATTCACAGTTCGAAACCGGTAGGCTGCCCCGGTTAATGCTGCGGGCAGATCACCCGTAAAATGCAACACGCCGTCTGCTCAAAAGTGGATGTTAAAAAAATATTTCACAAAGTAATAAGAAAAAGAAAGGTCCACTCTGTGCTGGTACGATGGTCCACATTTTTTAAATAATGCGCTTTTTTTTAATGGAAAACACATAGAAATGTTTGCTACCTACTGCGGAAACGTAGAAGAAACCTCCTGAGAATGAGTCTTGAGACTCGTCGAGGCTTTCCTAGGTAGACAAGCAGCAGGCAACTTGTTATGATTGTCAGATAGGCCATCCTCATGACCTCTCCACTGCTGGATGAGGGACTCCCCCACTCTCTCGCCATCCCTCACAGTTTCACAGTGCCACAATCCATCTCACTCCTGCTCATTCGCTGTTCTCATCATTCCATCGATCGCGGTGGTCATTTTCTTCGACGCGATCTCTCCTCTGGCTGCCATTCCATCCTCAAGCTCATCCATCAGCCATATCCCCCCCCCCCTTCCAGTGACGTGCCTTAGCAATCAACATGTCTCAGATTTATCTTTGTTGGAATTGTAAACAATCACATGAATACACAATAACAGGTGAAATATGTTTCCAGAGCTATATCTTATTCAACGCAAACGCTGTCTCACCATTGATGATGATGATGATATCTCAATATGAGTCAAGTTTGTGAAGGTGTGCATTTGTATTTAAAGCTTTCGTGACTGCAGAGATTCATCTTCTTGGTTCTTTCGGTAAAGTCACGTAGAAGGGAAGTAATAAAATAATAAAAATAAAACATGATAAAACAATTCTCACGACGTTTCGGCCACAACGCAAGTAGCCGTTCTCAGGTGTGGCCGAAACGTCGTGAGAATTGTTTTATTATGTTTTATTTTTATTATTTTATTACTTCCCTTCTACGTGACTTTACCGAAAGAACCAAGAAGGTGTTCATTTGTATTCCCCTTTAAAAGGTGTACAGCTGCACGGTAGTGTTTGCGTAGACATATCGCTGTCAATGAGCGTGGATTCCGTTCAATAACATACACACAATTTGTCTGAGTAGTGCAACATCAGAATACCTATTTTTCAATCTTGGCTTCTGTCGCAGATTCATCGCCACGCTCAATAAGATTGGACACTTCTATCAGCTTTATCGGAGCATGGAAAGTAACAAAAACACGAGAGCCAATTTGACCTCCCTTCTCAAGAGCCTCCTTATCCTTGAACGTACATCAACGTTTCAAATGTATTCCAATTTTTAAATTAATCCTAGAATTTGCTGCAAGAAGCACCAATGTACTTGCGCACGCACAGTGCCCACTTCGAGATGGGAACCCGCTTCATCAGGCGGTCGTCAGAAATCGTGGTTGTCATCACCAGCGAAACGTCACAATATCGTACTCACACATTTTAAATGTTGTGGGTTTAACTCTCCGACGCACCAGTGTGCTGCAGTAGTCACTAATTGGCACTTTTTGTTCGCGTGTCAAACGTTACCAATCGGCTGTGTCGAGTGGAGGTGGGTTTACGACACGTTTACATTTACAAGATCGAACCCAAAATGCTTTATTATGAAGATAATTGGTCCCGAAAGTCCACGTGTTACATTTTAGAGCATCTATTGCTGACATTAAGCCCTTCATGCATGCACGCATACACATCCATCACAGAAGGGAGAAATGCTCCTGGGACGATTAGCCACCACGGAGATGGAGCCATGAAATGAGCTGGTGCACAGGAGGGAGCTGGGACGTTGCATCTCAAGACTGTGAGAGATAGTGACAGCTTGAGGAGGCCTTCATCCAGCAATGGAGATGTCCCTGCTTGTGACGGTCGTTACCGAGTGCCATGGAATCAGGGATTCATAATAGAGAGGTTTTTTGTGGCGGGGGATGTTATATCGCGTAAATATACACGTGTCGCGAACCCGCCAACAGCCGACAGTGCCAATTTGCTACGACTTCAGCACACCGGCGCGTTGGAGAGTAAACCCACAACGTATATCATTTTCATTTTGGTCGCGAAAGCCTACGTGCTCAACGGAATCAGAGATGTTTGTCGGAGGCGAAGGGTTCTTGCTCGACAACTCTCATCTGCAGGTGATGAGACACACCCCGAGGAGTCTTCATTAGCAACGTATCCAGATTCCCCCGAGGCACGAAGCAGTGAACGGTGCTCCACCATTAGCCACAGCACCGAGCTCCGAGAAGCACCGATCAGTCAGCAGCGTCAGGCGCAGCCGATGAGGGGGCAGCCGAAATATCATTTGACCAGCATGGCAGCCTCGTCTGCAGTTTCGGAATTGATAACGATCACAAGCATCTCCCTCGCCTGATGGTATATACATTCACATATTTATAATGTGTTGAGATTAATTAAAATATTAAATGAAATACTCCAGAAATTCCAACTATGTATTCTGTATACTGAATAACTAAATCAATTAAGTGCTTTTCAAACACTGGCATGTCCCATAAAAATGATCGTTCAACTAGCTTTAGGTTACCAGGTCAAAGCCCAGGGACACGATTTGTCTCATACGAGACGAAAAAGAATGGCATCATTTTGCGGATTTCATTCATTATCTCGGTAAGTTCAAAAACAATAGCTCCGAAGTGCATCGACATTTTTATTTGGGAGCCAACGCGCAAAAAATGAAAACCCATTAAAACATATCGCTAAGCACTGGATATTAAAGCCATTCCATGCAGCGCGCAATAATCACAGAGCTTCAACTGAGCTTTTGTTCACACGGCCCGTGCATGATGACAAGGCGAGCGTAGCTAGTGCTCAACAAGCTGGCATTGAGAACCCTCGTAGCAAAGGCCCTCCCGCGGTGACTGGCTCATCAATGGCAGATGGTCACAACAATCCCCTTGCAGGTCATGATCTCGAATTCAATCTCTTGCCAAGCGACATGCGCGGGCGTCCACGGTCATGGAGGTCCTTGCGCAGACTTTGGAAAAAAATGTTATTCCCTCTGCCCTTTTCTCAATCACTTTTGAGGGCTTTTTTGTTTTCTTCACCATTAAACATTTTTGCTCATTAGCCTTGTAGTGCTTTGTTAACACCAAAGGAATTATTACGGATTGTAAAATGTGCGAATTAAGGCATATCAGTGTCATCGTTTAATATTATACATTCTAACCAGGAAATGTGCACTTTTAAGTAGGAGTGTGCAATTCACCTGAGGACGGCTGCTTGCGTTGTGGCCGAAACGTCGTGAGAATTATTTTATTATGTTTTATTTTTATTATTTTATTACTTCCCTTCTACGTGACTTTACCGAAAGAACCAAGAAGATCGTCCATGAATATCGATTATTAAGATCATGATGCGTGCGTCGATGGCGTGTTAGAGAATCAATTACGTTTGATTTGTAAATGTTGAAGGGGTTTTTTTGTGAATGACTGCGTTTGTGAAACATGTGTCATATACTCTATGGTCCTATTGGTAAAGTCACGTAGGTAGAAAAAAAACATATCTAAAAATATTTTTTTAAATATTTTTTTATTTTGTTTTATATTTATACCTACGTGACTTTACCGAAAGAACCAAAGAGTATTGATTCCTGCAGTCACGAAAGCCTCAAATCAAGATGTGTCATATAGTAGGCCGCACACACAAACAGCCCCAGCTGTCTCTGTGCACATTGCGCTGCCGATTTTGATGGTCTCGTTCAGATTCCTTACGCACTCCAACCTGCGCTCATCTGCCTCCGAGTGAAAATTGCGCAAAGAATGGTGCTCATTCTAGATTTGAAGCTTTCGTGACTGCAAGGATTCATATTCTTAGGTTTTTTTTCGGTAAAGTCACGTAGGTAAAAATTTTAAATTAATAAAAGTAAAATAAAAATAAAATAAATAAAAATCAAATTATTTTATTTTTATTTTACTTTTATTAATTTTACATTTTTACCTACGTGACTTTACCGAAAAAACCTACGAATATGAATGGTGCTCAGTTGCGCGCTTGGAATTGCGTTGACCAAAAAAAAAAATAGATCATCTCGAGAAGAGAATGCGTTGAGGTTGTTGTCCTTCCCACGCAGCTCCAGTTATCACTGTTGGCTACACTACGGCGCGAAAGAAATCAAAGAAGACTCTGGCCTTTTCTTCGTCGGCAAGGTGAGATCTTTTATTCCACGGCACGGGTCCACACATTCCTTCCCCATCTCCGCCTCACACTCTCTCTTTTAACCTCTTCCTGGCTCCGTGCCTTGTCGCACTCTGTTTCCATCGATCATCGTCCTCTCTCACCCTCACCTGGCCATACCGTCCCACCTGACGTTCACCCAACCTCCCAGCTTGTGAACGTTCCGGCCAATCCCCTTGCTCCCCGTGCCCTGACCAATCAGAGCGTGCAGTGTTTGCTCCACCCTTCTTGATTACTCGAGTCCCAGAGATCGTGTGGGACAATCACCACAAACATTCGTATGACCGCTGCTGAATAACGATCAATGTGATCTTCTGATTTCGATTGAAAGCTTTCGTGACTGCAGGGATTCATCTTCTTGGTTCTTTCGGTAAAGTCACGTAGAAGGGAAGTAATAAAATAATACAAATAAAACATAAAATAATTCTCACGACGCTATGAGACCTCCTTTACCAGTGGCAAAAAGAAACAACTCTGATGATGATAATAAGGACAGTGCATATTATTATCATCATCAGAGTTGTTTCTTTTTGTTTGCATTTTGACTACTTGTGTTGTGGTTATTGCAAACATGATGCCTTGTATAAAGGTGTCAGTTTTGTACCAGTTTAAAGGGTAAAAACCTACTACTAAATTCTCACGACGTTTCGGCCACAACGCAAGCAGCCGTCCTCGGGTTTTATTACTTCCCTTCTACGTGACTTTACCGAAAGAACCAAGAAGATGATCTTCTGATGTTCTCTGATATTCGTGCTCCTCTTTTCCGTCTCAACATAATCCCAAGTGCGCATCTCTCCCCGCTTCTCAGCGCACTGTTCACGTGGCTCAAGGCGGCGGTCGTGATGGCGAGCATGGCTGTGGAGTGTCAGGGGTGGTGACACACACGAGGCGACGTCGCATTTCGGGCTCGTGTCCACAATCGCGGCACGCGCACCTCACGGCTCTTCCTGGTGGCAGCCTGTCGATGCCGAGGAGAAGCCCGCTCGTGCATCGCAATCGTCAGCTGCTCAGTCACGTGGTGTTGACTGCGATTGCAATCGTGAGAAGACAATTACATTAAATAAGTTGTTGGAGAGTCACGTAGAATGGAAATAATAAAATAAAACATTATTAAATAATTCTCACGACGTTTCGGCCACAACGCAAGCAGCCGTCCTCAGGTGAAGAACAGGTCTGTCGGGGAGACAGCGTCTGACAGACCTGGTCTTCACCTGAGGACGGCTGCTTGCGTTGTGGCCGAAACGTCGTGAGAATTATTTTATTACGTCTTATTATATTATTTTATTATTTCCCTTCTACGTGACTTTACCGAAATAACCAAGAAGATGAATCCCTGCAGTCACGAAAGCTTTAAATCGAAAAATAAAAGTTGCTGGAGAGTTTATACCACCTGCCAGACTATCACGCTGCCATAATTACACGTCTTGTCAAGTTGCCCTCAAGTAAATGGTCGAACGCATTTGCGGCTCAAATGAGCACTGAGGCAGTTCTCATCTCCCGTCGACAGCCCTGTGCTGGAAATTCCACATTCCTATGACAGGGGGCGAGTCTATCCATAGCACAACCGCTATTGACCTCCCACAAAGTTGTAGGTATTATATCGACCCCTGAGGAGATGATGGGGCGAGTCAACCCCCAACCAGGATTTTTAATACGCAACCTTCTCCCATTGCGATCGGCTCGCTCTACCGCTGAGCCATCTGTCCGGATGAAGTTGCCCTTACTGTGCACCTCAAATAAGCAATGGAAACAGGTGCAGTAAACAAAACATTGATTTTAATATTTCGTTGACTCTGAGCGAGACGCTGAAGGTGAAAAGCTGCGTTCTGCCTTCTCACGACGTCGGTATAAATCCTATGGGGCTGGACGCTCTGATGGCTTTTTCAAAGTGGGTGTTTAAGGATTTCGTGGCTGCGTTGATTATCTTGCTGTCCACATGGCCGGATGCTATTTATTCAGAATTCTCTCCGTGTTAATCTCGGCGGTGGTATTACACTCAGTGCTGTGGCGTGCATAACAATTCCCCAAATATAGTCCATATGGAGCCAACGGTTTCTTGGCATGGCCAAAATGTCAACAAGATATATTTCACTGAAGTTTAATTATTGCAAAAGACGTCGACTATTCACCCACCACACGAGTAACACGTGGCCCCCAACCAGGTCTCAATACATTCTCACGGAGTTCCCCCTCTGTTTTTCGGCGTAGTATAGCGGCGAGTGCGCTGCGCTACGAACCTGGCGACCCAGGTTTGATTCCCGTTCATGACCAATAACAGTGGCGAATTGGCTGAACCAGTGGACTCAGCCTTAAGCGCGTACCCGGTGCGGTGTGCAAACATCATCAGCATTCGGTAGGCAAAGACGACCGGGAATGTTGCTGGTCACCGACTGTCAGCCTTCATAGGTGCTCGCTAACAGCACTTGCCCGAACAACCTGTTCAAGCCTCTTCGGGGGATCTCTGTGATAGACGGTTCTCGGGGTCTCGAACAAATATTTCAAACAGCGGAGGAACGCGCACGGAACTCATCGCCGCACCTGCTCTGCCAGCACCCACTGAGCGGCACTTAGCGGCCGCTGCGCCGCCCCGAACGCGTCGACTGCCCACAAACCCAACGCCTCCCGCTCGCAGAGGCATGCGCCGTTGTACCGCGCCACTCGCTCCACGCATTAGTAAGCATTGATTCGTACACCCCTGTTAAACAATCGCTCGTGCCGGTGACCTCGTGGGGGGGGAGGGGGGAGGGTCGAGCAGGCCGACGGCGAGGATGCAGCCGAGTGATTCTCTGCCGCGGCCAGGCGTCCACAGAGCTAGCCACGTGACCTCCCCTCTCAACGTCCCCCGTGAGCCACCGGTAAATTGCACCGAGGCCAACATTTATTTTCAATTAAAATAAAAACAAAGCAACGTATGCTCTCATGAACTACTTTGCTCACATGCATAGCAGGCACAGTAATGTAACCCCCTTTTTTTGGGGCTTTTATGTTACCTTCATAATTGTAAGCGATGCAATGATTCCATGTATCACAACACATATGTTATAGCCGTTAATTCTAGATTTGAAGCTTTCTTGACTGCAATTATTCATACTCTTAGGTTTTTTCGGTAAAGTTACGTAGGGGAAATAAATAAATATTTCTCCCTTAAAAATATATAATTAATATACTAGAAATATTTCTATTATTTGTATGATATATTTTTTATTATGTATTTATTTTAGCCTACGTGACTTTACCGAAAACAACCTAAGAGTATAATAGCCGTGTGTAGCCGTTTGTCAAGCCTTTGCTGGACGAAGGTGTCTCCGTGGAGTGTTGTTCATGGCAGCTGCTTAACCATACTTCACCTCAATGGTCTAAGGAGGGGGCCCAAGACCAGCTCAGATGTCAATCACCATCGATATTAGCCTGGGCCGGGCAGATATCTCTGGTCGCAGGGTTTTGAATGCATTGCGCTTAACGAATGCGCCACCACTGCGCACCCCACGTATAAAATAATCGTTGACAAAATTGAACGTATTCATTGCACGTCGCCTCAATGACTTCAATGTATGCGACCGCTGTCAGCAATAAAAGGTGAACGTAGACGATGCTGTTGCGAGTCAACCCCGTGTTGCACGTCAGCTCCCCTTTTGTCCACACAAGAAGCGCATCACATTCATCGAGAATCCTGCCCCGCTCCCTTCGCTGTCTGCACGCGGCAGTGCTTTCCTTATCCTGTCTGCAAATTCCTATCGGCGGATTTATTTTTTTACGCATAATTACATTTGCATCGACGACAAAACCGCGGCCGATGGATTGACCATCGCTGATGGTTGCACGACGCGGCAGATCCAAATGCAAACATGAAAACAAATCTCTTTGCGATAGCGCGTGGCCAGTAGTCCACCAGTGCAAAATAACACTGTGACCCCCCCCCCCAAACATGCCACAAATATATAAAACAGGCGACGTTTCGGGCAATGGCCCTTCTGCGTAGCACAAAGAGAGTACAGAAGGAGACGAAGTGAATAAGAGTCAGACTGACCTTACACACCATGGGGCCATGACAGGAACCTTGTTTCAAGAATGTGTCCGGATAAACGGTCTTAAATTGGAACAAACATTAAGCGACGGAACACGGTGAATACAAGACAAACCCCCGTTGACGAATCTGAAAACAAATTACGCATCAACTCGTTTGTATTAACAGTAAAATGGATGTCAAGGACTGATTCACCCTCGTTCACCCTCGCGGTCCATGTCCTCTTCCCAGTGCTCATCTCCCAAATCGTGCGTCGTCCATTCCACCCATGAATCCATCGGTTCTGATCATACATTCATTCGTCACTTTTCTGCTGTCAGAAGGCATTCCCGTCCCCGGGAGGGACCTTTTTTTTCGTGCAAACGAGGGTGATTTATCTGCCGGGGGGTATTGGATTCCTGCCCGCTGCATGCTGAGCAATGCTCGGTTGGCGTCGGAGTAAATGAACCTCTTGCCGGATTGGTGGCGAGCGCCTCGACCGCCCTGCCAGCCTGTGGCCTCTGTGGAGCTCGTTTCGAACTGGAAACAAGAATACCGGGGAGCACAGGGAACGGCGATTTTCTATGTGTGTGTGCTCGTGTGTGTGTGTTTGTACTGGGTGTGTACTCGTGTGTGTGTGTAGGGAGCTCACAAATCCTTGAAAGATCTGGGCAAAGTCCCATCGGGGAGCTCCTCCGGCAGGCAAGGCTGCGTTGGCTGGGTCATGTAGCCCGCATGCCCAGCCACCGCATGCCCAAACAGCTTTTGTTCGGCCGGATCGAGGGGGCTAAACGGGCGCGGCACGGGCTAGAGAAGAGATGGAGTGATGTGGTACAGGAGGAGGTGGAGCTGAGTGGACTTGGCGATGACTGGTACCAGCGGTGTCAAGATCGGCCTCTGTGGAGGAGGCTCGTGAAGGACGCTACTGGGCAGTGGGAGGCAGTCGCCCTCCAACAACAACGGAGGGCGGAGGAGCGACGCTCACAACAACGAGCGGAGCGCCGGGTGGCTAAAGCACAGCAAGTTGGCACAGTAAGGGGCACAGGTGGTGCATCAGCCAGTCATCTCGGTCATCTCAGTCAGTCGACCCGTGGCACCTGGGTCTGCCCCGTGACCTCCTGCCAGCGGGCGTTCGACACTTCACGTGGCCTCAAGGTGCACATGGCCTGGCACAAGCGTCGTAGTGACATCACCGCCACTTCGTGGCGAATGGCGGTTGTTGTTGTTGTGTGGGGAGCAGTAGTGTAGCGGTTAGCGTGCCGCGATACGAACCTGGCGACCCGAGCTCGATTCTCGCTCACGGCCAATACCAGTTACGATTATCTGAACCGGTCCTGGGCCTCCTCTAGGTCGACTCAGCCTCAATTTTGTAGCTGGTGCGGTGCGGAAACATCGCCACTAGGGGGACAAAGGCGGTCGGGCGTGGTGCTGGCCACCCACCCCCTCGTGTACCGTTCCGGCTACACGGGGGATCTTTGTCTTTGTTCGTGTGTGTGTACGTGTGTTGCTCACAACAACGACTGGAGCGCCGGGTATCTAAGACAGAGCAAGTTGGTACAGTAGGGGGGGCACAGGTGGTGCATCGGCCAGTCATCTTAGGCAGTGAACCCATGGTACCTGGGTCTGTCCCGTGACCTCCTCTGTCAGCGGTCGTTCGACACTTCACGTGGCCTCAACGTGCACATAGCCTGGCACAAGCGCCGTGGTGACATCACTGCCACTTAGTGGCGAATGGTGACTGTTGTTGTTGTACGTGTGTGCTCGTGTGGGAAACGGTGGTGTAGTTGTTAGTGCGCTGCGAACTCGGCGACCCGAGTTCGATCCCCGCTCACGGCCAACGCCAGTGGCGATCATCTGAACCAGTCATGGGCCTCCTCTAGGTCGACTCAGCTTCAAATATGCACCTGGTGCGGTGTGTTAAAACACATGGCACTGGGGAAACAAAGGCGGTCGGGCGTGGCACTGGCCACCCACCCCCTCGTGTCCCGTGCCGGCCTTTATAGGTGTTCGCTAACAGCACTTGCCCCAACAATCTGCTAAGGCTACACGGGGGATCCTTGTCTTTGGAGTGGTAGTACATTGTGGTGAACGCCTTAGTGTGTGTGCTCGTGTGTGGGGGGGGGGAGGTTGATTCGTAGATCGATACAATTCGAGCACCATTGTGGGGAAGTAAAGTGGTTGTCCTATCGATATATTTGTCCCTGCCACAGAAATGTGGAAGTTCCACCACTGGCTCGGGCATCTAAGCAGGATATGAGCACCACATAAATGCTCAACTGACTGGTGACTTTTGACTCAGAGTTGATGTCTTGATATATAGTTTGTTCCGTCAGACAAATATGAAAATATATTTCAATTGCTTACTGGGACACATATATGTGTGTATATATATATAAACTGCAAATTGATGCATTCATTCAAGGCAAGGAGTAGCTGTCATGGGACACACACAGAGCTGTAACGTCTCCATGAGGCAGTGTTGGGCACGCTATCTGAGTAAATATAATCAAGACAGCTTCAAATGGATCAGCGCCGAACAAGAAACGCGATCGGTACGGAGCCATCACTCGCGCGCAAACCGCACGCTGACATCTGCTCAAGCCAATGCACTTGAGCAGATGGAAAGAGAGAGAGAGAGAAAAGAATGAGAAAAAAAAACCCCCCACACTCGGCTTCTCTCGGAGACTGACGGCTCCGCACAGATTATTGCACGCAATTCAGACCTCCGTCAAAGCGCTCGCGTAATTGGACTTGTCTGATCAATTGTACAACAGCGGCTTTCGCTTCTCTTCACCTGTTTTCTCTCGTCCAGGGATTGGGGCTAGAGGACACGAGACGCTGATGCTTCTCAAACAAAACAACAAGCGGAGCGTGCAGCAAATGCCCGTGACGATTGCGATGTGATTACCGTGTTTATTTCCGCGGAGAAAGCTTTCGCCGAGATTGCGTGGACTTCTGCTGGAGCCAACTTGTGATGTTTGGCAAAGCTATTTTTAAGCAATTAATCCGTTTTATTCCATTGTATTTACATGATTTGTTCAATAATAGAATATATAGTCACAATGCCCATTATCTACCAAGAAAAGCCTCACTGAGTTGTTATTTGAGAGGGTTCTACATCGGGATTTTGGGCCAATTCCACGAGTGGGAGTTTGGCTTCAAGTGGCGACGAAGCTGAAGAACCTGGAGACAACCCAGCACGCGTTCGAGGCGGGGGGGGACACTCAGCAGCGTCAGCTCCTGGCCACATCTCACAGCTCCACCCCGACCACCCCGGGCAAGCCCAGGTGGTCACCCACACCAGCGCAGTGTGGCGTTTATTCACGCGGACAACTTCGTCTGTTCTCCCGTGTCACTTTATTCACAGCCTCCCACACGGATGCTTCTCTTGTTCAACACCCACGCTCTCCTGTCGCAGACTCTCCCACCACTAGCCTGCTACTTCGAGCTCACTCTCTTCCTCTCTTGCTCCACTAGCCTGTTACTTTCCATTCCTAGCCTGTCACGAACTCTCTCTCTCTCTCTGTGTATACTCCGCTAGCTTTCCTCCCTATCACACTCAGACTAAAGGTTCCGCTTGCCTCTCCACTGCTAGCCTGTCCACACCCGCACCTCCAACCTCGCCCGTGCCTCCCAGCGGGGATTCAGCCAACACCGCTGGGGAGGAGGAGGAGGAGGTGTGGGGGCGAGGTCGCGGACTTCTCTTGAATCTCTTCACTGCTTCATCTCCAACCAACTCCCCTCAACTGCCTCACACGTTCCCCTTTTATCCCCCTCCTCGTTAAATGCCCTCAGATAGCCCTAATCAAGCCGGCGTCCTTCCGGCGTCTCTTGCACGTGTTCTCCCCCTCATCGCCACGATCTCTCGCCTCCGTGGCGCCTACTCCGCGTTTGCATTTGCAGCCAGCCAATCACTGCCCTCTTTCCCTAATTGCTGACGTCTTTCTGTCTGCTGTCACCCAGGCCGCCCGCCTGCGACTGCGTATCGTGAGTTGACCTCACTGCTCGCGACCCCGTGCATGAATGCAACTGCTGATTGCAAACCCTGCGCGCGTTACGCCACGACACCAGTACCAACCAGGCTCAGAACTGCTTAGCATGCCAGATCCGGCGAGGTCCGGCTGATGTAGTCCTTAGTTATGCACATGTTCTATTTTGTGTACATATAGAGCGCCTTTACGCAAGGCGCTTAACATCGTTGAAACAACGGTGTCATAAAATGATGATTTAGTTGGCAGAGGCATGCACGTGCTGAGGGATGAGTGACAGCTAAAGAGGGTAATTAGAGGCTACGAGGGTATGGGGGAGGGACGGGAAGAAGTGGAGGGGAGAGGTAAGAGAATGGGCAATGGCAGAGAGATGAGTCTTTAAGAGAGGAATGGAAGTGCTGGAGGTTAAGGAGGGTGACTGCTCAATGTCCAGGGGAAGTTGATTCCAGTGGAGGGGTGCAAGGAGTGAGAAGGAGCAAAAGTGAGCTTGTGCATAGGGAGAAGGAAGGACAGAGAGAGATAGAAAGAGAACATTGGTAACGAAGAAAGAAGACATGGAAGAGGATGAGAGAGGCAAGACAAGGTGGGGCAAGGCAGTGGAGAGATGTAAAGAGCAGTTTCAGGTATTTAAAAAAAAGACAGCGGGGGTAGTGAACGGAAGGTCAGTGAAGTTGAATGGGGAGAGGCGAAGTGGGGGAATTAAATGGGAGATTGAGAACAATCTGTACTGAAGGGTCTGTATTTGTTTATCTAAATAGTCGTGGACTGTACAAGGTGGAGAGGAAATTACAAGTTTGCAACAAAAAAACTTGTGGCATTCTATTCAGCCGTGAAAATATATCTGAAATCTGAGTGATCATTTTTTATTATTTTCATTTTTTTTTTCTATCTACGTAACTTTACCGAAAGAACCAGGAATCTGAGTGATAATAATATCAGTGGTACAATATAGGACTACTGACAATTGCACACTGAGAGTCACGTGCAGTAGTGGAAAGTTGTGCTTCTGCCACGGCTGAACTTGCTATTGGCACGGTCAAAAAACTTAAAATCTAGAGAGAAAAAATAACTCTATTTAATTGAAAATATACCATTTTCCCGCAGCTAAGATATAGCACATTATTGTATCACTACTGCGTAATGAAAAATGGAACACGTCAACAGATAAAACTGCATCATAAAGATAGCACGTGTACTCATCGTCGTTGCAAAATAACACGTTTTCATATTTTAATAAGAATTGATTCTGGGTCAATGATTCTCAAAGACGGGCCATTTGTTGTGTTGACGTCTATAACATTGTGACTGCAAGACGTTTGCTTCATGATGACCAAGGTGCCAGAGGTGCGTCGCACTCATTTGTGTATCAACTTGTTCACATTTCTGACATCAAATGCCCTGCAGCCCACGCAACTACCTGCATACACCGACACTCGAATAGCGTTGTGCTTCCACTGTAAGGTAAATACATTTCGTCTTCTTTATGTTGTGTCTCTTCTGTGAATCGATGGCAGTTGTAAACGTGTGCTGCAGCTCATGAGCTTAATTAACATGAGTGACGACAAAAAGAAGCAACTCTGATAAGGATAATAATATGCACATAAGGATAATAATATGCACAGTGCATATTATTATCCTTATCAGAGTTGCTTCTTTTTGTTTGCTTTATTGACTACTTGTGTTGTGGTCATTGCAAACATGATGCCTTGAATAAAGGTGTCAGTTTTGTACCAGTTAAAAGGGTAAAAACCTACCATTATATTTTGCCACTGGTAAAAGAGATCTCATAATGAGTGACGACCGTTTGACGATGGTAAGTGGTGTAACCGTCACCTCCTTGAAGACTGCATTAATGCTCTTTTGCGACTCCGTTTTGGACTCAAACTGATTTACAAAGTACAAGAATACCAAGCGCTTTGATGCTTCAGCTCAAAGCATTCCTTATCTTATCTTGCATAGATTTATACAGCGGCTTCATCCAGGATGGAGAACGTGTCTCAATGATTATTAAAATAAAGAGTGCTCTGTTATATAGCGTCCTTCATGCAAATTGCATCTCAGGTGTGTGTTTTTCTCTTGCATACAGGCACAGAAACCCAGGGACAAGCAGGAAAGGAAAGCCAGAACCGGTGCCAACAATCGCCAAAGCTCTGCGCTCCTAGATTGGGATTATTGGCTAACTCCGTTAATGAGTGTAAATTTTACGCCAGTGGTTCACCTTAACCTGGGGTGCACGTACCCCCTGGGGGTACGATATGCCCTTTCTGGGGGTGCGAGACATCTTTTTTTTAAGGTAAATAATCGAAAACACAAATTAAGCACGCGTGCGTAAGTAGAACTACATTGTTTCATCAAACCTGCGTATTTATTGCAGTAAAAAAAACAATTAACGGTCGAGAACCAAGGGGTGGGGGTGCAAGGCTGCAGTGAAAGGGTAAGAACCACTGGTTAACACAGTGCAGGGTGAGGGCTTCTCCTCTTGTCTTCGTCGATGTCCCAACGACGACGCCGCCGTGGTCCTGGCGAGGCCGAGACCCTCTGATCCCCGATCAAAACGCAGGTGGTTCGCACAGCAGCGCCGGCTGCGACCTTCACGAAGCTTCAGAAAATGCGCGCAGGGAGCATGTTTTAAGTGCGACATTCTGAGTCCGCACAGATCTCAATCGCCAAGGAACGTCGCTCTGCCCGAGGAGGCACGGATCCTGTTCGGGGGAAGGCTTGTCGCCTGCGATTGACGCACTTACCAAATTAGCAGGGCCGGCGTTTCGACTCAGTCAATATGCGTGTTGTAAAAGCAAAAATGTCGCAACATTTATTTAAACTTTTTCCTTCTTTTTAAGCATTTCACACAGCGTCTCCGCGGAATATGCAATATTATCCCAAGTGGTAGGCTTGGACACGGTCCACTTACATATATATATTTTAAAATCACCGGGTTACGGGGACAAAATTGCATATTTAAAGACAATAAAAGTGATCAGTTGTCAGAATTGAGGCTGCGCCGTGAATTATTTACGTGTAAATCTGCGCGTTAAGCTCTTATTACGGAGCGCAAAGACTACTCGCAAGTCCCCGACCTAATGGAACGCTTTGAGGTCAAATTGAGAGCCCAAGCGTCTAAAGCACCGTATTATTTTGAGATGTGACTTTTTATTTCATAATTTAAATTTTATTACCACCGATTTTTAGGTCAGCGATCCTGGCATGGATGACACGTGGTAGCTGTCGGGATATTCCATCAGCAGCACGGTAATGATATGTGTAATAGAGCAAGTCTGTGTATTGCGGCGCCGAACAGACAGCATGCATTCGAGATTTGCATTATTCATGCGGGAGCTTCGCTAATGTAGTTAGTTGTTACTGCAGCTTTAACAAAGAGCTGAGCTTCCCCCCCCCCCGCCGCCCCCACCACCCCCACCACCCTGATCTGTAAGCACGGAGTCCAACGAAGCTTTTGAAGCCGTGAAAACGCAACGAGATGCTGCTCTCATCGACAAGAACGAGCCACGCGTGTGGGGACAGAGGGGTACCTTTGCCGCTGAATTATTATTATTTTTCATTAAAAAAATCATTACACAGCACAAAAGAATATTGTACAGCGAGGAAATGTACTCTGCAAGAATAACAGCAGTGGCTGGAATTACACAAAAAGGGCTGTAATGGACTACGTGGGAAGACGGAATGGGTCTTCTCTTGTAATGTATCAAGTAGCGCGGCGATAATGTCCAGATTCTTGGACTTTGAAGAGATAACAAGATTTCATTCGGGTCAAACCCCCATCACCCAGGCTCTCATCAGGCGATATCTTTATACGATTCAATACATTATCCATCAGTGGCTAGAGATCTCTCCTCCCACTCATCGGACGCAGTAACAATGCCATGCTTACCACAGATCAAAGCATGACCATACTCTACGGCGCCGCGCTATTACACCGTGTTCCTCGTTCATCAAAATAAGTAAAACGCACTCCTTGGATAGAAATTCAAAAATGTTTTGAGCGCAACGTTTCGTAAACACGAGTCATAAAATCCGCACCGTTTCTCTAATTGAAAAAAATCAAAGCCACGCTTCGCATTAAACTCACGCACCTCGTGAATTATTAAATATGCATTATTCAAGGTATGCTTACGCATTTTAAATTTTTGACCCAGTGCCATTTTTATACAAATTAATAATTCTGCTCTGCGATTTATGATGCCGTGGTCCATTCCCGATACGACATCGCATCGCGGGGCCTTGTAATGAAACGGCTGTCTGCAAATGTTCTTAGGCACTCCCCTCGCCGTTGACGTCCCAACTTGATTGCTTTAATTGCACTTTAATGTTTTTGATATTTTTTTTTCCTCTGCAGCTGCATGATGCGTTTTTAATTGTTTAACCGAGCCACCGCCTGCGTTTTGTTTCATTGCAGCCTTGATAGATATTCCAGACTTTATCATCATTATTTATTTCCGAATTACAAATCAGCGCCTGCCAGAATAACCAAACTTCATCATCGGAGAGGCCATAACTGTAAATCTGGATGTGCACGTCTCGAACGTCGATTTAAAACAATTGCGCGAACGAAAACGCGGCGAGCAATCCCCGCTTGTGATCGTCCACAGACCCCGATGAGCCCCAAGCCTTCATAGCCGCGCCTTCGCAATTATCTGTGTATTCTTAATTATTACATTCCGTTTTTCTTTTTTGCAATTCAGCAAAGATTATTGCCACTAAAGCACAAAACAATTACTTAGAGGCTTTGTATCAATGTACTGCTGGATGAAGGCCTGCCCATGTTAGTCGTGGAGATTGTTTGACCGCATTTCACCACACTGATCAGTGTGAGTTAATCAAGGCTGTGAGTTGATCGGTCTAAGACTGATTAACAGTGTGAGAAAATGAGTCTTAGGCTTGACGTCTGTGAAAAGGAGCTTTATAGCTCGTCGGATTCATCCAGTATAAATAACTATTCTGATGACTCTTTGGTTCTTTCGGTAAAGTCACGTATAAAGAGAAAATTAAAAATTAAAAAAGAAAAAAATCGGACTTTTAAAACATTTCTACGTGACTATACCGAAAGAACCAAAGAGTAATTCCTGCAGTCACGAAAGCTCCAAATTCAGTTAGAACTATTCTGATTATTCAACTATTCTGATTCTATATGCATGTAGAATTTCTTTCGTACCGTACTTAACCAACCATGCTAATCGGAGTTGCGTGCAATGCGAGAATCCGATTTAAATGAAGGAATGGAACGCGTCCGAGAGGATGACTCCCGAGCGGATGATGCGACGAGGTCTGCTCACGTGGCTCTACTAGGCAGATGACTCCATCTCAAGATCGTGAAAAGTGGCCCGTGGCTTGGGCACGACATCATCCAGCAGTGGACTGACCATAGCCAATGCCGTCACGCGATTTAATGCGTACACGTTATACACATGTAATAATCCTTCCAGAGACGGTATTCGGAATCGGTCCTTTTATTTCCACTCCACAATACACTTTGCTCACTCACTCTCCGTTGCTGGCAGACAACGGAGAGAGGGCACTAAGTCCCCACCGCGCACGTGGCAATCCCAGCCCCCGTCCGCGCGTGACCCTGCTCTTGTCAGTTCCAGTCTGCTCCCGATCGTTCCCCTCCACTCGCTCTTAATACCTTCGTCACGTGGTTCCCCCAGCCAATCGTACATGGACAGCTTCGACCATTCTCGATGGTTCCCTGTCAATCCCGGGACCACGCCCCTCATCCGGCTCCCCATTGGCTGGGGCCCCGAATGGCTAGGCCAATCACTCCTGATGACCTGTCGTGATGACGCATAGGCCATGGTCCCTATCTCAACCCTTATTGGCTACAAGCAGGACCGGCAAGCCAATCCCCACGTGAACCCTCTATGGCTGTTATTACACACATATTGTTGATTCGATATATGCAGTGCCTTGAGAGAGTATGAGATAAGGACATGGGAGTGTGTTTATTGAAAGCGATTAACTCCAGTCCGACAACACTTAACGGCTTCTATAATTAACGGCGTCTGGGGAGGCGAGCGAGCAGACGCTCAGTGAGAAACACGACGATGCAGCAGCTCCTCTTCAGGGGTCCCGCCTCCCTCCCGGGCCCAGTTGGACTCTAGTCCGTGGACCTCCACGACACCTGCTCTGGCCCGAGCATCCACGGCATGCAGCAGCAGCAGCAGCGCCTCTCTCGCCGGCGTTTCCTACCACCTCGCCGAAATCGACCAACAACGACAACAAAACTAAAGCGTGGAAGACTTTGCTGCTTTTTCCTGGATTTTTCTGTTTGTGCGTGGTCACTTTCAGATGTTTCTTGTTCACGTGTTTTTGTTTATTGCGGTTGCACCCGATGCAAGAGCCGCATGGCTCACAGGGCTATACCAAATAAATGAAAATGAAAAAAAATGAACCACCACCAGGCTGCTCCTGATTTGAAGCTTTCGTGGCTGCAGAAATCTATACTCTTTGGTTCTTTCGGTAAAGTCACGTAGGTAGAAAATACAATAAATCACGACGTTTTGGGCGCAACACAAGCGTCCGTCATCAGGTAGTAAAGCATGGTCTGCTGCTGGGGCAGACTGTTTTAAAAAGGTTTGAAATGCCTCAGCAGCAGGCCATAATTTCCCACCTGCTGATGGACGCTTGCGTTGCGCCCGAAACGTCGTGATTTATTTTATTTCATACCTACGTGACTTTACCGAAAGAACCAAAGAACGGGACTGCTCCTGTTTCGTTCTCTCCGAAAGCAGAAGGGCCTCGTCCGCACGGCGCGCAACTGGGGGAATTTGATGAGAAATGCTTAATTCGATTAAGCGGGCTTATCACATCTCCCTGTGAGGCAACGGTCCTTAATTGGATCAATAGCTATTTGGCCACAATTACCGTGGGCGTAGGAGGCTGCCGGTCAGACCGTAATCTCATTGGGGGCCTCGTCTTGCCGCGGTGTAAGGATATTAACCAGCTGCGGAGTGTTCAATGGCAGTCTGTTCATCTGTTGAGGCTGCCGCGTCAGTCGAAGGCGACTGTGGTGATTCCTGTCCGAGCGAGTCCGTGTGCCGGTCTCGCCGCCGCCGACACCGCGAGACGTGACGCGGAGTGAGAACGAGGCGATTGGCGGAGGAGGCGTCGTTGTTCAACAGCCTCCGCGTTTAACAGGCGGGGAACGAGAAGGGCACGGGCTGGCGAGACCTTTGCGGGTACCCACCCCCCATTACGGGGCACCAACCCTCCCCTAACCGGTCATCCCACCCACTCCTTCATCGATTTGGGGGGGGGGGGGGGTGGCACGGCTAGCAGCGTTTCCACATACATTGAAGTCTATCTTGCGTGCGGTGTGGCCTTCATCGAGCAGTCAAGTAAGGAACGGTGGGCGACGGCTCATCCGTCCTCATCGGAACCTCCTCCTCCTCCTCTATTCGCGACGACGACGACGACGCACGTTCTTACCCTGCGATCGCTTCCCGCGTGCCTGGAAGCGTTCATAATTTAATCATCGGCCACGCGCTCCGTCGTTCACAGATGCTCGTCGGCGCGGTTGACACCAATCGACCTCAAAGAGCCACCTGCTGCTCGAAATGTGCAGGTCACGTGGCCCACGATGGCCGACACGTTCCCATGAACGCAGCGATTCATCCACGCAGACACGTGACGCGCGTGTAACGTGGACAGCACTTTTTGTCAAGCCACTGCTGGATGAGGGCTTCTCCACACCGTGATGAGATCAGGCGCATTGCAGGTAACTTTAAAACGTGTATACTCTTTGGTTCTTTCGGTAAAGGCACGTAGATAGAAAATTAATAGATCACGACGTTTCGATCGCAAAACAAGCGACCGTCTTCAGGTGAGAGAGAGAAAGCTACTGAAACACCAGGTTTTATAAAGGCCTGAGATGGATGCAGCCTCAAGGGTAAGAGGGCGGGGCTAGAGATGGAAACGTCGTGATCTATTAATTTTCTACCCACGTGACTTTACCGAAAGAACCAAAGAGTATGGATTCCTGCAGTCACGAAAGCTTCAAATCAAGATTTTAAACTTTTGTTCCATTTTAGTTGCCCCTGTTTCACGCCGATCTCGCTGGTGGTCGAGGCCGACGCCGGAGCGACAGCCCAAGGGAGGAGGGCCAAGAGAAGGCCGAAGAAGACGCACGCCGATGGAGATGGAGCGAGCGATCAAATCTGACCGTGCGCAACCTCCGGAGGGATGGTTTCGTCGCAAAATTCGGTGAGATGCGGCGACGGCTTCGGGGAGGGGGGGGCTTCATTCAGCCGTGGATAGATCCTGGCTGAAAGTGAAGACGTACAACCTTTGAACTGCGTGCACACCTTTTTTTTCCTCATCACGCGCGCACACCACCTGAGATTATTGTTTTTGCAGCCACACTGCCAAGAAAGTTCGAACAGCAGCCCATCATTGTGGTGATTAGGCCAAGGCACCTTCATAAACGATAGTCCGTGCAATTAATAAAGGATACAGCCTCGAGCATAGAGGGGGGGGGGGGAAGGAGAGTAGCGTCTGAATGTGGCCAGTACGCTCGGCGACCATTAACTGGAAGGAGCCAGGCGTGTGCTGTTTGTTAATTCGCGCACGCCTCAACTCAATTACCCGACCCATTGTTGTTGTGACTCGCTCCGATCTACGACGCCGCCTCGCGCGCGAGATTACCATTGCTGTGTTCTCTGTGACCATTCACCTGCGTCCCCTCCGCCGCCGCCGGGTTTCAATGCATTCGTTATTCTAGCACCTGCAGTGCATTTTAAATAACAGCAACAACAACAAAATAACACAAGCAGCGTAATTAGCCGCGGATGTGTTTAAAAAAGAAAATTGGTTAAAAAAAAGAAACATTGCAGTAAATTGTAATTAAAACCCCATGCATAACCCAAAAAAACTTTCCCTTAATTTCACAGCACATCTGCTCAAATTAATGCCTGGACTCTATGGTTACTTGAAAGTAATTACTGCTTACTTTGTTCGGGGTACTTTCATTGCAACAATAATAATAGTGAGTAGAGCTGAAGCTAAAGTGTTTGCCACACATTGGCCTCCTCTCTGTGACTTGTCGTCAAGCCTACTCTGGGCACTGATCATTGCACAGAAGCGTGCTTTTAAGTATTCGGGTGACAGTAGTAACACCCGTGCCTCTAAGTAAGAACTGCCTGCGTTCGATTCCTAACTTAGACGCATTTCGGCGTGGAGTTTGTTCTATCCCGACTCTGCATGGGTTTCTTCTGGGTTCTTCGTTTTCATCTCGCAGCTAAAACACATTCCTGCGGAAGGAGCTGGTAGGAACGTTGGGTTGCTCGGTCAATGGGCAGGGTCAACGGCGGCGTGGTGTATTCCGCAAATATGGCCGACTGTGAGGGCGGGCACAAGCCGACGTGAGTAGGTTAAACGTTGAGTTTTATAAGGGCACCACCGGGTGACCAGCCCCTCCCCACCCAGCCCCACCCCTTCCACCCCCACCCAGCCCCTCCCCACCCTCCCCTCCCCACCCAGCCCCTCCCCACCCTCCCCTCTCCACCCAGCCCCCACCCCTCCCATTTTTGGATTCACGACGGACGGACACAATAATCCCCTGTGGGCTGGTGTAACCACGAGGTTCCTACCAGTACAAGCGCATGCTTATCTGGTGTTGGCCAACCATCCCAATGCTGGAAAATTAACCTGCAAATGATTAACTTTTTGGATAACACAGAGCAGCGGCAACATTGCTCCCCACCGCGGAAGCTTGACAGGACCCTCCTGAAAATAATCTTGAGACTCAGTGAGACTTTGCTGGGTAAACAGGCAGAGTAATAAAATGAATAGTAAATAATACATGACTGGGGTTTCCAATATAAAAATTATAATAATTAACAGCTGTGAGTCTGTGAATGTTGTGCATATTTGACTTGGCTCCACGCTGCGACCCATGTCCTTTTAATGACTCAACAGAGCTTCACTATGTCTCGAGACGATACACATTGGTGGAGGGTTCTGCCACATTGAGATGTTTGCTAACAGTGGAAACTGGAGTGCCCGGAGGAAAGCCGACGACACGTACGAGGGGGGATAAAACACTCCGTGGTCCAAATCAGCCCACTGACGATTTTGGCCCTCGTGAGTTTATGAATCACCGCAATTAGAGGGCACAATTACAATCAAGGACGAATCGTTACATACGTATCGTAGTGAACACAGAGGCTGCGAGGGTCATGCATTTAGAATAATTAATTCTCACACACGCGCGCACGTTCTTTAGCATCTACCATAAGGGAAGTAACTGATTTAAAATCTACAAAGTGACGCATCGCTACATGCTTAGTCCAAACTACAGGGTCATGCGCCACACTTGCTGTGCTGCCACATCCTGACCGCCACAAGGCTGCCCAGTGGGGTTCGCGTTTCACACGCCCGTGTGATCCACCCCCCCGGTGCTGGACCAAAGCCATCGCACCCGGGTCAATCGTGTCTCTGCGCTTATAGATTGTGAGCAGCGGTAGCATAGTGGTTACCGCACTGTGCTACGAACCCGGTGACCTGGCTTCCACTCCTAACCATGGTGAAATGAGCATCTGGTGCAATGTAAATATAAGCACCGGGAAGACAAAGACGGCCCGGCGTCGTGCCAGACACGCTCGCAGCACTTGCCCCAAGAGTATGTTAAGGCTATACGGGGGATCTTTGTCTTTGGATGGACGAGCGGGGGCACAGCGGTTAGCGCATTCGATTCCAGCTCACGGCCAAAACAGTGGCGAATATTTGAACCTGTCCTGGGCCTCTCCTAGGTCGACTCAGCCTTAAACGAGTAATAAACATCGGGCACTGGTGAGACAAAGGCGGCCGGGCGTGCGAAATTTCCGGCCACCATCCGCCCATGCACCTTGTGCCGGCCTTCACAGGTGCTACTCACTGACAGCACTTGCCCCAGCAGCCTGTAAGAGGCTATAGGGGCGGCCGTTGTCTTTGTTTAAAATGCACAACGGCTTTTGATGAGGTGCACGGCTGTCGTTAGTCAAGAGCCGTGCCAAGGTGTATCCTGACATACGGCCGTGCTCCGGTGAAATTGAGCGCACTTTAGACATGCAGTGCGAATTGTTCAGAACATCGCGAGACGCGAGCGTACAAAAGTTCCCTTTCGCAATGTTTTCTTTTCCAACGCGTGTTACAATCGCCGCGTGCCATGGAAGCGACACGTTGGTATTCTTTCTTCCACAGCAACAACAAAACCGCCTCGCAAAACAACGATTGAGCAAGTGGCTCAGGACCTCAGTCACGGTCACGCTGCCTGGAGCTTTGAACTTGCACGGTCAGCTTGAGTTGGTGTTTTACACATGTTACGTACGTAATGCATTTTTTTTTTCTTTAGAAAGAACTTCACCGGCGGATAGCAGCAATCTTAGCGATTACAGCTGAGGTGTTGGTGAACACTGCGGACTCCGCTCCAACGACCATGGAATGTATTTGCGGACGCGTGGAGCGATAGGGGAAGGAGACCCGGAGGTTAAAATCTGTGTCCATGTGCGCATGTTGCTCACATTTATTTCATCGTGGACGATCCATTTAGATGCGCCCATTATTTCAAAATATGAATGGAGAATCGTTCCTGGAGGCCACACTCTGAAAACCTTGACGACGTTTCAACGGGTCGCCTCCTCACCAACAAACACCACCGCAGGAATGCAATACTTTTTCATTACGGCGCAAACAATTGGCAGAGCACACGAAATATGTACCGACTCTGCAATGAAATGAATCACCAAAATTTCCACCAAGATCATTCGAAGCACTGGGCCCTGAGCACCAGTTTGCTTCTTGGCGCATATTGTATTTTGGCACCGTAAAGTATGCTCTACTGCCAGTGATACATTATCGCAACCAATTCACGTGAAATACATTGGGGGGGGGGGGGGGGGAAACTAACTTAATACTTCAGTACTTGAGCTCAGACATATATTTTCGATAGCTCACAGTAGTAGCAGGTAGTGACAACGTGAACGGCAAAAAAATTTATGAAATGCATCACATCCAGTCGAGGGAAAAAAAAAATCAAAATAAAGCATTTATCCTGTCACCCAAGCATGACAGACTCCAAAAAAAAAATTAAGTGTTACGAGGTAGAATTTTACATACATGCAATTTCCTGAATGCGCAATTTTCAAAATCCCCACTTTGAGGGCTCACCATGGCTGTCAGTTTTCGTTGGGGAAATAGATCATGGACGCACAGCGATTTCTGCTCAGAGTCCATTAGATGCAATGACCCGGGACACGAGAGCTATCTGGAGAAATCGTTGCAGACGGTATTTCACAAGGAATGGGAAATGAGGGTGTCTTGCTACCTGCAGCAACAAGGGACGGGCGAAATAGACCAGAGGCGCCCATGTGGAAATGCCGAAAAACATTGTGAGAAGTCTGAACGGCTTCTCCTCGCAAATGACGGGATTGTTAGGGTAGCTCGATGGATCTCCGCCGCTTGCGGAAATTAAAGTTGGATGTGCCGTAGCATGCGCAACACACCGCGGCCATCTCATTTATGGTGACAAAAAAACAAAACTTTCACCCGTGTCACATGGAAGATCTCTTCATACATCCTCCAGAGGCAGAGATAGAGGGATATGTGTGTGGTGTCTATGCAATATAGCCCAGTCTCTGGTGCGATAATGACTGTGGGACGTGGGATGGAAGGTGGAACGTGTGCGAGAGTAGAACGGCTGGGATGTCATCTGTGGCTGATGAGCTCGTAATGAGGGTGTTTGTGGCATTGTTTGCAGGTGCGCGCCACTGAGCGTTGTTATCGTGGCTGGATGTATCAACGATTAAGAATGACACGCGACATCCCCAATTGATGCGTGTTGATATTCCGGGGTTAAGATGCCCTCGTACCAAGTGAACACTCTCACGTGTCCAATCCCGCTGCTGGGCTATAATCCACAGATAACGCATTCTTACCATTATGCGCACCGAGATATTTTCTATGAGTTTC
This sequence comes from Lampetra planeri, assembly GCF_965212315.1. NCBI lineage: Eukaryota > Metazoa > Chordata > Hyperoartia > Petromyzontiformes > Petromyzontidae > Lampetra > Lampetra planeri. Next base: position 8,395,938 of record NC_136136.1, read on the forward strand.
TCGTTCACCTTTGTCGACCAACTGTTGGATGAAGGCCTCGCCAAGACGCGTCGGTTACAGGGACTCCTCCGAACATACTTCACCACACCGGTGAGCGCCGTGGCTGGGAATCGAATGCATTTCGCTGGGTTCATTGCGTGGCGTGCACGCATCACCGCTCTGCCACCGACCCCCACCCACCCACCTCCAGGGAAACATTATCGGAGGTAATTTTAAACGAGCCATTTTAATTATACCTTGAAAAAGTGTGTAAGCCCATTAATTAATATCACTACTGCTTGAATGTCACGTGCGATGTTTTATATATATATAGACATGCTGTTCGTGCACAAGGTACTTTGCTAAATATTATGCGCAATTCCAGCTACCTGCTTGTCCAAAGAAATCATAAACAAATCGTGACCATAAACAAACAAACGCTCGTATTGTTGTACAAGGTGCCACCATACCATCTGAAAAAAAACAACTTCCAATAGCAGAGAAGTCCCTAATACTTTACTAGATATAGATGTGCTCTATTATTTCTCTAGGAGGGAATTTACCAATGAATATTACATAGGTGTACTATTATAATTAGGTCATCGTGTATATTTCTTGCTTTGACAAGGTGCGTTTGAAATTCTATTAAACTTTTATGCCATCCCAAGCAGCCCGCCGCGGCTGCTTGCCAGGGAGATTGGAATGGAAAGCCTCTAATGGGCGAGTGTGGCGCTTAATACGCAAATGGGCAGAGACGCAGCCGCAGAGCGAACAGTGGGGCTATTTAGACCCCACGGAACACGGCCGCCTTGCTCCAGTGCCACCGTCCCCTGCCTCTGGGTCCGCCCACGCGTGGCTGCCAGCCACTGCGATCCGGACCGCGTGGCAACGTGTGGCTCTTAGCATCGTGATCATCATCATCATCAATGTGACCCCCCCCAAATCGTGACGATTTATCAAGTCGCTGGGGAGCGGGGCGTAGAGGGGCGAGGGGGATAGTTGGGTCGACACAAAATTAATGTATCGATGCAAATGATATGCTAATGTTACATTTGGGCTAATGGGGCGAACAACCCTGTGCATATAAGACAAATGAGAAACAATACAAACGAGACGGCAGTGATAAGGTAACAAAAAAAATAATTGCTGTTAAGATGAATCACCGGGCAGTGGTGGCTCTGCACGTGGCCTGTAATCCATCACCGTGGAGACATCGAGGGTTGTTGGATCACTCAAATGCTGTGAAAGTCCCTTTCCGTGGGCGTCGAGGTGCATACCCTGGCTCGCAAAGAGAAGGCAGTACAGCAAAGTGAACTCATCTCCAAGGGTTTCCATCTATACGCGTCGAATTTCTCTGGGTGCTCTGGTTTGCGCCCACGTGTACAACAAGCATTCGCCATTAATTGGCTGAAAACATCTTGAAATAAAAACCCAGTTCAGTTGCAGGACCCTCCTGAAGAAGACTCATGCGACTCCGCGTGACTCTCCCGAATAAATAAGTAAACAAATCAATACTCACTTCCTCAATATGTTCTGTTGACTGCTGGGTAGGGAAATTCATCGTCAAAATACATCTGCAGCAGTAAATGTATGCGTAAACATATACATAAGCTGAGCATCACCAAAACACATTGTTGGGTCTTTCGGTAAAGTCACGTAGATAGGTTAAAAGAAAATGACAAAATAACAAAAAACTACGACGTTTCGATCGCAACAAAAGCAATCGTCATCAATAGAAGATTGCTTGTGTTGCGATCGAAACGTAGTTTTTTGTTATTTTGTAATTTTCTTTGAACCTATCTACGTGACTTTACCAAAAGACCAAATAATATGAATTCCTGCAGTCATGAAAGCTTTAAGTCAAGATCACCAAAACACGTTGTAGCTTATGCTGTCGTGTTGTTACGATTAGCAAGGAGCACACAAGGGTGGACTCAGACTCTGGGGGAGTAAGAGTGTCTGGGAGGAGCAGTGGCCCAAGTGATTAGCGCACTGCGCTCCGAATCCGGCATAACCTGGAGTTCAATTCCTAGCCCCTGGCTCTAGTCGGTGACGAGCGATATCTCAACCGGTTCGATCGGCACTGCTCAGCGTGGTAAAGTATGGTCAAACAACCCCCACACACTACACGGCATGGGGAGGTCTTCACAACAACAATAGTCATGCAATGTGTGACGCACGTAAATTGACTCCGAGGCGCGAAGCCAAGCTCAGTTGTCACTCGAAAGCCAGCGAAAGAGGTGGGGCCTTTAAGTGTTTCATAAAAGTCGGCGTTGATTGATGCTGCTGCTGCTGTTGCTGTGAATGTGCAGCAGCAGCAGCAGGGAGCAGCAGCGTGATTGTGGCGTTCCAGACGGCAGTAGCTACCACGGAGAAACGAAGCCTGGCAGTGACTGAAGCACAACAACAAGAACAACAAACACAATCACAAATGCTTGCATATTAAGTATATCTACGTACCTAAATGTACTCTTCACATTCCTGAATAAGAAGCTGATATTTGTACAGAAAATAAAAAATAACTTCCATTGATTCAGTGCCATTTGGGAGAAATAAACAAAAACGAATCACAGAAGACGCCTTATCAGAACGCAATTAGGAAAATGGCAAAGATCAAAAGGCGCGAACCGAGATGAAGAGAGACACCGCTTCTTTTCTGCCTCCGCAAACGTCCTGGGGTATTTTCTTCAATCGCAACGCGATTAATAGTGCACGCGGCCCGACCTTTGCATTATAATTACAGAATGGAAGCTAATTACAGCCACAGCAGAGATCAATTAGAGAATTGTTATAATTTACCGCGCAAGAACGACGAAACAGCGCGCTCGCAGAGCAGAGCGGCGCGCCTCGCGTCGTCGTCGGCGGCAGCGCGCCGCTCGCTCGCGAGCAGCAGGAGCAGCAGTCATTTGTTTCTGCGCGACGCAATCATAAGTGGTATTTCATTTGGCGCATCGATCCGGAGCTGGGATTCTGACAAGTTCTCGAGCGGTTCTGCATTTCCAGCGCCCCGCGGGAGAGATGGGTCTCACGCGCATCGCCGCCCCGTGGTTCGTCATTCGTGCCCAACGAGGATTATCTCAGTACAGTCGCCAGCAGCCAAGCTGCTCCCCGTTCTATTATTTATCTTTGGTTGTCATCTATATACACATATATATATATAACTCCTTCTCGTTTCCACATCCGGGACGTGTTGGGGACGAGCCGAGTCAGGAAGCACGGGTTGCTTTTCCACTGCACGGCCGAGCCGTGCCGTGCCACTGATGTCACGTGCAATGCGTGACGTCAAGACGCACGTGGACGACGTGTCGGCGCGGTGCATGGGTTGCACCGACTACCGTCGCACACGATGCCATGCTTCACGATCCCTGACCCGTCCACTAAAAGGTCTGCAGCCGAGCCAGGGTCACATGTTCTACGAGGCCAGCGTAGCAAAGGTTGGTTCCGGCTCGGTTCTGTAAAATTCCAGTTGAAAACCGCCCGTGCCGTGACGGCCCCACACTGGCACGGCTTCATCCTCATCGTTTCATGAGAAAATGCATTTCCATTTAGAACTCTGCAGCTACCATTGCATCACCCTGCATTGTGGAACTGCCAGGGACGATAACCTTGCAGAACAACTTCTGAACTCACTGAATTGGCCTGCTTTCCCCACACTATAGGGCCACACATATTGATGCCTTGCAAAGAGTTGTTCGTTGCGTGTCAATCAGACCAAGACGGTTCCGTCGCAGAGAAAACTCAATTCACGTGGAGTTCAAATGAAATTGTAATCTGATGAGAGAGGCTCTTCATTATTTATTGGTGACTGGGCTAAGACCTCCAGCTCACTTGAGGACCCCATCTCATCACTGGCAGTTGGAAACCAGGTTTGTACCCAGCACCCCTTAGCATTGCTTGTTCAGGGCCCACACAAACCAGGCCAAGTAGAACTCTAGCAACCTAAGATGTCACACGACCAGTACGTGGAGGTCTTCATACAGCAGGGGATCAATCATGGTGGATAATGATGGAATATGAAATACTTACATTATTGTAAGTTATGCATTCTTCTCGTTAATAATGCTCTGACAATTGGGTTTATGTTTAAGTGCAAAAATGTGTGCTCTTGAGTGAACATAAGTACACCTCAAAACGCAAACCGAATATACATAACATTACAAATTAAAATTTGTAAGAATTATCAACATACAAATTAAAAGTGTTACCATTTCAAATCAGCTTTTATTTATCAGCATGCACTTAACTGAGGGAGTAGATTTTGTATGTGTATAAAATTATCTATATGGTTTAATGAAATGCTTAAGCATAACCTCCACTGGTGCTACAGTGCACACCTGTAGAACTCCGTTGCGAATGAACCCGAAGATGTTCACTACGCTCGCTCGCTTCCCTCATTTCTCACGCGTGCCTTGCTTTATATATATATTAAATTATATTCTTGGTTCTTTCGGTAAATATTTACACTATGAGACATCTCCTTTACCAGTGGCAAAATATAGTAGTAGGTTTTCACCCTTTCAACTGGTACAAAAATTGATACCTTTATACAAGGAATCATGTTTGCAATAACCACAACACAAGCAGTCAAAATGCAAACAAAAAGAAACAACTCTAATAATGATATGCACTGTCCTTGAAGTTGATTGGTCCACACCAGAAACAGCTTTTCTTAGAGCCTAGTCTCCATTGGTGTTGGACCAGATGACGCCAAAAGGCGCACGCGTCATCTGGTCCAACACAAATGGAGACTAGGCTCTAAGAAAAGCTGTTTCTGGTGTGGACCAATCAACTTCAAGGACAGTGCATATCATTATTAGAGTTGTTTATTTTTGTTTGCATTTTGACTGCTTGTGTTGTGGTTATTGCAAACATGATTCCTTGTATAAAGGTATCAGTTTTTGTACCAGTTGAAAGGGTGAAATCCTACTACTATCTTTCGGTAAAGTCACGTCGAAGGGAAACAATAAAATAATAAAAATAAAACAATAAAATTCTCACGATGTTTCGATTGCAACACGAGCAATCCTCATCATCAGGTGTGAAAACCACAGCAAGAACATTTGAAAAATGTGGCGGTTTTTTCTTAACGTCAGCACCACGGACAGCAACTGGCGGTAGTTGAGATGGACAAGTCCATCTATGCTCGGAACAGAGGAGGGGGGAGAGAAAGAGAATGGAATGCGGTCTGAAAGTCACCGTAAGCAGTTATTGCTCGCTTGTGTTAATAAACCTGGAAACCTGCCTCCGAGTCGGCATTCACCACACAATATATATATCCGCGCAAAGGCTTGGATGCTTTCTTTCTTTTGAAGTATCTCACGAGCGATGATGGTTACCGCTCGCGCCAGGCGTGTGGGAAGAAACAGCGCATCCGGGGGGGGGGGGGGGTTGGTGGGGGGGGGGGTTGCACAGTGAGACAACGGAGCTGAGATGGTGGCACTGCGGGGCAGCGCAAGAGGAGGCCTCGTCTCAGTCGCAGCCCCTTTTTTCTCGAGGGCAAGTCCCTAAGAGCAAAGAAACTTCACGCTCACGATTCATGTATATTGCATGATGTTTGTCAGAGATGTCGCCCCCCCCCCTACTCCCCCCACACCCCGCCCTATTCCTCCTGTTACAGACAGACGAAGAATGCATTAAAGCTTTCAATCTTAGTTGGAAAGCGTTAAGAACTTTTTTTGTTAACGGAATGACAGCAACTCTCTCCAAGCCGCCTGCCTTCAACCGACTTCGTCAGCTGTTGGGACATATGCACTTTCATTCCCTCAGTGTTACCTCTGTGATTTACCTGCCCTTGGGAGAACAGCAAGCCCAACAGCATAGATAATTTACCGTTACAATTTCTTAGCTGCTGTCCGGTCGTTCATTCTATTTCTTGGATGTTAATCCAAGCTAAACCCTTTTGCCGAAAAGTCAAATCAGCCCCGTTGCCAGAAATGTTTCCCACGGGTAACTGCTCACGACCATGGCCTACTGTCTCCTGGCTTCTACGTTAATCTTCAAAGGAGAATATCTATTTGATTCACTGATGACGGCAATCGTATATTGTTTATCGTGTTTATCAGGAGACAATGTGGAACTTTAAGGTGCCCGGGCTTAAAAGTAAATCTGATTAAACCTCCGCGGCATTTTTAGTGGAGGCCGACATTTGTCTTCATTGTCTAGAAATAAACAAAGCATACGCTTCGTTTGCAATTGTGGCTGCATAGAGCTTCTACAACATCAATAGAATGTGTATCAGTTACCCAGTGACGATCATCTCTAAATATGAAGATAACACAGTTACTCCTACCTCGGGCAAACAATACGATTGTTTTTTTCCCCACTTTTAAGCAATAAACTTTACTTTGATGATAAAACAACTGGCGCCAAATGCTTTCTAAAATGTTTAGCCCAAAGCGAGCATTTTCATGCGGAATCGAGTTTACCACGGAAAACGGCAGTGTTCACTTAAACGGAGACACGGCAACGATTGTGATGGCTTGGCAAGAGCCGGAGCCAATTCCCGGCGGAATTTCATCCACAACGGAGACTCCAAGTGCCGCTTTCTTTCATGAGCGAGCCTTTGCCGTCATTGCCAATTACACAAAACATCACACACAGCCTTTGAACTCCGTTAATTTGTTTGATTTTCAGCTTTAACCAGATCACAACGTTTAAACTGTGAATCAAATATTCAAACCCATTTATCGTCAGCGTTCACATTCACCCGTTTACCTGGGGAATATGCGATAATGGTATCGAGTGGAGTTGGGGTTTTTTCTCGTTTTGATGCATTTCCACGGCCAAATTAGCTGCCAAAAGTTGGTGAAAATATTGGATCTGCCACACGGCAATAACAGCACAAATACCATATCGAAATGTTCACTGTGCGCCCTATTAATACATAGAAAGCAATAACACGTGTTTGTCGTGAGTCATGTGAACACAACCTCTTTGTAATGGGTTTTTTCTTCCGCTTGTGTTCGTAACCGGCGCGTGCTCCAGATTACAGGCGAACATTACAGCTTCTGAACAAACAAGAGGACTCCGTCTCCTTTCACCGCACAGACCCTGGAGGCGGGCCCATTACCACGGCCAAATGTAAGGCGGACGCTCCCATCCTGGCGCCCAGACCTCAGTGCGTTGGTCTCCAGGACCCCCCGATGAGCCTCCTTTGTCTGGCCCTCCGCGCTCGTGCTTACTGGCTGCTCTTGGAGGCCCAGTCGGGTTAGGGGTATGCAAGTCGTCAGTTACGGGGACGGTGAAATAAATTCAGGTCGACTGAAATGAGCGTGCAGGGCTGAAGCCCCCATCCTTCCTCCTCCGCACCCCCCCCCCCCCCCCCGTTAGAAATGTCCTCCCTTACCTGCGGTTCTGAGTTAAGCCGCCAATTTAGCGACTGTGCAGAGCCGCGTACGAGAGAGAGGGAAAGACATGGCGCAATTATTGTTTCTGGGGCTGACTTCTTTGTCACCAAGTGCTTGTTTGTTCCTAAACAGATGAAGCAATTTATACCCCCAATGTTTTGCTCTCTCAGCCATTTGCATCTTTGCCAGAACAGCTTGATGGATGGCAAACGCAGCAGGGCAGCAGGCGACGTACAAGAGAAACAAATATTAGCACAACTCAGTCCTCGGTCTCCGCACGCAAGCCTGAGCCTCAGATTTCCTTTCAGCGCTCTCGTGCGAAACAGCTCTTCTTGTTTTTACTTCTATTTTCTTGAATGCCCCGTCGTATGACATTTTGTTGTGCTTTCGTCATTTTTGCTGACCCAGGGCGCTCTTGCAAACGACTATCCTGGTTCTCAGCCAATTAAACAAAACAAACTCGAACTTGCGATGAGATACAGGACTGTAGTCTCTATGCCTCGGTCTGTTTTTTTCAGCATTCATTTGTGTGTACTCGTGTCGCCACTATTTCTTTTGATTTAAATATATAGAGAGATTCTACGCAATATTAATAATTCATTAATCATATTTTGCAGGCCTCCACTGCCCAATGAAGACCCGCCTATGCTCTATCGGTCATGAGGGCCGTTTGGTCATACTTCACCACACTGGACAGTGCAGGGTTGGCGACGTGGGGAGGGTGGGGGGGTCAGAGGTCACCGACACAAGCGAGCGGAGGCCGCTCTAGAATCTCCCCCACGCACAGTGGCGTCGTCACGACATTCTCAGGCCCTAATCGTTCAGGTGGGGCCCCCCAACATTTGATTTGTCATTCATGGTGGTTGTAAAAGGGGGCCCCAACTCGTAGCTTTGGCCACCAGGCGGGGAGGGTCGGGGGGTCAAGGCATCCCCCTGTCCCCACGCGAGTTACGCTAACGCCTACACGGGTTCAGCGGCCCTCTGGTTCTGCTTCTCTCTGCTGGCCACCGCCCAAGCGCAACGGGCCACAGTTTCACCAACTCCGCGTGATCCGCCAACCCTCGCAGCGCCGCGTCGGAGGCGTTCGCCACGGCGCTGTACGGCGTACAGTGCACGGAAGCGCATTGCGTGTGATTGAGAGTTTCTCCGGCGAGTATATTCTGGGTGGGGGGGGGGGGCTTTCAAAAAGCTGTGTACGTACATGCCAAACACACTTATTTATTGATTCACTCATTCACTCCAGGTCAACGGTGCCCGGGGTCAGCTGCTGCCAAGATAATTTAGCGTGGCTCATTCACTCAAAAATTACAGGCATGCTGGGTTTTGTGGGAGACGGGGGGGGATAAATATATAAATATATATATAACCTTCCTTTTCACCTCGGAGCGCGCACAATACTCTCAGTCGCTGGAAACGTCCGGCCGTGCGAGAAGCGGTTTTTTTTTATCAGAGGCGCGGCAGCTGTCATAGAGGTCCTGGAAACGGGCGATTCCACTGATTTTGCCCGTTTCACGCGTAATTTCTACTCAACTGCCCCGGATAATTTATCGGCAATCACGGACCCCATGCATCACGCGCGCCCGTTACCGGGCGGCTTCCATTCAACATCGCCACCAGCCGCGCATGACAACCTTCCCAGACCGATCCCTTTTTAATGCTCTTGATTAACATACTGTAATGATATTTCAAGGGAAGCTAGTTCATTGTGAATTATATATGGCTCCCCAGGTACAACATAAGGCTAAATTGTCTTGTGTTGCTACAATGGTGCGCATTTAAAATTCAGCCAAAGTGATTCATTTGAGGCATGATGTACTATATAAAATAACGTATTGGGTATGATCACAATAATGACTCAATTCCCAGGGCAGCTCAGAATTATTATTGAATTCAAGGGTGGGGGGGGGGAGGGGGTTTAAAGTGCGAGCGTGGCCTGCGGCGTGTTTTCGCTCTCGCCTGCAAAAGGCTGCCCACATTTCTCGTCCCCTTCGCGTATGTCCTCAGTCTCAGCACCGCCGCACGATCGACCCCATTAGCATGCAGCGCCCAGCAAGGCAAGAGACCTCGCAACGATAAAATAAAAAGAAGAAAAAAACTTCTCCACATACAGGACACGGCGGCGACTTGTTAAGCGTGGACACTTATTGAATAGGAAATTGAATTATTCCCCTGGCTGGAGCCGTGTCGGGCCAATGCGCTCGGCCAGTAGGCTTTGATTGACGGATGTCTCGATCGCGGCAAGCGGCGAGTTGTAAACAGCCGTTTCCCAATCAGAGACCATCTAGTTAGTACGTACGCATGGAGGGGGGAGTGGGGGGGGGGGTTAACCCAAATGCGTACGCTTGCGTATGGGGGTCTGCTGACAATGGACGCATAGGAAACGGTGGGGGAGGGGGTGAAGCCTCGATAATAATTTGTCTACATTGGCTTTCAAATCAGTTAGATAGTCCGGCGGTGGACTATATCTATTTGCGTAAACACGTGAATATTATTCATCCTTGATCGTTTCTGCGTGGATTAAATATCGGCCGTTCTATAGGATTCGGGGGGGGGGGGGGGTGCGCCAGGCGGACGTACGCAGATGGGGGGGTAAAAAGTCCGCGTGCGTACAGGGAGGGGGGGGAGGGGTCAAGATTTGACAGATATTTGCGTTAAATTTCGATTTAAAGCTTTCGTGACTGCATGGATTCATCTTCTTGGTTCTTTCGGTAAAGTCACGTACAAGGGAAACAATAAAATAATAAAAACAAAACATAATAAAATAATTCTCACGACGTTTCGGCCACAACGCAAGCAGCCGTCCTCAGGTGAAGACCAGGTATGTCGGGGAGACAGCGTCTGAATGAAACACCACCACGCTTGGAGCGTCTATTTAAGCTGGGTTGGAAGGGGGGGGAAGGGCGCCTTGACAAAGATATTTGCGTACCTACTAAATGGATGGCCCCTTTGGTTGATGCCGGCGTGACACGCGGACGGAGGCGATTCCAGCAATCGGTGAACTTTGACATTGTAGTGCCCAATGTCAAAGTTCATCATCAACAGCTGTGATCGCTGCACTGCTGGATGAAGGCCTCCCCAAAACTGCCATCAGCACTCAGCCCTGCGACGCACGTGCATCGAGCAGCTGCACCAATCCAATGTCCTCCTCCTCCTCAACGTGAATCCTCTTGCGTACGTTTCATCCTCGAGCACAATCATTACAACAACAGTACAACAACTAAGAACAGACCGTGGAGATCATCTGTCAACTGTGCAGCAGTTGCAAACATCTGGCACAGGGACGGAAGCAATGGCAAGTTGTTGGTTTGTAACAGCGGCGCTGCCCGTGACGACCCCTTTGGCTTGAACGTGAGCGCCTGCTCAGCCACCCCAAGGAGCTACCTCTGAATGTTGAATGGGGGGGAAATCCCAACGAGATAGATTCATTTGGGGGGCATGCCCCCCCCCCAACCTGCTTTCTCCCATAGATGTACCACTGTGCACAGACAGTTTTGTGGAAATCTTGCGACTCCGATTTCGCACGTGCGTCTCAGAGCAGATGACTGCGCGCAACTGGTGCTCCGGAATACGTTTATGTTTATTGTCTTTATAAATTTGTATTTATTTATTTTGAATGCATTATTTTTTTGAACAAACAAACAAGTGGCATTTACTTGATCTAACGCTTAGTTGCTGTGAAAATCTACCTCCAAGGGATAGGCGACTTTTAAGCATAAAGTAAATTTGCCCACAACCGCCTAATTGTGTCCAGGACTCGTGGCACCGAGCGGCCACTGTTGATATTCACACCCAGTCGATTGAATCAATCTCACAACAAATGTTCACATTAGCATTTAGGCAGCGTATTTCGGAACTCTATTAAGTAAATACATTCTTAAAAAAAAACAATTTGCATTGTGCCATGATTACTTTTCAGATTTATGGACCGTAAAAGATTAATTGCCCCGGGCCGAGCGTGCTGAACATTCGGGCCGGATATGTCGTTCGCTCCTCGCCATCCCGACGAGACCCTCCGCATAGAAAGTGCACGGTCACGCCTCGTGACGTCACAAAGGGGGCTCACTTTGCAAAGCCCCAGGGAACCACGACGGGAGGTTGAAGGAGCGGCGACTCTTCCCCGTGGACGAGGTGCTCACGGCGTGAGCGAACGCACCCCTTTGGCGTACACGTCCTGCCCCTGTCGCCGACGTTGCTTGCACCCCCCTCCCCTCGTACATGGAGCGTCACCGATAAGGCAATTGACCGTGCACGGGGAGCCCGTTGCCATTGCATCAAGCGCGACCTCACACCTCCTCAAATGACGCCACAGCTCAACGGCGTCGGTCAATGAACATCGTGGTCCTCAAACGGAAGAGACGGTGAGGCGACCTTTGTGGGGGGGCAACGGGCCTTCTTCGTAGCACGCGGACGTGCTCAAGTGACGACCGCGGCCCGTTCATTGTCGCGCGAGTAGCTGCAGCGTCTGTGGCCTGGGGCCGTGTGGCTGCACGTGACCCGTGATCCGGAGACTTGCTCTCTGCTTTTGGGGTCATCGAGGTCACTCTCTCGTGGCTTTGCCGGGGTATGGCAGTACAGAAAGTGGGTGCATTTACATCCGTACGGGGGATTGAGTGTCACCCGCCTCGTAAGTGTAGGATTGGGAGGAGGTGGGGGGGGGGGATTCTACGTACTCTGGTTTCTTCCCACGTGTATAAACGCGCATTCATGAATTTAACCAAACATGGCAATATAGATGCACGGCGCTCGGGTCGTTGTTGGAGCCGATTGTGGCTGCCTCTCCGCTTTGTCTGCGTTTCCCCGTGTCTCTAAAACATCCTCTCTCTCCCTCTCTCTCTCTCTGCGAGAGTGAACAAAATCTGTGCGCGTTACAAATTCTGAGCAATTTATTCTCATCAAGAGTAGTTCACAGAAAGATGAGATATGTAATATCTCCATTCGCACAAGGAATGCACGTTGACTTCACACACAGAGGTCAGGATCCTACTTGGCGCACTGCTTCACATAGAGGTAAGTAGATGTATGGCTTTTCATCATAATCATCAGCCTTGATCTATCCACTGCTGAAGGAAGGACTCACCCCCCCCCCCCCACCCCATGCTGACGCCATCTCTCGTGGTCTGGTGATGCAACACTCCCACCTCCTCCTGCACACAAAGCTGAATATTAATCGCTCCATCTCCGCGGTGGGCGTCTTCTTGGGATGCCCTCCCTTGGCTGCCACCACGTCTGCAGTGTTTCCCATCGACCATAGTCCCTCTACCGGCGTGCCCTCTACTGCGCCACTTTTAATGGCAAGTATGTCTCAGTTGTACGATCTCCAATCCATACGTTCCTTTTCCCGTCTCTTGGTCCGTTTACAAACGCCTTTCTATGCATGTTTGTACCTTTTTCAACGTTTGTTAGATTTTCAATGTCGATGTCCACGTCTCGGATCCAAATGTCACAGCAGGTAATGCACGCTCATGGCAAACTTTCTTCTTCCGGCATATTGGCAGCTTCGCACTCGTGGCCTTTATTCAGCAGAAATCTATGATATGGAGTTTCGCGATCAATTGAGCAAGGGATGATGCTAATATTACGTTTTGTTTAGAGTCCTCGGCGTATGGTGTGAGTTACATATTCCGATGGCAGGGCCGAGTTGACCCTCGCACAACAACCACTTTGACTTTTCCACAAGGTGGTGCTCATTATATCATCGCAAAGGGATGGAGGGATTGGTCGACTCGTGACCTGAATTTGAACTGATAACCTTCCAACGGTGTGGTCACCCACTCCCCCGGCCGGATTGCGTGTCCGACTTTTATGACAATAAAACACCAGGAAAAAAAAAGAGTAACGGGGTTGTTCTTACATACTCTTTGGTTCTTTCGGTAAAGTCACGTAGGTAGAAATGAAATACAATAAAACAAATCACGACGTTTCGATCGCAACACAAGCGATCTTCATCAGGTGGGACAACCACAGCAAGAAAATGCTGAAGTTGGCGAGAGAGCTGCCGTGGCAAGAGGTTATATAGGTAAGAAATGGGGGAGGAATGTGTGGGTGGCTTTCCTGTGGACAATGTCCCAACGAGCCGTCAAGCCTCTTCTCAAATAAAACATCTAGGAATGGTAGCTTACCATCCCTCTCCACTTCCATTGTGAATTTTATAGATGGGTGTATTGAATTGATGTGGTTGAGAAATTGGTTCAATGCTGGCAGGCCATGTGGGCAAATGACGAAAGTGTCATCTACGTATCTCTTCCACAAGGAAGGACATAGGGTGGATGTCTGGATTGCATCTGTTTCAAATTTCTCCATGAAAACATTCGCTATCACTGGTGATAAGGGGGATCCAATGGGGGTACCTTAATTTTATTTGTAGAAAGAACCAAAGAGTTTGGATTCCTGCGGTCACGAAAGCTTCAAATCGGGGTTGTTAGTATTGTTTTGAGAACTGAGGCGAGAAAAAGGATACGATTGTTTAAGCATTACTCTGTAGATGGCAGGTGGGAGTGCTGCCCCTCTTGTGTGTGGGGCGGAGGTCACTTGAGGGGATATCAGAAGTAGTTCTGTGATATTCACTTCCACGGGATGTTAACTGGCATGAAGGTTGCACTGTTCTGTGAGAGATTCAAATTGATTCTCGGTCTCGAGACGTAACAACACTGATAGCACGAGCGCGCTAAACTGGGGGAAAGGCAATTTACTTTTAAAAGATTACAGAAATAAGAAGAATTCAATTACTAGAGAATGACCACTGTTACCATTGCCCAACGTTTTGACCTTGCCATCCACAACATAAATTCACTTCTGCTAATCCGTCCGCTGTTAAAAATCACTGCAGCATTAACAATGACCATATCGACATTGCACTGACAACGAGTCCTAATGCCTGTTTATTTGAACACTTCAGTGAAACATTGATGAGTACCTTGAAATGTATGGCTCTGTTGACTTTAACTTCTCAGTTCAGTCATTTGGATTTTAGACGTAATTCTGTTGTTGTTATTTTTTTTCAGGAAGACAACCTCCAGGCTCATCTACGCGTGGCACAATTGCCTGCTCTGGTTTTTCAATTGGTGAGGTAACCCGGCGGCTTCATTCCATAACTCTCGGGTAAACGCACTGGTGTGCCGTGCGACTGGAATGATGCCAGCGACGCTCACAGTTAAGACCAATAGCCAAACTGAATTCTACGCAACAGCGCGGCGGTGGTGCGGCAGTGGGTGAATTACGCTGCGAACCCACACAAAAAACTGAATTATATTTTTGGCCGTAGCGTGACATCTATTATATCTGAACCAATCTTATACCCCTCCGATGACACGTACTTTCAAGTGACGATCGTGGTGAAATTTGGTCAAGCAGCCCTTCATGACTGACACGGCACGGGGATGACTTTATCCAGCAGTGGATTGCAAATTATCATCGTAGAGACAGTGCCTCTCAAATAGATTCCTGGCAGCCACCCACGGTCCAAATCTTCGTGACTAGCATTTTTGGAAATATATTAAAATATTAAATAAGTTGCTGCACGCTGCTTGCACGTGAGAGTTGGTGATCACAGAGAGTCCTCCACGCCGTGGGCTCGAGTCGAGAAGCGAAGTGAGAGACGGGCTCCGTTCTTCTACAGGAGGGGTGGAACACCGCGTGCATCTTCGGTGGTGAGGGTTCGAATGGAGAATAAACGAAACCGGTTAAACTTATAATCTGTCCTCGAGTACAGAGACGCCTCTACTTACGAACGAGTTAAGTTCCAGAGGTATGTTCGTAAGTCAAATGTTCATAAGTAGAGGAGTCCCTGTGATTTTTTTGGAAATCGACGTGGGCCAGTTTAGGTCTCTCCATTGAGACGCATACATCGAACACATGCGTAGTGAAGCTCAATTCGTATGCATGGGGAGATTGAGGGGCTGTGTGCTGGAGGGAGGTGATGCCACGGTGGGGAATTGCGGGAACGAGGCTCCTAGATTTGTTGTACCGAATATGATCATCATCGGCACCACTGAGTGGGCAAAGCCATGCGCTCCTGCAGGTGTGAGGTGGACGGCGATCGGCGGACAGCCACGGGAGCTGTCACTTGGGGCAGTTAACGGGCAGCCACGAGGCTGTCAGGGCAGTGCAGGAAGTAGGAGAGTCGATATACAAAGGGGCGAAATAGCAGAGGTGGGACAAAGTCATTGTTATGCAAGTGCAAGTCGAGTCGCAAGTCATCAAATTCATGACTCGAGTCTGACTCGAGTCCAAGTCACATGACTCGAGTCCACATCTCAGAGGTGGGACAAAGTCATTGTTATGCAAGTCCAAGTCGAGTCGCAAGTCATCAAATTCATGACTCGAGTCTGACTCGAGTCCAAGTCACATGACTCGAGTCCACACCTCTGCGAAATAGCAAGTTGGGGGGCAGCTAACCATGGATAGGACAGGGAGTGGCTAGGTTGTCAGAGCTCCATCGGAAGTTATAGCA
The DNA here is from genome assembly GCF_965212315.1 of Lampetra planeri. Classification (NCBI taxonomy): domain Eukaryota; kingdom Metazoa; phylum Chordata; class Hyperoartia; order Petromyzontiformes; family Petromyzontidae; genus Lampetra; species Lampetra planeri. The sequence continues at coordinate 8,411,712 of NC_136136.1, forward strand.
TGGATAAGTATAGGTGTGTAAACAAAAGTAACCGATTATTAAAATTATGAAGTCATATATATTATTAAATTGTGTTACCCATTTTGGGTCAGCATCTTATCTCACTGTTTGTATATATATATAGAAGGCTAATTTCCACATATACAATGCGCGTATTGTAACGGCGGGTGATGGGATGCTGGCAAGAGCTGTGCTGCACACGCAAACTCATTAGACTTATTTCCATTCATTTAACACGCAAGCCTGGCAGTCAGCGAGGTCATTGGTTGCTGACCGGCATCTGCTGGATCTGACCCCTCAGCAAAAGGGTCAGAGTAAAACGCAAATTCCGTGCAATTTTGCCAATGACTCAGATTTGACATTGGCCTGTGAGAGGCCTCCCTCTGACCCTCACCGAAGAAGCATGCCGAAAATAATTGCAACAACATTTAACAGAACACAAGGATTAGAGAAAATACGCAGTTTAAAGACGTCATTATGATGGCTAAGAAAAGTGTGGGGGCTTGGACCGGACGTGACACCAGCAAGGATGATGACCCGTTCTCGGGACTACGACTGGAGCTATAGACACAGGAAGAGCAATGGAATGGAGCAATGAAATCCGCTTGCAGTGCAGGTTCTGGGGTGATATATTGCATCGCAAGATCATGAGAGAAAGAGACGGCTCGGGGAGACCTCCGTCCAGCAGTGGACTGATCACGGCAAGATGAATATGATTTACTCAAAAGCAATTGGTTTTAATGTGTACAATCCATATTATTAAATATGTCGCGTCATTATTTCATCGCGGCACCATTAGTGCATTGCAAAGCCGATTGTTGCGGTCGTGTGAGAAACACATAAATAACAAATTAAACAGATGAGCAATAAAAACTTTCCTGTTCACACCCGCTGATCTATTGTGCCGCACTCCGCACTGCGCAGAATACCTAAATTAGCTGACAGCACGTAATGCGATGCATGCTTTTCGGGTGACATCGCCAATAATTGAGTGCTTTGGTTGTCTCAGAAAAAGCCTTTCTTCCGTTATTTACTTATTTTTTCAGTCCCCCCCACCCCCCGCACACAACAAATGTCCCTTTCACACAGCGATGATAATGGCACTGTACGTAACAACTGCGAGCGGCCGATGATAACGCCTTACTTAGGGCTGGCATCACTCTCGCCCTGGTCTCACAATCCCTGTGCATCGAGCGATCATCGAGAGTGGACGCACTGATGTGCATCGCAATTAACCAGCAGGGATTCCTGGACATGCCATGCATGCCAGTCAACCTTCACTCAGTAGGAGAGTCTCTCGCTCTCTACTGCTGCCCCAAGGTCTAGATTTCTCTCGACTCAGCCATAAGTGATGCTGGCTCCCCTACCCATCAATGCATTTCTCTTCTCCTCGGTCTACAACCGCCTCTCTCTTTAACTCATAAATGTGTGCACGTATGTTGGACTAAATTTCGATTTAAAGCTTTCGTGACTGCAGGGATTCATCTTCTTGGTTCTTTCGGTAAAGTCACGTAGAAGGGAAATAATAAAATAATAAAAATAAAACATAATAAAATACAATTCTCACGACGTTTCGGCCACAACGCAAGCAGCCGTCCTCCGGTGAAGAACAGGTCTTGTCGGAAAGACCGCGTAGACGATATGTCGGACTACTTTCGCATTGTACGTCGCCAACCGTGCTAATCGGAGGTGCGAAACAAAGCACGCCTCCTCTTCCCACGATGCCCACCGGCGCACGCCGTTTTGAGATGCGGTCGACTTGAGGTGTTATAATAACAAACCAACGTGTGCCGTTTAAATCCTTTGCAAACCGACTGCCGGATGAAAGACTCTTCACGCAGTGTCGCTCGTATTTCGCTGATGTTGACGCCTCACCTCTGCCGTCTGGGGTTCACGGCAGGCACCCAGCAAGCAGGGTTCTATTCCCGGCCACGACTACCGTCAGTGGCGACCAATATCCTGGGGCCAAGCAGTGGCATGTTTTAAACCGGAGAACAACTTCATGAAGTTTTTTAATTGTTTCCCCAAGTGCCGGGGGTGGATTGTGGCAACGGTTTGGGGAGGCAGTCGTCCGGTAGTGGATTGACCATGGCTGATGGTGGCGATTATTGTCCAACATGCATGCCTGCCGCAGGAGCCGTGTCCTCGCTCCCTCCAGGTGTCTCGGCATCCGTCGTCGGCCGTGGTGTTTATTCACCTGACACAGGTGCACACCTCGCCTGTGTCCGACAGTGACTCATCCTCCAACGGCGGCGGTCTCGGCTGGGTAAATCACTGCGCCGTGCTAATTAGTAGTAAGGGTAATGTCGACGCGTTGATTTAAACCGACCAGAATTGAGCTTTTGCCGATCTCGCAGCAGGAGATTTCAGAGTTCGCAGCGTCGCACACTCCCAGGCCAGTTCCTTTGGTTCGGCTTTCGAAAACGCATCTCGTGAGAAACGTGTGCACCACTGGAATCCACGGATGGATAAGTGGCCATTCAACCTTTCCAAAATTATCGTGACGCAGCAACGGCAGTGGTACATGAGCACAAGTAATATCAACTCAACATATTTGTCGATAACGGAGCCCTAAAAGGGAAATACATTTATACGCGATGGGTGACGTTTCAGGCAATTGCCCTTGTACTGTTTTTAATATATATATATAAGGATATACTTTAGCATTGAATGAAAAATAACACATTTAATGTTGGGGTTATTGTGTGTGTAAGTATTGGTGACAAGTCGGAGACCATCAACCTGTGAACTGATTTTAAATAATTATTTCAAACCCAATCCCTGCAGTACATGACTCATGGCTGTATCAGCCAAGCTACCCCACCAATGATCGACCTTAAGTAATTTTTGATACTATACCAAGTTTCGTTTTTTTAACCTTAAATACCATAGTCATTTCACGGTAATTTCATACCAGTCATTTCATTTGGAAATCAGCGTAACACAGTGGTAACACGTGTGCTTCGCAGCAAGTAGGACATGCCAAAAAATACCAGCAAATTACTCAGTTGGGATTCCATGTTGAGACGCCGCAATCTACTGCGACAACTTGGCAGGACCCTTCTGAAAATAGAATTCGCGGCTGGGTGCGCTGGAGGGACTCGCGTCGCACGCACGCACGCACGCGAGCACGCTCCCCCGACTTCCCGATCCCTCTCCAAGACAATCTGATCAATTCTTTCTCATTGGATCATTGCGAAAGGTTGATAGCCATCGCGTAGAAGGCACACTGTGGCGGCATGATAGGCGTTCACGCTGAGTGTCTCATTATGGGAAAGGTCTCTCGTCATAGACGGCGGCGCTTCCCATGGGCAAGGATTTATTTATTTATTTCATATATCCACGGCGGTCAACACGCTCCCGTAATAACCATTCCAACCACGCTCCGGTCACATCATCCTTGTCATCAGCAGTGGCCATGATCAATCCACTGCTAGATGTAGACGTCCTTCATGGTCCCGCCTTGCAGACAAGCCGGACTCACCACTCCATCTCTACGCTGGACATGCCCTGGGGAACTGTTTCTGTTTTGACCACCACTCGGTCTGATTTAAAAAAAATGTAATGTAATAGAATATCCATTCTAATTATTCCTCATCGAATAACTGGCCAAAGTGCAGTTGAAGATTTAAATTCTTCTCCTCGGGAGTTAACACGTAAATTGTTCCATTAATACCAATTTTAACCAAACACTGTAATTAAGTCTCTTTTATTTAGTAACTTTTCTTCATCATGATAACCCCCCAATTTACGTCTGTGGGGCTGGCATTAGCGGCAGAAGCCATCCGAGTCCATGTGCTCGCTGCCTAATTGAAATGTGGCTTGCAGGTTATTACATCTAAAATACTACGGAGCCAGCGAAAGAGTAATTTTGGACTTAGTATTAATGTAACAACTGGGCCATAATTCTATGCTCACTTAATTAGCCTGGGACCGAGTTGGAGCTCACCACTCTGCCATTAAACGCAAACCGGGTCATTACTTTCCAACAGTAACAGTGAAAATTAATTCCTGATTGTGCAGCTGTCCTATTAGCTTGCCTTCAATTTAAAACAGTAAACTTCTCCAGCGTGATTTGACATTAGCACTTCTGTGTGCAGCCCAAGGATTGCCCTTAGGGTATGATTTGTAATGTTTTTTTTCACCGCGCGTATGAGGGATGCGCTGCCAATTTTCAGATTAATCCAAAAAGAAAAATCAGCCCGAGATATGCCATTTCGGACTATACAGCAAACGTTTGGTTTTCATCGACAAGACCGGAAGTAACGTCAGAAAATACGATGTCACTTCCACCATTTTCCCGCCAAAAGTAGTGTCGCGTTGCATCAGGAGACGTCACTATGGGTTAGCACACAGCAATATGTTTGCATTACATAATAGAAATTATCCCTAGGGCCGGATCAAGCAGAGGTCGCAACCGGGTACCCGATACCCGTACCCTACCCGATACCCGGCTACCCGTATCCAACCGGGTACGGGTACGGGTACCCGTTTGCGACCCTGGTGCGGCCGGGTACGGGTAGGCCGTGAGTCACTGGTGAGTCACCGTTTGTCACTCATTTCCCAACGTCTTGTCACAATTCAAGTTCCTAGAATCAACCCACCCGCGGCGCCTGCAACATGGCTTCATCCCAGAGGTCGCAATCAGATACCTGTACCCGTACCCTACCCGATACCCGGCCGGGTACGGGTAGCCGGGTATCGGGTAGGGTACGGGTATCGGGTACCCGTTTGCGACCATGGTGCGGCCGGGTACGGGTGTGGGTAAGGAATCAAAACCCGTTTGCGACCTCTGGGATCAAGGCACGTGGCTTTAGGGGCCGCAGCCCAGGGGCCTCCTCCAGCTGGAGGCCCTCCAGAGATGAAGTGAAAAGTAATTTCAGTTGTGAATGCCGAATTTAATTTGTCGTTAGCCTTGTAAAAATACATTTTATTTTTTCTTTAACTTTGTTTTCCTTTTGAAAATATTACTGGGGGCCTCACAGTTCCTGTAGCCCAGGGTCCTACAAAATCTTAATCCCCCCCCCCGCCCCCCCGCATGTAATCAGCAAATGTAAAATGTTTAAACCTTCCTCCTTTCGAGTTCATGCCTCTATTTATCCAATATCATTTTCAGAAGTAATCTCCGATTGTCGGTGCCAAAGGCCTTGGGGAGAGCGTATCTACTTGCCAGACTCCGCTGATAATGTGTGGCTCGTTACTCTCCTCATACACTCTCATTGCAGCTGTTCCATCTCTCTTCATGGTTTTTTTACATTTCTGTATATATTATATGAAGACCTAGGTTTGCAAGCGCTTGAATGACGCCATGGGATTTCAATAATTCAAATTCCTTTAAACAGTCGATGAAACCGTGCATAATGGTATTGTATATTCATGTATCTCTCTCTAGAATCTGACTGATACTGTATATGTAGGCAATGATAAAAAAAAACAATTGCAGTAGAACCCCTCTTACTGACGGTAATTGGGTCCACGAAACCGGTCGTTAAGTGATTTGGTCGTTAAGCGAGTATAGGAAACTAGCGGGAAGTACCCGGCGTTGCCCGGGGGAAAAATAAATTTCAAAACTTATCTTAAAAACATAACATATACATTACACAAATACAAAGCTATTGTGAAAACCTGGCGTGCCGTTTGTCCATGTGTCAGTGAACACAATTATAAGGGGCTTGCAGAAGTCCCAAACGTTTTAGAAAGTGGGGGGGTAAATAGTTGATCTTAAAAGGTTTCCGAAAATTGTCGAACCCCCCCCCCCCCTCAAAAAATATACCGACACACCCTATATACAATAGGGTGAGTAGTATCTAGTGGACTCTATAGCAGTATGCGACTCTGCAGTAGTATCTGGCTCTACAGTAGTATCTACTGACTCTATAGCAGTATCTACTGACTCTATAGTAGTGTAATGCGGGCGTAAAGGGCTTGGCGGATGTGACGTCATGTGGGGGAGGAGTCAGGGTCACGTGAGAGGGAGATGGTATAGCGGTGAGACAGGAAGAGATCGGGGCAGTCGGGCAAGGAAAGAATGGAGACTGGGCGAGGGTGAGGCCAAGGAGGGCGAAAGCTGGGAGCAGCGAGTGCAGCCGGAGAGGCTGCGTGTGAGAGACAGCAGCGAGGCTGCTAGGGGCTACAGCAGCCAGCCTGGAGCTGCAGAGCAAGAGGGCTACGGGAGCGACAGCAGCCGGAGGGGCTGCGTGTGGGGGAACAGCAGCAAGGCTGCTAGAGGCTACGGGAGCGACACGAGGAGACCAGCAAAGAGGCTATTGGCGGCGACGGGTGCGGCAGCAGCGTCGGCGCCGAGCGGAGGGTCTGAGAGTGAGACAGCCGTGTGGGAAGAGAAGAACGAACCCGAATAAAGGACACCAGACCAGACATCGTGGTCGAGTCCATTTATTACAGTAGTATCTACTCACTCTGTAGTTGTTTCTACTGACTCTGTAGTATCTACTGACTACAGTAGTATATACTGAGCCCAGTAGTAGCCACTGACTATATAGTCGTATCTCCTGACTGTAGTAGTACCTACTGACCCTACAGTAGTATCTACCGACTCTATAGTAGTAACTACTAACTCTATAGTAGTATCTACTGACTATGGTAATAACTACTATCACTACAGTAGTATATACTGACTGTAGTAGTATCTACTATCACTACAGTAGTATATACTGACTGTAGTAGTATCTACTATCACTACAGTAGTATATACTGACTGTAGTAGTATCTACTAACACTACAGTAGTAAAACTAATTGTAACTGACTGTCGAAGTATCTACTATCACCACAGTAGTATATACTGACTATAGTAGTATCTGCTATCACTACAGTAGTATATACTGACTCCATATCAGTATATAATAACTCTACACCGGTATTTACCTACTCTACAGTAGTATCTACTGACTCTATAGTCGTGATTTTTAAAGGTTCATAGATAATTTTTGATACTCCTACTGATACTCCTGCTGTTATGGAGTGACTCATGCTGCCAGCTATGGCTGCAAAATTTGGTCGTACATGTTATGTATATCGTTTTTTGTTCAATTTGAATCACAGTTCCTATGATCACTGTTACATTGTTGTATTAGCTTTATTTTGGTGATTTACAAAAGTTTTGGTTTTGCCGTATGTGTGTGTTGTAGTACAGAGTTAGACTGATAACTTTACTCTAAATTGTCTTATGGTTGTTATTGTTTGACTTGCATCCCACTGGGATTTTTGCACACAGCGTTGATATTCGGGACTTTTTCTGGTAGATTTGCTGTTTTTTCCTGAATTTTTCTGTAGGCACGTAGTCACTTTAAGATGTTCCTTGTTCAAGTTTTTGTTTGTTGCGGTTGCACCCGAGTCAAGAGCCGCATGGCTCGCAGGGCTACACCTAATACATGAAACGGAAAACTCTATATACCACCTGTATAATCGTATATATCGACGATAGTACTAACTTAACAGAGTGCTGTGGTGAGGCCTAGTCCCGTGCAGAGCTCCTGTCCTTGCCTAGATTGCCCAGCCAGCCGAGGCGGCACCTTGGCAGGCTGGGGCTGGGCTGCTTTAACCCCCCCACCATCCCCCCCGCCTGCTCTACAGTAGTATGTACCAACTATTGTAGTATCTACCCACTCTATAAGTAACTGCACACATTAGAGTGGGGGGGGGGGGGACATCACACTGTGAAGAATTTACCTCAGCGTTGGGTATTTTTTTTGCATTTTTAACGCGATCGAGAATTTCCCCCCACCCCCACCAATCGCGTGTGTGCATTGCTATGGCAACCACGGGTCAGTGTTCTCGCGTATGTGCAGATGCGTGCTTTGGCGCATGCTCAGCATAGTAATATAATAATGAAGAGTAATAAATTGTTACTTTAACTACTTTACATTTAATGGATGGGAACAAGAAATCGCGATTTGTCAGTCAGGGGCTTATCGCGTTATACGCGTGTAGTTTGTTGAAACGTAAAGCCAGCAGTTTGTGAGTTAAATGCATCACAAGGTGTGTCCACACACACACAGACAGATGCACAGGCAGAAAGACGAAAAAATGGCTTTTATAGGTAAGAAGAATACAGTACATCTTGGGATTTCCTTTTGCCAGTACCAAAATATGAGAATAGGTTTTCCACTTTTTTCTGGCAACAAAACAGGTGTTAAGATTCTAGATTTGAAGCTTTCGTGACTGCAAGGATTCATATTCTCAGGTTTTTTCGGTAAAGTCACGTAGGTAAAAAAATTTAAATTAATAAAAAGTAAAATAAAATAAAAATCACGACGTTTAAATATAAAAATCACGACGTTTAAAAAGCAACACAATGCTTTATTTTATTTTTATTTTACTTTTTATTAATTTTAATTTTTTACCTACGTGACTTTACCGAAAAAACCTGAGAATATGGTGTTAAGATATTAATACACCAAACTGAAACCTTTTACAAGGAATCATGTCTGGATTAACCACAATACTTGTGGTCAAAATGCAAACAAAAAACATAGTCTGATAATATATGCATTGTCCACTCCAGGGACAGCTTTCTTTTGAGCCTAGTCTCAAAACGGTGGAATATTAAGCGAGAAGGGCAGACCATGAGATCAGGGGATTGCAGCACTATGACCTCATCTGGCCCCAATACCGAATAAACACTCGCAGGGTGTGTATTCGCCAGTCGGGCGTCATTCCGGATTAACAAGGGTGAGTAATACATTAATGAGTACGGACGGACAGACAATGGGTCGCAGAAGCACCAGCGGCAATGCTCCATGTAAGGACAAAAGAAACGGGCGGCAATCACAGGTAGGTGCACGATTGGCTGCGTGGTACAACGCGACCCCGGGCTTTTGAAGTCAAGTGAATAAAAGGGGAGCCTGGGGCTGTTCAAAAGAGATCTTTCTTCAAACTCTTGGCCACCAAGACCCACTCCCTGCCGCCCTGCCTTCTCGAGCTGCTCGCAAGATCCGTGTGATGCCAGCGAGTGCTGCCACGAGGCAGTGCTTCCGGCAAAGTTTTTTTCGTCCTCCTCCCTCCGACTCTCACAACGTCCATGCGACGCCGTGAGTACAGCTACGAGGTACGTGGTAGGCAGGGACGTGCGGTCAGCGGAGGCAGAGCCTCACCTGTCATACTCCAATGAAAATGGCTGTTACAAAAATAATGAAATAAATATTAAGATTTTTACACGGATCTATGTTATAAATGTCATTTCTGTACGATTCCAATCATTGTTATAGTCAACATCGCCAAATTTGCAGAGCTCCGCTGCAAATACAGGAAGAGACGAGAGGTGAGGCAGCGACGAGCTCAGCCTCCCCTCTGATTGCACAACCCCTCAGTAACTGGATGGAGCGCGGGCAATAAGCGCGTGCCTGTTACTATCTCAGTGTGTCACCAATGTAATGTTTGTAGACCCCTTCATTTCATGTCCTCGCCTTCCATACTCCAAGTAACTTTTTTCACGTATGTGTATAAATATATTTAGGCTCGCTGGTCTCGCCATGAAACTGCAATGAAAAAGCACCAGGGGAGGCAGCTATCACATCTGCCTCACTGAGGGGGACGTGTCTAACACGCCCCCTCAGTGAGGACACGCCCCCCTCAGTGAGGACACGCCCCCCTCAGTGTGTGAATCTGGCTCTGACACGAGCCAGTGCCTCCCCAGCCATTGACTTCACCGCACGTCACTGGTGGTAGGGCGTTTCAGTATCTTGCGACTTGAGCAGCAGTAGGCTCGGCTCTTCTCGCAAAAGATCCCCCCCTGGGTAGTGTCGGCTTTGCACCAAGAATAAGAGTATAGGCGTGGTGTCTGATTTCTGTGTAGAGCGACTGCGCGGGGGAACGCGCGGCGAGAGTGATCTTGGTAATCGCCCGCAGGTGCGAGCGCGTTCACGCCCCCCGTGTTAGCGATAGCTGTGGCGTGCACGGGTTTGTGGTTTAACTCCGTGTGAATACGAGCCCGCAGCACGAGAATGTCCCTCAGAGAGGGCGCTAACGTGGGGGGCCTGATCACTCGGTCGGCGGGGGCCCGGCGGGAGCCAATCGACACGGTGGAGGAGGGAGCGGAACGGGCGGACGTCACGCCCCACATGCATTTAGTAAATATTTCTGCTAACTTTGTAACAACAGTTGGTCACGCTTCTTCATGATGGGCCACAGTCCATGCATGAAGTCCGGTATCTTTCCTCTTTTCTCATTCTGTGACAGTGGCTGCTTCTTGACAACAAGAGTGAGATACAACAGAGACAAGTTCAATCAACGACAAGAGTGAGGTAAAAACAAGTTCACTCGGCAATAGAAAACTTTGGTGGGGAAACTGGAAAACAGAGCATGTGACACACAGGTCAACCCTGGAGGGAGCACCAGATGGAAACGATGAATATTAAGACGTGAGTGGAAGCAGAATGGGAAACTTTATGAAACCCTAATTTCATAATTAAAAGAAGCGCACCAATCCAGGCCAAAAATAAACCTGAACGATTTGTTTTGGTATGTTACAATTTGTCCCTTTGCGCTCATAGTTTGCAACGCTTCGTACCATAAAACATTTTTTTTAAACACTAGAAAATAATCAAAAACCTTGCCCGAGTTATATTACCGAGAAGCAGTTTTATTATTTCAAAAATAAATATATCGAGAGGCGTTCGGAACGCAAGCCCATCGCGACGCCTCTCCCGCGCACGCACTGCCGCTGCACAGAGAGGCCGCAGAGGCCTGCGAGCTGCTCCCACCGAGCGCCACACTCCGAGGGGCGCGTGGCTCCCACAGAGCCGACGGCGGCCGTTGCTGCTGCCGAGCCCCAGGGCCGTCTCCGCGGTCCACGGGCAAAAGCTAAGCAGGTGGCTTGGGCACGCGCGTTGATAACACACCACACTTTTCTGGCATAAGGTATTCCAACGGTATTAAGGTAATTTTGGGGTGCCGATTCCAAATCTGGCATCAGTTTTTGTGCATCACATCAGGTTTTTGAGATATCAAATATTGCATTTTCAATAAAAACTGCAGAAGAAAAATATTAAATAAATGTGGATATCTACATAAATTTATATTATAAACACACCATCCTAAAAATACAGCACCATATTTTAACACTAAAGCAGTCACTGACTCGCAACAACTTGCAATCATAAGTGACAGAGGTAATTTCGGGTAATATCAATGAAAATGGGGTATGCCGATAGCATAAAATGAGATGTGATAGAGCAAATCTGAGATCAGACTTGAAATCAGCACCCTGAAATCAGTCTAAAACAGCTGCAAAAGTCCAGGCCAGAAAAAAAAAAATTTTGTTGACCAGTGTAATCATCGCTTGTTTACCCAGCAAAGCCAACACGAAGCCCAAGATTTGTGTGTTTTTCAGGGGGGCAACGCTACGTGGGAATTTTTGTCCAATATAGTACCAGCTACATCGCGTGTTTTTTTTTAATCGAGCATCAAACCCGGAGGAAACCCGTGCAGAACAGGGGAAGGAGACGCAAACTCCACGTGGAAAGACGCCCGAGTCGGGTATCGAACAAGACGCCTCCTTGCTGCGAGGCGGCATAAGCGTCACCACTGCACCACCGTGCCGCCCAAAGGACTTTTGGGCATCACAAATGGTGCGACGTGACGACGAAATTCTTAACGCGTTTCCCATTAATTGGACACTGCGTTGTGAGCAGCACAGGGCAATGCAACAAAATCCATTGTTAGACTCTACGCTGCTATGCTCCCAGCTTTCACCAACCCGCACTACTGGCCAGCCTGGTCAGGTGTGGTCAATTGACGACCACAAATCCAAATTATAGTATACACTCCCACTACTGGCCAGCGTTGTAAAGTATGGTCAAACAAACGCATAACTGGCACGACCGTCATTCAGCAAAAACGTGCACAATCCTTCTTGAAATTAGTCTTGAGACTCCGTGAGGCTTTCCTGAATTTCAAAAAAATATTAATAGTAGTATTATTATTGGAAGAGCTTAATATGGATATAGGCACATGTGTCATTTTATGCGAATTCCCCCTTTATCCCACCAGTGTAATGTACAGGTATGTCCCTCATATGAGAACTATGCTTATAGAAAGCGTGCCTATTAGCAGCTTCCTCTGTATTATTATAACAATATATATATAAAGAGACTTGACCAACTCGAGCATCAGTCACCAATGTTTAAACGGAATGCAACAAAGAGCAGATGTTTCCGTGTGGCATCCTACAGGCTCTGGCCAAGAGCTTCGTGCGAGAGGCCAACAGGCCAGTTGCGCGAGGATTTCTCCCAAAAGTGATGAATTGTAATTTTAAAACTAAATTGAATGAAACCCAGTGTAGTCAACCATGAATTGTTGCTCATCAATCCTGACAAGCTGTCTCTTTTAATTACTCGCACTAAATTTATGCAGAGAACATTTTAAATCCATTCATCTAACTGGCGGAGGAGGAGGAAGAGGGAACGTGTCTATGTGATAAACGTCATCCCGACTTGAGAAGAAGAATGGATAGGTAATCAAGAGAGCCAGGAATAGCTGCATGCTCTGTTAATTGTTATTGTGAATCTTGCATTCGTGAGATCTTATTAAAAGATCGTATTAAGAGTGAGATGTGGGACGCATGCCGCCTGGGCTCACGTGACCCCCTTACCCATCTCCCACATCTTTTTCTGCACCGCTAAGCAGTGCGGGGTCCCGTGACGAGCACTGCACATCTCTCTCACGGTCCCAGTCCCCGCACGTAATTGTTATTCCTGAAAAAATGAATAGGCCCAGTTGCGCAGCATTGACAAGGCACATTTGTTTACGTTTGCGGCGAATTCGGCTCGCGGTCGGGAGAAAGTATTTATAGAGGGTGCGAAACGGGCCCAGGTTTTGCATCCCGAAGCTGAAGTCCCCTTGCAGTTCACGCCAGACGTAGGGTTAATTTAATTATGCAAAGTGCACATTGGAGCTGACGCCACTTAATTCTCCTGAAAGCTCTGGGTGGATGGGCATCTCTTTTAGAAATAAAGAAAAAGAGCACCGTCGCAACGTTTGGTGAATTAAATTAGAATTCCGTGCAATTTAAGAGCTCTGGATCATGTTACTTCTGGTTGTACACACAAAAAAAGAGTTCACATTCAGCCACACCGGGTGCAGAAAACAATTAAAATAATCGCAAATTGAATTTTGGCTACAGAAAAGCAGTGTAAGTTTTCCAAACTTATTGTATATATTTCGATTTAAAGCTTTCGTGACTGCAGGGATTCATCTTCTTGGTTCTTTCGTTAAAGTCACGTAGAAGGGAAGTAATAAAATAATAAAAATAAAACATAATAAAATAATTTTCACGACGTTTCATTTCAGACGCTGTCTTTCCGACAGACCTGTTCTTCACCTGAGGACGGCTGCTTGCGTTGTGGCCAAAACGTCGTGAGAATTTTTGTATTATTGTATATATGTTCCGGTTGAGATTGAGGCGAGAAGAAAGATGTAGGACTGTAAAGCACACTAGACGCAATTATGCATCTGTGCATATCGACTCTAGGAAATGAAACTGAAAATAAGTTTAGACTTTTAATAATCTACTTTGATTACATATTACAGATATAAAAAAAAATTCAGGCATCATACATTTTACAAAGCCATCCCTGCAGATAAATATTTGAAATTACTTCAAAGATAACACATTTGAAAAAAGAACTAAACATCACATTCTGTTTTAAAATTACCGAGATATGATCGTGTATTTCTATCTCCCGTCCTGAAACGCATAATGTCTTGTGTTTTTAAGGTTGATCTACCATATTTCTGTTTGAGATCCTCCAGGCTCCAATCTTGATGTGAGAGGCCAATCGGCAACGGAGCCAGTTTCTCACCCAAACAAATATGGAGTGTAGTTAAACAACTCAAGTGAATGAGACCCAGTGTAGGACGAAGGTTTCCCCTCTCGACGTCACCATCCCTCCTCCTCATCTGGGTCCCACGCAGCCACAGTTCATATCGCTCCTGCACACGAGCCGAACCCGGCCTCCATCTCAGAGGTGGCCATTCCTTGTCGTGCACGTTCTGTCCTTTTGGCTGCCGCTCCATCACTTGTGTAGTGTGCTAATTCACAGACACGAGTAGGAGGTACTCTTTTATCCCGGCCTTCACAGCCTTAGCAGATAACTACATACCGGGTCGGGACAGCCAACATGCTGCCAGACCCACAGCTTGAAGAGGGCGAAGATCAGGATGACTATTTAAAAGTTTGATTATTATCTCAACTTTGAACAGTCCACTGTCCCGGACAGTCGAAAAACTCCGTGACAGCATCTACAACCCATACAAGGGACCTTTCCGCGATGCCAGGATCCCATACCGCACCCATACACATCGAGTGCACCGATAAAGAAAACAAAAGAAGAAGAATTTGCCGGCCCATCCACCACATTTTGAAACAAGAGTACGTGGTTGTCGTAGAAACAAAATACTAATTTCTCTATTTCCAGTGCCGTGGCGGAGAACTTTCCCAAGCACTGCTTACTTCATCCCGTGTCATATGGAGGCGGAGGCCACCACCATTTCTCTTTTGCGGCTTTGCTGCCTATTTTTACCCTGTCAACCTCCACCACCCTATCGATCAGCCTCCAGACTAGGTGGTACACCTCGAAGGGTGCCATAAAGGTACCCTTGATCAACCGTCCACGCGCCTTCCACAGGGCTTCTTTTATGGCCCCTACGACGCCCCATGTCTGAGCCCAAACCCCTCCTGCCTTCCGTCGGAAGACTCCAAATAATTTAACAATGTAGCCTTGACCGGATAAAAACGGGTCAGCAGAGGCTGGCATAGCTCCCACACACACCTCCTGCGCAAAGGGGCATTGCACAAGTACATGAGGCGTACACTCATCCGAATCGCAGCCTCTCGGGCATTTAGGGGTGTGGGCCATATGGCGGGAACACATAAACTGCCTGCATGCCGACCTGTCCCAGGTCGCCAGCCAGGATATATCTCTTTGCCTTTTTGTTAAGGCCTCAGATGCCACGTTCTCCCATATTTGTTGGTGTATGGCACTTTGTGCACCTGGCGTCTTCGCACAGGCCTCCCTCTTGCCCATCTCGGTAAGGACTTCTCGTGCGCACCACGACTCTCTTACCCGGGCCGACTCATTCTGCAATGAACTTGTTGACCTGCGTCCAAGCAAGGGGCTTGTCGCGCGGCAATGGAGCCATCCCTACTCTCTGCAGGAGCCATGCCAGTCTGTACCATAAATAATAGGAGGCTTTCACCTGGGACTCATCGGAAAACATCTAGCGCAACGTATTACAGACAAAGATCGTGGTGAGGGCACGCGCAACATTAGGGGCGCCCCTCCCAACTTGAAGAACAGTGTCTCTATTTTTTTGCGCCATTTGCACTCCCGGCAGGAAAATGTATGCCAAATAATTGAGTGCGGGTAGTATTTTCACCTTCAAAACCAGGATCCTTCCTTCCATTGTAAGGCTCCTGTTCGTCCGCCTGGGTAGCCTGCCCTTCACCGCCTTTATATTTTCTTTCCAATTCCTCTTTGCCGAGTCCTCCCAGTAGAAGGTGACCCCCAGGACCTTAATCCCTTCTGCCTGTACTCTTATTTCTGGTGGGCGGCCCTCAAATAGCATGGGGTCGCCAAAAATCATCATCTCACTCCTGTTCACATCAATCTTGGATCTAAAGGCCAAAATAAAACGTTTGGTGAGCTCTAGTACCTCCCACGCCGAGGACATGTCCCTACAGAAACCACAACATCATCCACGTACATAGCTAATTTTGCCTGTCCACTGCACCCAGGGATATGCACCCCTCTGATCCTCTGGTTATTTCTGACCGCCTGGGCAAAGGGCTCCATGCACATGACGAACAAGACCGGCGACATGGGGCATCCCCTGTTTCACTCCCGACCTGACTGGTATCGCCTCTGAAAGGGCCCTGTTTATCAAAAGTCTGCCAGAGAGTTTATGATATAGTTTTAGTACCCAAACTACCAATAGCTCCCCTACCCCCATGTGTGCCAGCACTAAAAACAAAGAAATCATACGAAATGCAACCAAAGGCCTCCTGGTCAAAGCTAAGGAGTCCCAGGGGCCCTCCCCCCTCTATCGTGGATTCCAGAACCTCCCTTAGTAGGACAAGGTTGTCTGAAATTCGCCTGTCTGGGACTGCACATGTCTGGTCTGTTCTTATTACCTCCTCGACCACTTTCCCCAGATGTGCTGCGATGGATTTAGCTAAGATCTTATAGTCTGATTAACAGGGTGATTGTGCGCCAGCTCCCAAGGTCGCTGCGGGCCCCCTTCCCCTTATATATAAGGGTTATCACCCCTCCCCTCATGGGTTCCGGCACTGGGCCCTCCTCCAAGATGTCTCTATACAAACGTAGCATGTCGTGTTTTATGGCGTTCCAGAATTTAATATAGAATTCAGCCAGTATTTTGTCCTGCCCTGGCGTTTTGTGCCGATGTAGCCCTCTTACTGTCTCGTACAGCTCCTCCATCTGAGCTTGCCCATTCATTTCCTCTGGAGCCTTGATCTTCTGCTCGACCACCCCCAGGAAGAAGTCTCGGGCTTCCGCCTCCAATGTTTCACTTCCCTATAGTTCCGCATAGTGTTCCCGTGCTGCCCCTACAATTCCCTCTGTCTGTGTCAGTCTGCCCAGGCTTCGGTTGACAAGCTCTCGGATTGTGTTTGTCTTCCTGCACTTTTTAAATAAGAACCGTGTGCACTTTCCCTCCTCCTCCAATGCCCTAACACGTGACCTAAAAAAGAGCTGCGCGGCTCGTTTTTCCAGGGTCAATGATATTTTATCCCTTAGCTGCCTTACCTCGCTCATCACTGGGAAACCTAATGCCAGTAACTTATGCGCTTTTTCCAACTGATCATTCAGACCCCTCAACTCATTCCTGACACTCTCTCTTACTGTGTGCCTGAGAAAACTTTTGATCCGGCTCTTGACCATTTCCCACCACTCTAATATAGTGCCAAAGCAGCACTGTAGGCTTTTCCATTCCTCATACCGTTTGATAAAAACCCTTGTCACCTTCTCATCTGCTAAGAAACTCGTGTTCATCCGCCAAATCTCTCTCCCCAATCTCAATCCATTTGGAATTTGAAACCTCGCGGCAATCAGTTTGTGGTCCAATAAAGAAAACGGTTCAAAAGAAAATGTATTCTTGAATGCAAAAATCCTGAACTACTTGTCCAAGTAAAACCCGGGCGCGTTGGGTGCAAAAACCGATAAGTAGCAATTAATTCGAAGTCCTTAGCCAGACCACCTAGTTTCCTAGAAGAGGGGTCTATCTTCTGACTGCTGGATGCAAGCAGCACGTCTGATGGGCAGAGCGGGCAATTGAAATCCCCTCCTAAGATGACGTGCCTCCGTGTAACCAGAAGGGCGGCCATATTGTCCCAGTTCTACTCGCTCGGTATACCGCGTGGGGGCATATACGTTAATTAGACAAAACGCTGTTCCATCGTATGTGGCGTCTACATATTGCAGTCAGCCGGGGACCACTTCTATTTCCTAGAAGGATAACCACCCCAGTGTTCTTATTGGCGTTGCTCCCTGACCAGAAGCAGTGCCCGTCCCAGGACTCAATCAACTTTGCCCGACCGCGAGAGTACGGTAGGTGGCACTCCTGCAAGAAGTATACGTCTTTTTTCAAGGTTTGCAAATAACGTACCATTACTCCTCGTCTGGCCTTACCCCGGATTTTCCTCACATTTACTGATGCTACAGAGAGTTCCATGCTCAAAAGTGTCTAGTCCGGCTCAGAAACGTTCTCCAGCAGTAGGTAACAGTTTTTGTCAACCAGGTCCAGGAGGCGTTCCGCACTCCTGGGTTTCAGGGGTAACCCCCTCCCTTGGCCCATCTTTGCTGCTATATCTTCTTCGAACGTCAGTGGGTCTGTCGAAGAGGCTGACGGCTAAGTTCCACGCAAGGGGGCAGATCTTGATGAGGCACTCGGTGTCCTGCGTTTCATCTTTGTTGCCCTCTGGAACGGACCCTGTTGTCGCCTTTCTTCTGCTGTTCCTCTTCATTCTCTTTCGCCTCCACCTCCTCCGCCCAGTCGGCACATGGCTGGCTCAAGGGCCACCTCCTCTGTCCCATTGGCTGTGGGGCCTTCCTCCCGCCGGCTCGCGGTTGTTTCCCCTTCCTCAGACGACGCTTCGCCCTCCTCCCTCTCGTCCAGCAGCGGTATTCAGTGTCCGGCCATCTCTCCACTCACGTCATCCGTTGCCCGGCTATTCGGTGCATGCTCCGACTCGGCCTCGGTCGTCCCTCTATCTCCTCCCTCAGTCGCCCGACTCGTGTGCCCGGACCATATTCGTGTATGATTCTGGGCAATTCCGATACAAATGATCCCCGCTTCTGCAAAGATTACACTGTGCCAGGACTCTACACTCTTCCACTATGTGGTCCAGTGCTTTGCAGCGGTAGCACATCTGCGCCTCGCACGCTGCTGCCAGATGGCCTGTACTCCCCCACATCTTCTGCAGAGTTTGGGGTCCCCCTAGCACACTACGTAGCCCCTACGTCCGCCAATATTAAGGGCGTTCGGGACATGCTGCAAGGCCCGGTCCGCCGCTCTCAGCCTCACCCACCACTGTCTGGCACCCGTCCAGATGCCTAACGAGTCTTGTATCTGCTTGCAACTCGACAACAGCTGGCAGTGCTGTCGCAACCACACTTCTACATCGTGATCTGGCAGTGCCTAATTATACAGACAGACAGTCACTATTTTCGAGTCCAGTTCTGACAATAGTTGCAGTTTAAGCAGCGACAGAGGCCTCTCTCCTGCCTTTTCCTCAAAATGAGTCAGGAAACGCAGCTACCATCAAATGCCCTGCCGCCCGGCAAGGCTATTAAACAAAACAGGTCCATTGGTTCGACATGTAGCATACCCACGACTACTGTTCGTACAAAAATCGATTGCTCCATGGTTACTTCTTCTGGCACATCCTGCTTAAAAGGCCACCCGTACACAGTTGTGTCGCCTAGCAGGACCGGTGTAAAGCTCACCCCCAGTCCACCGCGCCAACGCCCCACTCGTTCCTGGTTCCGTCCTGCCCCTACAGGTCCAGCATTTACCTTAATGGTCTCGCTCCGATTGCCTTGCGTCCGCTGGCCAGCAGAGCCCTCAGTTTCCGCAGCATTCTCGCTCAGCCTATCAGAGGTCGCATCCCTCTGCGCCGGTGCCTCCATTCTCTCTGGCAGCTGCCCATAGGCGTTCCCCCACCTTCCCACCTGCTGCCTCCCGGTCGGGGTTGCCACCTGGGCTGAATCGCCCTCCTCCACTGACCTCTGTCCTCCAGGTAGCCGCGTCGCAGCCATTTCCGTCTCAGCAGCAGTCGACCCGGCCCAGTCACCTTGGCTCGCACCGACAGCACGGTCGGTCTCCATACCCCCCGGAATTGGTGAAGCAACCTCTGGCCCGACGGCCAGGGTCCCTCGCAGCCACTCAGGCAGGTACACAGACATACGCAGACAGGCTCGGCTAGAAAGATGAGATCACGATGCCGACGGCGCAACGAGTTACACTCCAGATGGCAGTAGCCCCGGAACTCGCCTTATATCCTGCGCAGCGTGGCCAGGCCTCGCCCTCGGCCCTGTACTCCTCTGGATCCCCCAGATGGCTCCATGCCTTGCCCACAGATGCAACTGGTAAAATGGGCTGTTACTCCTAATTCTATTGTCTACCAATCTCCCAGCGGCACGCCCTACAGTGACTCATTCCATGTCACTACACTTGTATCATCCATCGGCCATCATCTTTTCCAGCCATGTGTCCCACCCAAGCCCACTTACATTTCCTTACAATCAATGTGCCTCATTAGCATTTGTTCTCCAATTAAAAGTTTCGGTCTCGCAATGCAATTCCAGCTTGCATCTGTCCATTTTCTGTTATTGTTCAAGTTTCTGATGATAGCCTATGTATTATATGTGCATATGGATATGTGACGCACAACCTTTGCATGTGACTGTCCCACCCGTCCGTCCCTTCCTTCAGCCAGCCAGCCAGCCGGGAATTTTTTTTAAACACAGTATGAGGGTGGATCGGGGGGTAGGCAAGACGTCAGCGCGACGCACGATTCCGGCTCCACGCTGTGGGGTGTGGGTCACCTCATCTCGTAGGTGTGCGCAGGGACGTCACCACCAAAGTCCAGAACTTGGCTGTGCACCAGCCATGAATCCAGGCAGGAATCCAGGAAATAATCCAGGCAGGAAACCAGCCAGCAAAACGTATTTTTTCTTCTAATTTACAGAAGTATGAAATATTGCATTCCAAACGTGCTCCATCAGCCTGCTGTCATTCACCTGTTACCTTTAATATTTTAACCCTGATCCGCCTTCATATAAGTGCCCCCGGTTTACATATTCTGTTGTGCTTTCCAGTAGTGTCCCTCAAACAATTACTTCCTGTTTAATATAATTATTGTCTATTTATGCATTGTGAGTATGAAATTAATGATTTTAAAAACACAGTCTGATGTGGTTCTCCTCATTAGCTTAATCATTCTCACACCGAAGCGCCGTTACCCACACCCCTATTTGAGGAAATAAAGATTAGGGTCACTATCACTCTCGCAAATTAAAAGATTTGGAGCACACGAGCAGCGCCGCGTGATTCATGGCATGATAAAATTGGACTGCTACATCTATAAAAAATAATTATCTTAAAAATAAACGAGCTACACCACCGCCAAGACAACAGCTGTTACACGTAATAAATTTTATGGTTCAGCATCTGAGCATTTACATTTAAATTTGGATTGAATTTACCTGCGCATAAACTGTGGGCAAACAGCATTAGTGTTATACGTATGTAAATTACCGCACTGTGGCAGAAACACTGATAAGATTTGATGCCCTTTGGCAGTGCAGACACTTTAACTGCGGTGCGCAACAACGCGACTGGAGAATGGGAGGCAGGGCGGTATCTGCCAGGGCCGCTGCGACGATGATAATTGCTCGGCACAAATAAGATGGCAGCAAAGAGGAAAAAAAAACGCTCGTGTAATGAGAACTTGTGCAGGGTGGGTAAATGAAAATAAAAATGATGCCATAAACAGCCGCTGACATTTGTTTTTGTCTTGCTTTTTTTTACCCACAAACACCGAGCGGCGGTGCAGCGGTTAACGCGGTGACCCAAGTTCGATTCCTGGCCACAGCTAACATCAGTGGGGCTGGGTGATATCTGAACCGGTCCCAGCATCTCCGCCCCCCCCCCGCCGCCCTCTCCTCCCTGATCCCCTCACCAACCCACACTGTCCAGCATGGTGAAGTATGACAAACGGCCTCCATAATTTATACAGCAGGGGGAGGCCGTCAAACAGCAGTGAATTGGCAACAGGGCTGTGATTTAATTTAAGCATTATGAATATGAATGCTTTGTAAATATGAAAAGAATGATACAACCGTGACCCACTCCATCAGAAACCACCCAATTCTCGAACTGAGGTTTATACAAATGCTACACGTCTACCCCGCGCCAAAAACACTGGAGGTAAAACAATTGCTTTAGGAATTAAATTGACTTTGAGAATGAATCAATCGTGCCCTTTGCTCGCCACACCAAAGCTCACATGAAAGGGGATGGTATTTTGGAGGCTTGAAGCGGCGTTGCTTGCCTCTGCTGAAACGAGCTCCAGAGATGCCTGTCCCTTTTCATGTTTCTCACTGCCACACGCGGCATTTGAGCGTGATTAATCCGGGCGGCTCAGCCGATGCTCATGGAAATTGGTCAAAGCTCATTTTCGTCCCGGCTCGCTGATGACTTTGTGTACCTAAACTGCAAAAGTTGCGGCGCGGAATGTCGCCGACAATCACACGGGAAATGACGTCCGTGATTTGGTAATAAACCGCACCTGCCGCATTACCCCCGCCTAAATAGTAACATAGGTCAACGGGATTTATTTAAGTAACGCAATTTTGAAAAGGAAACAACAACGCCCGAATGTGCATGCTCCATCGGGCATCACCGGGACATGGGTTTTCATCGGAATGTGACAAACGCGTGGTGCTAAATTATGAGCTTTGCTTTACATGCGTTAGGAACGGCTGCCAATTCTGCTCCGATGCTTGGACACTGATGAAGGGGGGTGGGTGGGGGGGGGAGGGGAGGGGAGGGGAGGTGCCTTCGCCGCTATGGTGCTGGTAGCGCAGCAGCAGGGGATCTGGTTATGGGTTTTTAAAGGGAGATTTGTGTTTCTTGTTGGTGTCTATGAACACAGTAACACACAATGGGACTAATGTTACACGGGAAACTCGCGCTATATCTTTGAAAAAAAAATACAAACAAACGACGTGATGAACGAAGTAAAGTGCCGAAAGACTGAGCATCTTTCTCGTCTGATCGTTTAAAAAAAAAGGAGGGAGGGCGAGGATTGAGGGATGAGACGCAATGCCAAGTCAAACGCGCGGGAACCTGTCCCACGCGTGTCCCACTGAGCCACCGGACGCAGCGGCGACAAACGAAGCCCGGCCTAAAGGATGCAAACATGGAGACGTGTGCAGCAGCCGTAGCTTTCATGATACGAAGCAAAGTCTTACACTGGTCAACACACTTTTTCTGGCATAAGGTATTCCAACGGTTGTAATGTAATTTTGGGGTGCTGATTCCAAATCTGGCATCAGTTTTTGTCTATCACATCAGGTTTATGAGATATCGAATATTGCATTTTCAATAAAACTGCAGAAGAAAAATATTAAATAAATGTGAATATCTACACAAAATGATATTATAAACACACTATCCTAAAAATACAGCACCATATTTTAACACTAAACCAGTCACTGACTCGCAACAACTTGCAATCATAAGTGACAGAGTTAATTTCGGGTAAAATCAATGAAAATGGGGTATGCCGAAAGCATAAAATGAGATGTGATAGAGCAAATCTGAGATCAGATTTGGAATCAGCACCCTGAAATTAGTCTAAAACAGCTGCAAAAGTCCAGGCCAGAAAAAAATGTTTTTTTTTTTTGACCAGTGTTATTTTCCTGCTCAAGTGAGATTGTAAGCGGCGCTCCTCCCCCGTGTACATCGCTGAGCCAGTGGAAATTCTACAATCCTATGGCGGGAGATAGCCTCTGCAAAGGACAATCGCTTTTTATTCATCCACAACATGGTACCTATTTTATCGACCCCGCAGGATTGATGGGCCCACTCGACCACCAAACGGGATATGAACTCGCAACATTCCGATTGCGAGCCACTCATTCGTCTGCTGAGCCACCTGGCCAGAGAAACCCATTAAAATATAATAACAATAGAACCCATATATAATAATAGGAGTAGGATGCCGTGTTGCTCAGAGGTCAGGACACTGAGCGGGCCCTGCTGGGGTCCTGGGTCCTATTTGAGGAAACCAACTGTGAATAAATTTGGTTCTCAAGTCGAATTCGTCGAAAGTTTTCGCCTGATCCTCAATGACTGAAAAACGCCATCACATTTAGTTTTTTATGCCTTCAATTTAGCTAAATTCGAGCTCCGATGATTAAAAAAATATTGCGGCTCAACTGCGACGAGCATTTCTCTATGAGGCAGAGTGATTCGGCGATTGCTGTCCTCAATTGTAGACTAAGTGAAGGGTTCTCAGAGATAGCTCTGTGACATCCACTTCTGTGGGCCGTTCCCAATGACGAAGGGTTGTACTGCTCTGTGGGAGATCCGAAAAGGAGTATTAGTCTCGTGACGTAGCACAAGAGCACAATTGAGATAAGACTCGGGGCGGAGGGGAGGGAAATAGCAAACAAAATAAAGGTATATTCTTGGTTCTTTCGACTAAAGTCACGTAGAAGGGAAATAATAAAATAATAAAAATATCAAACAATTACATTCTCACGACGTTTCGATTGCAACACGAGCAATCATCATCAGGCGTGAAAACCACAGCAAGAACATTTGGAAAAAGTGGCGGTTTTCACACCTGATGATGATTGCTTGTGTTGCAATCGAAACGTCGTGAGAATTTAATTGTTTAATTTTATTATTTCCCTTCTACGTGACTTTACCGAAAGAACCAAGAATATGAATCCCTGCAGTCACGAAAGCTTTAAATCGAAAAGAATGAAGGTAAGTTACTCTTTTAAAGGAAGCTGCTGGCTGGACAAAGTGTTTAGTTCGCTCCAGGCATGTTCTTCCCTCATTCAAATGCAATCCAAGTTCGCTTGACAATGTGCTGGAGGCAATCGCTGACGAACAGAAACACGGTCTGCTAATGTGTGTGAACCCTAAAAAACGGTCCCATGGCAAATGGTACCAAGAGTTCATAATTGAGTGCTTTGGCCAAGACCGGCGATGGATAAGGGAATGGGAGAAATCGAGGGGTTACTTTTGGTCAATCGTCCGCACGGCAAATGTTTGGCGTGTGGAAATGATAGATGCCGTTAAAGTCTGGAGTTGGCCGTTCTGCACACCAACAGCAACATCCATTTTATCACTTTGACAGCCGTCAGCATGGGTCCACTGTGCCCCTTGTGAAATGCGTAACTTTCAGCAGTGAACTGCAGGCCCAGCAAAGCATGACCTCAGCACAATCGCATAGGTTTTCTTTGAAACTTCTAAACACGTGGGGCTATTGTGCGCCTCTAAAATGTAATTCGTCTTCAGAATCGCAGCTAAACTCTTCACCGGATGATATTGAACCAGCCGCAAAAGGCTTCCCGGTGGGGGGGGGGGGGGGGGTAGGGGGTGGGGGACTACGGGGCTTGAGGGGGGCCGAGTCCCCTTCTAACCCCTCTGCTTGAAGGCTCAGCTCCTCTCCTCGCGTCTGATGGCCACGTTAAGTCGATGTGCGTCGCAGCGCTGACTCGCGACACGCAGCGGATGAGCGAGCGCCACGCACAACGACGACGACGGACAACAGCGGATTGCATCTCGCGCGTCGCGTCGCCGTTTGCTGCTCTGAGACGGATTCTGCTCGTCTGGTCGTCATCGCCGTGGTCGTGAAGGCGGTCCTCCCAGACTGTCCCCATCCACCGCTACACCCCCCCTCCTCCTCCTCCTGCTCCTCCACACCCCCGACTCGTTCCACAACCTCCACCAATTCGCCCAGGCATGTCAAGTCTCAAGGATTACCCCTGAGACTCGCGGTTATTTCACAATTCTCAGTGTCTCGCGGCCGCGCAATGTATTCTGACATTTGTTGTTGTTGTTTAGCTGAGAATAATAATAAAAACACACGAGGCCCTGTTGACTGCAGTGCCACTAGCAGCTACCGACGGTGTGGCTGTGTGAGAGTGGTCTGCTCCAGAAATGTTCTTTACACTGACAGACCTTTTTTTTCGTGAGAATCAACCTTTTTAATATTTTAGTTGCTTTGGGTGGGAGGAGGGTGGGGGTTACTTATTAAGTGGTGGACATCAGCCGATTGCTGCGTATGCAAATTCATGTGCAACCCCCCTCCCACCTCTCTTGTGCAAAAGTAGAATCGCCCTTGACTGCGTGAGAGTTCCAAATTGCTGTGCCTCGGTGTCTTCTTTGGTTCTTGGGGGTTTTTTTCCCAAGGTTTTTCAGTGGGGGGAGGGGGGGCGGTGGGAGTCTCGCTGAATTTGAACCATTTGGGGGGGGGGTTGACCTGTAGGCTACCCTCTCTCACGCCTCACTCAAATTAACCCGGCTTCAGCCCAGAGTTGCCAAGTCTCAAAAATGGCACTGCCTATTAAAAAAAACATAAACCCACTAAAACAGAAAGGCGTGGAGCTTAAATAGAAAAGGAGGGGGTGAGGGGAGGGACTAAGCAGACGGTGGTGGGATCTGAAGCACAAATATGCAACCTCCAATAACAACAACAACAACAACAAAAACCCCGCGACTCTCAAAAAATAACGGTGACTTTTAAATAAGAATTTTTAAAAACACAATAATTATTGTATGTTTATGCATTGCAGAGAGTTGCTTCAACGGTAAACTTCCCTGTCGATGTATGGCAATGTAAAGCATGGGATCAGTTGAGTGCAGCAGGCAGCAAAACTTTAAAAAATGCAGATGCGGCCACAGGCCAACCGTTAACAACGTTTGTTTCACACTGTTATGCCCCCTCTCCCCCCCCCGGCTCTGGATGTTTGTATGCCCCTGGCCGCCTCTAAGCGAGGTCACGCTGCAGGGCTGCGTGGAGGTCACGCGCGCCCGCCCGGCTCGGCGTTCCACGACGAGCCTCTACGAGCAACGAGACGCCGGACCAAAGGCAAAGCAAATCCTCGATGCTAATGATGCGGAATTAATGGCGTGTGAATGCGAATGAGATTCCAGAGCGAGAGATTAGGACGGCGCCAACAAATTGAGGAGAGTAAACGAGTGCGTCTATCTCTATCTTTCGTTTTTTGATACCACCTTTTTTTCAATTCGTTAAAATGTTAATTGATTGTGAATCATAATAAAAACTTATAACAACAGTGGGCAGTGTAGGCAGCAGGGTTTGTGTCATGCGCGTATCACCGAAGTAAATAGATAATGGGAGTGTCCTCACGCAGTCGTGTGTCAAATTCCGTTTGACCCAAGCCGTGTCAATCAAGCGGAATTGCTGGAAATAATTGTCAGAGGTCAGAAAACGCGTCACTTTTACGTTCAGAAAAAAATATATACACTCAATAATTACAGCACAATGACACGTGCACAACACGACGTAGTAAAAATTAATGATGCTCCGTTATGAGGCATTCTGATTATGGCATAAATATTCGATTGGCCTTGCTATTTTGTTGGTGATTGCTGGATGTTTTTTGGGGGCTCTTTAGGCCTGTCCTCAGCAGCTGTGAAACAAAGTGACTCACCAGTGGCATGGACTTCAGCAACACACTCCTGAAGGCTGCTAAAACAGAACGGATGTCGAATTATAGTACTAATTTTATTGCAATTCAATGAGGTTTTCTTTATAGATCAACACATATATAAATAAGTGTAAAATTAGCAGAGCTGTGCAAATGTATTGACTCGTTGATCAATAGTATTAATCTCACAATACATGTATTGATCCACATGCATATACATAACTTTTGTATATATAAGCATACGCTGTATATAATGTGTTTACGCGACCCTTTCCATCCACTAGATGCCGCTACTTTCACCACAACATGAACAACAACAACAAAAAATCCCGAGACGAACCACCGCCCTGAATGATGACCAAGCCATGCTCAATCCACTGCTGAATTACGTCTCCCCAATCCACCGCCATCTCTCACAATCCTGCGATAAAATAATCTGCCTTCAGCAGCTGCACAGGAGCCCGCTTCATTGCTCCGTCTCCTTTGGTGGGCGTCCTCTCGGATGCATTCCATTCATTGGCTGCCATGCGGTTACACTCGTGAAGATTACGTCAGAGTTTAAAAACTGCACTCATTGCACACAAAGTGCTTGCCACAAAATGAACGAGGACACCTTGCTGATCTCGCCAAGGAGCACAAACCATCCTCACGCGAAGTCCGGTCAGCCTCGCAGCAGCGGCTTTTGACTGGCCGTCGAACAAAGGCGGTCACCGCCATCGCGCGCTTTCAGATGCGCTTCTGCGGCCGTCTGGAACGCTCTTTCTTCCGATATTAGGAAGCCACTGGAGCTATGCACTTTCAAATCTTGATTGAAAAGTCATTTATTTAGAACGTATTTTCGTGTTTAGTTTGTTGTCCTTCCCCCGCACCTCCGATTAGCACGGTTGACTAAGTACGGCGCTAAAGAAGTTCAACATGCATACATACAAGTGCTTGATATATGAGACTCAACAAGGCAGGCGACTGCATTTGGCGCACCACTGCTTTTGTAATGTCGCTGCCAAGGTTACATGTACCGCTAATGATGATGTTCTGCTCAGGCAAGAGAAGATGGCAAAGTAAGAGTTGACAACTTGACTGAAAAAAAAGCAGGAGATGTTTTTTTCTTCCTTATAGTCCTGGCAGAAAATATCTGTCCAGATGCCATTTATTTATCTTCTTTAGGCACAGAAAGTCGATTACTGTCACGTGACGGTGGTGGTCTGCACAAAAGCTTTTGTGTATAAAAAAAATGCACTGCGTATTAAATTGTAAATGTATCTATATTAGATTTTTTTTTTTACTTAACGGAGTAAAGTTTAAAACTGAACCTTGAGAGTAATTTGCTTTAAAAAATAACATTAATACTTTTTTTAAAGCCAAGCTATCGTAATAGTTGCGTTAAAAGCGTGGATTAAAGTCACCCAAATGTAACCATGATGTTCAGCGCCATGCTGGCACAACACATTTATTTGGACGTAACCGATGCAATTTGGCAGAGGCGTTACTCACAAATAAAGAAATAAAAACGTAACCAGCGGGGAGTGGTATCGCCTGCCACCTGCGATGGCACATTAGCTGCGAGCTCCAGGCCCCACGGAGCTTCGTGTAAAGTAGTATTTGGGGGGCACGAAACTCTGCTGCTGCTACTGCTGCTGCTTGACAATGTAACGCGTTCATAATGCACAACACGGCAACAGCATCGCAATCAAAGTCGGCCAGTGTGTTCCACGGCAACGTGTTTATTCTCTGAAGCCCCCACGGTTCTCTGCGGCCACGTTTAACTGGCAATCTTTGCGCAATGGTAAATGAGCCAATTCTCCGATTGTCATCAGTGCAGAGCTTAACCCAACAGAGTTAAGAGTGGAGACGAAGCATGAATCATCAACATCGATTCTGAATCATTAACATAAGATCACAAAGCACTCGTCGAATCATGTACGCGACAATTGGTGTTCTATTTCAATATGTACACGTTGGATGTAATGAGTTTTGGCGTGACCCTGTGTTCCAATAGAGCTTGCTGCCATTCATCGCAATATAAAAAAAAAAGCAATTGATGAATGAACGGCATCGTGACACTGAATCGTGGCCATTCATAGAATCACTGGTGGGTGGATGGGTGGGTGGAGAGTTATTCCGCCCATTGATTACGGGACATTTCTGTAATGCGTGCTTCTTTGTTTAACATTTACTAAAGCGTCTAGCATAACGTGGATTGTGTCTGCCGATGAGCCCTGAAACAAATGTCACGTCCGGTCCATGCCATCCTCAGCGTCATCATTCTCAGTATGTTTGTGGAATGTCCGTAAAGGCGGCCTTGCCAAATATTTATCCGTAGGAAATAAAGTCGGACTGGCTCACAAACACGAACCGCTCTATAAACCTGTTTAACACTTAGGCTGTCGCGACAAATATTATCCATAATAGAGTTTTTTTGGGTTCGATTGCGCAAATATAAATGTGTCGTTAAGTCCACCACCACCCGACACAGCCGATTAGTCAGGTTTGTCACGTAAGCAAAACATGCCGACTCGTTGTGTTGGAGAGTAAGCCCACAACAATTTCAATTCGAGTGCTCGAATTGGCATATTTACGCGATCTAAGCCCCCAAAAAAACCTCTATTACCTTCTAAACCAACAGCGCCATCCCACCCGCAGGGCCACGTTTGGCTGATCGATCACCGCCCCAAATGGTGAGAGACGTACAGGTCAGGGAGTTGTTCCAGGCATTCTGCCAGACTTGATAGAAACCCGTTCAGGTGACGGTGTCAGCCGAGCCTCGGGGAGAAAGAGGAATAAAGTGAGCGGAGCAATGTGTGGCACTTGACCATCCTCACCCCCAGCAGGAGGCCGAGCTGTTGGTGGCTCAGCGTGCCGTCGCCTCCGCGGTGACACAACCAGAAGAAGAAGACAAAGGAAAGAGGGAGGGGGAGAGGGAGGGAAGAAGAGATGGAGCCACTGCTTTGTTCCGGGATGCAATCTTAACATACGCGTGCATTTGCAATGGACCCCCCGTCTGTTGGGTATGGAAGACGTGACAGGCAGTTGCGGTGCGTAGGCAATTGACAGCGAATGAGATGTAGATTCAGCAAAATGTACCGGGGATGTTTTTTTTTCTTTCACGAAATGAATTACAGAAAACATAATAACGCAGCTTTGGCAAAAGGAAGATGGCTCCGATAAAACGTGAGGAAGACGAATTCTGAAGGAAGGGGTAATTCTTGTCGCATTTTGCACGTGAGGAGTGAGAGGGAGAGAGGCGCGTGGGGAGAGGTGGGGGGGGGAGTAGATTGGGAGCGATGTGGGGTGACGGCTCCCTGCGGGATCGTAGGCCTCCTCGTGAAATACAAAGTCATACAGCCCCCTAAATGTGATCGTATTTCAACAGTACTGCACGTCAACAGTGGGCGGTTTTTATTTTGAGGGAGCAAGAGGCAGTCGCGTCATAGTCAAGAAGACAAAAGGAAGTGATATCGAACCTGCGCTTGAACCAGGGGGAGGGGGCAGGGAGCCGACAACAGAGATGGTGGGGGGAGAAGAGAGTTCCAGAATGTGGAGGCAGCACTCACCCGCAAAGTGAAATGCGCAAATGCAACAACGCAAACACAAGGACGAGCGGACGCTGCGTTAGCCCTCGCGCGCTCCAACACACGAAGTTCTAACACACACACGAAGTTCTAACACACACGCACAAAGTTCTAACACACACAGTTGTAACACGCACAAAGTTCTAACACACACACAGTTCTAACACACATACAAAGTTCTAACACACACACGAAGTTCTAACACACACGCACAAAGTTCTAACACACACACACTCACAAAGTTCTAACACACGCACAAAGTTCTAACACACGCACAAAGTTCTAACACACACATAAAGTTCTAACACACGCACAACGTTCTAACAGACACACAAAGTTCTAACACACACACAAAGTTCTAACACACGCACAAAGTTCTAATACACACACACATTTCTAAGACACTCACATAGTTCTAACACACGCACAAAGTTCTAACACACACACACAGTTCTAACACACACAAAGTTCTAAACACACACAGCTGTAACACACACAGTTCTAACACACTCACAAAGTTCTAACACATACAAAGTTCTAACACAGACACAAAGTTCTAACACACACACAGCAGTGATCCTCACAGTGGTTATACTTCATTGCTCTTTACCAAACCTGACAAAAGAAACGGTGGGGGCTTTTGGGTATCGGTGTTGGTGAGTTTGTGTGGTTGGTTTTGTAGTAATTTAGCTTGAGGGGGTTGTAGTTTCCGTGAAGACGGAATATCCACGGACTAATGCACGGAGACTGCTGTTACAGCAGCAGCAGCAGCAGCAGAAGGTCAAAACCGGCTCAGAGATTGCTTGTTTAAAAAAAGATGCTGCCTGATTAATATTGAGGGCGGAGAGCCAGCAGGCTGATGGACCGCCGTGAAACAAAAAAAAAACTTCCATTCAAAGCTGTAGACAAAGAGCGGGATTCTATTTTTTATTCGCAATGAACAAGCAGATATATATTGAGCACGATGATGAGGCCGACGAGGAGGACTTCGTACCAAATAATGCATCTCATATTCTTAGGTTTTTTTCCGGTAAAGTCACGTAGGTAAAATTTTTAAATTAATAAAAGTAAAATAAAATAAAAATAAAATAAAAATCACGACGTTTCGGAGGCAACACAAGCTTCTATCAAGTACTTGATACAGCAAGCGTGCTGTGACGGTTCCACCTGAAGACGGAAGCTTGTGTTGCCTCCGAAACGTCGTGATTTTTATGTTATTTTACATTTATTAATTAAATTTTTTTACCTACGTGACTTTACCGAAAAAAAATCTAAGAATATGAATCCTTGCAGTCACGAAAGCTTCAAATCTATAATTAATGCATCTCATTCTCAAACACGTTTCATTGTTCCCGTGACTCATTTTCAATGGATGGGGTTTTAATTAATGATGTATACAATTCTATGGATGCGTGTGGGTGTTAATAGCGATACGACGTTAACGACTTGCAGGAATACAATTTCCAATAATTTGTAGACTTAGAAATATGAGCATCCATTTAATTAGTTAAATCCACGCTGCATTGTGTAAATCATTCGCGTTAAAGTATGCCAATTAAACTAAAAAAAAAATTTTTTACCAGATAAGGCCCGCTGAGCTGCATAGCTGTTTTTCAGAAGCGACCTGGTTATCTCAAATGATAGCTCAAACAAGTGGGTTATCATGTAGAAATGTATAGCAGCCAAACATGTTGATTCTAAATGTGGAAGGGAAAAAATCGGAGGACCCGGAGAAAAATCCACACGAACACGGGGAGAACACGCAAACTCCAAATATGCAGCAGCCATCAGCGTCGGGATAGAACCCATTGCCTCCTGTATACCAGGCGAGGTAGTTAACATCTCCGAGCCATCGTGATGATCATGATGATGAGAGAGAGAGACACGCAAACTCCAAATATACAGCAGGCGTCAGGGTCAGGATCGAACCCACGACCTCCTGCATACCAGGCGATGAAGTGAACATTTCCTAGCCATTTCTAGATTTTAAGCTTTCGTGATTGCAAGGATTCATTCTATTAGGTTTTTTCGGTAAAGTCACGTAGGAAAAAAATAAATAATAATAAACTAATAATACAAATAATATTAGCTTATCTTATTACTTTATTTCTATTATTATTTCTATTATTTTTATGATTTATTTTTATCATTTACTTATTTTTACCTACGTGACTTTACCGAAAAACCTAAGAGTATATCTCCTAGCCACCGTGACGTCACCTGTTCAAGGAACACCATTTTGTAAAACAAAACAAGAAAGGTCACCACTAAGCACAGCTCCATTTAGTTCCCTTCAAATTGCACAAGAAACCCAAAAAGGTACGTTTTTGATTACGTGCGGCGAATGCA
This sequence comes from Lampetra planeri, assembly GCF_965212315.1. NCBI lineage: Eukaryota > Metazoa > Chordata > Hyperoartia > Petromyzontiformes > Petromyzontidae > Lampetra > Lampetra planeri. The sequence goes on from NC_136136.1 coordinate 8,444,363, forward strand.
AGTCTCACCCACTGTGGCTCACTGACACAGCCTTAAGGAGATGCTGCTGCACGTCCGGCGTTTTACACGTCGCCACTCAGATGTGCGCAGACCGCGTGACGCTGCTACCGCGTTGTCACGGTCAGCACACGTGGGAGTTGCAATGCAAGAGGGTCGCCGGCTCGATCATTCCATCTCTCGGTAACGCGGTTGAAACAATGGGAGCCAAAGGGGCAAAAACCAATTATCATATTTTTTTCTTCTGGCAAATGAGGTTCCAATGGTGTAAATGCTTACCCCGAGCTCTCATACTCTGATTGTGCATTGTCTTTGAGTTGTGCGCCTTTTGGCGTCATCTGGTCCAAAACCATGTGAGACTAGGCTCTCAGGAAAGCTGTCTCGGGTGTGGACCAATCAACTTCAAGGACAGTGCATACATTATCAAAGTTATGTTTTTTGTTTGCATTATGACTGCAGGTATTGTGGTCTATGCAAACATGACTCCTTGTAAAAAAAGGTGTCAGTTTTGTTGCCAGATAAAAGGGTAAAAAACCAATTTTCAATGGGTGGCAAGTTTTCGGAAATCGAATGCCTCACCGCCGCCTATGCGCAACAGAGCCGCGCAAATGAGTTCACTTGCAGTTAGTTCCATTGGCAGGTCGATTGTGCCGGATTAAAGTGTTGGGTGCTGATGAGCGAGGAAGATTAGGCCAATATACATTCGAGATGGGCCCTCCAGCTCCCGGTTACGCAGCCCCTTCCCCCAGCATTGCCACGAGCGAGTTATTGTAAGGGCTGCACCTTGAACTTTTACCGTTAAGATCGACTGAAAATTACGTAACACGATTTTTGTTCCTGGGTGGTAAGTGTTATTTTCTAATTGCTTATACCTCAAAAGTATAGAAAATGGCTATTATTCCCCACAAACTTTGCTTTTGTGACCAGGACTTTATGTGAAGGAATGACACAAATGCACACGTTTCTCATTTAAAATCGTTAAATTTCAAAATATCACTGTCCTGGTCACAAAAGAAAAGTTTGTGGGGAATAATAGACATTGTCTGTACTTTTGAGGCATAAGCAATTAAGAAATAACACTTACTACCCAGGAACAAAAAATAAATACATTTCTTACACAGTGTTATTAATGGAGTGGATTATTAACTTTGCTTTTGTGTACTGGTCACAAAAGCAAAGTTTATGGGGAATAATATCCATTTTCTGTACTTTTGAGGCATAAGCAATTAGAAAATAACACTTACTACCCAGGAACAAACAAACAAAATGTGTTACACAGTGAAATCATTAAAATCTGGGCTACGGAATTATAGTCGATCAACTAGGCAACACGTGTGCAGGGAGCGCTTTCAACCCAAGCAGGTGGATGGCACAATTGAGGTCACATAACGGCCATCTGCTGGCACCAACGTTAAGGCCCAGAGAGGCCTGTAACCTCAGCGCACGCGGCCGTCCGCAGGCAATGGTGCTCACGCACACAGCTCGTTCGTCTGGAGAGCCCACACAAAGCCACCACGCACTCATTAATGGGGGAATTCGATTTCGTAGTGCACAGACCAAACATAATTTGGCAAGTACACTTATTTAAATATTTCACGACAAAACCAGGCGATGAAAAAATGCGGCTGCCAGCGCGTTATGTAATAATATTAGTGCCAATAACACGGCAATAACATTTGGCCAGGTGGTGCTGCTGGTGGACCACCTGACGATGATTCACCATCATCATCAGCCATGGTCAATCCACTGCAGGATGAAAACCTTCTCGAGCAGCCGCCATCTCTCTTTCTCTCTCTCTCTCGCGCGCGATCAGAGGTCGCAACTGGGTACCCGATACCCGTACCCTACCCGTACCCGTTTGCGACCCTGGTGCGGCCGGGTACGGGTACGGGTAGGCCGTGAGTCACCGGTGAGTAACCGTTTGTCACTCATCGGGTAGGGTACGGGTAGCGTACGGGTACCCATACCCGGCTGGGTATTGGTACCCGTTTGCGATCCTGGTGCGGCCGGGTACGGGTACGGGTAAGGAATCAAAACCCGTTTGCGACCTCTGCGCGCGATCCTGCAATGCAAGATTACATGTAGCACCTGCACACACCAGCTGATTACCATCGCTTCGTCTCCTGAGTGGGTGTGCTGATGGACGCCTTCCATTCCTTGGCTGCCACTTGCTCGCTATTGTCTACCAATGGCCATCGTCCTTTCGAATGATGCGTCGTGCCCTGGCCCCATTCCTCATCGTTAACAGAATAAATGGTGGCCAATGATGATGATGACGATGACCAGAGATGAGCGTTGTGCCGTGCCTGTTTAAGCTAATCTTAAATAAGTGATTTTACATTGACAAGTAATTATAGATTATTTATTAAGGTTTTGCATATACTGCTACAGTGTAGATCTATACACGTTGATGTGTGCACAGATTCACGTTTGATCACACATCATGAAGCGCATCAGGAGTTTAATGCCGACCCGTGTCTCCTATCTCGGTGGTGTTTTGCAAGAGCAAAAATACGGAACGAATGCAGATTTGAATGAATATTCACGTGCTAGTACAAATCAGGTCCTATTAATCAGCAAACATTGGCATAGCAAGTTCTACCTTTAATGCTTCAATGAGATGTACACTGAGATACAGTATACACTGAGATGTACATTGAGATACACATTTAAATGTTAATTGATATGTTCATTGATATGTAGATTGAGATATAAATTGAGATTTTCACTGAGATTTACAATTATATACGCATTAAAGGATGTTCACTGAAATATCCATTGGTATGTACATTGAGATACTCAATGAGATATTCATTGAGATATTTATACTGGTAGGAACCTCCTGGTTACACCAGCCCACAGGGGATTATTGTGTCCGTCGTGCAGGGAGGGGCTGGGTGGGGAGGGGAGGGTGGGGAGAGGCTGGGTGGAGAGGGTGGAGCTGGGTGGGGAGGGGAGGGTGGGGAGGGGCTGGATGGGTAGGGTGGGGAGGGGCTGGGTGGGGAGGGTGGGGGTGGGAGGGGTGGGGCTGGGTGGGGAGGGGCTGGTCACCCCGTGGTGCCCTTATAAAACTCAACGTTTAACCTACTCACGCCGGCTTGTGCCCGCCCTCACAGTCGGCCATATTTGCGGAATACACCATGCCGCCGTTGACCCTGGCCATTGACCGAGCAACCGAACGTTCCTACCAGCTCCCTCCGCAGGAATGTGTTTGATATGTTCATTGATATGTACACAGAGATACTCATTGAGTTACTCATTGAGATGTTCACTGCGATGTTCATTGAGATGTACAATGATTTTCACATTGAGATGTTCATTGAGGTGTTAATTTAGATGTTCATTGAGATACTCATTGGCATGTACAATGATATACACATTGATATTTTAATTGAAATGTTCATTTAAATGTTAATTGTTATGCTGATTACTGAAGAGACAATTGCTGCGAGGTTTTTTTTTTGAAGAGCATGTTTCTTTCATACCCAGCTCTTGTCTGCGGACACCCATTCATTTTAAAATTGACACACCGAGACAGCACTTGCATTGCTGGGAGAAACTAACACCGCATCGGGCGTAAATATGCGCCAATACCCTGCGAAGGTCAAACAGTCTATTAAAATTCAGTCTCGAGTTGCGAATACCGGAGACATCGAAAGCGACAGTTGGAGTACAAAACATATTCATAAAACGTGAACAAATGTAGAAAAAGCGCAAAAAACGAGCGGCATTTGAAACGAGACGCTGCTGCACTTTGTGTGGCAACGTCAATGACGTCGTGTATCTTATTTTATTTTTTAAAGGAGACAAAAGGCTTGGGGCTGAACGATTTTCGAAGTTCTTTTCCGGTGACCACTTTTCAACGCAACTTTTTTTTAATTTACATTCTCATTTCATTCAGCCCTGGGAAGAGCCACCCTAATTGTAAACGCCCTCACGTTATTCTCGCTATCTTAATCGGCAATTGATCTACCACTTCTGGATGAAAGCCTTGCCAAAGCTGTTCAAACAAGTCCAGCATAAGTTGTTTAACAGAGTTACTCGATTGTTGAATGCCACGAATCTAACTCAACCGAAATTTTACGCTAAAAGTGGCACATTTTTGAAGTGAGACTCCGCAAATCAAAGGGTTGCTACAATGGGGGCACGGCAGTGACAGGATGGTTTTCCACACGGCGCTACGAACCCGTCCATCAGAACTCTATTCTTGCCGTGGCGAACATCAGTTCCAAGCGATATCGAGACCAGTCCTGGGCTCCACCATCAACCAACCTGCACTGACCAGTGCGATGAAGTACGGTCAAACAACCGTCAGGACTGACACGGCATGGGGAGACAGTCATCCAGCAGTGGATTGACAAAATATGTCAATTACACTGTGTAACAATGTTTTTGGTCCTGGGCAGTAAGTGTTATTTCCTAATTGCTATGCCTCAAAAGTATAGAAAATGGCTATTATTCCCCACAAACTTTGCTTTTGTGACCAGGACAGTGATATTTTGAAATTTACATATTTTCCAGAACATTCCATATAGATTCAGTACAGAGTAAACTTGGAGTTACTTTTATAACATTCTAGAACTTCGCAGTAATATAAACAGTAGTATAAATATAGGGGCCTTAAGCCCACCAGTTCAGTTTAGTTCCAGCTGCCTGGAACAACATTTTTCTGAGATGGCGTCAAGAGGCTGCAAGCATCCGGCAGACGCATTTTGCGATATCTGCGGCCAATTTATCAAGACAAGAGCGAAACAGTACTCTGTGGAAGCATCTGCTAAGATGTGTGAGGCCTACAAGGCATATTTCGGCATGCCTGTCGGGGATCAATACAAACCCTGGGCACCTCATTTCACCTGCCAGCAATGCAAAAAGTAAGATGGACAATTGTTGCTCGGAATTTTAAGTAATACAATTTGTAAATATGTTAAAAATTGTAAAGTTTTTAATTTTTTAATGTTTAACAATTTTCATTGTTACTGTAAAAAGATATATCACATGTGAAAAATGTTGTGAGAATCTCTTACACATCAGTCATGGGTGAAATAAATGTATTTTTGTAGGATGGTACAGAGGGGAAAAGAGAACCATGAAGTTCGCTATCCTAAGAATTTGGCAGGAACCCACTGACCACTCAAGCAACTGCTACTTCTGCATGGTGGACCCTTACAAACGTCGGAGTGGCAAGAATGCACCTGCTATCACGTATCCGGACCTTCCTTTACCCATTGCCCCGGTGCCACGCTGCCATGAGCTCCCTGTACCCACTCCACTGGAGCAGCAAGTCAGAGAGCGAGGAAGACATTGTAGATGCAGATGACAATTTCAGAGGTGGAGCTGAGGAGAGAAACCCATACTACCCCAACCAGAAAGTCCTCAACGACTTGATCAGAGATCTTGATCTCACCAAGTCCAATGCCGAGATTTTGACGTCGAGGCTTAAGCAGTGGAACTTGTTGGATGAAAGTGTGCAAGTCGCAGATCAGAGGAAGCGTCACCAATCTTTTTGCAGCTTATTCACCCGTCAAGATGGGCTCTGCTTCTGCCACAATGTGACCAGTCTGTTCGAGGCATTCGGAATCACCTGTAACCAGAATGAGTGGCGCCTCTTCATTGACAGCTCATCCAGGAGCCTCAAAGCCGTGCTGCTCCATAATGGTAACAAGTACCCGTCTCTTCCCCTGGCTCACTCGGTGCACCTCAAAGAGGATTACAACAGCATCAAGACCTTGCTGGACGCCTTGAAGTATGATGAGTATGGCTGGGAGGTCATCGGAGACTACAAAATGATGGCATTCCTGATGGGTCTCCAAGGCGGTTTTACCAAGTTTCTCTGCTATATTTGCCTTTGGGACAGCAGGGACATCAAGGTGCACTACCACAGGCGGGACTGGCCACCGTGGACCGGGTTCTCTGTGGGGAGGAACAATGTCAAGTGGGAGCCACTGGTGGACCCCCGGAAGGTGTTGATGCCACCCCTGGACATCAAATTGGGCCTTATGAAACAATTTGTCAGAGCTGTAGATAAGGAATCGGCAGCCTTCAAGTACCTTCAAGACTTCTTCCCGAAGCTGTCTGAGGCAAAGGTCAAAGCCGGTGTCTTCGTCAGACCACAGATAAAGAAGATCCCGGAGTGCAATGAATTCCCCAAGAAGCTCACTAGTAAGGAGAAAGCGGCTTGGGACAGCTTTGTCGCAGTGGTTCGTGGCTTCCTGGGCAAAACTAAAGGTTGAAAACTCCGTGGACCTGGTTGAGAACTACGACACAATGGGCTGTAGGATGTCTCTCAAAGTCCATATCCTTGATGCTCATCTTGATAAATTCAAGGAGAACATGGGAGCGTACTCGGAGGAGCAAGGCGAGCACTTCCACCAGGATATACTGGGCTTTGAACGCCGCTACCAAGGAAAGTATAACGAGAACATGATGAGAGACTACATTTGGGGGCTGATTCGTGAAAGTAATTTACAGTATAGTAGTAAATGTCGAAAAACTACTAAGTTCTAAATATTTTGTAGTCATTTTTGCATTACTTTAGTATAAAAGCATGTTAATTTTTATTCATGTTGTGTTTTTTCTGACTTTATGTGAACGAAAAGACACAAATTCGCCCGTTTTCTCATTGATAATAGGTACATTTCAAAATATCACTGTCCTGGTCACAAAAGCAAAGTTTGTGGGAAATAATAGCCGTTTTCTATACTTTTTAGGCATACGCGATTACGAAATAACACTTACTACCCAGGAATAAAAATTGTGTTACATAGTGTTAGTCATAGAAATTATAGTTGTTATTACTATCACTCTACAAACACAATAGAGCATGCATGCAAATGTTTCACATGATCAAGTTAATATTTAACAATTGAAAAAATGGAAATGTTAGCAAAATGTATTTTTTTTAAATGTATTATGAAATTTCAATGCCACGTGAGATTACCTTGTGCTCTGCGGCGCGTCGATGTGGTTCTCTCCTCTGCGATGCAGATAAGAATCGACAAATGGGAGCTGTCTGAGAGAGACGCGCGACGGGATGGAACGCGTAGCCAGACACAGGGCGCCCATTACACCAATGCTCGCAAGTGTCAAATACAATTTAAACCGAGCCCTAACATTTTTTAGGATTTGTCAGTGTCGAGCAAGGAGATGAACACGGGAAAGGGAAAAAAAACAATCCAGAGCATTTAAATATTCAGCTTAAAGTAAAAAAATATATATTGTTGAGCAAGTATTTTTTTTTCCGCACAACACATCTGACGAAGAGTAATATTGTAAATCTCTCATTCAACCCCACGCTATGGCATTTTGCGTCGTCCACGATGATATCGTGTTGTTAGAACAATGTGTTTTCTGCCATGCAGAGTCAGCGAACACCACGGGGTGGGTGTGGAGTGGCTCATTCTACGTTCGGCAATGCACATTTGCACGCGACCTCTCACTCCGCGAGCCTGCAGTCCACGCTGGGCACACAATAAAAAATAATGCACACACATGGTTCGCAGATAACGAATGCAATTGCCTGCGTGCCGAAGACTTGTCAACTGGAGAAAAAGTTTACTGGCATCAATGTTCATCTGAAGGCTATCCCGCAGGCATTATGAATAAATGATGATCCCAAAATGTATTCAGCAACTTGCAAAACTGCCCAAGCAGCACCCAAAACTGTGCCACAGACGCGCCGTGTCACCGTCTCTGCGGCGTGCCAAAAAAGACAAAGATCCCCCGTATAGCCTGAAATAGACTGTTGGGACAAGTGCTGTTAGCGAGCGGCGTGCCACAGACACACACACGCACGCGAGCACGCGTGGCAATTATGCCCAGCCGCTGAAGGCCGTACTTCTGTCCTGCCCCGCTTGTGACAATCTGGTATTTACGGGGATGCACCAGCGCTCGTTAAAACCCACGGACAGCGGGAGTGTCATGCGCATTAAAGCCACTTTACTTTTAATGAATGTGGAATGGTGCCATAACTGAAATGTGTCTCCACGTGGGCCAGTTTGTTTTTGTTTGGGGTGCGGCTGCAGGCGATGTTGATCAGGGCGTGCGGCTCAATGGGCGCCAAAGTCACCGAGGGTTTCCCCAACAGTCGAGAGCGGATGAAGGAGCTCACCTCAATGGCCCGACGTGTGATCACCAGATACAGCCGCTCGCTACACAAATGCGAAATTAAGGGTGCAGCGTCGTGAATTGCTTGCTCACGTCACTGCTGGTGATTTCGAAAAGTTTACTGGTTTGGCCACGTTTGTTTGTTGTAGTACGGAGTAAGACTGATGGCCTTCCCTTCTACGTGACTTTACCGAAAGAACCAAGAAGATGAATCCCTGCAGTCACGAAAGCTTTAAATCGAAATTTAAATCGAAATTTAATCTAAGTTGTCCTGTGGTTGTTGTTGTTGTTGTTTGACTTGCATCCCACTGGGATTTTTGCACACAGCGTTGGTGTACGGTGTTTTTTTCTGCAATATTTTGCTGTATTTTCTTGGATTTTCTGTTTGCACTTAGTCACAAATTCACTTTAAGATGTTTTCTTGTTCATGTTTTTGTTTTTTTGTTTGTTGCGGTTACACTCGATTCAAGAGCCGAATGGCTCACAGGGCTATGCCTAATAAATGAACTTGAACTTGAACTGCTGGCGAAAAAAAATAATCCACCAGGCAAGAAGGTCTAGAGCCCAAACCTCAAGAGACGATTTGGCCTACTCTTCCATGCTGGTCAGACATCTTGGAAGAACCAACACTTTACCCCACTGCAGGCCACCTGCCGATTGATTGTGGTGCACCAATTCCTACTGCTGGGTGGACAGACTTAAGCGGCAACCTGTGGCTCGCAAGGCCAGCGTGGCAACCACTACACATGTGACCATGCTGCTGATGGCGTTGTCATTTAGTGTTGTGCTCTCATCTGAGGGCTAAATATTTTAATTAAATTAGCCTTGAAATGGTCAATGAAGCCATTACTTGGTCACGAAGATCTTTCGCCTTTGAGTTAATTATGATGTGTGCTTGGCTGCTCGACAGAAGTTCTCATTACGAGGAAAGAGAAAAAAAATATCTTGAAAGTGTGTTTTCTCATGTCATTGTTATATTGGTTTATAAAAGGGTACATGGCATTACTCGAACATCCCCTCTGGACCTCCCTCGCCTCCGCTGTTTCTCTGCGAAGGCTGAAAATGCTCGGGAAATATAGGCCGACGAGTGTTCAATGCGGCACGCGCTCTGCCACGTGCCACAGCCGGTTATCCCGACAACCTTCCGGGGCTTACGCCGTCGCGGCGAGAAACGACACGATTGCAAAACGATGAGGGTAAATGTGGTGTAATATCCACGCGTGTGTAATACACACGCGTGTAATATCTAAAAAAAAGAATAGTTTTGGTTTTCCATTTACATGACTTTACCGAAAGAACCAAGAATATGAATTCCTACAGTCACGAAAGTTTTAAGTCAAAATGTAACCGCCTCTACGGGGAGGGTTTCCACATAACCATAAGATCTTTAAACAAACTCCGAGACAAGAAAGCTCATCTGATCGAGTCACTCACATTTCTAAAGAGATGCCGCGACTCTAAGATATTACCCACCTCATTCACACTGACCTCTGCTGCTGTCACATCTTCCAATACCAAACGAATTTAGTTTAGAGCTAGCTTGGCCCTGATTTCTGAGAGAATTAGACTGCTCCGCACTGAACTGGACCATGTAGACAAGACACTCTTGAAATCACACTTAGCATTGTCTACATCTGATTTGGAACATGTAGATAACATGACCGCTTTATCAGCCGCTACAATGTCAGCTAAATGTAAAGATAATCTGATTCCCAAATTCAATCTGCTTTCCAAGAAGAAACCAGATCCACACATTAAAAAGTTAGACCTTGACAAGGTTGTTATTAATCTGAGTAATAGCCCAATCTCCGATGGTCTAAAGTCGGTTTTGGCTAAAGGGTAGAACTTCGCAGTCACCCCCAAACACATAGCAGTGGGTGACATTCTTGCACAGGTCGATGTGGCCCTCAAGGGTTTGGGACACATCGCTGCAGACGTGACAAGATCTGAAATCGCTGCAACCCTCAAAAGCGCTAAGATACCAGTCAGCAACATCAGTAAGGAGGAGCGTTTTGAGCTATCTCAATTGAAAAAGAGGGATGATATCGTCACCCTCTCAGCCGACAAGGGCAATGCCAAGGTCATCATGGACAAAAACGTGTACAATAACAAAATTCAGGACCAACTTAATGATGGTAGCTACACGAAAATTAAAACAGATCCCACCAACTGCCTCGTTACAAAAACGAACAGTATCATCACTGATTCAGCTTCATTAATTGAACAGACCAAACGGTTTTCCTTAAAACCTTCTGCTGCTAGACCACCCAGACTATATGGCTTACCAAAAATCCATAAAGAAGGTACCCACCGCTTCGTCCCCCATCGTCTCCACCATTGGCTCACCCATCTACAAACTGGCCCGATATCTGTTGGAGACCTTGCAGCCATTCACTGATAAGACCACCTCTTCCGTTCTTAACTCGGCTCACCTGGTATCGTCAATTAAGGACATCTCACTGCCCCCAGGTGATTTGCTCGTTAGTTACGACGTAGTTTCTCTGTTCACCAAAGTTCCTGTGCCCGAAACCATTGAAACAATTGAAGATATGGTCCAACAATGACTGAATGCTGATGTAACGGCTCTGGTGAGACACTGCCTCACCAATACATGCTTCACTTGGAATGGAACATTTTACAAACAAACTGAAGGCACCCCAATGGGTTCTCCCTTATCTCCGGTTATGCCCAACATTTTCATGGAAAAATTTCAGACGGACGCCACCATTGGAAAGATGTCATCAAACACTTTGGGTCATGACTTGATTTGTGTTTTCTTGACAACCTCTATCGCCAGCAGTGTGGATGGGTGAGGCAAGGTGCAATACCCCCCCCCCATCTCTACCCCCCCCTCCCCCTACTATCTCTGCCCACCCTCTCTCTCTCCCTGTCTCTGCCCCCTCCCTCCCCCCCCATTGTCCTACATGAACGCTGGCTGCCCCGCCCATGCTGTTTGCGCTGCACAAGCTCACCTCTGCACAACTCCCCATTTGTGTTGCTGCTGCATTAGCGCGCTGCTGCCGCAGCTCGTGTTGTTAGCGCAGCTGTTTCCCTCGCCCACTCACTTTGGAACCCTTATAAGCGGCTACATTTGGAGGCTTGCCCCCTCTTTTCTCTCCGCCTGATGAAGACCGCTTGTGTTGCGATCGAAACGTCGTGGGCTCTTCGCTTTTATTAATTTCAATGTACATTGATTTCTAATTTTTTATGAAAATTTTATTTTACTCTTTTAATTTTTATTGTGGGTTTTTTGTTTGATTATTTTCAATGTATTATTTAAAGTGTTATTTTTATTATTTTAATTAAACAATTTTTCTTTATAATTTTTTGTATTTTATTTAGAAAATGTATTTATTCATTCTGTTTACGGGACTTTACCGAAAGAACTAAGAATATTTAATATCTACGCGTGTAATATTAATGCGTGTGTAATATCCACCTGTGAAATATCCTCGTGTGTAATATCCAAGTGTGTAATACCCACGCGTGTGTAATATCCACGCGTGTAATATTAATGCGTGTGTAATATCCACCTGTGAAATATCCTCGTGTGTAATATCCAAGTGTGTAATACCCACGCGTGTGTAATATCTACGCGTGTAATATTAATGCGTGTGTAATATCCACCTGTGAAATATCCTCGTGTGTAATATCCAAGTGTGTAATACCCACGCGTGTGTAATATCCACGCGTGTAATATTAATGCGTGTGTAATATCCACCTGTGCAATACCTATGCGTGTAATCGCCACGTGTGTAATATCAACGTGTCTAACATCCGCACGTGTAATATCCACGAGTGTAATCGAAGCACGTAGATGCAGGGATTGGTGAATCACGGCGCCCAGTTATTTAAAAATAATAACCTAAACGTTATCGTTTAGGCTCAGTGATGGTTTGAGCGGCTCACAGTCAGAAGGTTAAAGCGTGTTTGTTTGCATGTGTTTCCACAAGCATGTGTGGTGAATGCAGACTTGATGCCTTGCAATGAGTGTCCATTTGGAGTTTGAACATCGTAACACCTATACTGCATTGTTGCCGGCGAGGCTAAACCCGATAAAAAAAAAATTACGTAATTTTGATAGCGAGAAAAAAAATGGTCCCATAAATAAATCAGAAGGTTGCGTGAAAATTTCAGTTGGGGATTGACTCAGCCCATCATCTTAGTGGGGTCACTAAAATGAGTAATACTTTGCGGCGAACGTCAAAAGTGTATCCATCCTTATGGATACACTCGCCCCAACCATTGCAATTTTCACCACTGGCTGTGGAGGGCTGTAAACATTGGACGAGCAACCGTTCCGATGTTCACTCGTGACAGAAATCGCTTCAACTGGTCGACAAAAAAAACATGTTTTTCTGGCCTGGACTTTTGCAGCTGTTTTAGACTAATTTCAGGGTGCTGATTCCAAATCTGGTCTCAGATTTGCTCTATCACATCTCATTTTATGATATCGGTATACCCCATTTTCATTGATTTTACCCGACATTAACTCTGTCACTTATGATTGCAAGTTGTTGCGAGTCAGTGACTGCTTTAGTGTTAAAATATGGTGCTGTATTTTAGGATAGTGTGTTTATAATATCATTGTATGTAGATATCCACATTTATTTAATATTTTTCTTCTGCCGTTTTTATTGAAAATGCAATATTTGATATCTCAAAAACCTCATGTGATAGACAAAAACTGATGCCAGATTTGGAATCAGCACCCCAAAATTACCTTAAACCCGTTGGAATACCTTATGCCAGAAAAAGTCTGTTGACCAGGGTTATTATTGTTGTTGTCGTAGCTTGCATTAAGAGCACCCTCTACAGGACTAAATGCGCTCCACACAGTCGCCCATTTGCCGCGCTCACAGAGGCGAGCAGAGTAGCTCCGATTGAAGTCTCGACTGCTCGGGCCCCCCCCCCCACAACAGCGTGGTAATTACAGCCGGTCCCACCGAGTATCGCCATCGTTACCCATTCCACGGGGCAGCTCGCACGCTTTCACGACAAAGCAAAACGGCCGGGGGAAAAAAAACCTCGCGCCCGCTATTACCTTAACATCACAACGCCCGCAGATGAAAATATTTTAAACCACGCTTGATTATGATGCAATTAACTGGGGATTTGCACTTAAACCGAATACCTCCTGCAGTCCGCGCGTGGGTGGCGCAAGATCGGGCGCGGAGCATCTGTCGGAACAATTGCGGGGCCCTCTCCGTCGAAACAACAACAACAACAGCAAAAAATGCCTGAATCGTGGATCAAAAAGCAATAACAGCTGCGGGGGCCCCAACCGGCGCAAATCTTAGCTCGCAAGGTGCCCGGGCGCGCGCGCCACGTGGGCCCGGGTCACGTGGGCCCGGGTCACGCCCGCGGCTTAACGATCGCTGGGCAGGAGCGGCGTGCGCGGGCAGATAACAGCGCCCATTCCGAGGGGGGGCACTGCTCCCCCCCCCACGTGCCCCCCCCCCCACACCGGGGTGCCATGTCAGCCTGACATGGAGCGGTGGCAAACAAGGCGTGCCAGATTTACATTCTCGCAAACAGCCACAGCTGCGTTAATCCCATCCACCCATTTCCCTGCCACCCCCCCCACCCCCAATTACACTTCCTACGACAGCACTGTCGTATAAACCGGGCACAACCCACCCAACCGTACGCCACAAACGCTGACGCTGTAAGTGATTGTGGGAAAGTTACTTCAATTTCAAATGGGTGTCACAAATCATCTTCGCGTCAAGAGCAATAATGCAATGCAATTGCCAAGTGACTCTATGTCACGCTTTGAAATTACGGATCGCCTCCCGGTGTTGATTATACGCCGCGAACCCTAGATATCAGAATCGTGATCTTAATTTAGACTGGAGGAATACGATGAGCTATGAAGCTCTTTGTCACAGATGCCCAGTGTTGGTGGGTCATTATAGCACTGTACTTTCAACTCGCAACGCACGGAAGTGAACGCTCGCTCTCGTAGAGAGAGGACGACTCGGAGGCGCGAGGAGGAACCATCGACCAGCCGGAGAGGCAGCAGCAGCAGCCAGGCGGAGAGGAGCAGCTGCCAACAATTGCCCAAATTCTGCGGTCCTATATATATGAAGGTTGTTACCAGCCAATTCAGTGGGAGGAAACCGGAGCACCCGGAGAAAACCCACGCGTGCGAGGGGGCAACACTCAATCCCGCACAGATGGGCCGATGAAATGCCACGTTTGCTGTGCCGCATTCTCCCAGCAAGGCAGGGTATGGGCACCTCCTCGACGCCTACGGGAAGCGAGTTTCCCAACATCTCTGCGGTGATCCACCAAACCTTTCTTCCGCAGTGCTGGACTACAGGCTACGTGCAGAGCCAACCGCCGCCCGGCTTTGTGCATTTTCTCAAATCTAAAGTCTCGTGTTATATAAGTCCCGAAGACATCCCCAGCGCCCGTTCACCGTTCCCTGATGTGACATTCCCCGTATCTCGCATTCAATTGGGCTGGTCCCTCTAACCAAGCGGTATTGTGGTCATACTTCACGGTAACACACGACGTACGTGCAGACGGATGCTGATTTTGTTTTCGATAACGCCATCTCAAAATCTGTGTCCATCATTGCGTAAGATCGTGGTTTTAACAACAAAGTCATTTCGAGAGCAATATTTTTTTTTTAATATCCCGATTACAGAATGTCCTTACGCGTATTCATCCTAGCCACAGGTCGTACAAGAGCTCTGTTGATCAGACGTTACACGGAGTGGGTATTTTTTCCCGGAGATTGGCTGCCGGCAATGCTTGACATTTCATTTGCAGGCCGTGTTTTTACAACCGCAGCTCTCCTATTTCACGAGCAATGCATTTAAAAAATGCTGAGCTGGTTCATACGGCTCAGTTAATCGACTTTTTATTTAAATCACAATTATGCCGGGCTGCTGCCGTGGCCCCGCGGTTAACCCAATCCAGGGGTCGCCGGTTTCATCTCCCGGTGTGGCAGCTGAAATTCTGGGCAAGTTCATTTAAATCTAAAGCCCATACTCCCCCCCACCTCTTCCAAGACCTCTGGCAAGCGCGGATGAGTAGGCCGAAAATATAGCCTGGAGTGGCTCTCTAGAGCTTTCTCCAGTGGATGCCCTTCCGCCTGCAGTGGCATGAGCGAGCAGTTGCAGGGATGCGCCTTTGTCTCCACCTGGTAACGTCTCGGACCCGTGAGGTTGGTTGCATTGCGACACTCGTTCACGTCGCACGCCAGACGGAAAAAAAAACACAAAAGCGGACTCTGTTGTCCGGAGCGCAGTCAAATTTGGCAGCATCCACACGCGAGCTTGTTCCGAATTAGGCAAACAGAAACCATCCATCGATTTCGCTTGCTTTTCTAACCGTGATTAATTGCGATGCCAGGGACTCGGCTACACTGTACACACGGGGGGTGGGGTGGTGGGATGGAGGGAGGGAGGTGTAAAACCCCTGCACAGCACCGCGTCCAGGTGAGGCAATTAAGCGATCAATGGCGCGCTGGTTACATCGGCTCGAACGCAGCGGCCGCGTGCCGCGCGCGCTCGCCTCGATGGGCGACCATCGCGAAGGCGAATTGCGCAGGACGTGCCCGACTCCCGCAACTCGCCACCACCATCGCGAACGCAGCGGCGGCGGTGGCGGTGGCGCGACTCTCACCACGCAGCCTCCCGCAGGACGCGGCAGCGATCGTCCTCGCGCCGTCGCGCGGAATAAAAGGCGACGAGATAAAGAGTCTCGTGTCGGCCCTGGGTGCCCTCCTCGCCCTCCTCCTTCCTCCCCACCCCGGGACTCGCGAGACCGGCGTCTGCAAACGCCGATGGCAGCGATTACGTTCGCTCAACTTCGAAGGGGCACCAGTGGCTATTAACCAACAGCCGCATTGTGCCGCTCTGTTTGCGCTAATTCAATCAGAATGGGTTGTTTCTGATTAGCATTAATGCCCCGATTAGCTACGACAGCAAATAAATGTAACGTGTTGTATTAGCGGTGTCGTGTGGGGCGGGGGTGGTACTGTGGTGGAAACAGGGGCTCACACACTCAGCGCTCTGTATGAACCTGGTGACCCCAGTCGGATTCCTGGATACGTCTAACAAAAGTGGCAGGTGATGCATGAACCGATTCTGAGCCAACTTCCCCCCCCCCCCCCCTTTCCCTTCACTCATCGACACTGACTGAACCAGCGTGGTGATGGATGGTCAAACGACTCTCATGACCAACACTGGGGGTCATCCAGCAGTGGATTGGCAATGTGCTCTAACTTATATTCACCTATTCTTCTACCAGGACATTCATTAGGTATTATATTGGGAGGCACACGAGCAAAATAAATGATGCAAATAAAATAAATGATGCAAATAAACACATCTGCGTTATGCGTACTCTAGTATGGCACAGCAAGGCCGTAATTATAAGAAATATTAGGTGGGGACATATCCCCCCCCCCAAATATTCAAATATGCTCAAAATGTCCCCCCCAATATATTGCTATAAAAATTGTTATGCTATGTAAATAAAAACAACAATTTGCTAAACCTTGGCCACAATATCTGGACTTGTCTTCATATAAATCAATGCATAGATTTCTGTTTATATGATTGTGGTTATGGTTGTACGTTATTAATCCCTAATCTCTGCCATTACATACAAGGAAACAAGAAATGGTAAAAAAGTAAAAACAGAGCAATGTAATACAATACACGATTAGACATTATCGTAAAAAATAAGTAAAAAGTGGATCCCATGTTTTAGTGATTTTTTTAATATTTTAGGCAGGAAATTCGTTTTCAAATTTAGATATTTTTCTGGGTTGGGACCCCAGTCACCCTGGAAAATTTGGTCCCCCCCAATGTTGACTCCATGGCTACGGCCTTGTGGCACAGTCTGTGCGTGTGTGTAGGTGTACACACACGCGTGTGTGTACGTGTATACACGTGAAATGGTTATCATGTGTATGTTTGTCTTCCATAGCAACAAATGACAACAGCAAGAAAACAACCATGCTGCAAAAAATAATGCATGTCGTTCAAAAAACTCAATACATCCGTCGATAACAATATGGCCTCAAAAGGAATATTACAACTCTATAATGAGCCAAGAATGTTTGTGTGTCCCGCATGTGACGTCACTCCACATGCCGCACCCCCCCCCCCCCCCGTCATTAATATTCATGAGCGGGTGAATTTTTACACTCGTGCAGAAGGTCGAGCGAAAATATTTTTTCGCAAATTCGCTTTAAGTTTGACGTTTCGTTATTGAAAGTGAATCTAATAAATAATTCGACGCAGCAAGAAAGTGGCTTTGGTGTCTTTATTTATTTATTCAGCACTTGAGACAAAAGGTAGGTCTAATTTATGCTTCTACATTATAGTAAAATAGACATTTCTCGGTGATTTTCCAGATATTGTATCGATTTACAATTTATTTCAACCTCAGCGACCGAAAGCAGAAGATAAAGTATCAGAGCAGTGAATTTGAACAAATTGAAGATCAGTTATATACAGTGCTACAGTCACAGGAAGTGAGGTGTTTTATGACTTCGTTTTGTGCAAAATTCACTGCCATTAAATTTACACAAGATACATTTATACTCTGCCCCATTTTTTCGTAAATATTACAGCTTCCGTCCTGGGGCGGGAAAAGAAGCTAGTATATATAATTGGTAAGATTTTGGTGCAATAGAGTTTATTAATTAAACATTTTAAAAAATATTATTTTGCTTAGAGTTACGAAGAGGGGTCATTGCACGAAACATCGCGTGTTATACATTGATTTTATTTGAAGGCCACAGTGTGATTGACGGATGTGTTGAGTTTGTTTTATCAATTGTGTTTGTGCACAATTGGCAATGCAGCAGCATCACCACCAACTAATTCTTCAAAGAGTGTTTAAAATACGTTACAATCGCAATTTGGCTATTATTGCACAGCATCGAGTAAGATTCCATTCAGGGCCAACACAATGTTTATCCTGACCCAGGGCCAGGGTGGCTCATTAGACTCGTGTTTGCATTCGGGCACAGACAGAGCACTCACAACAAGCACACGCGCTGTAACAAGATAAAATGAATCCGCGACAAAATGAATAATTGTGTATCTTGTTTAAGGCCAATATGTAGAGTCAGTGCGCGTGGCTTTGCCCAGCTAAGGAATACTCGAACGGGAATCGACGTATTTTAACGATCCAATGTTCAATGAAACGGGAATCGACTGATGTTTAGCGACACAAAACTTGATCTATGCTTGATCCACATAGGCACGTTTTCAAAATATCATAAGCCATGCTTGATCCTTGCTCGAACACATAGGCACATGAACTGCGGTGGGAAGCTAACAAACTGATGTGAATTTTCTCGCTTTGGCGCGGGGACAAATCTTTGCGAGCTCCGTGCGATGGGTCTGGGCCGTGCGATTTCCAGAGCCGCCGTTTAGGTCTCAGCTCAGCTGACCACCTGAACGCGTCGTCCGGTGTGGAAAAAAAGCGTGAAATACGACAGCGACAACGACACAACGCGTGAGCAGATTTCGCTCGAATGGCAAATCGGAGCTACACGTGCAGTTGAGGATTAAACAAATGGATTCGTTGAAATAAAACTCCCATCGTAATGTATCATACCCCTAAACGGATAACAAACATAGCTGCCAAAGAGCTCAGCGGTATTCGGAAAGCTAATGCCGGTTAGTTCCGAGCGAGCGGTCCTAATTGTTATCAGGCAATTGAGGCATTCCAGCGTCATTGTTGATGAAAGTACAATGGCTCAGGATTGTCACAACGCAACAAAAAAAACCAACGTGTTCAATGTTTAAAAATGCATCAAGGAATGCGGTGTCCTGTCGCCACTTCCACAAAAGGAGACGTCCGAATCAATATTATATTACGTTTTAATGTTTCATCCATACTAAAGCAAAGATCCTTCTGAAGCTGACTTACGCCATCGATTATCGCATTTTTGCACCGTTATCGAAACGTCTGTTGTTCATCAAGGTCGCCCTAATAGGCTTGCGCGTGACGGCAGAGGCATTGCCGGGAATGCAGCGGGCGGACGATGATGTCCCGTGCGAGGTGATAAAAGGAAGGCAACATCGTGCACACGCACGGATTGTGCAACGCGTGCCAACGCGCGTGCGTCCTTGCGAGCGTTCAATCAGCGATGCGTTCCAGTACCACGACGAGGCGACGTCACGTGGCAGCACGACGTCACCAAGGCGCATCCTTCCAGTCGTGCTTTGTGATCAACAAGATTTGTGGCAATAACGCCTTTGACCCATGTGGCCATTGTTGTACAGCAGTTTCTCTCATTGTTCCACAGCAGTTGCTGTTCATTGTTGCACAGCAGTTGTTCTTCATTGTTGTACAGCAGTTGTTCTTCATTGTTGTACAGCAGTTGTTCTTCATTGTTGTACACAACTTGCCCCTCAATGCAAGGCCCGAGGGGCCCCTAGTGGCCAATAGTGCAACCCCTGACGTGCTGCCCACCACAATGCACAAGTGTGAAAACACCGCCGCCCCATCATCATCATCATAATCATCGTCGTCGTGCTGTTGTTGCTGTCAAACCCCCCAATGGGGTCAATGGTGTGGCGGCCCTCACTCACACTGACGATGTCTTTTCGGCGAAAGTGCCCCCTCCCCCCCCCCCCCTCTTAAAATTAAACCACTGCCGTAGAGGATCAGCCCCCTAACGGCAGCACAACTTAACGCTAAAATTGCGTTTGTAATGGATCAATCTTGACGAGAGTTATTGTGACTCTCCTCCAAACACACTTTTAGACAGAACTAATGCGTGAACACGTTCAAAGCTTAATTGGAATTGGCTAAACACATCGCTGCGTTGGTTTCGTGATGGTGGCGGTGGTGGTGGTGGTGCAACAGGATGGCTATGTGTCCATCGGCGCGTGTTACAGCCTCGTCTCGCAGCCAAGGCTCGGAGGCTATTCAAGTTCACTGCAGAACCGCAGACAGCCTTACCGAGTGCGGATGAATGCGATCCGATGCACGGCTGTGCACACAGGAACGCATAAAAGACGGCTCAACAACCAGCAAGAGTAGCGACTCAGAGCAACGATGTCTACTGGACATCTTTAATTTAAAAAAAAGCTTCATAGCTCATCGGATTTCTCGAGGATAGAGATTCTGATCCTGAACAACAAAACAAAAGCACTGTTTGTATTCGATGACCTTTCTGTTACAGCACACACGGAGTTGAATTAGGTTGTAGCCGACACTTTCTGGTTGCGAGCAGACTTAAATGCGCCATTGGCGATGGCCCACACACTGTAGTTAAAATAAAACACGCATTCTAGAGAAATGTGTTCAGAAATTCAATTTGAAAATGTAATTAACGGCCCTTTGCCAATCCATTGATGGATAGAGGCCTCCCTCTGCCGCGTCTGTCAGTGGGGGGCTTTGACCATACTTGATGCTGGGCAGTGAAGGTTGTTGAATTAGGGGGGGGTGGGGGACAGGACCAGTTCAGATAGCCCAGGGGTGGGGAGCCTTTTTTCTGCCAAGGGCCGTTTGGATATTTATAACATCATTCGCGGGCCATACAAAATTATCAACTTAAAAATTAGCCCGTTCAAATTTGGTCAAACATTTAATCAACTCACCCCTCATGTGATGGCTGGAACTGCATCTCTTTGGTGAGGCGTGTGATGTTAGCTGGTATTGATGATGTTGCTGCTACTCGCAACTGCTTTTCCAGGTTTGCTCCTATATTGATTGAATTTCGAGTCCCGCCTGCGGTTGCCTTGGCAGGGCCAGACCCAATGATTTCGCGGGGCTAATACGGCCCGCGGGCCGGACGTTCCCCACCCCTGAGGGAGCTCTTGCTACTAACGTTTGAGCCATGGCAGGAAATTGAACTCAGGTTTCCGGGTTCGTAGTGCGCGCCACGCGCTAACTAAACTAAACAATGTTTTTTTCACCAGGTAAGGCCCACTGAGCTATATGGCTCTGATTCAAAAGCGACCTGGCTATCACAAATGATAGCTCAACGAAGTGGCTTGTCATTTGGGAAATCTACAGCAGCCAAAATACTCTCAGCGCATGTTTCTAAATGTGGAGAGAAAAACCGGAGGATCCGGTGAAAAATCCGTGCGACCACGGGGAGAGAGACACGCAAACTCCAAATATACAGGCATCAGGGTCGGGATCGAAACCACGACCTCCTGTATACCAGGCGAGGTAGTTAACATCTCCTCGCCACCATGACGCCCATACTGCGCTACCGCTCCACTCTGTTCTGAAAGAAATCAAACATCCAATAGTGCAACATCAAACGAACGCAGCCATTATTTCATTTATATCTTGTTTTACAGAATGTATAATCAGAGCAATATAACTCAGTTGACAATTCTAGATTTGAAGCTTTCGTGACTGCAAGGATTCATACTCTTAGTTTTTTCGGTAAAGTCACGTAGGTAAAAAAAAATGAAATTAAAATTAATAAAAAATAAAAAAATAAAAATCTCGACGTTTCGGAGGCAACACAAGTCTCCGTCATCAGGTGGGACCGTCACAGCCAGATTTGCTGTATCAAGTGAGGCAGGGATTCCAAGATGCAAGTTCTTAAATACAAGTTAAGGGGGAGGGGGGGGGAGCTTATCAGAATGTGGTTGATAATCCCTCATCATTAAAACATAGATCATTTACACTACATGGCAGGCAAGTCAAGACACCGCAATGTCAATTCCTGGCGGGGGAAAGAAAAAAGAAATGACAACAAAATGTAGGTCACGGAACTGAAGTGCATTTCAGTGCCCGAGCAATCATTTGCGCGTGGAACAGACAGTGAGGTTAAATGGAGTTTGCCATGACAAATAAAACCAGCAATTTCTTGAAATACATTTCGCATTCAGATTTTTTTTTTAAGGAGTATGCAGACGGACTCAGACGTGGATGCATTAGAAGAGCCCCAAAAAGCTGCAGGGCACAGATGTACAAATTGTCTAAAATCTGGGAGAGGTTACGGCTTGTGCCTCGGATGTATTTCTTCATTTGCAAAGCGCCTCCTCTCTGCGCCGAAATCCGCGCTATTAGGAGGGCGATGCATTAAGCAGCAGCGAGATCTGCAGCAACGTTGCTCCGCTGCGAAACCTTGTGACCCCCCTTCCTTCCTCCCTACCCAGCGTGACCTTGTTTTGTGATTGCCAGTCCCTTCGTTGTACAGTAGAACCCCTCTTGACGAAGGCAACTCGGCGACCTGTCAAATCATTTGACAGGTCATCAAGTGAGTTGGTCGTTAAGCGAGTATAGGAAGTACACGTCAAAGGCTTAATTCGTTCCGATAGCATCGAAAGCAACCCTTTTAACACCCAAAAAAACGTGCTTTATCATCTTTAAACAATGGATGTTAAAACTTAAATATACCAAAAACATTATAAACACATAATATTTAAATAAATATGCTTATTTAATGCATTAATTAATATTGACTGGACCTTCAGCAGCCCCCGGTCGTTAACAGGGGAATGGTCGGTAAGCGAACACATTGGGCGTTTCGTCGTTCACAGGAGTGCTCGTGAAGAGGGTTTCTGCTGTACAGTGTCCATACTCACACTGCCGTCCACACGTTCGCCACACACTGGATTACAAACCTGTCAACCCCTTATCAGTGCCCTACCTTATTACAGACCAATTCAGAACTTACTGGTCACCCCGTGCACCTTATAAATCTCAACGTTCATCCTACAAAGTCCCATCACAAGGGAGAAACACAAACAAATAGAGATTTTTTAAAAATTGCCCGTATTGTGAAACGGCTGTACGCCGTATGGAACCTGAAAACTCAATTTCCCTGCACAAGAATACGGGGAAACCCGTACGGATTGACAGGGATGGGATTAGCATCGCCAGCTCCGAGGGCGGGTTGGTGGGAGGGGTGACGTCTGCACGACTCGGTGGAATGGGCGTGACGTCATCGCGCAGACGTGCGCAGTGACGTCACCACTTGCCCGCCCGCCAGCGCGCCAGCCAGCCAGCCAGCCAGCAAAACTTGTTTGTTAATATATATAATACGCGATACCGAAGTAGCGTATGAAACAAATGAAGGCACTGCACACGGCATGCACATGATGATTGGTAATTGAGACCTATACGATGGGGGGGGGGGGGGGAGAGGGGTTACAAAAACTGCTGTTGAGAAACAGTGGTCGAGAATATGTCTGGCGGACGAACAGCAGCAGCAGCAGCACCGAGTATAATCGTGTTTGACATCAAAAACGGAGCTGTTCTGAAGTGGAAGGGGATTTTCTTCACAGCGTCCTGCTTTGCAGACAAAGAGGGCCTGGGGTGAAGCTTCCTAAGGAGGGTCTTGCTTGCGGAGAGTGAACACTAACCGCGGGCGTGTTGAAGGCTGTGGCTCCGATGCGTTTTCGAATTGCCGCGCGTGTTGTTCGACGTTTCGTTGCACGTTGCAACAGTAACCTCTGCAGGCAATGAAGCTCCCAATCACACGTGGGGCCAATTCACACGCGGTGCGAGCCATGCACGCAACGGGAAAGTAAACGGAATGCACTTCATTACAGATCGGCAATTAGTTACTCACCACCCTGACGATTTCGGGGAGGGTCCCATTGTTAATTAGCAACAAAAAAACAGGGCCATTGTGGACATGGGGGTCACTTATACCCTCCGACCCCTCTAGGCAACTCTGCTAGTATGTACTAACTCGTTTTTTTGCCCTTCCAAGGACGGGTGTATATTGCAGTAAATCTGAAATATTCAATAGAAAAATTGTTCAGCTCATGATTATTAATGGCGGTTGCCCCATGTGGAGTGACGTCACCCGCTAATGGTTATTGGTGAGGGGTGCGGCATGTGGAGTGCGCGACCTTGTGCGTTCGTGTAAATTTCCACGCGGGCATGAATATTAATGAGGGGGGGGGGGGGCTCTTTTGCAGTGACGTCACGCACGCACGTAGCACTGTGCTGCGTTGATTTATTTTTTAACGTCACTTTCTGTAAAGAAACGTCATATTTGAAGCGACTTTGCAGAATCAATTATTTAATTCAGCTCTACCTTCCTCTGCGTTGGTGTAAAAATTTACCCACTCATGAATATTAATGAGGGGGGTGAGCCTCATGTGGAGTGACGTCACGCGGGGGGGTGGGCCTCACGCGCGGGACACACACACATTCTTGGCTCATTATAGTAGTGTAGTGACATATGACGGCACTACCGTGTTAGGTCTGTACACACATGACGTCACTGCTATGTCAAGTCGGTACGAATGACGTCACTGCTATGTTGAGTCGGTACCAATGATGTCACTGCCGGGTTGGGTAGTGTGGAGGCTGTTGACGAGTGCCACGGGGGTCGTGTCAGGCCGTTGCACTCTGAGTGAACCCAACCGGACACGTGACCGGATCAAGGTGGGGGCCAGGGGCCCCAGGGGGACCTTGGGGGTCACGTGCTCGGGGAGCAGAGCCTTCTCGAGGGTTCGAGAAGGTGGGCGTGGCCTGGGTGTGGCCAGCCACGCCTAGGCGCATATAAGCGGGGCTCCGCACGCAGAGCGGGGCTGTTCGTGTCCGGGATGAAGACGCCTCATGAAGACTAAAGACAGAAGCCTCAAGTCGTCGTGGCCAAGCAGAAGCCCTCCTGCCTTGGCCACGTTGAGTAGTACTCGAGTGTTAGCGAGATTAGCATGGTGGTCACCACCTTATATATAGTGTGTGTGTTACAGTTGTATTGCAATTCTGTTAAATACATAGTGTTGCCTCCATACGAGTGTGTGTGTGCCTCTTTCGAACCATTACAGTAGTAATCTGATATGTCGTGTTGTACTGGAGCTGTCAAAAAACGCTTTCCCACGCCCATGCTGCCTGCCGCCGCTTGCTTGCTCCGTGTGGAGGTTGGGTGACGACGCATTGGGGAGCGCCAGGGTCCGTCTGCGGAGTCACGTGCGACTGGAGCCAGCGAGCAACGCGCCGTGTGCTCCGTCTCCCGACAACAAACGCGATCCGCCGAGAGAAAGAGAGGGAGAGATGAGCAGCAGAGGCAGTCGTCGCTGCCTCGTCTCAGGCACCCTGCCGCGACCGCGCAGAGCGGCCGGAAAAGCGGCAACCACCAGGGTGACCGGTAGGAGGGTGCATAGGGCGAGGAGGGGGATGGAGGTCACACGAGGATGCGTTGACAATGACGAACGCGATTGAATGACCGACCAACAAACGCTCGTGTTCAAAGGTGAGATTGTCACCGTTGAATTCGACTAAATGTGGAGGAAGATCGCGCACGGATGAAGGTACAAAGCACGCAAGCCGCTATCTAAAGAGTCATCATCATCAGCCGTGGTCAATCCACCGCTGGATGAATATATCCAGCAGTGGATGATCATTGTTGTTACGTACCTATTTATGAGGTGTTGGGCGGCAATTCTATATTCCGCAATGGTTGGTACTGTTCAGAACAGCAAATACCGGTGTGCATGTAGGACTTTTAGGAGTTTGTGCAGTGAGGTAGGAACCCGGTGACCAGAGTTCTCGACCACGGCTAACCTGAGTGGCGAGTGATGTAGACCCGAATGGATCGATAGCATGAGGGATGTACAGATATCCTGGCAGCTACCCCTCCCATCCATGACAAATCCAACCCACACTGCTCAGCATTGTGAAGTATGGTCAAACAAGACTCCCGCTTATGAAACTTTAGTTAATCTTCAATGTAAGTTTAATTACAGTATACCTAAAGTGCGCACGGATTAAAGTGTATGAACTGTCAAGGATGCTTTGCGGAATGTTGCTGAGCCACTCAACAGAGCACGCGAGAGTGGTGGGGGCCGAAAATGCCCCCCACAGCTGAAACAAGCCACCCACGTGCTCTTTACAACACTGGAAGGGACCCGCACCCGAGCAGACAGAGGTAATCATCTTTTCCGTCAGTGCCAATCTTAAATCCGTCTGATGATTTCGGCGCGACTGTTCTACTCGAGCGCTCAAATTTGCACATCAGTAACGCAAAAAAGATGTCCAATGAAATATTGATGAAGGCAATATTAACCACATTTGTGGAGATGCGTTGTAGTTTTGCTCTGTCAGAAATGTTCAACGTCAGTTGTTTTTTTTTCATCGCGGACACTAAATTGATTCGTGTTTGCAGTCATTACACCGGATATATTTTTTTTTGCGCGCAGTAATATTTGAGTAATACGCGTTATAGTTGGTCTTTCTCTTAAGCGCAACTCCCACCATGGATCACGGCCGCATTTAGAGCTGC
This sequence comes from Lampetra planeri, assembly GCF_965212315.1. Classification (NCBI taxonomy): domain Eukaryota; kingdom Metazoa; phylum Chordata; class Hyperoartia; order Petromyzontiformes; family Petromyzontidae; genus Lampetra; species Lampetra planeri. The sequence continues at coordinate 8,470,656 of NC_136136.1, forward strand.
AAAATTAGGTTTCAGAAGGGAAATTTCTGCAGCTGTCCAATTACATTAGTGCCACTTTAATAAATGCATTATCGCATGTTACAGCACCCAAGCAATTTGTCTGCACCAAATAGGCATACACTGTCACCGCAGGCCAATCAAGCAATTTAAATTAAACACAGTAATGTCCCACGGAAGTGAAGCGCCCGCATGTTCCTTCATAATTAGAATTGAAATATGATAAAAGAGCATTATGCTGCACTTAATGATCTGTACACAGAAACTGAAAAACATTGTTAATCTTTATGCACAAAAAGTTGGGGTGGGGGGAGGGGTTTGGTGCCGCACGTCTGCCACGTGTGGGTGATTGTGTTTTGGGGGGGGGTCGATGGAGGCACGGTCATTAGTGCCATTAAAGAGATAACGCATAAATTAGGGGCTTACATTATCTGGCGAGTTTTGTCGATCGCTGGTGCCAACTCTTCACCCCCCCCCACCCCCCTTTGTCAAATGAGGTTCATTTTCAGACGCCTCGCCATGCCCAACACGATCGACCTTGGCGATCCACGCCATTGTCGCGCACGAAGGAGAGAGCAATCGTGGACTGGAAGAGCTGCGTGCGAATGAAACCCTTGCAAGTGTAGCGCTGTAGATGGGCTGCACTTACCTGCAATGGCAGACAGGGCCCATCAGGGGCGGTACCTCGTACCGGCAGGGGGGTCGCTACATTCCCCAGCCCAAAAGCAGGAGGGGGCTACGGGGTGTTCTGGGATCCCCCGCGACCCCTCCCAATGGGAGGGGGCATGCGGGGTGTCCTAGGATCCCCCGGGACCCCCCCCCCCTCCTGGAACTCTCTGGAAGAGAGGCGTGGCCAGAGGCTGACACACCGGGGAGATGTATAAAAGCCGGACCTCTCCACAAGTTCGGGGCCAGTGCAAGACAGAAGCCAGAAGACCAGCCAGCCTCAGACCCTGGGACCCTGGGACCCCTAGCCCCGCTGTCCTTGTAAGGGCCGGGGCTCTGTGTGGGCCAGTGGTGAGACCCTGAGACTGCCGGCCTGACGTCCTTGTAAGGGCCGGGTCCGAGGAAGCCAGTGGTCGGGACCCGTACCTTGGCTGGGTCGGGTCATATAGCCTCCCCTCGGTAACTCGTAGCCGGAGGACCTGAGAGCGTAGCCGGTGTTAGGCACGTTAGCTGGAGGATGTGTTCCTAGTCTGAATAAGAGAATGACTGTTGCTGTTGTGCATTATAAATAAACGCGTTGCCTCTACAAGTGTCTCCAAGAACTCACTACACAAGTGTAGTGACATCGCGGATGTCTCTGTGTGGTGCCGGCTCTAGAGAGGCACGGCGTGCGATGTACTTAAATCACGGATATCACGTGTGTAGTAGCAGTGACGTGCGGTGAGGTCAATGGCTGGGGAGGCACTGGCTAGTGTCAGAGCCAGACTCACACACTGAGGGGGGCGTGGCCTCACTGAGGGGGGCGTGTTAGACACGTCCCCCTCAGTGAGGCAGATGTGATAGCTGCCTCCCCTGGTGCTTTTTCATTGCAGTTTCATGACGAGACCAGCGAGCCTAAATATATTTATACACATACGTGAAATAAGTTACCTGGAGTATGGAAGGCGGGGACATGAAATGAAGGGGTCTACAAACATCACATTGGTGACATACTGAGATAGTAACAGGCACGCGCTTATTGCCCGCGCTCCATCCAGTTACTGAGGGGTTGTGCAATCAGAGGGGAGGCTGAGCTCGTCGCTGCCTCACCTCTCGTCTCTTCCTGTATTTGCAGTGGAGCTCAGAAAATTTGGCGATTTTGACTAAAAATTATTGATATCGTACAGAAATGATATTTATAACACAGATTAGTGGAAAAATCTAAATATTTATTTTATTATTTATTTTTACTTTTCGTAACAGCTATTTTCATTGGAGTATGACAGATGAGGCTCTGCCTCCCCTGCCTCCCCTGACCGCACGTCCCTGGTATGTTACGACATCGTGAATGTCACCGAGTAATGCCGGTTCTAGCGAGGCATGGCGTGCGATGCACCGTCATTGCGAACACCCCGTAGGTGGGTGTAGTACCAGCCCTAGAGGGGGCTCGGTGAGCGCTGGGATAGCGCTCAGTGGCACCACGCCGTGGCGTGCAGTGCCGACCTCTACAGGAGGGAGTGTGAGAGTGTCAGCCATGGGATAAGGTTACCCCAGGCCATGGCACTCTGGTTGACCCTGGAAGGCACGTGACAAGTAAGATCTACACAGGGGTCCCAAGTGAGGGCTTGGGGTGGTCACGTGCCGGGGCGAGATTCTGCTAGAGGGTTCGAGAAAGTGGTCGTGGCCAAGGGCGGAGCCAGCCACGGCCAGCGAGCATATCAGCCGGGTCCCAGAGAGGGACCGGGGTTCTGTGTTGCTGTCATCTGAAGAATCTACGTTCCATGTTCTACGTCCGAGAAGAGTCACCAACACGTGGACCTGGACCCAAGCTGGGGTCCTGTCCGTTGTAGCTACTCCGAGTGTAATTAGTGCAGTTAGCCTGGTGGTCCACCACCATAGGTTGTTATCTGGTAAAGGAGCAGTTACCTCTTTGTGTTAATGTGTTGGTATAAATAAATGTGATGCCTCGAAAGAGGACATCTGCGACTCAGTTGAATCCACTACACACGCATTGATGCTTGTAACTCGGTTGTTTGATGACAGTGAAGAAAAACTAAAAATGAATTGTTATCGGGAACAGGAGCTGTGATTGAGGATCTGATGTGGGTAACAAACATAAAGGATGCACAGACAAAGCTGTGAAGTTAAACTGGTAAAATTATTCAATGTGCTGTTGTCTCTTTCCTAAAACGGCATGGTCATGCTACATAAAGAGAACTTCAAAGTGAAAGGTGGTGACACTGGACTTGGGGTTTACATTTGGCTGGGAAGGCTACAGTACGCAGGATATTGTGGTGATATAAAAAAAAAACTCCTGCCTCGTTTTCACATCCACTGAAGAGCAAACTGGCCCCGTTCATAAAATGTGAAAGTGGACAGGGCCCGGTGATTAATGTTGTCCTTACCGGGCCAGCCTGGCACAAATTAGGCCACGTGGCACGATGCAACTGGGCGGTGCTGTATAATTTACTAGGAAGCCATGCGGTACAATTCCCTAGGGAGCTGTATGATATAATTCCCTAGGGAGCCATGCGGTATAATTCCCTATGGAGTCATGCGGTACAATTTCCGATGGAGTCGTGTGGTACAATTCCCTAGAGAGCAGTGGGGCACAATTCTCTATGGAGCCGTGTGGTACAATTCCCTATGGAGCTGTGTGGTACAATTCCCTAGGAAGCCGCGCAGTACAATTACATAGGGAGTCATGTGGTCCAATTCCCTATGGAGCAGTGTGATACAATTCCCTAGGGAGCGTCCTACTTTCGTGGCTGGACGCTCTGGGAACCAGTTATGGTGCCACGGGTTTAACGCAGAAACGCAACCAGTGATAAACGACATCTCTCACGGAGTTCAACTTTAGGGATCTGTTTTTTTATATTTTACAGAATGGACAATTCAGAAGATGATGTATCTTACTTTTTGGGGAGTGGGGAGCAGCAGCAGGAGCCAAGGCCGTGTACGTGCCTCTTGAAGTGTTGAGATGGGGAAAAACGAGCCGTGCTGGGATGTTCTTGGAATAGCCCAGCACGGCTCCTGGTCTCGTTTGCAGAGGTCAATGGAAACGCGGCACAAAAGTAAATGCATTGCAGAGTCATTCGATGCGGGCAAGCAACCCGGGAGTTAAAGCGGGCGTTCATACAAAAAGGGGAAGTTGTGGGCCGAGTGAGACCGATGCTGACGGGGCTGGAGGGCGATGCGGGACCCCCTCGATAAACCCAAATTCATCGTCGATCGACGCTCTCGGCACGCGCCGCCACACCGCGTCTCGCCCTCGCTCTCCTCAACGGCGGCCATATTTCAACACGGCAAGCAACACACCTCTAGGATCACCTTCCTGGCTCCACCCACACCCCAAACCCCCCACCCTGCACCCGTCCTCCTTGGCTCCTCCCCCCTCCTGTTACCCTGTGTGACAATGTCCCATCACAAATAACTCTCACTACAGTTATTTTGTTGTGCCTTTTTACACCCGATGAAGGAAGCTTGTGTTGCCTCCGAAAACGTCGTGATTTATTATTTTATTTCTATTATTATTTCTATTATTTATTTTTATTGTTTTTTTTTTATTTTTAACCTACGTGACTTTACCGAAAAAAAATCTAAGAATAAGCAACACACCGCCAACGCCGCCACCTCGTCTCCTCCCCCCCCTCCTCCTCCTCATCATCATCTCCCCAGGTCACACCAGCTGCATGTTTCCCAACTCGGATCCCATGAGATATGCCGCAGGGTCAACGCACTCTCAATGTCAAACGCAAAAGTTGCAGCCGTGAAATGTCTTGCCCGTGCCACTGCCGCTTGAAGGGCCTCACAGATGGAGGAAGTACGAGAGAGTTCCTCTCGGAGGTACTTGGCCTACTCTTCCGCGCTGGCCAGACATCTTGCAAGAGGTGGGAGTGTCCACATTTTATCTCACTGCACACCAGTTACAACACGACAGTCTGCGATGTTACTCAATGTATCATGCTGAATGAACAGAGGCAAGCGGGGACATTTAAGAAATTTGTGACGTCTGTTTTAAACCTGCCACGCAAAGAACCGGCGACCTCTGGCAAGTGGAGTATGCGGGCAGCTTCCCCAAGCCATCATCTCGATGCTTTCCATTTGAGAGCAGACAACGCAATCCTGTCAAGGCTGGATAGGGCGCCATGCCCAAGACAATAAATCTGAGGAGCCATATCCTTTAAAGAGCGCATATGAATTTCAAGCTATTAATATCGCCATAATCTATATGTGATTTATCGCAGAAGCATTATACTGCCGAAAATGCATTGTATGAGTGATGTAAAACTCGACGTGAAAAGCATTATTGTGATATTCTGACTCTCACAAACACAAAATAATCGCGAAGAAACACTTTGAAATACTTTGGCATCTTGTGCCTTAAAATGTTTTTACTGAATAGAGAGCTGTGTGGAGGACTGCTGCTTTAAAATGTACCCTTTTAAAGCCAGGGTTCGAGATGACGTCGATTGTCTTTCTGCATCAGCGTCACGTGGGTTTTTGGAAGGTCACGTTTCATGCCTGGACCCATCGTATATTTGAATTCACGCTCGAGTCGGTCTCCCGCTGCAAGTAATTGAAGGTTAAATAAGATGTTTTTTTTAATTAACCATCGATAATTTCATGTTTTTCTCCCACATTTGAAGAAAAAACAGCCGAACATTGATAATTGTATAATTGTACCGTTAAGAAGTGCACGATGTTAAAATGTTAAATTCGTTTTCTATCCAGGGATGCGGCTGTTTTGTTTGTGCCACAAGGCGTGTGGAATGTTTTGCTTCTGTGCCACTGTTCCGCTACACTGCTCTCGCCAACCTCTCCCCATGCTTCTTCTACGCGGGCGGCATCGTCATCACAACCGGCACCATCATCACAACGAGCACCATCATCACAACCGGCACCATCATCACAACCGGCACCATCATCATCACAACCGGCACCATCATCACAACCGGCATCGTCATCACAACCGGCACCATCATCACAACCGGCACCATCATCATCACAACCGGCACCATCATCATCACAACCAGCATCATCATCACAACCGGCATCATCATCACAACGGGCTGACCTTTTAAAACATTCCACACCCGACATCCCGCATCCGGTAAACCTATCACTAAGGCGGCTCTCCTACTTTCAAGTGAAATTCGCCAAAAATAGTTTTGTTATTAAATTATTGTAAAAAAATTGCCTAGGTTTGTTACGTTGGTAATGTTCCGCGAACCGATAATGCGTTGAGGTCACCCTTGTGAAAGAGACAATAGCGCTTCACGATTGGGTTGGTTTCACCTCCTGGAGTAAATTATTAATTAAATGTGGGCTACCGACTCAATAATCGCGTGCCACTGGCTCCAGTCCTCGAGTGACCCGGAGAATATCTATTCAGGAATTAAGCCCTATTTACAAATATTGCCAATTTTTGTAAGCAATAAAGCATCCCCCCCACTGCATTCTGAATTGGACAGCGATGCTATTTTACGGATGTAGACTTAGACATCTTATCAACGACGTGCCATCGTCCTTCATGCTATACCCAGGGCACAATGGTTCGTCCATTATATGGGTAAATAAGTAATATTTTTTTTAACTTTTTTTAAAACATGCTTTTATGAAATGTACTAGTAATGGAAGAACTCCACGACTCCAGGAAGTGGCCCCGAAGCTTGACATAACTTAAGGGACCGTGGCCAATTATAGCCAACGTCAGTTGACCGTGGACAATTAGACCCAAGCTGAAACATAACATATAAAAAATAATGTTTAAATATATATATTTTTATGATAGAATATAGTATTGTCATCAGTATGACATAAATATACCAAGTTTGCAGTCGATACCACATTGGGAAGTGGGTTAAAATTGAGTTACAAGATTTGAGGATACAACAACGACAACAACAACGACAACAACAACAGACAGAGTGAGTTAAATGAGAGCGTGTTGAATGTAAAGCGACACACGAGTTCGAAAATAAACCGCCAGTTTCCTGTTGGTTTGGAGTGAGGTCGGTTAAGCTCGCTTGAACTGGAACACAATTGAAATGTGGAATAATTGCTGTATGGATCATGGACTAATGTCATTAAAAATAGAGGGAGGAAAAAAAAATCGAATTTGCGTGCACGTGTTTTTATAGGAATGGCTCATGCGAATTTGAAAATTACTGCGGCAATTACAACTTCATCTGCTGCATATTATTACAGATCATCACTAAAAGCTAAACTCGATTACCAAACACTGCGCTGCATTACTCACACCCCTCAGTGCTCATTCGGAGAGTAATGTTGCCTCAGAATGTGAGCCTCCTTCATAACAACGCTGAACACCCCCCACGCATTTCCCAGTCCCCAACACTTCGAGACGTGAAAAATACAAATTCATCACTCAGCTGTAATCGTTTGCTAAAGATGCCTCTTATGGGTGAAGCGCCTGCTCCGCAAACACGGATGGACGTCGCAACGTCAAACAATGCTCTTTTAAAACTCATTACCCCACTGTTTATGCACGTCCGACTCATTAACGCGTACGGCTTGAGACGCGGCTGCGTTTAGACTGCGCACAAAGCCGCATTGTATCATCTTCACGGAGCTATGCGACTGCTAATAATCACCAGAGTGACAACTGCATTTTGTTTTAAGGACAACTGAAGTGGCATTAACACTGGAAACTCTCGGAGAATAATAACCAGACCTAAGCAAAGTCTTCGCCTGGGCAAATATTGAATTGCCTTTGCGAAATGGCTTCCCTACGCAGCACAGGGAGAGAGAGAGAGAGAGAGCGAGAGAGAGCGCGGTGCGCGGCATCAGCCACCCACGTTCCAGCCGGGCGGGATTTTTAGCGGGCGGCACTTTCCCCCGCCCTGAAAACGACACGTTGGTCAATCAATCGATGCTTCATCAAAATCTGCTCACATTTAATAAATCAGGATCTGCAATCGCCTCCCAATGGCTCCGTACTCATTAAAAAGCTTTCTTCACTTGATCGTTTATTTACGGTTGGCTTTACCTTTTTTTTTTTTGGCCACACGTGCTAGGTGTGAGACGTGCCCCCTCGCCCTGCGTCAAACATTGGAGAGCACGCTCGCGCAAAGGTTTGACATTTTCAGATACTTCAATTGCATCAGTTCACGTTGTACTTCATGCGACTAAAGACTGTGGACGTGATGTGTGTTTGTTTTACCATGTGTGTGTGTGTGTGTGTAATGAATGGGCCATTGCCGTATAGAACTGGGTGATACTTTTATCATTCGTGGGATTTAAACTCGTGTTCACGGGCCCAGCGTGACAATGTCTTGACCCAGTTGTGGCCCGTTCAAGGTACGGTATGTATCTGCACACAGGGGCAATCAAATCACATGGCATTGTACGAGATGAACAAAAGCCAGAAAACCCGACCACTGAGCACATTGAGAACTGATGACAGATTTTATCGGCGAGGTACTTTGGTAAATGTACGTAGTTCATCGGCATGCAGGGCCTGGTGTTACTGCGAACTAGAAATGATTGAAAATTATTATTCATTATTATTGTTTATTTGCCTTTTGAACAAAGCCGTATGAACTCCTACATTCCGTTGACATTGATTTGCCATCAATAAAAATCCAGTGAATTCTGGCTGAAAGGAGCATTGAGGCAGTGCTCATCTATTTACAGCCCAGAGCTGATTGTGGAAATTCCACATTTCTATGGCAGGGGTGAGTCTATCCACAGGATAACCAACGGTGGCTTTCGCACAAGGTGGTACTCTTTTTTATTAATCAACCCCGAAGGGACGATGGGCTGAGTTCAATCCCCCAACCAGGATATGGACCCCAACATTCTGTTTGGGAGCCAATCGCTCTACCACGGACACACCTGGCCAAGTGCCACCAAAGAGCAGAGGTGATTTGTATCGTTGTGTACAGAGAGAGATATTTCTCCGTGCAGCATCGCGCATTTTGCCAGCGTCTGCCTGGGTCACGGAGCAAGCGTTTGTTTCGAGGCTCAGCTGCATTAACAGTGATATCACGTTTTACAGCTTTCGCATGTCAACCTTGCTCGTGTTCCACGAATAACAGGCATCTCCTGGACTAGGGACACATTTAAAGCCGATCGGTGGATCATGCTTAGCGCGAGAGTTGTCCCGGAAACTCTGCAACAGCTCTGGGCGCTTGTGGAACGTTAACAAATGGTAACTCGAGGCGCAAACACACACACACGCAGACAACGCGCAAACGTGCCGTGAACGTATTAAAGGGGCAAAAACTGCAGAAAAGCTGTAGCTGTGAACAGATGTTTCCTTTAAGTACACAGAAGTAATATTGACAGTGTTTTTATACGCAAGTAAGAGCTGTACGGCCAGAAGTGACGAGAGGCATCCATGAAGGCGTTGGGGCAGAAATCAATGTTTGTGGAGCTCAAGCAGGGTCGATATTTCGCGCGCAGTCCATGGAGAGAAAAAAAAAACGGCACCGTGTGTGATGGGGCAGCTTCCTTGATTGTATCTGAGTCATCATCAGCCGCGCTGTCAATCCACTGCTGGATGAAGGCATCACGAAGTATTCGCCATTCTTCGGGGTGGTGTGATGTAACAATCCACCTGGCACCTGGACGCGAGCCCATATTCTGCATTCGAGTAAATGGGGAAATTTCTGCACGACGACATTTTCCTGTGTTGTGTTTCAATGTCCATACGGTTACAGTTTCCTGCAAACCCACGGTTGTTGTTTTTTTCCCCGAAAGATTATTGTTTTTTGTTTTTCCCCATCCGATCCTGCACAACATGAACAATGTCGCAGAGAGATTTTGTCGGTTGCTTTTTTTTACAAGCGAGGTTTTCATCTTTTTTTGGTAAGTTCGGATGCACAAACGTATTCAGACATACACGCAGGCACACGCGCGCGCAAAACTATCATTAATTCCCGATCCACTTTGTGCGGGGGCTGCTATGATGATTTCGACTCGACGACGTCCTTTCGCTCCTCCGCCGTTCACAGCCGCATGCCTCCCGTTTGGCGAGACAGATGCGCCCGCAATCAATGCTGTGCCTGGGCCGGTAATGAAACCGGCAAGAAAATTGCCTCGATCTTCCACCTGTCCAAACGCACCGAGCGCTGTTTTAATCTTCGGGCGCAGCATCGAGGAGAGGAGACGCGTTGCACGTTAAATCTCGGCGCCACTTACACTGGAAAACAAATATATATACAGATGCACACCTTGTAAAGTTGTTAGTTCCCTGACTGCTGGGCTCGTGCAGAGACATCGGAAAGCAGAGTTGTCTGTCACGACACTGGGGAAAAGAGAGAAACAAATAAATTGCAGTTAATTTGAAAATAGTCTACATCGCTAAATTAAACCGTGGCATTAACCTCCCTTTGATTCGTGACACGTTGATTGAGATCTACTTTGCTTGGGGAACGTGATGAAGCGTTGGACGAAAAGTACGCTCCGAGTGATTTTCTCTGCATAGATGGATGGGGGGGGGGGGGGGGGCTTCAGAAGGAAGTTGAGCTCAGCGCTCACACAACATTATTAACAAATAAATCAACGCGTCCTCGTGACAAGGCACGGCTCCTGCCTCGGCAGGAACCCTCCAACGCCTTCCTCCGAGCGTCTCCGTTCGCAGCGCAAAACCAAGACAAACGGCGGCTCCTCCGCACACACAACCGAGGTGGACGTCGCTAATCAACAAAGATCCCACGCCCTTATTGGAGTTCGAGCGCGATACTTAGAGAGCCCCCCCTCCCCACCCCAACCTCACGGCTCACGGAACGAAGACTCAAACAACAACAGCAACAAAAAGCCACGATCCTGCCGCGGGGCCATTTGAACCTGGTTATTTCAGGCTCCCTAGCCAATTATGCGAGCCGCAATGATAAGAAAAGGCGAGTCGCAGGTTGGGCTGCCAGCGACAGTCTGGTGAAGGCAACCCTAATCAAAGGGAATAGGGGAGTAGGTGTCAAGACTCTCACCCGCAGCACAACTTACTGTCGAGCGCTCGCGCCACGCGTGTGTCGAGCAGCGTGAAAAAGTGCGGACGGTTCCGTACGCGGCTCCGATCGCCTCGTTCGAGGCGGGGGGGGGGTGCGGAAGGGGAGTCCGTGCCCGGCCGCCTTGTGCTCCGTGGCACGATGGCGAGCGCGTGGGAAGTCCGACTCGGCCGAATGTGCGCTCCAAGTCGCCCACGTGCCCCTCGGAATTGTGTGAGTAATGGCCTCCTGTCTGCAGAGGCGTGAAGCTTACAAGAAAAGGTGTTCGAAGGTGTCCCCCCCCCCCCCCATTCAAAATTGCACCGGTCCTGTGAGTCCAACGTTGATGCAAAGGTCGCCGTCGTCGCTTGCTCACGCCGTCGCTTGCTCACGTGAAATGCATCCGAGAGAGGCACCTCTGAGCGAGCAACCGCTGCTAATCGGTGACCGCCGTCAACCCCCCAAAATAAAATTTCGCAGGCCACCATTCAGGGAAGTCTCCCCGTGTTTTGTGAAAAGAATCGCATCCGCAACAGGCTGACGGAGCGCTGCGCGTGGCCTCCCGCGGCACGAGTGGGGCACGGGCCACGCAGGTTGGGGACCACCGCTGTGGGGGGCCGTGTTTGTCTCCTGGTCAACGTTGCCCAGATGTCACTCAGAGCATCACACCAGCTAAATTTGTGGCAATTCGGGTCCCATTCGATATTCCGCAGGGTCAAAAGGGCAGCCCTGCAATTTCCTGCTCGTGCCACCGCCGCTTGAAGAGACTCCAGTGGAGGGAATACGAGAGAGAGCGCCTCTGGAGGGTATTTGGCCTACTCTTCCATCCACGCTGGCCAGATATCTTGGAAGATGTGTGAGTACCCACACTTTACCCCACCACCTGTGACTTGCTGATTGACCAACTGTGCTGAACCCATGTATGCTGCTGGGGAGACAGAGGCCATTGGGGGGGGGGGGGGGGGGGATGAATAAACGCGCTCACTATTGCGACTGGCATGTCGAGATATTGAACCGGTGACCTCTCGGTTACAAGTCATGTGTGCTAGCCATTATACCATGGCAGTATCCCAATCAACGTGTAACCGTTATCGCTGTTTCAGGCACGTTCCTGGGAATACATCTATATTAATTGAACGTACCAGTCAAATAACATAACCGATAGTTTTAATGCGTTGTCCATAGGGTATGTCACAATTATTCCTCCTTAAACGCGGAGTCTAAACCCATAAGGTTGGGATGAAAATTAATGCATGCGCTGAAAAACACATTGCCAAGTCATATTCAAGCCACTCAAGTGTGTGGACGGCAGCCAGTGTTTGTTTTCCATTTGGTATCCCATGGTGACGTGGAATAGCTTCGGCGCCGCACGACCCTGTGGAACAGGTACAAAGGCTCCGGGTATATTCGGCTGCATTTTATTTTGACGAGGAAAAAAAAAATACCCCTTCAGCTCTCTTTTCACCGCTGTACGGACATTGTCCACTCACCAATTCAAGGCGCCTCAAGACCCAGAGAATGAGGCCGGGCCAGTAAAAAAAAAAATCAGCGCAATAACGCATGCACGTGTCAGGAGCACGTATTTCACGACGAATATGAAATTCTTTCTTGTAGATATCTCTTTGCCGCTTTAAAACTCTCTCTCCCCCACCCCATGTCTCCATTGTATGCGCGTCCACACGCGATGACACCCGGCTCATTTTGTCACATTCTAGGTCAATAGCCTTGAGGCCTTTTAATCCCATTAAGAGGGAAATTTCAACAGCAAATCTGTAACCCACGAAGGCTTCCCGCTGCGAGGGGGGGGGGGGTGTCTCAAGGAAGGCGCGCGCCGCAGATCCGCGTGCGTTTGTTTGGCTCGCCACCAAGAGGCAGGCGGGCGGCAATGGTGAGGCAATGGGTCGCGACGGGGCATCCGGTGAGAAAGGGAGGGGAAACGAATCTTCGCATAAGAATGTTCGCTAATGTGTGCAGATTCATGCGTTTTTTTTTTCAATATACGCAGGAGGTTCCGATAATTTGGGCAATTCTCACTTTCACTAAAAAAAAAACCTCTGCAACGCCACTACCCCGATATTCATAAAAATGGCACAATTAATTTAACAATCATATATCTCCGCGTCAATAAAGGTTTTAGTCAAGATATAAGCCCGTCGTCAAAATAGAAAATTGCTCCAGGCTTCCGGAGAACATTCCAGTACTTGTGATGCGTGTGTGTGTGTGCGCACCCGTGCGCGCATGTCCTTGTGCACCCGCGCGCGCGTGCGTGTGCGCGTGCGTGCACGTGCGCACACCCGCGTACACCTGCAGAAAAAGGAGGCGCAACGCGTGCGATACATTTAGAATTGCGACTCGCACCGAAATGTGCCAATAAATCATCTGGACGCGACCATCGCGAGGTATCAGCTGTGAGGAATTTAGTAAACGATGAAAGCCGCTGAATTGCGCGGCGCGGCCGTGGGTTTGGGGACGAGGAAGCGAGGACGCGGTATTGACGAGGGCATCCGCGCTGCATTGCTGCGACACGGATCGGGGACGAGTGGACTTTGGGGGCAGGGCATCGTTTCGGGGTTCACGAGAGACCAAGCCGTGAGCCAGCAACGGCGGAGTTCTTCGGTTGAAACCCAGGATTTAGCAGCCGCCCGTAATTAAGGCGCGTTATCGAGAGTCGATGGTCTCTACTCGGTCACCAACGACTGCGTACTTGTCTGTTTGACATGTTTCAGATGTTGACATGGCTTCATTGCAGCTTTAGTTGTATATCAACTTTCGCATCCATACGATGAACATTTTTCTGCAAGCAGCATGTGTGAGAAAGTGTGCCCCCCCCCACCCCACGTTAGTGAATAAGTAAAAAAAAAGGCCACTGAAAGGAAATCTCAGAATTATGCGTGTGATAAAATAACCGCGTGAGTTTGTTAAATGGGCGCACTCGTTTGCATCGCGTGACACCGATGGCACGGCTGGAATAGAATTTGGGGCGGGAGGGGGAGACAAAAAAAGCCCAAGATAGAATTCAGTTCAGACGCTTGCATTTCACCAACCCACCGGTGCCCTCCTCTGAGCTGAACCTTCGCCGACAGCATTTGATGTGGCCATGACAGGGCGATAAAAATCTCCACGGCATCCATCACGTTTTCAAATAAAACAAAAACCACTTTAGAAACATTGTCAATACGAAAATAAAATCTTGACCCGGTGGGGAAATTTATGACAGCATCTTAGAATTCACTTTGAGGAATCGTGGAGGAGCAGGATGAGAAAAAAAAATGCATAATTAACTACGAACAAAAGGTAAAGGTGCAGCCCCTGCAACCTCTCGCTCACGCCACTGCTGGCGGAAGAGCATCCACGAACTCTCTAGAGGGGTATTTGGTCTACTCTGCTACATGGACCAGGCGTGTTGGTAGAGGTTGTGGGTGTCCCCACACTCTACCCCACCAGACGTGTTCCTGTCCTCAACTAACTGTTGCGTACCCATTTATACTGCCGGGGGCGGGAGGGGATTTGCAAAAGTTGCTCCCATTTTCTCAGCTGCCACGCTTGAAGATGGGATCGAACTGGCGCCCTCTGGATTGCAAGTCCAGTGTGCTGACCATGCCACCACGTGACAGCTCAATTATTATATTCACAAACTCAGTGTTTGAAGTAGCAGCGTACGCTCACGCTTGTGTATGCAAGCTAACACATCTCCATTCTAAACGTTCAAACTCATATTTACAAGATTTCCCCAAACAAATTCATGCGTAGATGAAAATAAATAAATAAACATCCTGCTTTGTGGAAATCCTGGTGCAATTACCATACAGAAATCCATACCCCTTTTCACCGCATAAAATTCCAGTTTACACTTCACACGCCAATGTCAGTGTGTTAAAGGCATCTCTTACGATTTGCATACATTGCATTTTTCCTCCGTGATGATTCAATTTGAATTTTGTGTTTGAAAATTATGGAAAATTCAGATATGAAGGCCACGAAGTTCTGTGAGGTTCATGCAATAAAGGAGCAATTTAAAGTCTACAAAGAAACCCATTCTTCGCTGTTTATAACCAAAAACTGCTCAGTTATGAAATACAGCAGAACGGACAGAATTTATGCAAATATGTGCTCGTGGCTGCAGCTTCTTCATTTATACAACTTACAGTTAATAGCAAATACCATGCAAAAAACGTTAGTTTTTTCTTCGGGTGTTACAAAAATTAAATCGAATTAATAACATGTATTTGCATTTGGTTTGCACGGAGCCTTTTTAGAGAAGTCAGCGTTTGGACAGAGCAAAGAATCAAGGATCGTGAGGTGAGGGTGTGGGTCAAGGACATGGAGCCACTGACCACACGCACACCGCTCCCTCGCGCAGTAACCTGCATCGGAATGCCCACACGTGGCAGCAGGTCCCATTCCAGGCTGGGACAACCTCTGCCTCCAGAGCAGTAAAAGCATTAATACCATCAGCAATAATCAACACATTGCTGGATTAAGGCCTCCTCAAACCACCCGTCATGTCTCGTGATCCCAAGCAGGTTTAATCGCTCCATCTCCTTCGTAGACGTGCTCTCTCTCTATCTCAGACACGTTCCATTCATTGGCTGCCATCCATTTTTACGACGTGGCATGCCCAAGCCCACTGAACATTTTCAAAAGTTTGGACAATGTTATTAAACTTGGTATGTTATTTAATTCATGCGTTCCTGTTTTTGTCCCTATATGTAATTCCAAGCATCTATCTCTCCTCACGCTTCTTTGAGCATTCTTTCGTTTTTTGTTACATTGTTGTTGTTGTCAACGAGCATGTTTGTGAATCATTTCTCACGCCAGGAAAAAATAAAAAAGCACCGCGAATAAAATCACCAGGGGTAGCTGAGACTGCCAAGCAGTCTCGGGCGGTCAGAAACACCGAGGCAGCACCGTGGAAACCCTGGGTTAAAATCTGGGTTTCAACTGCATCTGGTTAAACGCGTGGAGTTATTGGTCTCACTTCTGTCACCAGGGAATACACAAACAAACACCCATCATAGTAAATGTGTCTTTCTGCTTACTTCGGCAACGTAAAAAAATAAAATTTTATTTGACTGCCATGAGACTATCATTCCTCCAGCAGAATGCAGCAAAAAGGTCGCTCATTCTCCTCTGCTGCCCCCATGGTTTGGAACTCCATTCCCCCAACGTCCGTGCTGTCGACTTCCTGCCCCTCTTAAAGTCCGGGCTCAAGACCCCTCCTCCTTCTCCTCTGCATACGACTGACTTGCCTATCTATCTCTATGAGATCAACATTGCGCGGCCGTGTCTGGACAGCGTCCCGCACGTGAGATTTTTTTTTTCTTGCAAAAAGAGGTCGCTTTGAAGAGATCTGCAAAAGTGGTCACGTGGCATCGCCTTCCAGGGAATTGGTTCCCTTGCGCAGAGGGGCGATGCGCCGATCTCCAAGAGTGGCCGAATTAATTCCCCATCTCGTGACGTGACACTCCCCGCCCCCACCTCCCCCGTGGCGGCGCGGACTGCGAGCCAAGACTGGGCGGCCTGTGCGGAGAAAAAGCTGCCCTCTGTGACCCCCTGCAGGGCCTCCTTCCATCAGCCAGGAGGGGTCCGTCTGCACACGAGAGTCGCAATTGTGCTCTTCTTGTTACAGTAATTAAGGAAATATTCTGAAAACAATGCAACTGATGTTTAGGCCACGCGGGCATTTAAACGCAATAACGCAGTCTTCGTGGTTTACCGAGATACAGGCCATGTATTTATTTTTCTACCCTGTTTGCGCGCTCGTGCGCGTGCTTGCGTGCGTTTACTCAATGCCACAACGACAAATTTGCCACACACATGCCGCTATAAACTTTGCCAAGATTAATTGCGTCGCAGCGCGCGCGCGCACGCCACTTTACGCAAACAATGTTAAACTTTGTTTTGAAAATACGTAGGCCTTAAATCAACTTGCGAATACGTTATTCGTTAATGCATCCGAGTTCTGCTGGCGCTCATTAAATATTAACGCACACAAATGAATATCGGATCTTATCCCCCCCTCCACCCCTCCACAGAGGAGAGTGTATAAAAGTATGAATGTTGAATATTGCGGGTGCGTACTGTGCGTGGTTACTTTCCCAAAGAGAAACTCCGAACTATTCACTCACTTCATGGGCCATTCATATGTACATTACAAAAAAAGATGATATGGTAACTAATAAGCTCATTAGTTCCTGTAATCGCCTTCTGCAGCGCGCTGAAGGCTCTTCTCTGCATACAGGGGGCATCTCGCGGCCATCCTTCTCGAGGCCATCCTTCTCGAGAAAAGTCTTGCTAATTTGCACGTTTTTAAATGTACTTTCATCGTTGGCGAGATCTTAATGTCGAAGCCGTACAAAGTCGCTCTTTGAAAATGTTCCCATTTGCATGTTCCTAGAAGCTGGGAGTTTGAAATGAACTACACCTCCTGTGATTAAAATAGTTGTGCGCACTCTACCACTGCACTTGTTTGTGGCAGTGAAGTTTAACCTCCGACCTTAGCAGCGTAACCAGCACTCTTGGTTCGGCTTTGAAAACAGTTAGCCACTTCGTTTCTAGAAAGTTCTGCTCTGTACTAAAATGACAGTACGCTACTTTGGAATGTAACACATTGCGCAAAGCGCACAACTAGGGTTTGGATCGTGTGCAGTTTACAATAAAAAACAATTTCCCAGATCCCATGTGGCATTTATTTACCCATCTGGCAATGGACTAACCAAGGTCTGCACATGCAATTGTACATGACGATGACATGTCACGATGCCATTTACACATCGCTTTTACGGCCTACTGCGTAGGATTTCGCTGCCGTGCTGCTGCGTGTCTCTCCGATGCATTTTCGGGCCGCGCGTTGTTCTCCACGATGTCCGACGTTTCGCTTCCAACCTGCTGGGAAGATGACGATATGGAGCAGCATCTCGCGTTCTCCCCTCGGCCGGCTTTCAATGGAAAAAAACGTTCGACGGGAGGACAACGAACGCTCAACTTGAGGCCTGCGGAAGCACGGTGCGTCACAAGTGCTGGAGGCGTCGGTGGCCACCGCGTCGCAGTCTCTGCCATGCCACCATCGCCCGAATCTACTTTATTTTTAAACGGCCCGTTTTTTTTTTTGTGTTATCCCATGATTCTTTTGTAATGGCATTTAAATCATGGCAGCCCGCGCAGGTGACAAATGTGCGGGGTGCTTTTCAAGGACAGCCATAGCTTGGGATGATGAACAATACGCATTAACACAGCAGGGAAAGTTTGGGAATGACTTGTGCAAAAAAGAAATAGACTATGCTTAAGCCTTGGTGACATTTTCTGTGACATATGGCTCCTTAATAAATATATATATAACAATGTGTACAGTACGTCGTGCATTATTTGCGAGTAATGCATAATGTATTTAACGTCCCTGAGCAGGACACCGTGCTTCTGTAACGACTACTTTCCGGTTACTCATTACGAAAAGGGCTAAATAAACGCGCACGTCTGTCAGCTTTTTGTTCATTGTGCGTCGCTGAACGAAGGGAATTAACGATGTGCTTAGTCTACAGCTGTCATAAAGCAGCATTGCACATTCATGGCCATTTATTAACAAAGTGCTTCTCCTAATTGTCTGGAGGTCACACGGTCGAAGTTGAGCAGCTACACAAATCAGAGGTCAGCACACTCAGGTCAGAGGTCAGCACACTCAACTCAGGGGTCAACACACTCAGGTCAGAAGTCAGCACACTCAGGTCAGAGATCAGCACACTCAGCCCAGCGGTCAGCACACTCAGCCCAGCGGCCAGCACATTGAACCCAGAGGTCAGCACACTCAGCTCAGAGGTTAGCACACTCAGGTCAGAGGTCAGCACACTCAGCTCAGAGGTCAGAACACTCAGCCCAGAGGTCAGCATACTCAGGTCAGAGGTCAGCACACTCAGCTCAGGGGTCAACACACTCAGCCCAGAAGTCAGCACACCCAGCCCAGAGATCAAAACACTCAGCTCAGAAGTCAGCACACTCAGGTCAGAGGTCAGCACACTCAGGTCAGAGGTCAGCACACTCAGGTCAGAGGTCAGCACACTCAGGTCAGAGGTCAGCACACTCAGCTCAGAGATCAGCACACTCAGCCCAGAGGTCAGCACACTCAGCCCAGAATTCAGCACACTCAGCCCAGAGGTCAGCACACTCAGCTCAGAGGTCAGCACACTCAGCCCAGAGGTCAGCACACTCAACCCAGAGGTCAGCACACTCAGCCCAGAGGTCAGCACACTCAGATCAGAGGTCAGCACACTCAGCTCAGGGGTCAACACACTCAGCCCAGAAGTCAGCACACTCAGCTCACAGGTCAGCACACTCAGCCCAGAGGTCAGTACACTCAGCCCAGAGGTCAGAACACTCACGTCAGAGGTCAGCACACTCAGCCCAGAGGTCAGCACACTCAGCTCAGAGGTCAGCACACTCAGCCCAGAGGTCAGCACACTCAGGTCAGAGGTCAGCACACTCAGCCCAGAGGTCAGCACACTCAGGTCAGAGGTCAGCACACTCAGGTCAGAGGTCAGCACACTCAGCCCAGCGGTCAGCACACTCAGCTCAGCGGTCATCACACTCAGCTCAGAGGTCAGCACACTCAGCCCAGAAGTCAGCACACTCAGGTCAAAGGTCAGCACACTCAGGTCAGAGGTCAGCACACTCAGCCCAGGGGTCAGCACACACACCCCTGGGCCAAATTTCCACATTGTAAAACATTTTAATTTCAACGCCACAAAATAATTTATGAAGACAAGTGATCTAATTGCGCCATTTGCCACGAATTGTGTCTTAAAGACCATTGCATGCACATGCAAGTAGGGATTACTGTGTGGCACGATCATAGATCAAATCCTAAATAAATAAAAAAATCTTCCACAACTAAATTGTAACAAAAAGACGTCCTGGCTCCGTATAACTTCGGTTACCCAGGTCATCCTTACAATGCAGGTAATGAATCTCAATGGGCTCTCACCTTGTTAAGCAAAGGACATTCAATTGAATTGCAATGATGTCAGAAGTGATTATTCTTTTTTTTATCTGTTCAATGGAATGAGCCCTGGCGAATTAAAAACATATATACGATGGTAGAAATGCAGCAGTGCGAGCGACACGGGTAGAAGTGTACGCAGTGGCATTGCAGTTCATTATCTCCAGGCTGCAGAGGCAAATTGAAAAGTTACCACAAAGCCCATTATCCCATTACAGCATAATGTAAGACAATGCTCATCTTGGCAACTTATCTGCGAAATGAATTTGCAACCTTACCAATGGCGATGGACTGCTCTCTAAGTGCACTTGATTGGCAATTAGAGCACCCGAATTCAGGGGACCGCGTCTACGAGCGCGAGTGTCGCCTGCGGTTTGCTTCAAGATTGCTTCATCATCCCCTTCATCATCATCATCGTCGTCATCACGCGAGCGTGCGTGCGCTCACGGGACAGATGCACGCCCAATCCCACGGGGATGCAGCCGGGTGTTAAACTAGCCGCGCCTTTCACACATTTAAATGTCAACCCTAGAGGTCATCAAGGCGATGCGTTGTTGGATGCTGTCCGTCGGGTCCCTTAATCGTAGGATTAAATCTGGCGGGCAAATCGAAATGTTGTGAAAGGGCCTCGGATGTACGCTGCTGTACTCGAATAGTGTCCCTTTCAGATTGTAAAAATATCTTCAAATAAATTATAACTTGAATAACAACAGCTGACTGTAAGTGATATTACATTTTGACTACCGAAGTTACGCAACTATTGTATTGCAGAGCAAATAGCACGTGTGCAGTGCCGTGATTTCATTTGCAAGTTTAATGTGTGGTATGGTGTTCGTCTTTGAAAATGTTATGGGTATTTGAAACTCCTAAAAGGTGGTTGTGGATATAATAAGCTTCTGAACTATTCCATGCTGCAATATTAATACAAATATATTTAACATTCTTGAGGGTTGCTGCAGTGCCCAAATATAGCAATTACTTTGCAGAATTCAAGTAGATGTTTAAATTGTGCATTAGCTTCATTATAATTAATATTTGAAACATAACAGCAAAAAGCAATTTTCCTGTTATATTTAACTTTTTATTAACACGGCATCGGGAGTACAATTTAGACAAAATAGCCAAGTGAAATATATTTTCAATTCTCTCTTACTGTGTAGTTTAAGGATAATTGGAACATTTATTACAGTCACTTTAGATTGAAAAGATAAAACTGAGCCGAGATTAGGAGAGTTTGTGGATGTGGATGAGAAAAATGGAATCGTATGCGCACGTGCGTGTGTATACACGTCAGGCTAACTTGGCTGGCTGGGTCACGTAGACCGCATGCCCAGCCACCGTTTGCCCAAGTAGCTTCTGTTTGGCCGCATAGAGAGGGCTACATGAACATAGTAAATACGAGAGAAGTGGTGGGGCTGATGCACGGGAGGGCTTTGGCGATAATTGTCAAGTTGGGGCTCTGTGGAGGAGGAGGCTCTCGAAGGACGATACTGGGCAGTTGGAGGCAGCCGCCCTCCAGGGATGCTCACAACAAAATCACAATATTTATTTACACTGGAGGAATCCGATGAGCTATGAATCTTTTTTCTTTACAGATGTCCAGCATAACACTAGTCAGAGACCAGTTAACCTATAAACACCCGGGCCTGTCCCAGCAAGGCCTTTGACACTTCACATCGCTTCAAAGCGCACCTAGCCTGGCACGAGCGCCGCTGCAGCGAAAAGCGGTAGATGTGTGTCCGTTGTCAGCTGTGGCGTGGAGACTGCTAGACGCTACGAGCGATGTGTTCCCACCCCCAGTCAAAGTGGGTGCTGCTGAAAAGCACACAATTAAAGCAATGCTGTTCTGAAAAATAATCTAGGCAGCAAGTTTCAATACCGAATAATATTCCAGCTGTCGTCGAGTCAAACTTTATATTCAGCAAATGCAGCCAAGCGTGTCGCTGCCAGTTAATAATAATAAGAAATACGCATAAGCAGCGGCGGAAAATATACGCTTTAAATACATTGCCTAACTATTTACAAAAGTTACGTTTTATTTTTTTAACGTCATTACTTAATATCCACGCAAAAAAAACGCGTGGGAGACCAACGAGACCAAGGGGGTAGCAGCCTTCACGGACAGCATCGGTCGGGGGTCACTGCGTGTGTGCGACCTCTGTGCCCAGGGCTTGCAGAAGAGACTCCGGCTGCGTGGGCCGAGAGCCGGTGGGGAAATGGCTCGGGGGGGGGGGGGGGGGGCGAGCCACCGGCCGGCGCCCAACGCAGCACACGCTTCCGCAAGGGGCCCTCGCTGGCCTCCGTGGGCCACCACCGAGAGGCCGTAAAAAGAGGCCACCCACCAGAGCGCGGGACAGCTCAGACGATGCTCTCAGCCACCGCCACCGAAGCATTTTCCCTTTTAGCGCTGCACGTAAACCGCCCCCCGCCAGACACCCAGCACCACACCACCCGCCTCACACCAGCTCAGCAACTCCCCCTCCTCCCCCAACTCCCCTTCTCCCTTCTCTGCCTTAATAACCACTGCCAGGCCATATTTTAGCTGTCAGGACCATCCCTCGCAGTGTCACAGCAGGGCCTGAGTAACTGTGCACGCTCCCTGTGTTATTAATGAGCGCGCGCAACGACCCTGCGAATACAGCGGCGAGCTGGGAATGACCGGCCAGTGATGGCTCTGGCACCTTGTTGCGAGCTGAACCCACAATAACAATCATAATTAAATCTACCTGAAAACACCGCGGCGTATTGATCATTGTGTAGATTTATTTTGAGATGTACAAGTGCCTGTATTACTTTTGACATGAATCATTCCTCGGTATTACACAACAACAACAAAAACAATAATAAAGTGGATTCTCTATTGGAAATCTCAAGGTTGTAAACATTTAAGCTGTGATGTACGTTAACACAAAATGCGAGTTGTAAAACAGGTCCATACAATGGGACCACAAACGCCACGCCTGTGGAGGTTCGGGTGCCGGTCGAGACGAAGCCTTGCGATCCCTTGCCCTCACCATTGCTGGCCGAAGAGCCTCCTCCATGGGTGTCCATCTGGAATAGATTTCCGACGACTCTTCCGTCCCGTCCTGACGCCTTCACAAACGGTGGGACGTACCCACATTGTACCCCCCCCCCTCCCACGCGCGATCGACTGTTGTGTTCACAATTATAGTGCTGGGTGAGCGGAGGGGTGGAGGGAGAGGGTGGGGGGATCCAATACACTTGCAGCACTCTTGGTTCTTTCGGTAAAGTCACGAAGAAGGGAAACAATAAATAAGAAAAATATAAAACAATAAAATTCTCACGACGTTTCGACTGTAGTTTTCACACCTGATGATGATTGATTGTGTTGCAGTCGAAACGTCGTGAGAATTGTATTGTTTTCTATTTTTTATTATTTAATTGTTTCCCTTCTACGTGACTTTACCGAAATAACCAAGACTATGAATCCCTGCAGTCACGAAAGCTTTAAATCAAAACTTGCAGCATTGTTGAAACTGCCGCGCCAGGAGATCGATCCAGCAACCCTCTGGATTGCACAGCATCCACTGGATTGCAAGTCCAGTGCACCGTCCATTGCACCACGCAGCGTCCACTGGCCGGCGATAAATTTATTGCACTGGTATCTTGGCAGGCAAATGGGCTCGTGGAAATGCTGCCTTGGAGCAAAACCCCGCAGAAGGGGCTTAATCGTGAGTGGTAACTGCCCACCTACAGCAAAGCTGAGTCTTTCGCTCATCAATAACGATCAACAGCCGCACACCGCATGCACAGAGACTGCACCTTGCTCTCTACTGCGGCACACACACACACACACCACAAAGGGGCTCCAGAGTTCAATTCACGCGAATGCATTCAACCGCTCGCGAATATTCATGGCGAGAACATGCAAATTGACATTATTAATTACAACTGGCAGTCATTGGCTTGGCGTGGGAAACTGTTTTTGCAATAGAGGACACGCACGCAGGTACCCACGATTTTAAATGCCAAGGCAATGTTTCCCGGAGGCGGCATTCGTCATGTTCAAGGGGAGTAGATATTTCCGTGCATATGTGGAGAGATTTATGCCTCCCCCCCCCTGCTGCTGCTGCTGCCGCTGCGCGTTCTGTGTGTCCGCTGGTTACGCAATGAGAGGCGGCAACCGCAGCTCGCGCAGGACGGGGTGGGGGTGGAGGGGGGTGGAGGGGGGTGGAGGGGGGATGGGAATGGAGGGGGGTGGGGTGGAGGGGGAGGTGTAGGGGGAGGGGGGGTGAAGGTGGGATGGGGATGGAGGGGGGTGGGGGGTGGATGGATGGAGGGGGGTGGAAGGATGGAGGGGGGTGGGGGGGTGGAGGAGGAGATGGAGGGGGGGTGGAGAGGGCGATGGAGGGATGGTGGATGGGAGGTGGAGGGAGGATGGGGATGGAGGGGGGTGGGGGGTGGATGGATGGAGGAGGGTGGAAGGGGTGGGGGAATGGAGGGGGGATGGGGGGGAGAAGGGAAATAGGGAAGATGGAGGGGGGGGTGGAGGGGGGGATGGGGATGGAGGGGAGGTGGAGAGATGGAGTGGACATGGAGGGGGGTGGAGGGGGAATGGAGGAGGGGTGGAGGGGGGTGGGGATGAAGGGGGGTGGGGGGAAGGAGGGGGTGGGGGTGGGGGGGTGGAGGGGGTGGAGGGGGTGGGGGGGGTGGGGGGGTGGAGGGGGTGGGGGTGGGGGGGGTGGAGGGGGTGGAGGGGGAATGGAGGAGGGGTGGAGGGGGGTGGGGATGAAGGGGGGTGGGGGGAAGGAGGGGGTGGGGGTGGGGGGGTGGAGGGGGTGGAGGGGGTGGGGGGGGGTGGGGGGGTGGAGGGGGTGGGGGTGGGGGGGGTGGAGGGGGTGGAGGGGGTGGGGGTGGGGGGGTGGTAGAGGGGGTGGGGGGGGTGGAGGGGGTGGGGGTGGGGGGGGGGTGGAGGGGGGTGGGGGGGGTGGAGGGGGTGGGGGTGGGGGGGGGTGGAGGGGGGTGGGGGGGGGTGGAGGGGGGGTGGGGGGACTTCCTCGTGCCCACGCCCGCGCCAATCGCCAGCAGCGTCGGCCCTCGCACCTCTCGGTATCCGTGGCGACACTTTGCCGACCCCTCCCACCCCCCACGCAGCACGACTCCGACTCACTGCCAGCCAGATGAATTATCCAGACTTGAACAAGTCAAACGGTTCACGTTTGTACTTTTGTGCTGGAGGGGGGGGAGAGGTCGTGGGCCAAAGTTGCTGCTGCTGCTGTGCCGCTACGGGAAGCTGCATCCTCTCCAAATCTGCCTGGGCCACCCCACCCTGGGTGTCAAAGAGCGGCAAGACCGCAACTCCTACAACAATCTCCACTCCGCTGGTCGAAGCATTGGGAACACACACAAAAAATACGTAGTTATCTTTACGTGATGTATACGTTATTCGCTGCGAGTTCGATTTTTTGTGTTTGTTATCAAATGAACAAAGAACGGAGTGAAAACAGTTTCACCGCCCAGGTGAGAGTCGAAGGCCGCCGACCATTTCACAAAGAGCGACCTCCAGCAGTCGGCGACCTCTGCGGACCGACTGCGGCAGCCGCCACTCCGTGGAAGAAAGGGGCACGCGGGCGAGAGATGCATTCGGATCTCATTGCTTCTGACAGCAACACGCTGAACAATCGTGTCCGGCAGCACCGCTCGCGCTCATCATTCATCAGGATGCTGCCGGACGGGTGACAAGACCACCTGAGGGCATGGGGCTCACCCAGTCAGAAGATCACTTTGTGTTGTTTTTCTCTTTGCATCATCGAGACTAAGGAGCGTCCTCTTATGACTAACGCGCCAAAGTGGCTCTGTTCACGATCCCATGAATCCCATCCCCACTCCCATCTCCTCTGCCTTTAATGAGGCGATGCACGTGGCAGAGACGACGACACTGGAAACGTGTGCGCATTGCATCACCACATCATCACGCAGCTCATCATAAGCCAGCTCCCCCACCCCCTCAATCCCACGTGTGCGTGGCTCTCACCTCACCCCCAATCCAAAGCACCGCCCCCCCCCCACCCCAAGTAAAAATTACCGCTCCATCCACCGCGCAATAATTCAAGTGGAATGATGGCTCACGGGTTTTGAAAACAAACGGTCGAAAATAAAAGGAGAGCCGGGAAATAAACGACAAAGGAGGCCGCAAGCGTCCCGCTTTGTTCGCTCCGTTCCCTCTCCGCAGGTCGCGGCGGAGTGATGGATCACAGAGCGCACGGGATGGCTCCGCGCGAACTCTCTCTCGCGTAATTGGGCCACGCTTGGCCTAACTGCAACTACAGTATCATCATCATGATGATGATGATAATAATAATATGCATCGTATTATATGAATGCGGCAACAATAATGTTACGCGGCGATTAGCGCGGTTGGCTACGTACGGCGTGAAAGAAGTGCAACAAGCATGTTAAAACACATTCCTGTGGAGGAAGCTGGTAGGAACGTTGGATTGCTCGGTCAATGGCTAGGGTCAATGGCGGCGTGGTGTATTCAGCAAATATGGCCGACTGTGAGGGCGGGCACAAGCCGGCGTGAATAGGTTAAACGTTGAGTTTTATAAGGGCACCACGGGGTGACCAGCCCCTCCCCACCCAGCCCCACCCCTCCCACCCCCTACCCAGCCCCACCCTCCCCACCCAGCCCCTCCCCACCCTCCCCTCTCCACCCAGCCCCACCCCTCCCATTTTTGGATGCACGACGGACGGACACAATAGTCCCCTGTGGGCTGGTGGAACCAAGTGGTTCCTACCAGTAATTGCAAACCTAGATAGCAGCAGCAGTAGCAACGGCCAAGATCTATCCACTGCTGTGGGAAGAGCTCAAGTTGACAGACAGCTAGGTATCGATGACCTTTATTTCTAAACACATCTAGCTACATACAGTATATATCACAAGAGCTGCTGCTGCTGCTGAACTCACCACACGAAGGCCAATTCTTCACAAAACTCGCGCAGCTTAGCGCAGAGCGGACGGCTTTCTTTGTCACACAAACACACGCCGTGCGCCACGTGCACGCGAGCGCGTGTACCCAGAATATCAATCCGAACTCGCGCAACCGCCCGCGAATTCTGGCTGCTGTCCCACAAGAATGCAAAAGATCACCAAAGCCACATCATGATGATGATGATGATGAAACGGATCGGAGGAGCCTCGGGAGGTGGGGTGAGAGCCCGGGGAAGGGGATGCCGCGTGTGGAGATTGCTTCTGCTCGTCCACACTTGTGGCCGCTGCATGCTAAGCAGACTTTGGCTCGAGCATAAGAAAAAAAACATTCACACCTTTAAAGTATTTTCTTTTTTTGTAAGTGGAAGGTTGTTTTTTTTTTACGCATAAGGGAGTATCTAATGGTGCTAAACTTCATATTTTTACAACTACATTTGAATTATTCCCTTGACGAAAAAATGTTTAATGAAATAAAATAGCGTGCCTGCCATGCGATCAAAACATCCCTTGTTTGATATTCTGACAACATGCCGTAGCTGCTGCTGCTGCTGCGATCAACATGCAAACAAAACGTGCGCCGCAGGGTTTTAGCAGTAGTAGTTGTTGTTGTAGAAATAAGATACCACCTGTAACATTGTTTTAGGGGGTTCGTATCCATTTTCATGAATATGAATAAATACACAAGCACCGGAGGTTGGAATTTTAAGTAAAAAAATGAGAATTACAATTCAGCCGCTCGCTCGATTCGCCTTCGATCTCTCAGCTCGCGACTCCGCTGGTGCGCAACCCACGCGGGCAACATTCACATCGGCGCGGAGATGCTGCGGTTGTTTTTGTTTGTTACATTTGTTGAGCGTATCATTGCGTGCGTCTGACAAAAGCAGGCTTTCATTAGTCTTACAATGCAGTGGTGGTTGCGCACAACTCGGAGCCACGATGTGGCGTTATAGCCGGTGTTGCGTTATAGCCGAGGTGGGGTTATAGCCGATGTGGCGTTATAGCCGGTGTGGGGTTATAGCCGGTGTGGGGTTATAGCCGGTGTGGGGTTATAGCCGGTGTGGCGTTATAGCCGGTGTGGCGTTATAGCCGGTGTGGGGTTATAGTCGGTGTGGGGTTATAGCCGGTGTGGGGTTATAGCCAACGTGGGGTTATAGCCGGTGTGGCGTTATAGCCGGTGTGGGGTTATAGCCGGTGTGGGGTTATACCCGACGTGGGGTTATAGCCGGTGTGGCGTTATAGCCGGTGTGGGGTTATAGCCGGTGTGGGGTTATAGCCGGTGTGGGGTTATAGCCGGTGTGGGGTTATAGCCGGTGTGGCGTTATAGCCGGTGTGGGGTTATAGCCGGTGTGGGGTTATAGCCGGTGTGGGGTTATACCCGACGTGGGGTTATAGCCGGTGTGGCGTTATA
The DNA here is from genome assembly GCF_965212315.1 of Lampetra planeri. Lineage (NCBI taxonomy): Eukaryota > Metazoa > Chordata > Hyperoartia > Petromyzontiformes > Petromyzontidae > Lampetra > Lampetra planeri. The sequence goes on from NC_136136.1 coordinate 8,498,600, forward strand.
GCCGGTGTGGGGTTATAGCCGGTGTGGGGTTATAGCCGGTGTGGGGTTATAGCCGGTGTGGGGTTATAGCCGGTGTGGCGTTATAGCCGGTGTGGGGTTATAACCGATGTGGCGTTATAGTCGGTGTGGGGTTATAGCCGATGTGGCGTTATAGTCGGTGTGGGGTTATAGCTACTGGCCTCGCGATCGGGAGATCCAGGGGGCAGCTCTCACCTCTGACAGGCCAGGTGTGGCCAAGAGCCACAATTACCCAGTCTGCACTGCGGTGAATTTTTAACCAACTGCGCCACTCGCGCACGAAAATAAGAGTATAGGCTTTGCCGGATCATGACACTGCAGCAAACTTTACATAATAATATAAAATCATCAATTTTATTACTATTATTAATTTAATATATATAAATAATTTCCCTCGAAAACCTCATGCATGCGGTGTTCCGCCAACATTGTTTAGGAGCGTGAGGAATCAGAACTGGCCAGAAAATTAAAAAGAACCCACGAGGGAGAGAACACTCGTCACCTGAACAGACGGGTTCCATCCACAGACGCCATCCATACTGTGGACGAAATCTGTCTGCGGACTGCATATCTATCCAGGCACTTGGTATGCACGAATGAAATGCCCACGCAACCACGAACCAGGCTCGAAGCCTCCTTAGCTTCCGAGATCCAACAAGGTGGAGTGATTTGCTACTCGCTATTACACCATCAGACATCCACAGAATTGAGAGATTAGTGGGCCCCCTCTTGTACCCACGTATCACGTACGCTTTTGTTTTCAACGTCAGGAATAGTATTTTATAAGTAAGCATCGAATAGAATTGTAATCTACTCCACCAACGCTGCTTGATAGAACTCGTTGTCAAGCATTCCGGGTGATTGATGATCCAGTCACTCGCCCACCGGCGATCCGCCGCTTCTGTTCGCGTGAGCTTCCCTCGTTCATTCTCGCCGTGCTGAGGACTCTCTACCATTCCGTTTATTTTCAGCCGCCGCTCAAATTTAGAATTCCATCCCATTGCCTCTTTTCTTAAATCCACGTAATCGTTTTCAATTCAAGAAACGCCCGAACTCTTATCTATCACACCTTTGATGAAACGCATTATCTGGCGATGCTGTGGTGGCACAAATAACAAATGTGATAGCGCTGATGGTTGCTGGCCGGCTTGACATTTCGATGTCTTTGGGCCTCTGCTCAGAAAATCTGTTTGAAAAAAAAAGAAATTACCGCGACTTTGAAAGATCCACGGCTAGCAAAGAGAAAGCCCCGAATGAGAGGACACGGTTCCTCTCACGAGTAACAGGGCCCTCTAGAATGCGCATGCACAGAGGCGCTCATCGCCCCACCTCCAGGTCGCATCACGCTCGCAGCGCACGCGCGTGCGTGCGCGCGCGCGCGTGCTCGAATTCAGGCGCTTAATTCCCACGTTTGGGCGTAGCGAAACATCGCGCCTTTTATTTGTTTGTTTAACGGCGTGACACAAAACAAAAAAATTCTCACGCGCGAAACGTTTCTCCGCGTGGCGTTAAACGTTTTCCTTGGCGTTCCTTTTCAAACGAGAGCCGAGGTCACGTCGCACCCCCCGCTGACGCAGCGCCACTCACCGTACGCGTCCACTCGCTCTCTCTCTCTCTCTCCTCCCTACTTTCCCCCTTACTACGTGCGGTGCGGCGCATTTAATGCATCGCGCGGCACTCCTTATCGATACAAACTGCTCTCCGCGGCAAACGATTTCTGCCGGCGGTCCGCCCGCGCAGAAACACAGATGTAAGCGAGATGGAATGTCATCGTTAGGGTAAAGAATGGGGGGAGGGGAGTGGAGCGTGCGGTCTTGTCTGCACCTGCATTGGCCCCAGCTGCGCTCCCGCCCGCCACACTGATTGATGAGTGCAGCCCCGGAGCTCGCGCCAGCTAATTTAAGTCCGGGCGGATAGAGTCAGCACAACTTCCGTGCGGCTCATATTTCATCGCGAATGCAACGTCCAACTTTGGGCAACCAACAAAATCTAAAGTGACAGCTTTTTGCCGCGCTTATTTTTCTTGCGGTGTTCCGTGGCTGCGGATACGTCCTCTCCTTACCTGTATCTGTAGCTGCCTCTCTTTTAAAAAAAAAATTGAGACCTATACAACTCGAACCGACGACCCGAAGACATTCACAGCGGATGTGGGAACGCACGTTTTAAATGCCCTGCCCGTTTGATTGACGCGCGTTCGTTAAAACACAACCGCGCGTCCGTTGTTGTGTCGATTATATTGTTTCCCCCTCCCCAGTCCATAATCCCCATCACAGGCCTGCGGCGCTGCTTCCATCACTGTGTTCAAAAATTGCACAAATACGAGGACAATATAAATTGCCAACATCTGTGGAGTAACCCCCACCCACCCCACCAGACGCTGTCTAATTGGCAGTTACCGGGGCCAGCAAACTCCGCCGCGTCTTTGCGCACGTCAACGCTGACGTCGGTAATTATTACGTGTACGGTGGCAACGACCCGTTTGTATTTCAAAGGTTGCCGACAAATTGTCCCGGTTCATGGTCCCTGCCTTCTGCCACACAGCAGCCGCTCATATTTTATCAAGCAGCCAGACAAATTGCCTCGCAATAACCAAGCTCGATAAACGCAAGCATCCTGACAGCTCCATCACTGGTCGTGTCAAAGCACGGCAGCCTTGTGGATGAGACAAAAAAAAACACATTATTTTATTATCTTACTAAATCTCCATGGAATGGCCGAGCGACCATCGCTCTCTCCGCTCTGGAATCTGTCGCGGTCACGGTCCCCCGGATGGGTTGTGTGTTTTCCTTTTTCGATACGGCTGCCACCAACACGAACATCTCCCAATCTGCAATTATCCCCTCGTGCCACGCAGCATGCTTCGCATTATTATTTACGGTTTGATTCGGAGTGATGAATTCAGCCCAAGCCCGAGATTGTCAGAAGCAATAACGGCGACAGCGTCACACGCTGCAAAGCGATGGTGGTAAAACACTTTAAATGAGATTTGTTTTGGGGGTCCGATGGTTAAAAAACAACAACATTGTTATTAATAGCCGGGGCCTATGTGGAGGCAACCACCCCCCTGGCAGCTGTGAACCAATGCATTTGGACAACCTCACATTGACCCAGTCTTGTTCAATATTTACAAGATGAAGAGCCTCTACCATCAGATTACGGCTCTATGGAGACCATCTCACACCTGACTGCGATCGAGTCGCGACACCCCCCTCTACGTTCACCACGCCAGGTGTGGCCAAAATGCATAACACTGGTCAACAAAAAAAATTGGCCTGGACTTTTTGCAGCTGTTTTGGACTAATTTCAGGGTACTGATTCCAAATCTGATCTCAGATTTGCTCTATCACATCTCATTTTTATGCTATCGGCATACCCCATTTTCATTGATATTACCCGAAATTAACTCTGTCACTTATGATTGCAAGTTGTTGCGAGTCAGTGACTGCTTTAGTGTTAAAATACGGTGCTGTATTTTTAGGATAGTGTGTTTATAATATCATTTTATGTAGATATCCACATTTATTTAATATTTTTCTTCTGCAGTTTTTATTGAAAATGCAATATTTGATATCTCAAAAACCTGATGTGATAGACAAAAACTGATGCCGGATTTGGAATCAGCACCCCAAAATTACCTTAAACCCGTTGGAATACCTTATGCCAAAAAAGTGTGTTGACCAGTGTTATTATTATATGGGGCGTCTGCACGCAGTGGAGACATTACAGCTGCTGTACCAATCGCTTCTTGAATGAGACACTAAATATATATTTTTTTCCAGATTATTACTCTCTAGTGAACTTTTAAATTCAACAAAATATCTCAATATTATCCATAATATAGGTTTTTTTGGGAATAGATAGCGATCTAACCGAAACAAAAACCTCTTATGGATGATATTGGTCGCAAAAGACTACTATTTATCTATCTCAATATTTTTCGATTTAAAGCTTTCGTGACTGCAGGGATTCATCTTCTTGGTTCTTTCGGTAAAGTCACGTAGAAGGGAAGTAATAAAATAATAAAAATAAAACATAATAAAATAAAATAATTCTCACGACGTTTCGGCTACAACGCAAGCAGCCGTCTTCAGGTGAAGAATGAGACACTGCCAAGCTAGGAGCTCATATATAAGCTGAGTTGGAGGTGGAAGAAGAAGAGAGCCTTAACAAAAGAATGTGCATATCAAGAGGAATTTAGCATATTCATGGCAATGCGTAGGAGGTGGCCGGGGGGGTTTCAAAGTCATATTATGCCCATTATTACTTGCTGTTAGTAACTCAGCTTATTGTAGAGTATAGTAAACATACTGATGGTGCTATGCAGTTTATACTTTAGTTTTTTATGTAGTTTATACTTTAGTTTTCTACGTGCTTGTTTAGTAACTGCAGCTACATACTATTAACATTCCTTTCCTTTGTTAATGCTACTCCCTGCACCCTCCCTTGGTGCTGCTGATCCTGCATAATGCATGGGCATAATATGACTTTGAAACCCCCCCGCCCACCTCCTACGCATTTTCCATGAATATGCTAAATTCCTCTTGATATGCACATTATTTTGTTAAGGCTCTCTTCTTCTTCTATCTCAATATTATCACTACTACCACCACAACTACTTGCCACAGCAAAGCCTCGGTGAGTGTCCACGATTCATTCGCAGGAGCGTTCGACATTCGGCTGTTTGGTCGATTCCATGAGCATGTGCTTTGTTGGCTTTGTGTGGGAGGAAACTGGAAAAACAATAAAAATAAATCCACCACGCAATCCCTTTCTGGCGACCTCGCAGCTCCCTACAACACCTGGCAAGCCTCGGATTTCACCCATACAAGTCATCAAGTCTCGTCCTGCTTAACCTCTGAGATCCGATTTCATTGGCCGCATCTGTGGTGAATTGGTCGTAGGTCGTTACAAAAAAAGGAAGTACATTGAAATCATTAATCACAATTTTCCCATCATTGCATTCTGTTCATTAGCAGTCACAAGCACCACACAGCATTAATGTGATATTTATTCAAGAAGGTGAACACTTAATATATGTGTAATTTTGCTGAAACAATTACTTCCATTGCTAAATATTTATTGTGCTCAGCGTTGATGAAGTGGCACTTTGCAATCAGCCCGGTAATCGGCCCTGTGGTTGAAGGCAAATCCTTACCTTTAATTAACCTTTCTCGAAATAATGTCACGAGCCGCAGCCACTAATCATATTGGCAGCTAATACTCGGCATTTACAAACGTCTCATTCACATCGTAACTTACACACACATTGTTCTCACGAATTATAGAAGAGAGTATATTATTATATATTCAACATCGTAATAATATTGAGCACTATGTCAATCTACTGCTGGATGAGGGCCTCACCATGCCGCGTCAGGTATGGGGTTTTGTTTGACCATACTTCACTATTCTGGTCGGTTAGCAGGACAAAGTGGGGGGTGCCAGGAGCAGTTCATATATGACTTAACAATGACGTTAACCATGGCCTGGATTCGTACTCGTCTGGTCCAGAGCAGCGTGCCAACCGCGGCTTCAGCGCTCTTTCCACGTGTGAAAGACAGGATTTCATGGGAGGATGGGGGGTAGGAGATAGGAGGAGGAGGCGGGAGGAGGAAGGGGGAGGTAGGAGGAGGGGGAGGGAGGTCGGAGGAAGGGCGGGGGCAATTTACTGGAAAGAGTTGAAACATCCCAATAATGCTGGGCCACAACCAAATTCAAATAACTGTTTTTTTTTACATTAACATCCAGTGACAGCGTCTTCCTATCGCGCACCGTGCGCGATAGCAAGACGTCGTCTTTAAGAGCAAATGCTGAAAACATGTACCAAGCATCACAGTAAACGTTCCGTCGACTTTTGCACAATCGCTCTCCGAGTCTAATTCGAAAAAAAGCTCCGTCTTCGTGTGTGCGATATTAAAATCGAATATACCGTGAGCAATAAGTAAAAGCCGGGCCGTGATTTTAATATCGCGGGTCGCTTTTTTTTTTGTTTGTTACGCCCGTGTCTGCCTCTCGCGTCGAGCGCGAACGTCGCGTTTACGTTCGTCGCTTTAGCCACAAGCGGCTCGCTCCGCAAGAGCGCGAGCCGCGGAGATGAGGTGGTGGCCGCAAAGCCCAGGGGGGGGAAACCCGAGCGTCGCGCGGAGGACAGCCACGTCGAGGCCTCGTGACGTTTGTTGTTTTTTTAAATCCTTTATATTAAGTTCGCTTGCTTGCTTGCTTAGGACCGTGCAAATCTTTCGGTCGTTTTTTAACCCACTTCCCGTGATCCAATCGAGCTGACATTTTCCACACAGACTCGTTGTGCGTGACAATTAATGTTCGTGAAAGTTTTTTTCCCAAAATTTTACACTTTTTAGGACAAAAATATTATATTTAATTACCAATTGCTTAATGCTGCCATGCAATCATCTGACCCATAGGTGGCAGCCATCTCAAGCCAGAGGACGAGAGGACTCTAGCCGCCACGCATATAAAGTATTTATAGTGAAAAACTTTGTTTTTACGGGTTATACTTGTTTTAAGTAAAGCTTTCACTCTCTTCTCGGGCATGTTTCAAACCTACAACTTCACAGTTGCAAGGGATCGCATTTGCATGCCATAACTTGTCACAGGTAGTAAACGCGCGTGTGTGTGTGTGTTCGAGTAGGGTTGTGCATTAATGTAAAATCTATAACCCTGCAGAAAAATTCTCACACTTAATGAAAAAAAATAGATTTTTTTTTGGTGTGTTGCGAATCCGTCATATTTTGTTATATAGCGTACAGCCTCGTCCGTCCAAATTCTTGCACATTTTGGCTCAGAATGTCAGCGCTTCCAAGGCATATCACTTATCAATATTGCATCATAAACGGTGCTCCGCCAAACATTAATAATCCGTCGTTGTGTTGACGGATATTGAATCGTAAACATCAGTCAATCAGTGGCCCTTGTTTCACCAAGGTAAAAGCCAGCTGAGACAAAGTCTCTTTTACAACGGTGACCTGGGGCATCGAGTGACACACACACACACACGACCTTCTGAATGACGACTGCTCACTTACACAGGTGAGACACTCAACCTGGTTGATGCGGGCGTGGCCTGCCAAGGCAAACGCCGCCTGCCCGGTGTGTGAACCAGTCCGGCTCACTTCCCAGTGGCCGTGGGAACGCGGCATCGCTGCTCTTCCAAAGAGTCACGGTGGCGAGATATTAGCTACCTCGCCTGGTTTACAGGTCGTGGGTTCGACCCTGACGCCTGCTGTATATTTGGAGTTTGCTTATCTCTCTCTCTCTCTCTGATCATCATCAAGGTGGCGAGATGTTAGCTACCTCGCCTGGTTTACAGGAGGTCGTGGGTTCGACCCTGACGCCTGCTGTATATTTGGAGTCTGCGTATCTCTCTCTCTCTCTCTCTGGTCATCATCAAGGTGGCGAGATGTTAGCTACCTCGCCTGGTTTACAGGTCGTGGGTTCGACCCTGACGCCTGCTGTATATTTGGAGTTTGCTTATCTCTCTCTCTCTGATCATCATCAAGGTGGCGAGATGTTAGCTACCTCGCCTGGTTCACAGGAGGTCGTGGGTTCGACCCTGACGCCTGCTGTATATTTGGAGTTTGCGTATCTCTCTCTCTCTCTGATCATCATCAAGGTGGCGAGATGTTAGCTACCTCGCCTGGTATACAGGAGGTCGTGTGTTCGATCCCGACCCTGACGCCTGCTGTGTATTTGAAGTTTGCGTGCCTCTCTCCCCGTGGTCGCGTGACATTTTCTCCGAATCTTCCGATTTTTCCCTCCACGTTTAGAATCAACACGCGTTTATAGTATTTGGCTGCTATGAATTAGCACATTATAAGCCACTTCATTGAAGTATAATCTGTAGCCAGGTCGCTGAAGTAAAAGAGCTACGTAGTTTATTGTGCTTTTTCTGGCGAATTAAAAATAGTACATTACTTTTAGTAGAGTCCCAACATTCCAACAACCTTATGGAACCAATCTAGATTTGAAGTTTTCGTGACTGCAGGGATCCACACTCTTTGGTTCTTTCGGTAAAGTCACGTAGGTATAAAATAAAATGAATTAAATCACGACGTTTCGATCACAACACAAGCAATCATCATCAGGTGGGAAAACCACAGCAATGTTTTTGTTTTATGGAACACTACATGGCTTGGAAACCAACGCGTGCAAACAACACCAACAAAACCATCATTATTATGTGAATGTGATCATTACTTTAGAATCAAAAATATTAATAACAATAATGTACAGCTCTGTCAATGCTCTTCTGGATGAAGGCATCCCCACTTTGTGTGTGGGTCATGAAGATTATTTGATAATACTCTGTCACACCGCATTGTCAGCGATCACGGAAGAGCAGGCCAGCGTAAGTAAATGTCGATTACCCTGAATATGTTTGTGTTCCTCTTCCAAAGATGACGTCCCACTCCTTTGTCACTCGTCGAACACACATTCATTCAAATATATATACTTTTGTTTCCCACCAGCTGTGAGACTGACGGTTAGAGATGTATGGGAAGTAATCGGTTTCTCTACACACGTTGTCATACCAATGTGACAAGAAGAGAGCTTTTAAGCAGTGTGTATTACCTTCTGTGACGTGCGGATCAGAAACAGACGCCGACAGAGAAGATGGAACAAAAGCTGAAAGTGCGTTTAAATCTATGCGAGTGCATATTCACGAATGAACCGCCCTTTGATAAATGCTGAACATTTCCGCGCTGGATGTGACGAGGAGAATTGACGGCGCCGCACCTCTGGTTAGAGGTCATACAGAGGCAATACAGATCAAAGTTCAAAGTTAATTTATTAGGTAGAGCCCTGTGAGCCATTCGGCTCTTGAATCGGGTGCAACCGCAACAAACAAAAAACAAAAACATGAACAAGAAAACATCTTAAAGTGACCATGTGCAAACAAAAAATCCAGGAAAAGACAGCAAAATATTGCAGAAAAATCACCGTACACCAACCCTGTGCAAAAATCCCAGTGGGATGCAAGTCAAACAACAACAACAACCACAAGACAACTTAGATTAAGGCCATCAGTCTAACTCTGTACTACAACAAACAAACATGGCCAAACCAAAAAACGTTTCGAAAATCACAAAAATAAAGCCATAAAAGCAATGAAACAGTGGTCATAGGAACTATGACCAGGATGCGTCCATCTACCTCGTCAGTACGTTTAAACACCACCGCGTCCCTAAGCGCCAAGCGTGCTGCAGCACCACATCTCTCAGCATCTGACTCTCAGGGCAGCAACGCGGAGGTCACCAACCGTTCAGGACTGCGCATCACATTGTCAATCTTCTCCACTCGTGCCACAACAGACATCCCAGTTGATGTGTGAATTCAGATAAATGGCCGTGTCCGTCGGCGGCCAGCATTGAGATGTGTTGCTTGGCGGGTCCAAAGCGCTGCGAGCGATGGGCTGTAACACGGCAATTACACACGACTGCAGCGCACGGTTAAAGAGCTCACGCTCTTAATGCGTTGTGCCTCATGGTGTAAACTTGGTTGGCATGGGCTCTCGTGCGAGGAATACAATGTGCCCACCGCTTTCCTCTTCAATTTCCCCACTGGCTGTAGCGCATCACCTGGGCTCACCCCCCCCCCCCCCCCCTCGGGCCCATGGTCCCCGGTGCAGTTGCACCGCCTGCACGCTCGGCAGCTACGTCAGTGGTGCCCCCCACCCCCCACCCTCCACCCCGACTTGCTCGAGGCACTGGGCTACAGCGAGTGGAGAAAGTAGGAGAGGTGGGGGGAAGGGGGGGGCTCCTTTTCACTCCTTGCACCAGGTTCCCACGACAATCTGTCATCCGTCGCTGGCTCGACCTCAGCGTCCCACCGTTCGCCATCCTGCCTCGCCCAACGCAATGCCCCGCACGTTCGGATCGGCCGTTCGGGCATTACTGAAAGAAAAGGGGGAGGGGGGGAACAAGGCGCGTTAGGAGAACCAGCCTCTAGCGATTGTGTCTCGTGCCAGGAACACAGCAATATTTTGCTGTCTTTTCTTGGATTTTCTGTTTGCACTTAGTCACATATTCACTTTAAGATGTTTTTTGTTCATGTTTTAGTTTTTTGTTTGTTGCGGTTGCACCCGATTCAAGAGCCGAATGGCTCACAGGGCTATACCTAATAAATTAACTTGAACTTGATCTCAAAGAGCGGCTCCACACAGACAGCACCGCCAGAGCGATCACTTGCCGATCTGTGGCCATAGCACACGCGCGCGTCCCACTCGCCGCAATGTTGCGAGCATCTCTGTGGGAGCCTTCACAGCCGCTTCGGCTCGGCGAGATGTGGCTCGTTCTCCTCTGCTGCTCCCATTGTCTGGAGGAAATCTCAGGTAGCAAGTTGCGATGGTCTCAGCCCGGTTCACAATCAGCTAATGCACAACAAAACCCAACCCGATTAAATTAGGATTTCGACTGAATTTCGCAAAACTTCTGAGAGGCAAAGATATTCGTTTGACTGCCTTGAGACTAACTGTGGGGTGGCGTGGATGAAAGGTCACCAATTCTGCTCTGCTGCCCCCTGACTCTGGAACGCAAACCCGAACCCTTCCACCACCAGCCACCGATGCTGTTGGCTAACCCATCCCTGTTCAAGTCCAGGCTCAAACCCTTCCTCTCTCTTCCTCCTCCTCTTACACCCAGCTGCTCTCTCCTCTCTCCTTTAAGTGTAAACACACCCACTGTTTTTGTATAGCGTCCCGAGACGCGGTGACATCGAAACACAATATACATGCACATTGTATTGTATCGCACAGATGCAGGAGAGTAATGGACGGCACTAATGGGACATGCTCTACCCGAGCTGTTGTAAACAATTAAAATGCATTTATCAACGCATCTCTAAATGAGATCAATAAACACTTAGTGGATTAATACTATGGATTTCTGGGAACATTATTAACTGCAAATATGTCTAAATCACTGTAAATGCCCCCAGATCGCGTTAGATGCAGGATGCCGAGCAGCGTGGAGCCAAGGTGAGCGACCACCGGTCAGCACGGTTGTCTGCGTACGGTGCGAAAGAAGTTCAACTTGCGTGCACACACCAGGACTTGCCCGGGTGTCGTGGCCAAGGGGATGACGACTGTGCTGGGTGCTATCCCCCATCGGATGTGCGGCGGGCTCTCGCTCTGGTTTTCTTCCACAAGCACTCATGAAAAAGAATTGGCTGAACATTCAAAGATGCAGGACCCTCCTGAGAAAGTCGTCTTCTGACTGATCGACACTTTCCTCTGTAAATAATTCCATTATTTTGTCATTACAGCGCTTAGTTTGTGCTATGCCAGCAACCCCCCCCCCCCCCCTCTCTTTTAACCCAATTCCCATTGCTGTGTTTTGTCTAGAATACTTTTATTGGGGAGATGTAAGTTATTTGCATTTTACGAGCATAAGAAAGGCAAAAAAAAGAACGAGAGTAAATTGGACCGTCCAGGATTTCATTGTCGCTACCCATCGTTGTCAAATCCCTCTCTGGGGGCATTTTAATGTTCCAGACGCAAAACGCTTCGATTCCACCAGCTCATTATTTATTCTCAGCCGAGATGTGCGGACAGGCACACAACCGGCAGAAAGTGCATCGCGCAGGCAAAGTGAACTCCGCAAGATTATTTCAAGGTAGGTTGTTAAATAGACTTTAGACGGCGAGAAATTGGATAGAACATTGCTGCTCATTTTTCTTGTATTTGTACTATTAGAATGTATATTCTTAAAACACATTACAATCCTAAAAATACGAGAATGTCTGCAATTCAATGCCAGATTTTCTTGGGAACTCTCTGTCCCATTTCCATCGGGAACTTATAAAAGTTTGAATGCTTCATCTGTTGATGTTTTTCTTCTGAATTCTCACAAGATGTTTAATGCTATATAACAAAGACAAGGATCCCTTGATATAGCCTTAACAAACTGCTGGGGCAAGTGCTGTTAGTGAACACCGGCGGCCAGTACCACGCCCGACCGCCTTTGTCTCCCCAGTGGCGACATTTGCAAAACCGCACCAGGTACTACTTTGAGGCTGAGTCGACCTAGGGGAGGCCCAGGACCGGTTCAGATAATCGCGACTGTTGTTGGCCACGAGCGGGTTTCCAATTCGGGTCGCCGGGTTCGTAGCACAGCGCGCTAATTGCTACACCCTAACCGCTCCGCACCACACACATATATATGCTGAAAATAGTTGTATTTTTTTCAGCTACACATTTTCACACATTTATTTATATATTAAACACAGCTCAGCATATTAAGCGATACATTTGGAGGGGGGAAGAACAAAAGAAAAACAATTCCATACCATGGCATCAACAACAAAAATGCCCGCAATGATGAAGAAACACTGCATTACCGTTTGTCGCTGAAAAGCCACGAAAATAAATATCTGAAAGTAATGGCATGTCACCAGGGTGGTTGGTTGGTGGTGTATTTTTTGCTGTGCGTTACCAGTCACAGGTAATTGCCGGAGCAATTTAAAGAGCCGGAGAAATTGCGCGGCAACTTTCTGTATCCCTCACAAAAATAAAGGTCTATCTGGCAATTTTGCAACTAAAAAAGGCGGACACACACACGCACACGCGCGCGGGCTGAGCAGAAACCCACATCGCCCCATTTCCACAGCGACGCACAGAGACCCTGTGCACGCACGAGCAATTTCCACCTCAATGGAGAAATAGGGGAGGCAGGGGGGCTGGCTGGGCAGAGGGGGGGGGGGCAGAGTGTTAGTGGAGCGGCGGGAGGCGAAACCTGAATTGATTTGTCTCCTTTATTGACCCGCATGCTGAATTCCACTGCAGATAAGAGCTTCTGTTCTTCACTCTGGTCGGTATTCAAGGCGCTGGCGACTGCGGTGTTGGACCGTCACTGAATAATTACCTTTCAGCGGCCATGGTGGGGGTGGGGGGGGCCTGCGAGGACTGTGGGGAGACCGGCGTGGGTCCGGCTTTAAGCAAAGCAAATGTGATATTGATTCTGCCATCAGCGCTGTAAGGTCTATTTGGTCTCACATGCCTGATGCGCATTACACTCAAGATACACTTAAACTTGGCTTTTACCCCAGCATTAAAGTCCTTCGCTTACGGCGCCTAACGATATCGTAACGCATGCACGGCGCCACAGGTCCACTCTCCCTGCCTCGATGTACAACTTCCGATCGTCGTCGTCGTTGTTGTTGTTGTTACCGGCGCTGCCATTAACGGTGGCGGTGGTGGGGGTGGGGAGCTCCTCTGTTGCGGTGGCGCGCAAGGCTGTGCATTCCTGTGCTTGCGACTGGGGGCTTTCTGCGCGTGCTGCCCCCAATGTTTGCCGGAGGACAAACGCTGGGCTCTCGTGTCTCGGTGAACCCCACTCTTCTGGTCAAATGTGTTGTTCCGGTTTAAAAATAATAAAAGGAGCTCCCCGAGCAAAGATGTTATCCTGGGTAAATGGCAGCCGTGGGACACGTGGCGCGTGGTGGAGTTTGCAGACCCTCGTAAGAGGCGGCCGCGTGGCTCAGGGGTCAGAGTGCGGAGCTGGCACGGTCGACATCCTTTTGTTTAAATAAAAGCTTCAGCCGCCTGTGATTGAACAGAGTTCATCTCGTGTTGAGTTGAAGGTCTGAGGTCGGTTACCGACGACTGCACAAACATCACTTTTTGGGTTTTCACTGCGTACGAGCAATACTCGCACTATTTGGATGTGACGTCCGTCCCTCCAGCCAGCAAAACTTTATTAATTATCTTCTTGGTTCTTTCGGTAAAGTCACGTAGAAGGGAAGTAATAAAATAATAAAAATAAAACATAATACAATGAAATAATTCTCACGACGTTTCCGCTACAACGCAAGCAGCCGTCTTCAGGTGAAGAATGAAGACGGCTGCTTGCGTTGTAGCCGAAACGTCGTGAGAATTAATTCATTTTATTATGTTTTATTTTTATTATTTTATTACTTCCCTTCTACGTGACTTTACCGAAAGAACCAAGAAGATGAATCCCTGCAGTCACGAAAGCTTTAAATCGAAATTTTATAATTATCTTATAGAGCCCCGTCTCTCCCCCCCGCTCACCCTTTTATCTCCCACCTCTGACCATTGCTCTCCTCATTCCTACTTCTCACTCTCCCAACTCAATATCTCTTGCCTCTCCCTAACGCTCTCTCCCACTGCTGATCACTTTCCCTCGCTGCCCTCTTTTTTAAATCCTTTATATTCAGTTCACTTGCTTGCCTGCTTGCGCGCTTACGACCGTGCAAATCTTTCGGTCGTTTTTTAACCCACTTCCCGTGATCCAATCGAGCTGACATTTTGCACACAGACTCGTTGTGCGTGACAATTTATTTTCGTGAAATTTTTTTTCAAAAATTGTACACTTTTTAGGAAAAAATCAATTATATTTAATTACCAATTGCTTAATGCTGCCAGGCAATCATCTGACCCATAGGTGGCAGCCATCTCAAGCCAGAGGACGAGAGGACTCTAGCCGCCACGCATATAAAGGATTTATAGTGAAAAACTTTGTTTTTACGGGTTCATTTTTTTTTCTCTCTGTCTCTTTCTCCCTCCATCTCTCGTTCTTACCTCCCCTATCTCCATCCTCTGTCTTATTTTCGAGTGATCTACGGCCGTGGGGGGGCGGCGGGTGGATGGTGGTGGGGGGAGAAGTGACCTCAGCGGGACGCATGAACCCGGCAACACGCTGTGGGATGTGGGTGACGTCATCCCGCAGACGTGCGTGGTGACGTCACTCCCACTCACGTGCACTAGCCAGCAATTCAGCCAGGCAGCCAGCAATACTTTTTTTTTCTAATATAGGTGTTGCAAACACTGGTTTTATTGATACGAGGCAAACACACTCTTTGCAGAGGATTAAAGGCGTGCACCAAGTGTGGATGAAGAGGAGTATTAACCTGACCTTAGGGAGGAGTTTGACGTCTTTCCTGGACCATTCTGTGACACAGGGTAATGCACTGCTGGCTGCAGTTACAAATACAATTTCTCCTCATGAAATGCCACCAATATATAATTAGAATATCATCATCATCATCACCCATGTTCAATCAACTTCTCGATAAAGGACTTCCCAAGCTGCTGCAACCTAATTTTTTTATTACATGAAAATTATTTAGATTTGAAGTTTTCGTGTCTGCAAGGATCCATACTTTTTGGATCTTTCGGTAAAGTCACGTAGGTGAAATTAATTTTTATTTTTATTTCCACCTACGTGACTTTACCGAAAGAACCAAAGAGTAGTTTTTTTTCTTTTTCAAACAGCTATTTTACGATGCGTTTTTTGTCACTCTCGCAGCTGGCAGTGGCATCACCCTGAATCAGATATCCCCATAGGACGATGTCGCATAAATACTTCTGCTGAAGCCGCTTCAACAGATCTCTACACCCACACTTAGGGGGGCACACGTCGCAAACCTCCACGTGTAAATGCAACTTTCGCCCCCCCCCCTGCTATTCTCAGAACTGGAATCTATCCAAGATAAGTAGACAAAATAAAATCTAACGTGAATTTGTGGTGCGTTATTGCTGTGCTTATCTTGCGCAGACCATGAACTCAACATCAACTGAAACTCGCGAAACCTGAGAATGCGGTTTCAATCACAAGCAGGTGCCTGGGCTTCAACACAGGACGTCCCCCCAGTGTCGGCACCGGTGCCTCTCGCCGAGACGACCTCGTCCTACACCCCCCCCCCCGCCGTTGCACAATAACATTTAACACGTAGGCTTTGGCGACCAATATCATGCATAATACAGAGTTTATTTTTAGGGGGAAGGGGTTAGATCGCATAACCTTTTTGGATTAGATCGCGTAAATATATAAATGTGTCGTTAAACCCGCCACCACCCGACACAGCCAATTAGTAAGGGTTGTTACGTAAACAGAACGTGGCCAATTCGTCACTAGTACAGCACCACCGGTGTGTTGGAGTGCCAAGCCACAACATTTACAATCCAAGTACGACATTTCGCCAGTAATCACAACTAGCTTCATCAGGCGACAGCCAGATACATCTGAATAATAATATCGTTGTCAAAAAAAAAAATCTTTACCAGGAATTACTTTGCGTGGGGGAAACGGCTAAGAAATCACAAAATCTGTAACTCTAAATTGTAACGACTTTCGTTGGAGTCGCTCATTTTAAATATGAACCACGTATCAAGATGCTCAGTCGGTACCCTTCACGAACAACCCAGCATGGATCACAAGTCTTGGCCAGTGTATTTTTCTCCAAAAACCATCCCCTTATTTCTGGCAAATTCCAGGTCATCCCTATCCAGATACTTTAACGACTGCTGCGCGGAAATGACAGCACACATGCGGCTTCCACCAAACTTTTAGAAGACTATATATTAGCTGGAAGGCTTTGGGGCTTGAGTATTTTTCTCGTTTTTTCTTATCCTCTTCCTCTTGAAAGCAGTGTCTCTTTAAGATTCGGCGTCCCTCCTCTTAGTCCGTACTAAATGGTTTATCGCCGACAGGTGATGAATGAATACGGTTTGATATCCATCATCGGAGAGCAGCGCACGGCTCCCTGGAAGCAAGGTGGGCGTACCTATAGGTGACCCTGTCTCATCTCTCAGCCTGTGTGCCCCTGAGGCTACCCCCCCCCCACACACAACAATATACGTTACCGGCAGACAAAGATCCCCGTATAGCCTACATAGACTGCTTGGCCAAGTGCAGTTAGCGAGCATCGAACCAAACATATGCGGGGGGGGGGGGGTCGTTTGTGTGTCTGTGTGGGTAGCAGTAGTGTAGCGGTTAGCGCTATGCTGCGCTATGAACCCGGCGACCCGAGTTCGATTCCCGCTCACGGTCAACACCGGTGACGATAATCTGTACCGGTTCTGGGCCTCCCCTAGGTAGACTCAGCCTCAAATGAGTACCTGGTGCGGTGTGTAAACATCGCCACTGGTGGAAACAAAGGAGGTCGGGATTGGTGCTGGCCACCCACCCCCTCGTGTGCCGTTGCAGACCTTCATAGGTGCTCGCTAACAACACTTGCCCCAACAGTCTGTCAAGGTTACACGGGGGATCTTTGTCATTGTTTCGTGTGTTGCCAGCACCACGCCTATCTTCGTCTCCTCGTGCCGATGATTTTGGCACTGATCTCGCTGCCGAGCAACCGAGGACCCGGGACAAATTCTGATGTCAATTTCCACCGATAATATCCCACGGCCAGGAATCGAGGGCACCAACCACACAAAAATATGCGACGCGTGTAAACACACACAGACACGTGCACGTGTTCCTACGGCCACACACACACACACACGGGTAGAAGTAAAATCTCGCAAATGCGCTTGTGCACAAACACATCACACGTTGACAAACATTCCCCATATATCCACGGACTTGGCGTTAGTACTGCGAGTAAACAAAGAGGCCAGCACAGCACATGGCTGATGGCCAGCTGCATCACCCCCCTCCCCCCCCCCCGCTGACATTGATTGCTGCCGATGTTAGCCATTGATTGGCAGGAAATGAACTCGAGTCGCCGTGTTCATAACACGGCGCATGCCAAGGACCGGGTCACCGCATCTGCTGGTCACCGCAGTACGTGTGCCCAGACTAGGTGCACTTTTGAGGCCACTTTAAATATGTCGAAGGCTCACTGGCAGGAGGTTATGGAAAAGGCCCAGGTGCTGTGGATTAAATGACGGAGATACACCACCTGCGCTGTCCGCTGTGCCAACTCGTTGGCTTTTAGCCACCCGGTGCCCTGCTTCGTGGCTCCGAAACATTCTCCTCCAGCTCACATTCACGCCACACTCCAACAACAAAAGCAGTGGAGCCCTTTAATAGACTGTTGGGGAAAGTGCTGTTTGCGAGCACCTATGAAAGCCGGCACCGCTTACGATGGGGGGTGGTGCTGTGGCTCGCACCATGCATGGACGCCTTTGTCTCTCCAGTGCTGATGCCTACACATCGAACCAGACCGAGTCATCCGAGGCGAACATTCCAGATATACGCCACCGGTGATCGCCGTGCCCGGGAATTGAACTCAGGTCACCGGGTTCGTGGCGCAGTGCACGAACCACTACGGCACTGTTCCACTTTCATGTCGATCACGCTCCATTTTTTTGCAGACACAAACACAGCAGGTGCAAATGTGCGCGCAATGCAAAAAAAAGGAAGGACACGCACGCGCATTAGGAACGCGCGTACAATGCAAACGACGCAACGAAACGCCAGCATGCGACCACTTCGCACACCCCGAGCGTGCGAAGTGGTCGCATGCTGGCAGGGCCATTCACTGGAGAACATTCGGCAACAAAAGCAGCAGCAGCAAGGACCGGCGCACGGCGCAGTCAAGACACCGCCAGAGAGACTCTGACGCAGCGTCAGCCGGGGGCGGGGGGGGCATGTGGCTATGCAGGTGACCGCAGTGCGCCCACTACACAACGCTCCTGCTCACCGCTGTCAAGCAAAGCTCGCTGCTGCTGCTGCTGCCAACGCGTAAATACCACTTCGCCTCAAACTGGAGAATTTGGAGAAAATTGTAGCACGTGCGTTCTTTACAAAACCAACAACTTTTTGTTTCATACACGTATAGCGACGCACTCAGAGACACTAGGAGCAGGAGACACTCTATCATCAGCCTTCACATCTCACAAGGGATAACTACAACTCTCAGTCAGGACAGCTGGCAGACTGTCTGACTGACAACGCCGAGAAGGTGAAGACAGAGATGAAGACTCCAGCAGCACGACCACGGGATCCCACTCCAAGCAACAGCCCTGAGCCTTCGCTCGGGGTCCCCTTTTATCCTCCCGGCGTGGCCTCGCTCCCCCTCTAGAACCTACTAGCGGGTTCCTGGGCTTACCTCACGTGCCCCCTCTATCACCTTTGCCCTACATCCCTCTCTCTCTGACTTATCAAGTGACCTGCTGACAGACAGGGCTGCTGCAACTGCAGATCCCCTTCTCCACCAGCAACCAGCGCTATGCTACGCAGTGACCCGTTCCATGTTACTACACATGTCAGCACGTTGTGTACCCGGCAATCTTGTGAAACGCAAAAGTACTGTAAGGGCCAATGTTATGATAATCAGTGTGTCTCTCTCTAAGTCTCTCCGATTGGAGTCAAATGGGCAGCAAGAGCCTCACGCTCCCTCTCGCCGTCTGCCCGCTACCCTGCCAGGTCTCTGCAGCTGACACTCGCGAATCAGAATTATGAAATGCGGCACAGAACGCGTGTGGGGCGGGGAGCCGCCTCCATTTCGCCTGGGTCACGGTGACCCCCTCCCCCCCCCTTCCGGTTAATTGTGGGCGTTTCCAGACGGCCAGTGGCAACTCAACGATGTCCACCTCAATTGTTTCTGGGAGTGCCACCAGGGCACTTAAACGCGCTCAGGCTTTTAACCTCGTGGGCGAGCCACCGCCACCAAGTCGTGCAGGGCGTCGCGGCGCGGTGGCCAGGGCCGGCGTTTTTGGCCGCCAGTCAATTTATTTTACAGCGTGCGGAAGGGCCCTGCCTATTTCCCGAAGAAATATGTCGGACATATCGGGACTGCCCGAAACGTAAATCTGTGGATGCTTTCCAGTGTGATTACGTGCGCGCCTCCGGAGGCCCCGCTGTCACGGACAGCCAAATGTTTGTCATGCGCAAAGCAGTGCCGCCTTCTCAAAGCAATTAGTGTAGTTTAGCTTGCCTGCTCCTGTAACAGATGGGCAGGGGGGTGCCGAGCTGGCTGCTCAGCTACAAATTCCACCTGCCCATCTCCAGTTCATCGCGGAGGCGGCGGTAGCAGCAGCAGGGTCTTGGTTTGTGAGCGATCGTGGCGGACGAGGGCGAGTTCTATTCTTCCCGGCATTCTGTTCCCTCCAGAAAACACTCAAAGTTTGCGGGAGGAAAAAAGAAATCGCTTGGTGCGCGTCTCGTGAAAAATCCGCTGCGTGTGGGACGTTGACCGACAATGGTTTTCTACGTTTCTCCCACCTTGTCTTGGTGAACCCCAGCTGCTGTCAATAATTACCGCCATGGCGTATTTATGAACGACACAAACAAATATAAAAAAAATAAGCCGCTAATTTGAAACTAACTAAATATTTCCAAAAAAATGTGTAATTTACAGGCACACCTGTTCACAACAGCACTCGCCCTCCGTACAACGTACATTGGGTGCGAGCACAGACGCATATCCGACAGTTCGTGAGTTTACAGCAACACGAGCCACCACCAACACCAGTGTCGCATCATCGCGTCGCCTGTTCATCTTCCCCGGGCGGTAATCGGGATGTCGTCCCCCCCCCCCCCATCGGAGGTCGTGGCGAGACGGACGGGCTCGCTGCTGTCACCGTTCAGCCCAGCGAACTCATTTTCCAGGCTCCATTTACTCGAACAAGTTCCAATCACAGCCGCGGCGCGAGGCCTCCGACACGTGCCAGGTTGTTGTTGGGTTGTTGTTTTTTTGTAAACGCAAAACACCCGAGCCCGATGAACACGCCAAACATTTCGTTGGTTGCAATTTGTGCTTTTTTTTTTTTACAGCGTTTGGCAATGTATTTTTTTGTCGTTTTTAAATGACACCATATGAAAAAATCCATACCGCACAATTTAGCAATTTCTACAGAGTGGTATAATTAGAGCTAGGGAAAACAATGGATGATTTCCTGTGCAGCTTTTCCCTACGTCAGTGGATCTTCTCAACCTGCGTTGCACGCACCCAACTTGGGGGTGCGTGATGCCCTTTCTGGGGGGTGCGGGACACGGCCACATTTGTGTTACAAGTTAAATCGTCGACAACACAAATTAAGCACGGGCACCTAGGTACAACAACTTTATTACATCAAACCTATGAATTTGTTCACAATATTAAAACAAACCATTTACGAGCGAGAACCCAAGGGGTGCAAGGCTGCAGTAAAGGTAAATAATTCACTGCCCTACTCTACGGTGCGTGGGGCCACAGGTGTGGCCGCAACACGCGCTCCCCGTTACCGAGCAAGCGGCACCTCGGATGTAGACTTCGAATGGAGCGATTTTGTTAAAATGCGCGCCGCATAAAACCTCTCGGCACGGCCGCAGGACGTCAGGATGCGCGAACCGGGCTGCCAGGGGAAATAAAGTTAGCCGTCATTCGCCACCGATGCTCCTGCCCATGCTCCGCTGTGCAGAAGGCGACCTTCAGAAAAAGTATTATTAAATAGAGCGTCCGTTTTCATGTCTAATTTATTTCACTGCCAGTCGTCGTGAGTGTATATATATATAGAATAAAATAGAACCCCGGCCTTGTCACCTTCTATCGCAGGCGCAGAATCAGGGTTCATTACCACTTCTGGTGACACAAAGGAGTCCCTCAAGACAAGCCTTCTTTCGTGAAACTTTGATGCCGACACGCAAAGCTGCTTAGCTTTTTTTTTACTTTATACGACCTCGTTATAAATTTCTGCTTCTTGCTAGCGCTGTTGCCCATTGGTTGCACCTAAACTGCTGCTCCTGCAGTTAGAGGACAGCTTTACAGCTGGCAGTCGGGGACGGGTTTACACAATCAAGGGGGCGCGTCCCCTCCTCCTGCTGTGGACGTGCCCAAGCCCTCGGGACACTCTGACATAGGTTGAGCCTTCAGGCATGAATTCTCACGCCAAGTCTGGAAAACGTTTTGCAATTTAATGCCCAACACGTCTCCAGCAGCAGATGAGACTCTGCCCTGCACAAGACGCGGGGCTATGGTTCGAGCCTCGTTCAAAGTCTTGCCATTAGGGACAATGTATGAGACGAGCAGCCACTTTGAAATTTGTAATTGCGGTGGCATCGCGAGACGCAGGTGCATTGAGAAGCTAGGTAAATACAAGTTGTAGTTGTACACAAGCCAAGAGTGAATTGCTGCTCTCATCAGCATCCAGCCAATGCGCATCTCCTTTTTACAGCCCTGAGCCAGTGGTGACAATTCCACATTCCTACGTCCAGGAAAAACACTGCTGATCGGCACAAATTGGTACTTATTTGTATCTACCCAAGAAGGATGATGGATCGAGTCAAACCCCAACCAGAGTTTTAACTCGCAATTTTTAGTTTGTGAGCCACCTGCTCTTGGTGGCCATGAGATTCCAGGTGCAAACAGGTTTGTTTTGCAGATTCTCACCACCGTTGCCTGCAATCTCAACAAAATGAATCGCGTTCGTCACGAAATTACATTTCGATTGCAGCGCTTCTGCTTGCGTTGCGTTGACAGTCGGGGCCAAATTAGCCCAGGGGGGCTTTTGGAGCTGCATCCCAAGACCTCGGATACGGAGGAGCTCCCCCAAAAACATGCTACCTTTAGAAAATGGTTCGAAAGCAATACTGTGGCATTATGATAGATCATACGGCCGATTTTGTGATAAAAGCCATCACGTTTCGAGGTGTATTACCACTACCAGCTATGTGAAAAAAGAAACCAAGGTACATTGAAATGGAGCGTTTGGCAGCGGTCATGGGTGGCGGTAACACGGTAAATATTCAGCGCAGCTGAAGATAACAGTGACAGGGCAGCCAATGATCAAACTGAAATACCTTTTTTCTTAAGCGAATGATACAATTATGCCCAGGGTGAAGAGCACAGGACCTGTGAATGGAAAGACGAATCGGTGATTTCTTGCGCTCCGACTCCCACTTTGCAATCTCCACGTGTGCGTTTTCTCCATTAAACACAGATCAGGCCTTGGGTCTTTGCAAAAACAAGACAGATGTGTGTAAAATTGAAAGCCTTTACAAGAGCGTGTTGGTGGAGAGGGGATATTAATATTACATGAACACATTGTATGCTTGCCTTAATAAATAAAATAAAAACCTCTTCAGTGGAGATCTGCTGAGACAGGGTCTTGCTGCTCATTGGGAATGCTAAGTGAGAGGTAAATTAGTGAAATGACATCTCAAATTCCAAAAACATCATTACAACACCTCATTAGCCTTAATTACAATGGGTAGGCAGGAGAAGGCAGGCTACCACCCTTCAGCGCCGCGTCGCCGTGACTCTGAACCCTGACGCCGGAGTTCCGTAACCTTGCCGTAAGCCGCGTGACGAATAGCACGCCCAGCGGTCCGCAATTAAACCATTGATCAGGGCTCCTTGCCGCTAATTAATTTTTTTTATACCCCCACACAGGCCACGAACACCACCGCTAATGTGCGGTAAAAGACTCCGTCGCGAGTGGCGGCACGCCGCATTGTGACGAGGCCTGCCTCTGCACCACCCCCCACCGCGCATGGTGCCGAGAGGAGTAGACAAAGAGCCCCCCCCCCCATTAGCCACGAAGCGTCGTGGCAGTGCAACGACAACAACAACAACGACGACAACGACAACGCGTGTTTCAAAAGTATCTAAAATGCGACCGCAACTCTAAGAAGCTGCGAAACGAAACGAGGGGCAGCGTTGCCGTCTTAGAGGTGAACGAAGTGGTGTGTCGCGTTATTTTAAGAGGTAAGATAACGAGGTGGGGGGTAGGAGGCTGCTGGACAGAGCAGGAAATAAACGAGCGCACGTTAAAAGGTGTGAATGAAGGGCCCAGAGGATGGACTTGAATTTGGGTGTCAATATTGTGGACCATCCAGCAGCATAGAGTTTCTGAGTCTTATCGTGATCACAGCAGGGGAGTAGAGATGTTAACAACTTCGCCTGGCACAGGGGTCATGGGTTCGATACCCACCCTGACGCCTGCTGTATATTTGGAGTTTGCGTGTTCTCTTCCGGTCCTCCATTTTTTGCCTCCACATTTAGAAACTTGCGTTTAGAGTATTTTGGCTGCTATAAATCCCCACGTGATAAGCCACTTTGTTGAGCTATCATTTGTGGCAAGGTCCCTTCTGAACGAGAGCCATATAGGTCAGCGGGGGTGGGGGATGCTGGCAGACTTATTGCCGCTCCTGCTCTGCTGCTTTGTTTATCTAGTTTTTAACTTCTATCTTTGATCTATTGATCGTTTTAAGTTTTTATTGCAACTTTTAGCCAATTTATACCACTACGATTTGTATTTGTTTTACATTAGGTGCGATATATATTTAGTATTTTTTAGTGGTGAAAGACTCTTCTTTGCCGTATCCCTTCCCTTGTTGTGGTCTCATGCAGCCAGGACTCTTGCAGCTCACATATATTCTCCTTGCGTTGGCTCCTTGGGCCTGGACCTGTTACTGCATGCGGCCTTGATCACCGCTGCCTGCGGCGGTGCTGTGTTCGACCGCATCTGCTTCTGTCTTCACTCGTGACCAGCCTGCTGTGGCCTGCACCCGAGCTGCCTAGGCCTGCCTCGGGGCTCGTGACCTGCCCTGCTGTGGCGTTCGGCCCACCGCAGCTTTGTGTCCAGCTCGCCTTGGTTGTGGCCTGGCTTGTTGGGGCGGCGGTGCTGTGTTTTACTACATCTGCCCTCTTCACGTGCGACCTGCCTGCTGTGGCTTGCGCCAGGCCTGCCTCGGCTCGTGGCCTGCCCGCTGCAGTGGACGCCATTTTGCGTCAATCCAAATAGGCCCACTGCAGCCTGTGTCCGGCTTGCCTTGACTGTGACTTAGCTCATTGGTGTGATATGACATTACTCAATCATGCTGTTCTCTTGTCCCTCTGCTCCAAATCCTTGCCCATTATTCCACACCTGGAGGTCAAACTCTGCAATCTAAAGATATTGTGTCGGCCACCCTACATCCATTGGGGTTTAGGTCATGTAAGAACGCCCACCACCACTGCACTGGTGCCCCCAAATCCCATTCCCGTGTTATGGTTATTCTGGCGGAAACCTCGGTCCACATACCAAGTAGCCCGTCGATGCATCCTGCGGCCATTGTCTGCATCTTCCACACATCCCATCTCCTGATTTACCCGACAGCTTCACACGTGTTAGCCTTCTTAACAGTGGCGGCTCCTGCAAAATCTCTCAGGGGGGGCAATGGATAAATTAACAGCTTAAGCATGTAAAGGCAACTTCACTACTTTAATATTAATGAAAAATAAAGTGACTCTTACAATACATCTCCTTGTTTGTTTCTATACTCACTATTATTACACTACTTACATCACATTACTCGCTTAATACACTGCTTACTTATACTGAAATTTAGCTCTTCTCTCTTTCAAAGTAGCAAAGTGATCAATTACTCTCTCATTGAAAGCAGGCATGTTCCTGACTAGTTCCCTCTCCATGGAAAGCATAGCCAATGCATTCAGACGTTCCTGTCCCATTACATTTCCCAGGAATGTCTTGATTCTCTTTAAGGTTGAGAAACACCTCTCAGCTTCAGCAGTTGTCATGGGAGTGGTTATGAGGATGTTCAACAGAGCAACAGTCTCTGAAAAAGTATCCTGGAGGTTGTACTTCAGCAAAACCTGGTACAGCGCTAGTGCACCACAGCAGCCCTTGAATTCTGGACTCTCATAAATGACAGACAGTTCAGTCTTCAGTTTCGCCTTATTTAACATAGGGTATGCCCTGACAGTGATGTTCAGAGCCTCAACAGGGAATGTATGGCCATGCTGTTGAAACATCTCTCCTTGTAGCAGCGTGGCACTTACAAGGTGGT
This sequence comes from Lampetra planeri, assembly GCF_965212315.1. Taxonomy (NCBI): domain Eukaryota; kingdom Metazoa; phylum Chordata; class Hyperoartia; order Petromyzontiformes; family Petromyzontidae; genus Lampetra; species Lampetra planeri. The sequence continues at coordinate 8,524,096 of NC_136136.1, forward strand.
CGGTAAAGGAGAACCTTTCTTTGGTGTGCAATACAGTATATAATTTAATGTTGGGTTTGTCTATGGCAGTATATAGTAGGGTGTAGACTCGTGTGATGTAAGAGAATAAAGTTTAGATGCAAACATATTATATATTTTTTTTTACGACGTAGAATTGTAATGTATTACTTAATGTTAGTAACTTAGCGTATTGTAGAGTATATTTAGTATACTGATGATAATGTGTAGTTTATACTTTAGTTGTTTACGTGGTGGTTTTAGTTACTGCAGCTACATACTATTAACACTCCTTCCCTTCATTAATGCTACCCTTATCCCCTCCCTTTGATGCTGCTAATCCTGCATAATGCACGGGCATATGCAGTACTAGTCACATACCTGCATTTCCCATAAATATGCTAAATTCCTCTTGATATTTCATATTCTTTTGTTAAGGCTCCCCCTTTCTTCCCCCCTTCCAACCCAGCTTATATACATGCTCCAAGCACGTGTGCTGTTTCATTCAGACGCTGTCGCCTCGACAGACCTGGTTTTCACCTGAGGACGGATACTTGCGTTGTGGCCGAAACGTCGTGAGAATTATTTTATTATGTTTTATTTTTATTATTTTATTACTTCCCTTCTACGTGACTTTACCGAAAGAACCAAGAAGATGAATCCCTGCAGTCACGAAAACTTTAAATCGAAATTCCACTAGGTGGCGACAAATAATATTGTTGACTGAAACGTGCTTACGTATGATGACGTAAGCACGTTAGTGCGAGCCCTCCCGGAAGCCATAGAGAATGCATTGCAGCGCCCGCCCTTCGAAAAAAAACATCTTTGAATGTAAGTCTATGGGAACACTCTGGGCGATTCTCAGCCGGAGTGAAATCGCCCAAAAAGAGGCGGTACTCCACAGAACGTGACATGACGCTGATTGGACTATATCCAGAGGCACAGTACCGGCTAGCATAGCTCTGTGGTTGATTGAGATTGTTAATGTGATTGAAAAAGTCCCTTTCACACATTGGTGGTGCGTCGCCCAATCGCCCTAATGAAGAAACCGCCCCTGCTTCTTAATGTCCGCTCGCTTAGTTATACAGCTCCTTTGGTTAGTAAGTTGATCACAGATGGCCGTTTTGATTTGTTATGCCTAAGAGACATGGCACCAGACAGATGATCACATCGTCCTTAGCCAGGCATTACCTAGCGAATGCACCTTTAAGGGCAAGCGCCAATCATCTGCCCGCGGCGGTGTTCTTGCAGTTCTCCATCGCTCATCCAACACCCTCCGCACAGCTTCAATGCTGGCCTTCCAGTCGTTCGAGCATCTAGTTCTGCTCCTTTATCATCCTCCCAAGGCCACCGGTTCTTTTACTGAGGAGCTAACGGAGCTACTTTTTGCGCTGTATTCAGCCAGACAGATTAGTGCTGCTGGATGATTTAAATATACACATCGACTCGCAGAGATTTCCTACTAGATTGATTTAATTTAACTCAGCATGTTAATTCCCCCCACCCATATTCGTGGTCACATGTTTGACCTAGTTTGTTCCCGGGGATTGTTTGTCACCAACTTATTATTTATTGATCCTGGAATATCCTATCATTGTGTGGTGATGTTCGATCTTCTGATTCTTCCACCTAATCCTATCGTAAAGCACGAGATCAGATTTCGTAATCTAAAATCAATCACTCCGCACATGTTTTCCTCAGCAATTCTTAACTCACCACTTCCTAAAGTATGCCTATCTACTGCGGGTGCCATGGTGCACGTTTACAATGCTATATTTAACAGTATATTTAACAGTATATTAAACAATCCCCCCCCCCCTTTTATCACGCTGGAGCTCGGTGGCGAGGTCTTTACCCTGGTACAACGATGACCTTCGTGCACGGAAGGCAACTCTCCACAAGGTAGGGTGATCTTGGAGAAAATCTGGTTTTGCCATCCACTCGCAAATCTTCAAAAAGGTACTAAACCATGATTGCACCAGCTATCTTTCTGCTACTCTAGCTACTGCTTGGAATAACCTTACGATTATTTTTTTCGGCCGTTCATAGGCTCCTTCCTCGAGTACCAAGGCTAATGCTGACCATTTCCTTCAAGTCTTGTTTTTAAATCAAAACAATTCACCTTTCCATTCAATCTCTCCCTTTTCCTACCATTATGCCCACTGTTCTGCCACCATTTCTGATATCTGTTATCTCTGCATTCTCCAAGCTCTCACAACCAAATGTTTCTTCATTGATTTCTAGTCCTAAAGCAACCTATTGTTCTCTTGATCACATTCCTTCTAAATTTATTCATGCTATTTTCCATCTCTTGCAGTCTTTATTACCAATCTTCTTAGCAACTCATTCCAATCTGGTACGGTCCCTTCTATTCTGTTTTAAAATGTGCCACTGTCATTCCTATACTCAAGAAGGCTGGCCTCGATTCAGAATTCCTCAGTAATTATCGTCCAATTTCCAACCTGACATATCTCTCCAAGAACCTTGAGCTTTTTTGTTTTTATCAATTTCCGTCCTGCTTTTGGTCTGGTCACACAGCACAAAAACGGCTCTGGTTAGGGTAGTCAATGACTTGCTGGTTGCTGCTGTTGTGGGCCAGCCTAGCATCATTCTTGTCCTTTTGAATCTGAGTGCTGCCTCCGACAGCATTCATCATACCATTTTGCTCGAGCGTTTGGAAGGCGATATGGGGGTTTCCGGTACTGTTTTGCGCTGGTTTACTTCATATCTATCTGAGCGTGAACAGTTTGTCACTCTGGGAGGGATAAATTCAGGCCACATGTTCCGTTTCTTTTGGCGTCCACTAACGTTCAGTCCTCGGACCACTTTGTTCTGCATATAGATGGCCCCCACTTGGCCATACCATATGCCACCTCTGACTTTGTTTTCATTGTTATGCTGTTGACACTCAAATTGTCATTAACATTTAATCCTCCCTCAATGCAGCAGCATCTTGTGTGTCATCTTCTCTCGTGACAATTAAGGCTTGGATGCAGTCTAACTTTCTTCAGTTAAAAGCGAAGACAGAGGTGCTGCTTGTTGGGTCCCGTCATCAATTGTCTAAGGCTGGCTCGGTCGGTGTATTAATTGATGGCCTCAATGTCGGTGCTGTTCAGACAGTCTGCAACCTTGGTTTGTTCCCTGATCCCTCACTAACTTTCAAAGTGCACACTAACAAGGTCCTTAAGGCTGCCTTCTTTCACCTCAGAAATATAGCCAGACTGCGCCCCATTCTCTCGTTATCGGACCTTTAAAAGCTGGTTCACGCGTTTGTCTTTTCACGCATCGAATTTGGCAATTCATCATTAGCTGGCATCCCTCTCAAGCTGTTAAACTGCCTCCAGCGCGTGCAGAAAGCAGCTGACAGAGTTCTTACTCGAACACAAGTTACCGAGCACATGACCCCTATACTTGAGTATCTACATTGGTTACCGGTCAGGTTCCGAGTGGAGTTCAACATCCTACTACTCGCTTACAAGGCCCTCAACAATGCCTCCCCCCTTTTACATTCGTGACCTCCTCCACCCGTATGTCCCAACGTGAGTTTTTCGGTCGTCTGAGTGTGGGCTGCTATTGCGTGTGCCGAGGTTGCACCTCTGTCCAATGGGTGACCCCGGGGAGGCTTTTCCCGTGTTGTCCAAGCTGTGGAATTCATTTCAATTTCGATTTAAAGCTTTCGTGACCGCAGGGATTCATCTTCTTGGTTCTTTCGGTAAAGTCACGTAGAAGGGAAATAATAAAATAATAAAAATAAAACATTAAATAATTCTCACGACGTTTCGGCCACAACGCAAGCAGCCGTCCTCAGGTGAAGACCAGGTCTGACCATTCAGACGCTGTCTCCCCGACAGACCTGGTCTTCACCTGAGGACGGCTGCTTGCGTTGTGGCCGAAACGTCGTGAGAATTATTTTATTATGCTATGTTTTTTATTATTTTATTATTTCCCTTCTGTGGAATTCACTTCCATCGAATATTCGATCTGCCGAGTCCCGCGAATTATTTAAATCCTGCCTTGAGACTTTTTTTTCTTAAAGGCCTTTCCTGCTGATTAATTTGGTCATGTGTTTTGGGAGTGTGGGGGGGGGGGTATTTGTATCTGTGGGTAAATCATGAGCCTGCGTGCTCATTAGGTTTTAGAAGTGCATGAGTTATTGACTTACTTCCTTTTAGCTTTGTGCATTGCCTTGCAACCTCTGGATGAAAGGCGCTTTATAAGTGTCAATTATTATCATTACCTGGTAAAACAAGAAAAATACTTTAATGTAGTGTTAGTCCGTGAGATCTTCACTCCACGGAGAAGAGGACGGCGGTGTAAAGCCGTCGACTTGACCGTGCGAGGGAGTTCCTGGCCATGGAAGCAGCAGTAGCAGTGGATGAGGAGGCGGGACCCTCCCATTGGACAGAGGCTCCGGTGACTGGTGCTGCCACGTGGCCATGCGGGGCACCCGTTGGCGGCCTTACGCCAGCCGTGCCCTCTCCGGCAGCCTCGACACAGAGACCGAGGTCTCTGGAGAAAATGCAGAGAACATCTCAGAGCAAGTCGCAGTGCTCACATTTGCATCATTTTCAGCGGCGCAGAAATGTTGGGAGCGAATAATAAATAAATAAATGCATAATGTAATCCTATTTCAATCTTTTTTTTTAAGGCCATCAATTTTGCTTGCTTCGGATTTCGGAGCATAGCGTTGCTTTTGGCAATTTGAGTCACAATGCAGGAATGAATTTCACACCGGATTTTATTTCTCTCTTTTTTTTCTCTTCGGAAATTTAAATTGTTCTCTGGACTGTGAATGGTATTAAAAATGTGCTGCCAGAAAAATAAAAAAACAGGTTGCCAGCTGTAATCCCGAAGACATTTTTCAAATGCAAAAACGGTCAAACCCACCTCGCCGTAGCGTAGCCACAGACCGATCTCCGCAGGACACAAAGCGCGGTGACAGCAGTGTCAGCGCAAGCCGTATAAGCTGGCCTGGGTGGCTCAAACAACTGACAGAGCGAGTGGCCTCAGTCGAACGGTTGCAAAATCAAATCCTGGTTGGGAGTTGAACTCTGCCCATCATCCCGTCCGGAGTCAATAAAATAAGTACACCTTCGCAGGGAGGTCAATAGTGGCTGTCCTATGCCTGTACTCGCCCCCCACCAGAGACATGTGGAATTTTCACCACATGCTCAGGGCTGTACGCACCACCTAAAGTTTAATTTGAGCAGGAAATCACTTTGATCGTGTTTACTTTGTCTAAACGCAGCGATGTCAGTTAAAGACAAATACACCCGCGGCCCGAGCATCGATTACAGCCAATGGAGTCTGCGTGGAGCGTCTGCAGCGTTGGAAGAAAGAAAATCAGGAATTAAAACTGGCACATTATGGAAAAACTGACAGAGCCCTCGCGTATCTAATAGCAGAGTCATTCCGTAATTGTACGCCGAAATTTACACCAAAACTAACAGAAGCGTGCCATCTGAACCTATCTAATTCCATTAGCTCCAACTAGCGGCGGAGACTTTACGAGGTTGGCAGCTGTGCAGTGTTAACATTGAGGGCATTTAAAACCACCGCACATTTCAATTAGGCAATGGGGATATCTGGTGAAGCACTAAGTTTAATTAAAACAAAGCCCCAAGATGCACTCAGCGATTGCCATAATAAATTGTTTTTGTGGGAGGAGAGTTCCATTTCAAGAAATTATCCACAAAAACATAATCGCCATCTGCGGAACGGAAATCGACGGAATAACATTGGCAGAAGTGGGGAAAAATTGCAGAAGAGCAACAGCCTCGAAACGCCTCATTACTCGCCCATGGCGCCGCTCAGTTCAGCACGTGATATTTGCTCTCCGTCTTTTCGGGTTATGGTTGCATAACGCCCATCGTGAAGCGTGGAGCAGGCGCTACACGAGGATACGATGAGTTTCACGTCCTCGTAAAACAAAACGTGGCAATTCATGCCTCATTATTAGACACTTAGGGACTCGTCGTACGTGTAAACGTTGGCGAAATTAAAAAGCTGATTGCAATTTTATTTTTACTTTCCACCATTCTCACATGTCTTCCCCCCCAACCCCTCCTCATTCACCACGCCTCCGCCTCCACGCTCACCACAGGCCGAACACAATAACACTGAAGGTCGGACACACATTCTGTCCCAATACGTATAGCAGGAACGGCTGTACTCAAAGGATTTTGAAGAGGGGGGGGGGGGGCGGTGCTCAACTGCCTCGAAAGCCACGGTGCTGCTGCTGCTGTAGAGCGACAGTCGTGCTGTGCACGTGGAGCCAAGCGATGCCGAGGCCCCATGGGAAGCCGCGTTCAGTGACAACGAGGCCCGCGCTCGGGGGTACACACAAAGAGCGAGAACGCTCGCGCCTGGCGAGGCGTTACTCGTGGTGGTGGTGGTGGTGCAATCGGAGGTGGAGCTGAACTACGGAACTACTTCTCTCAGAGCCGAGTGCGGCTGTGCGTTTTGATCACGCCGGAAGACTTGTGCTTTGAATCTCCAATGTTTTCTCAAAGCTACCAATGCCATTGTGTGTGTCTCTGCACGTTTCCTTCCATTTTGCACATTTCCTTATGATAGTGGTGCAAGTACCATATGTTACATTTTGCAGATTTATTTTCTGTTGGGGATTGTAAATCACCTTGAGAGAACTCATCGGGAAAGGCAATAGTTGGTTTTTCTTGATAATGGGTACTGGCCACAGGCCAGCAACAATAGATGAAGCATCAACATGTGTCTTGGATTGAGAAAGGTTGTAATAACGTGGGAAAATAGATGTTTGGGAGGGAATTCCATAGCGGAGCAGTGAAAGAGAAGCAGAGAGAGAGAAGCGTTTTGACCTGCAGCGTGGTGAGTGCAAGGATGAGTAGGTGAGTGTATTGTTGTGCCTGCGGTGTTGTTTGAAGTGTGGATGAAACTGCAAAGTTTGTTAGATCTCAATACGGGAGACTTTGACAAGAAAAGTAACCGTTGTAGTAGCGTTAGAAGAGTGATAATAAGAGTAATTTTATTTAAATAATTGTGATATTCTCATAAAGATTGGAGTGGTGGTACATTGGTTGGCACACTGTGCTATGAACCTGGTTGCCTGCAATCAATATGCGTCCATGGGTAGGATCGTTGTCGATTTACACCTTACGTTTTGATTTATTTTCGCGCAGATAAACCCCAATGGGCAATAAATGATCCCTTTCGATATCGGGACGAGACTCCGGCCGGCTCCTTCAGCAACTCACGCTGACGAGCAGCAGCCTGCAAGGCCCCGGTTCGTGGCCCTCGCAGCCCGTGGTTCGCGCAAATGCCGCAGCGTCACTTGCTTGCAAAGTGGCAGTCGCGCTGCCACAATCGCCGCGAAGTGGTGCGCTCGTACCTGGCTGTGCCGGAGGAGCAGAAGCCAATTACGCAAAATGCACACGTCTTACTGTGGGTTCTGTGAAAGTGGATTTGCAACAACAAAAAATGGTTCACCAGGCAAAAAAAGAGAGTATTCGCTATTGAAAATGTCCATCGGCAAAAACAAAAAAAAATGCAAAAGAGCGATCGCATTTCTTTAAAATAAAAAAAAATCCCTCCTCCCCCCTCCCTTCAGCGGATGATCGCGCTTCACAGGGAATTACGGTTAACGCAGCGAGCACCGGGCGCGGTGGGTTGTTTTTTTCATTTTCAGCAGCCGCGACCTCGCTGGTCTCTCTCTCTCTCTCACACACACATCGGCCCCGCATTTGTCGATCTCAATTTTCACGCGGCCTGCAAACAAAGAAGAAAAAGCCAACCCCGGCGCGCCGTAACGACGACGAGCGATAATGTACCTGCAGCGAGAATATAAAGCGTGGCGAGGGGTCGTCGTCTCACGCGAACGGCGCTGCGGTAATGCCAGCCTCTGCCGAGCGGCGGAGGGAGCGTGCCGGGAGGGAGGTGCATCGGCTATTTTAGTGCTCGCTGTCAAAGCTGACGTGACATAACCTTTCCTTGCTGACAGGCTGGGGGGGGGGAAGCTGAAAGGTTAGTATAGCAGGAGGAAGGGGGAGGAAGAGAAAATGTGATTGTTGGGTGTCTTGTATTGCACAGCCGCGGTGTATACGGGCTAGCAGGTGTCCATCACTCCTTGCCCAGGCCGAGGGCACTCTTAATACATGCTGTAACATTTGGGCTTACGTGAAAAGCCTCGGTTAACCTTCCCCGCGTATGTTGACGGCAGATAATGTTGTCCTCCAGGCTTAGACAAAACGTTGAATTACCCGTGGCTTATAGGGCCTTATTGCAGCAGGCGGCGAGGCAGCTGCTCGCGGCCGAGACGCCGTTAGGATTTTAACGTTGCCGGCGATCAAAATATGTTGGCCTGAAAAAAAGGGAGGTCCCCTCCTCTCCCCACCCCCCCACCACCATGGTCCAATCATAATGTTTGTCTGCATCATTGGAAGTCGTAGCTCAGCTTGACGGATCGTGTGAAAAAAAAAATGGGCAACTCGATGGCAAGTGCTGCCAGCGACGGATGGGAAAGGAGAAGTTGTCAGAATATTCAAGGAATTGGAAAAAATAAAGTCCAAAGCAGGCGGGGGGGGGAGTGAAACTTCGTGTAAGAAGAATAGAGTCTCAAATGAGCCCCAAATGATTAAACAACAAATTGTCCTATTAACGGTGGTAATAATGTGAATATGCAATTTACACATTGGAATTTCGATTTACTTTTGCTATTAATTTGAACGAGCACATTTTAGATTAAACAAATATCGTGAGATCATTGCCCCCATCGGGAGTGACGTCACGTTGGGTGCGCCCTCCACCCCGTGTCCGTGACGTCACCTGTCATTATACGATACGATGTTCACACTGACAATCATCAATTTCTCATAGCTTTGTAATTATATGTCCATATTCTTGGTTCTTTTGGTAAAATCACGTAGATAGGAAATAAAATAAAAATAAAAAAATGTATAAACAAATTATTTTTATTTTATTTCTTATCTACGTGATTTTACCGAAAGAACCAAGACTATGAATTCCTGCAGTCACGAAAGTGAAGTAACAATTTTATTATACGTCAAATTCTAATTTGGATAGTTCTCCGCTCCCCATACTCACAGTACGAATGAAGTTTACTTAACGTTCAACTGCAGTTTACTCAACGGTTCGCCCGTGACAAGGCCTCTCATCGTCGCAAACAACCCACCTTGCTTGTGTAGAGGTGTAGTGGGTGACATCACGTCACGCGCGCCCTCGGAGAGAGTGGCGTCGCGGAACGTGACGTCAGACGGGCCGTGGGGGCGGTGACGTCATGCCCACAGGGGGGTATTTAAAGGGGGACCCGGGGAGTTGGTCCTCACACGAGGCTAGGGGAGGCTACTCCGCCCGACCGGCCGAGGTTGGGGTAGTCCCGGCCCGGGGCAGGGTGGAGAGCCGAGTTAGCCGGAGTTGTAGGGATCACTGTACCCTGTCCCCTGGGGAGTTATTGGCTAAGGGAGTTTTTTGGTTCGGCGTTAGTCCTTAATAAACGTGGCGTGAGCCCCTAACAGCAACCTGCCTCGGAGTCGTGAATTGCGCTACAACACTTGTAACGCGCATGCTGTCAGTCACGAAATACGAAATTAAACAAAGAAATGTATTCACAAGAGGTGTTTTTGGGTTAGATCGCGTAAATATAAATGTGTCGTTAAACCCGCCACCTTTCGACACAGCCAACTAGTAAGGTTTGCCACGTAAACAGAACATGCCAATTCGTTACTAGTACAGCACACCGGTGTGTTGGAGAGTAAACCCACAACATTTATAATTCGAGTACGACGTTTCGTCAGTAATTTTAACTAGCTTCATCAGGCTGCAGGCAGATTTGTTGAGAAATCTTCCTGTTTCTGTCTTAAATAGAGCAGTCAATCATTCTGGAAAACGTTTTGTAAATACCAATTGAATTCATAACAACTGTTGTATTTATTAAGAAATGTAAATAGTCATGAAATCATAAAAAAGTAAGTCTGGATTCCTTTTTTTAATAACCAAGATATGTTATATAAAATAGATTATATCAGTGTTTTTTTTCATTGTAAGATTTATTGTATTGTTTCAATATCGCGGCAACACTACCTCCACGTTGTCAAATGCTCTTAGGTTTCATAGAAAGGGAATGGTGTTAATTTTGTTAGGGAATGTTTAGAATTGCTTTACTGTTATTACCGTTGTTCTGTTGTTTTTTTTTTGCTCTAAACTCTTTCTTCGGTGCTGCAACCCACGGCTACCACACGGGCTGCGTATCTCGGCTCCGGGAAAGAAAGAGAAAATGCCATCACGTGAAGCCATGAATACATTTTGCCGAGCGTGTGCGGGAGAGGGGGGGGAGTCATGTTCAGCCCCCTCGGCCATTTTCAAGGGCGTGCGAGTGCGCACGTGGCAGAGTGAACTCGAAGCAGGAATAACCCCGACCCGCGCCCCGAGCGTAACCCCAATCCCAACCCCGACGCAAGCACCGACCCCTCCGCTCGAGAGCAATCCTCGTCATAGCCCCAAAACCCAAACGCTCACCCCGACCACGATCTAACCCGTGCCGAACCCTACCTAATTCTAACCTCTAACATTAATCCAGCTGCGGCACTAACACGGCCCCCACTAACCCTGACGCCAATCTTAATGCAATCCTCACCCCTAACCCAATTTGCAACCTCTCCCCGCCCACTCCCCATCTGGCAGGCTCAGCACTTGCTGAGCGGTGATTGTAAGTCATGCGGCGCGGGTATTGTGCGATAATGTGATTTTTTCTTTCTTTCGACGAAATAATATTAAAAGCTTTGTAATAAAAACAAAGCGCAGCGCTCGCAGTTTTTGCGCGGAAAACTAGCAATAACAAATCTACACTTTGCACAAAATACGTACATTTTACCCACCCCCCCCCCCCCCCCCAAAAAAAAAAAGCTCCACGCAAATTGAATGACTAAAACGTGTAAACACGTGCGGCGACTGCCGCCGAGGAGTCTTGTTTATATCCGTGAGCCGGCAGTGGTTCTTCACCTTTACCGAAGCCGAGCATCCCACCCCCCACCCTTGGTTCTCGATCGTAAAACATGTATAACGCTAATAAATGCAGATGTTGGATGAACCATAGTAGTTGCACGTACGTGCCCGTGCTTAATTTTGTGTTTTCAATTAGTTGCCTTCTAGAAAAACAAATAAACTGGCCACGTGTCCCACCCCCAGAAAGGGCATCTTACACCTCCAGGGGGTGCGTGCACCCACCGCAGGTTAAGAAGAGCCACTGGACCGTGAGCGGGTTAGGATGACGGAGCGGGTTAGGATGACGGAGCGGGTTAGGATGACGGTGCGGCAAGCTGCCGCGGGCTGGCGACCTCACGAGAAGACTTTGACGGTGGGGAGGGGAGGGGAGGGGGTGAAAAACAAGCGGCAACCAAAAGGAGGGAGCGCGCTTCGAGGACGCCGACCACAGCCGCGTCACGGAGATGGAGCGATGAAATCGGCTCACGCCCACGTGCCGTGTGGACTCTTTAATTTTGAAATAACGGCGGCTTGGGGAGCCCTTCATCCAGCAGTGGATCGATCGCGGTTGAACATGATGATGATGATGACGGCGGTGGTAATTAACCCTCTATGCCATGTCGGTCTTGGGAAGTCCTTCATCCAGTCGTGGATTGACAGCGCTCCATACGAGCGCACAACTTGTGAACCTGTGCGAAATCCGCGCCCCCCCCCCCCCGCCTCTTTTCACCACAAGCCGGCTCCACACGACCGACATACACGACCCCCATGCCGGGGGGGTACAACCAGAGCCCCCCCCCCCCCACCCTGGATGAACAGGGCACCAGCAACACGGTCCCCAGTACGCCACCCTGGCCTCAGGATGGGACTTCATCCCAACAGGAAAGGTGGCTGGTGCGTTGCGTCCTCGCATTAAAAAAAAATACAAACCAGAGCGCGCGACTGCGTCCTCTCTCGTTCACCTTTCATTTACGCGCACAAACCAATTACCCCGCCCGGCGACTAACGACGGCACACGCTCTTCGACAAGTGAACCTTATGGCGGGACCTCGGGGTCCCGAATAAACGGAAATCAAAATCGGTACTAATTAATTTATTTTGGCGACTCCGTCCCACCGCGCACATGAACGCCGCGACCCACCAGAAATCAATCCCTCTCGTTCTTCACCGAGCACCCGTCGTTTGCAAAATTGCCGTAGTCGTAAACAAAACTTTTAAACTTTGAATAGCGCGTCGTGTCGAGCTCGTCGAGAGGAATAGATTGCCGTGTCGTTCGCCTTCGACGGACATAAAATGACGTCGCAACGCAGTTTATGCGATTATTCAGAGGCAGCAGGCCACGTATGCTTTGTGTTGACACTTCCACCATCACCACTTCCACCCCGCATTGTTTGCGGAAGAAGAATGTCTGCGTGTGTTTGTTTTAATATGTGTATGCATATATTATATCAGAAGGGTGGGTGGGGGGGGTGTCAGTGTAATTTTGACTCGTAATTACACTGAGAAATACACCGATCTATGAAATTACACCAGGAAAAAAGAGAAATAGGATGAGTATCGCATGGATTACAGAACATACGCAAGTCACAGACTTCATTGATTGTTCACAAAAGTACACGGGGCTCGGGCTGGCTGGTGGCCAAGACGAATGACGGCGTGGCGGCTAGAGGGAACACCCTCAAGAGGACGGCTACGGATGAAGTGGAGACGGAGCGATTAAATCGGCTCGTGTCCAGGTGCTAGATGGATTGTATCACAGGTCCGTGAGAGAAAAGGACGGCTTGCGCAATCCTTCACCCAACGCCGCTCAGATATCATCCCAATGCCCCCCCCCCACCCGCGCCCATTCTCCACAGATCGTTAAAATTGGGTAAATAATAACAAATAACCTATAACTTGGGGCGAGCGTTAGGTGAGGCTCCCATGGGATTATATTTATTGTGGTTGTAATTTTCAGCAGTTTTTACAAAAGATCTGCTCTCGTTTCTCACACCGACGATTTACAGCCATGCGGCAAAGTGGGATCACCTCCCCCCTCCTCCTCAACATCCACAGCAAAGCGATTGCCTTATTTCATCGAAATTTTCACCTTACCCCTATCCCACATTAACATCTCAAATTTTTGTAATTTTTCTGCCGTTTTACTTTGTTCTTTGGGTTACACAAAAGCGCTTGCCGTCGCGTCTCCGGTCAACGTCCATTCACATGGCATCACAAATGTTGGCGAGGCGGGGGGAGGGGGGCAGCCCCACGCGAAGTGCACTGCCCACTTGTGAAAGCCAAGGCCCACACACGACACCGAGGGGGTGGAGGGGCTTGAAAAGGGAGCCACGCAGCCTGGTCCGTTCCGGAGTGGCCCGACAAGACCGCCGTGGAAACACAGGCGGAGTCTGATCGCACGCGTGGTGATCCGCGCCGATCCCACTCCCAGTGATCGTAGTCGGCATGTGTATCTATTGTGGAGGAATCCGATGAGCTATAATGCTCTTTTTTCACGGATGCCCAGTGGCAACGCGGCAGCATTCGTCGTCTTCCTATTCCCAACCACCTCACGAATCATCCGCTGCTGCTGCTGCTGCTTCTGCAGCTGCTGCTGAAGGTTTAACACATTCCTGCTGCAGAGGGAGCTGGTAGGAACATTGGGTTGCTCGGTCAATGGCCAGGGTCAACGGCGGCGTGGTGTATTCCGCAAATATGCCCGACTGTGAGGGCGGGCACAAGCCGGCGTCAGTAGGTTAAACGTTGAGTTTTATAAGGGCACCACGGGGTGACCAGCCCCTCCCCACCCAGCCCCACCCCTCCCACCCAGCCCCACCCAGCCCCACCCTCCCCACCCAGCCCCTGCCCACCCTCCCCTCTCCACCCAGCCCCACCCCTCCCATTTTTGGATTCACGACGGACGGACGGACACAATAATCCCCTGTGGGCTGGTGGAACCAGGTGGTTCCTACCAGTAAAAACAAAAAAGTATGTAAACCACACAGACTATACAATGTTTAATAATTCTTACATAGTTCGTATGAATAACAGTAATACTTTTGACAGCTCTTTGTCAATGCACTGCTCGTTGAATAACAAAAGAAAGTTGGTATGTATTCTCATCTCCGCCCTTCCCCCCTCCACTGGACCGATTCCAAGGTCAAACTCACCATCTCCAAGATCCTCCATGAATGCACTCCCTGCCTACCTCTCTCCTCTCACTCCACTTCCCCCCATGGGGTGAACCGTCACTCAGCGGTAGGCCGCTCATTCTACCCTGCTGACCCCAGGGAGTGGCCATCTCTTACCCGAGCCATCCATGAGGATTCCCTACATAAGCCCATGTTTAACAAAAAAGAAACCCCATTAATATTGTCCTCTGCTTATGACTCTTTCTCTGTATGAAGACAAACACGCCGACCACGTCAGTACAGTATCGTGAGATGCGGTCGCGTATAGACACTATAGAAATCCACACTGTATTGTAATGTATTGAAATTGCTATGTCTGGGAGAGCGAGAGAGAGAGAGAATGCGCGAAGTCCATTGCGGTGACAGCCGCCTTTGTGAAGAGAAGACAAGATTCTGGGTGGGGGGGGGAGCCACACCGTTTGTTTGGCTTCTCCAGCTCTTGTGACAGCTCCCCGCTTTTAAATTCCCCAGACACACACACAGAAATCCCTTTACTTGAGAATACCCTCCCACCACCACCAGCACCACCAACACCACACAAGGCAGAGCGCAGCTACACAACGACGGGAGAGAGTGGCGCGCGCGGACGAGCGCCAAGACGCGGCACAGACGCAGGCTGCCGCTGCAGGGACCGGGCGATGACAGGTTTGTGATGCCACACATCCACATCACGGGGTGATCGCGATGACCGAGAGCTTTGCTCTGGACTTGAGACTAAAAGCTCGTGACAAACACTATATTATACCTGTCATCCCTGCCCCCCCCTCCCACCGCCTTTAATCGTGATATCTGCCACCACTTCAGAGTATTTCGTGGTAACATTAACTTCCATCTTTCCCTCTTGGGTAAACACACACACACACACATTTGCATGTCTTACATAACTGCCTCCGTTAAGTCACTGCTCCAAAAGAAAAGAAAACGCCGCGTTGCAGCACTTTATCCTCATGGCGGTACCCCGGGGTACCAAATAATACAAACTGGTCGAGGCAATTAAACATGTTATTTCTGGGACACTATTTTTTCCCAGGGGTGTACTTCACTCCGCGACTGGGGTAACCAATGAACCCGAAATCAGGGCCACACTCCGCGATGTCGAATTGCAGCGAGGACGATTGCGCAGAAACCCTGAATGCTCGGTACGCACCGTAGTGGTGCATCGTGTACAGCTCGTCGAGACGAGTCGATTGCCGTATCGCCGACCATCATCAGACTAAAAATTTCTGCATCACGGACATTATGTATTATGGTACCCCGGGGTACCGCCATAAGGTTCAATTGGCCCGTGGCCCGTAATGTGGTCGAGGGAATTCGTCATCAGTGCCAGTGCCATTCGAGCACGAGCTCCCGTACGCATCAGCCCCCCCCCACACACGCCGCCACCGCTCGCTAAAGGCCCGCGGAGTGAATCCGTGGCGACGATAAAAGGCCGCGTGAAATCAAAGCGGACACTTGCAAGGGGGCGCGTCTTTGCCCATCTACGGTGCTACGTCTGGAAGAGAGAGAGAGAGCGAGCGAGAGAGCGAGAGAACCTGTCATCGGTGGCAGCGATTCATTCGTGGATCGAGGTCAGGTCATGGTCAAGTGGCACGCCCCCTTGTTCCCCCCCAACCCCTTTTTTTATTGGCGAGTGTCCGCTTCTATTTCAATCGGTTCTTGTCGTATGACAGCACCACGGCGACCGGAGCTGGGGGGCTTTGCCCCTCCCCGACCGCCACCCACGAAACGGATCGCGGATCCATCGATTGAAACGGATTCATCATCTTTCACGTGACAAAAAAATATATAATTTTAAACGAATGCAAATGTATGCATTCACTGCGTAAGGTTTTGAGCTTGCGTGTCCGTGTCTCTCCCCAGTGCTTTCTGGCTGCCAGTTGACTTTGACAGGAGACGTCAACGCCGCCTACGGAGGAATGTTCGCCGATAGTCAAGAACATGGCGGAGTGGCGGCCAAGGAACGGAACGCGTGGTTGTGCACCGAGGAGATGAAGCAATGAATTAAAACTGTGTGCAGGTCCTGGGCAGATTGTTACCCTGAAAGCCTGTGAGAGATGGCGGTGGCTTGGGAAGGTCTTCATCGAGCAGTGAACTGATTATATTTATTAGCTGTCAATGTCAATGACGATGCAACATTCACCCCACCCCCCCCCTATCAAAGAATGGCTCTCGCGGCTAGACGGTCGCTCTTTCCTCTTCCTTGGAGCAATAACATTTTATTTATTTTTAAAAAAATCAACTTCACCAATCTACAGGTAGCGGTATTCTGGGCACTTACTCCATCATCTCAGATTTGCCTCGCCACCACCGCGTGCAGCCCTGCCGGCCGGTATCGCCCCGTGCCCATGCAACCGAGGTGGCTGTGGGCAGCCAGGCGAGGGAGGTCACGGCCGCCCCCTGTACGCCTCTCGCTGCTGCTGCTGCTCCCCCCGGTAATTGCGCTGCACCTGCACCGGCCGTGCATGGCTCTTGCCCAGGTGTGCGCGTCATTAACCACAGAGCCCCCTTCCTTCTCTTCACGCCGCGGCCGGAACGCATCGCGCCAAGCACGGTCCAGAGGTCAGCTACTGATCTTCGTCTAAAACCTCATTTGCGGTCCATTATTTTAATGGCAGTGTGCGCGCGCACGCATTGCAGGGCTAAACCCGGAGTTTAAGTAGATACATTCTTGCTCGGTCGCGCGCGCACAAACACAAACAAAGGCAAAGATCCCCCGTATAGCCTAGAGAGACTGTAGGGGCAAGTGCTTTTAGCGAGTCCCTATGAAGGCTGGAACGGTACACGAGGGGGGTGGGTGTCCAGCACCACGCCCGACCGCCTTTGTCTCTCCAGTGGTGATGTTTTTACACACAGAACCGAGTCGACCTAGGGGAGGCCCAGTACCGGTTCAGATAACCGCTACTGGGTGTTGGCCGTGAGCGAGAATCGAACTCGGGTGGGCCCGGTTCGTAGCGCAGCGCGCACACCGACACGCACGTGCACCGAGAAAGAGATAAATAAATGAACAACATTAACTTATGTTGGGTAAACAACATTCTCAAGTGCGACAAACGGAGAACTGTGCAACTGCTAATGGCGTTGTAAAATTTCTGAACAAATTAAGACGTAGCCTGGCTGGCGCATTTCACCCTGCGGGTCTTTATCAGCAATTAGAGGCAGCTTCGGGTGTTCGGTCAGCGTTTAGAGACACGGTAACAGACCTTGCGAGCCTATTAATCTAAGCACAAGCCTCAGTCTCCACAAAGCACGGCATTCTATCAGACTGCACCGAAAGGGCTGCCTTCAGAACAACGATCCGTGCATCCGTTCTTACACTTTTTTTACGCAGCATAAATTCAATTCCCATTTCCATGTTTGTATTTTTTACCGACTAATGTGCCACAGTTTTGCGAGTAATATTGCTGTATATGATTACTATACTTTATGCTTCCTTTGAGTTCAGTCAGTTTTATCCATTAGGCAGGCGAAAAAATGGATTATCTCCTCCTATTTGTATTCAAATAACAATGGCACATTTACTCAAGGAGATGATACTTTCCCTCGGATCAGTGGTTTTATCATTATTGGTCTCCATTTTTCTTCACTTACAGCCGAGCGTTCTCGCAATTTTAACATGCCGACTGCAACACTCCGCCTCACCATTCCCGATTTCGAATTTCCACAATAAAAAAAAATTAAGTGTAATACTTTCAGCATAGAAAATAATTACGGTTTTCTTATTTTTGATGCGCTAACTAAGTTTTAGCCAATTTCATTCTAAACTTGGCTACGATTGTGTCTGTTACTTTTTTACATATATATTGTCAAGATGTGCATTCAAGGAGTCAATTTGAAACCGTGTACATTTTCAGTTCGCGGTGTCATCGCCGTCATTTTACAATACTTGCAACCTCGCAAAGCCGGTCACACGGAGCTCCACGAGGTGATCCCCAGTCTCGGGGTTTGGTTTACCTCGGGCGTAGTCGCGATTACACCCCATGGGCGAGGTAATAACTGCACCAGACGTGCCTCGTGTACCGACAGTGGACCATCACTGGCCCACGGTTATTGGCCACTAAACGCGCGCGCGCGTGCGTGCGTGCGTGTAGCGAGATTACCTCGCCGCCAGCTTTACCGGGGTCCTTTTGCTTGTGATCCCACAGCTGTCGCGGAATAAACAAAAAAACGAACAAAATGATTGGAAAAATAAAACAGAAGAGGTGCTACGTGGGGTGAACCGGCACACACGCCTGCCGGTTTTTTTCTAGAAACAAAAAATTGGCAACTAAGACGACTGGTACCAGCAACACGCCGAGGTGCTTTTAGACCACCACAACTTCTCATCCCGCCCGGCCTGCCCTATCCATAAGTAAATTTAGAAGTCCATCTACATTCCAGCGGGCAATACGGAAGAGCTATGTCTATCGATTGGTGGCCGCTGAGAGTGGTAATGGATTGTGAGGAGCAGAGTTGGCCACTCACAGGCCTGTCTGGAATGATCACTTTGGGCTATACATCCTGCTTCAGCACAATGATAGCCGCCGTATCCCAAGGGGCACCCCACTTCGCCCCCCTTAGGCCCACAGGTTGCCGTAACGTCATATAAAATGTGGACAGCGCAATTTGTTTTCACTCCGTGAGTGAGAAAACGGCTCGCAGCGATACCCAGAAGACAAAAAAATCCCTTCAATTGATTACTGCAAGAAGAAGAAGAATATGAAGAGCAATACATTTCAACCCCTTGTCAATCCAATTCTGGATGAAGGCCTCCCCGTGGTGCGTTGGGCATGGGGGTTGTTCGACCATACTTCATCAGGCTGGTCGGTGCGGGTTGCTGAACCAGGCCAGGAATACGAATCCTTGCAGTCACGAAAGCTTCAAATCTAGAATTAATAGCCTCTACGGGGAGGAATTCCACCTATTTGTTAGAGTTTTTAACAGACAACGAGACAAGAAGTCACAACTTCTCGAGACGCTGGCCTTCCTCAAGAGATGCCGAGATAACAAGGTAATACCCATCGCTTTCAATATACAAGGACTGTTCCTCTTGGAATTTTTCTGTCTTGATACAGCTATCGTGCTGTGACGGTTCCACTTGAAGACGGAAGCTTGTGTTGCCTCCGAAACGTCGTGATTTTTATTTTATTTTTATTTTACTTTTATTAATTTAATTTTTTTATCTACGTGATTTTACCGGAAAAAACCTAAGAATATACAAGGACTGTTTTCTTGGAATTTCTCTTTACTTGATACAGCTATCGTGCTGTGACGGTTCCACCTGAAGACGGAAGCTTGTGTTGCCTCCGAAACGTCGTGATTTTTATTTTATTTTTATTTTACTTTTATTAATTTTAATTTTTTACCTACGTGACTTTACCGAAAAAATCTAAGAATATCAGGCCAGGATTGGTTTAGATATCACCCGCCGCTGATGTTGGTCATAGCCGCGAATAAAACTCGGGTGACTAAGGTTCAAAGCAGTGCACGAACCACCGAGCCACTTTCTCAGGTTAATGTTTGAGTAATACAAAAAGCATTAAAGTGTAACAAAAGTTAAACCCTAAAATGGGAGAATTTCTCCAAATTGAACGGGGCCCACTTTGGCAGCAACAAACCAAATGGACTGGACTTGCACAATTGGGTGCCCAGTTGGCCTCGCGAAGCCACCCGACCTCCATCGGTGAAGAAGAGAAATGAACACATGAACAAAAATCGCCAAATCGCCGACGAGAAAAAACACGTTCAATCGGTTAATCGATTGAACGTCGATTTCTTACTCCTCATAATAAGCAACGTCTACCCGTGCGCGTTTGAGCATCAACCATCATTTATTCAATGTTCTTATTGAATGTTCACGTGACCCTCCCCCCACTTGCAGCCACTGGAGGTGCTCCCAGTGTACAGCAACGCTATGAATGGAGGATTGAATCGCAAGGGGGGGGGGGGGGTGGTGGTGGTGGAATCGCTGCAAGGTATACACCATCGAGTTTACATTTCAAAACACGTTTTCCTTTATCACCGTCTCATTTTCTCAAATCTGACACCGTGCAGGATTGGGAGTTTGGGTGTGGATTTTTTTTTTTACACATAGCCACCTTTGGCATTATAGAGATGTCGATGTTAGTATGAAGAGACGGGCATTTGAGGCAAGAAAAATGTCCGTTTTACTGTGTGGGTTCACAGAGCTGGACATGAATGAAGCAACTAGAAAATAAGCGTATGGTATTTGAGTCCAGATGCATGCAGGGAATTCTAGTATTACGATAGGTGGGACATGGTATGCAACTTTTGAAGTTTGGGATAAAACGTATCAATAAAAAAGTTGCCAATGTAATTAAGAGGAAGTTATAATGGGAGACATATGCAGGCTGGAGGATGGGATAAACAATTTGGAGTCTGGGAATAAAACAGTGCCAAACTTTGTCGATGTGATTAAGAAGATGAAGTTGCGATGGGTGGGGCACGCGTGCCTGATTGGAGGAGGGCAGGTTGCAGAGACTGGCATTGGAGTGGCACAGACGTCAGCAAATAGAGGGGGGAGACCAAAAAGCCAGACGGTATAAATGCCGCATAGGTCAGATTCTCATATTCTTAGGTTTTTTTCGGTAAAGTCACGTAGGTAAAAAAAAAATTAATGAAAGTAAAATAAAAAATTAAATAAAAATCACGACGTTTCGAATGCAATACAAGCCTCCGTCTTCAGGTGGAACCGTCACAGCACGATAGCTGTATCAAGTAAGAGAAATTCCAAGAAAACAGTCCTTGTACATATACTGGTTGAGGGTGGGAGGAGCCAAGGTAGGCCTTGAAAGCTTCAAATCAGATTCTCATCTCGAAAACCTTCCGTTTCAACAACAACAAAAAATTGGAGTAAACTTTGTGCCGATGTTTTCATCACCAGGAATATGGCAAATGTCCAAGGCAATGGGTTTTCGTCAGCCACTTGTCCACGACGGGCATCTGGGCCCCAGATGGTCAGGAGTCAAGCGCCATGGGGCTACGGGATTTGGCGATGAGGAAGACAACAGCAAAGTGTAGTGACCATCAACAATGTACCGTGTGATGACCTCTTGACCTTGATACCAGCAAGGTTTTTGTTTTTTTTTATCAAACATGAAAATAAAGCTATCAGGGGACTCTCGCATTCAGTGAAGCTCTTGGTCGGGCTTCGCTTCTGTCAAATAAATCCATCGGATTGTATTATTTGTTTATGAGCACACACTTGCACGGCGAGCAGCAGCCAGGGCAGTGTGAGTGAATGAGATATTTAATAATAGCACTCGTTGGAGCTGTGGGCATTGCCATTAATTTCGGACAGGCGCAGCAATGCATCGATTCTGACGCTCGTGACAATTGACACAATTATTCATCATACACCCGCAATTGGAAATGCATCGAGTTCATTTCACCGATCACGCCACTACTACACAGGGCTGCTACATTCACCGGAATGTGAAAAAAAAAACCCAACAACTTCTGAATCGAACGTGTGGCTTCGAATCGCGATGATTCTTATCGTGAGGTGGGCAAATTATTACACCCTGCACTGTGCTACGAATCCAGTGACCCGAGTTCGATACCGGGCCAGGGGGGGTGGATTGTCACAGGCCTGCAACTGATCGTGAGCATCGATGAGCTCAATTCACGTTCATGTTGAGAGCACGGTACGAGGATGGTGCTACCACGCTTAACCGCCACTCTCCTGCGTGTTGTGCCAATACACAGGGTCCCGTCACAACGACAAAGACAACGCGCATTAATTACTCACTACTCCCCAACAGGTTTTAAAAGGAGAACCACAAAATCAATTTTTTATTTGAGAAATCATATCGTGATATTAACAAACATCCAATAGAATTGCCACTTTGACAAATTGACCCGGATTATTTGAAACACCTCGCCCATCGCACAGCTGCGAAGGGTCAACACCCGTCCGTCATCCGATGGATTGAAATGAGAGCATACATTTTTTTTCTCTATTATTGAAATGGGAGCTCACACAAAATTGATTTTTTTTGTGCGAGAAGGCAAATATCTTCTGTTACAGCATTCGTTTTTGTGTACGGCTGCGGGCCTTTGTGTGTCACAGGTTTATCTAAGCACGAGATTCACCTTCATATGCTCGCGGGAAAGTCAGCGCGTGTGCTGGTTAACTCTACCGTCTCCATTAAGAGGTACCAATCACTCTGGCATTTATTTTGCCGGCAAACCAGCCACGTGGCTTGAGCGGTAGAGCAAATGGTTCGTTTGCTTTATCGGAAGGAATTCAAAATCCAGGTTGAGCGCTGACCCAGCCCATCATTCATTTGGGGCTCGATAACAATGAGTACCACTTCGTGGGGAAGTCAACAAACAGTGGTCCCTATGGGGATACTTGCCCCGTCATAGGAATGTCGAATTTCCACAAAAATGGCGTTTTCACAGGAAAGTGACCAGAGATTTAAGATCAGAATAACCGATACGCAGCATTCAATACACCCGTCGCAATAAGATGATGATGATGATGATGTAAACAAGCAAGTTTCACCAAAACACGAGTGTGTTTTTGTAAGCAGGAACACAACTAGGGTACCCAGAGGAAACCCACGCATGCTCAGAGTTCTGCACAGACAGTGGTGAGGAGCCGTGTCTGGACCGTCACTGCCCAGCAAACTGCACTCGCCAGCATGGTGAAGTATCGTCGAAAAAAAAAACCTGGATATCCGACAAGGCATGAAGAGAGGGGTCTGCATCCATCAGTGGATGATAGACCAGGAGACTCATCATGAGGATGATAAATACTGTGTTTACTCTCCTGGGTTTTTTTTTCTCAAATGCTTCATAGTCTGTAAAATATCCACAACAGCAAAATAATACATTTAAAAATAAGCATTGCATTTTCAGAATCTTCCCATGCATGGCAGCCCAGAGACGTACAACTTTTGGCTGTAAAGCTAATTTAAAATCGGGTTTCCTAAAAAATAAACACAAATGATTGATAAACATCTGCCCATTTAGCAAAAGCACATGCAGTTAGTTGCCTTAAAGCGATTTAATGGAATATTTTTAAAAGGAGGCAAGATCCCGGTCTAAGCAGATATGAACATTAAGTTCAGTGTTTGTTTGTTTATTTCATTCAAAAATGAATATTAAAAAAAAAAACTTAAATGGATAAAGGCCGAGGCAGAGCACATCGCTAGAAGGGACCGATGGTCTCTGGTCGAGATTAATAACGGAGTGGCAGCCAAGGGGCGGAATGCGCCCGAGAGGACGTGCACGGAGATGGAGCGATGAAATCGGCTCCTCGTCCACAGGTGCCGGGTGGGTTGTTACGATGCAGAATCGATATGGCAACGGCTTGGGGGAGACCCTCATCCAGCAGTGGACCGATTGTGGCCGATGATGATCGAGGTCGACACGAAGCCTATCATGCCAACACAAAACTCATTCGCTACAGTGGTGTGCAATCGTTTGCCCCAGAGCATCTGGACACAAAAATGCAAATGTACACAAATGCGAAATGCAGATTTATTCTGGGGTTTCGAGCAGTGCACTAGAAAAGAACATATTTGTGCTAAAAGGATTTTTTTTTCCACAAATTCATCAATTATCAAGTCGTGCAACACCAATTCGAAAACGTTTTTTTTTTTACATTGTCGCATAATGTATTGAAATCGTTCTTGTGAACGTGTGAAGATACTTAATTAATTATCATACGATTAGTCATCACAGCAGACTGGGACTGCTTTCAACACGCACACCCACACACGGGAGCGACCCGTGCCACTTTTGGTCTCGGCCACAGCGAGAGGGGTGGGGGGGGAGAGGAAGCCGCCCACATCCACCAACAAGCTCCGAAGAGGAATCGGTTTAAATGAGAGTGCGATGCATTCAACACCAATTCAATATCACCCATTCCGTGACCACTCTGTGCAGCCACTTCGCAGCCACTGACAGTTGTGACGGGGATCACGGCTGCGTCTCCGAGATTCGACAGAACGAGGGAGGCGTTCCGGAGCCAACCTGGCGGCCAGACAAGTCAACGGTGCCACGATCAATTCCAATTGCTCACGCTGCTCTGCAGTTCCCGAGTGAACAGCGGGACGGGGGAGGGTGGTAATCATCCGTCGGTCGCAAAATAAATCTGCCCAGAATCATCAACAGTTTGTTATTCTCTCAACGGCTTCGCTACTTCTCCTGAAAGGGAATTTATTTCATTTTGAATTTCTTGGTTGTTGGGGGGTTTTTTTTTACACTTTCTTACTTCCCATTCTCGGCCACGGTGACTGATGACTGCTACTGCCAGAATCCCCGTGCGCTTGAGCATTTACAAGAAAGCTAGACGACATTTATAGACGTACATTTTGTACGGCAGTGGAAAAATGGGCTCCCACCACGGAGCCCACAAACACAATAAAATGGGAATGAATTTGATGCTGCCAGTGCTTAGAGACTTTCGCGGTCGTGCCACGTCATTCCGCGACGCGTCGTGGGGTCCGTGTCCAATGTCTCGCTCCACGAACTTGTTCAACTGAAGAAGTGAATTGAGTTCCTGAAAATCGTATAACTTTAAGAACAAATTACTCATCTCCGAAAGCCACACTCAGTCCGAGGGTTATTTTATCAGCAGGGTTCTCTCTGCATTGGAATGTTTGGCCAATGCCAATTCCGATGGCAATGTTTGTTTTTAGCTATTCGAAGCAACTAGAGAACCAGGAGGAAATCGATGCAGAACGGGGGGGGGAGTGGGAGAACATACAAATTCCACGCAAAAAGGCAAGAACCTAACCTGGGTAATGTGTGAGTGTGTGTGGCTCTTACCGAGCCACACACACTCATACATTACCCATCGTGCCCCAGTCCCCAGCATTCAGGTTCAGAATTCAGTTCAATACACTTCATCAAAGCACGTAGAGCAAAAACTGTGGACATCGTACCGAAAGACACGCGGTCCCCTTTCGAAGAGCACATTGGGGAGCAACTTGACCCTTCTGCTTGAATGGGAAGGGGTGTTAATCGTGCGCGATTGCCACTCTCGCAGCAATTCAGCAGCCCTCAATGCCACTCCGCCGCCCCCTTTTATAGCTCGATCTCGCATTGCCAAGATTCTGCTGCGACATCAAAACCGGCCAGTCGGGACTCGCCTCCCGCTCGCCGGCATCGACCCGCCGGATCCAGTGGCCGGGCACACGCCTAGCGCCACCCACGTCCCAACTCCATCCCAATCACATCCCAACCCCACCCCCCCATCCCTCACCCGCGTTCCAACCTCATTTCAAAAACCCACCCGCTCCCATTGCTCACCCACGTTCTATCCTCATCCCAACCCCACCCCACCCCACCCCACCCCTCACCCGCGTTCCAACCTCATCCCAACCCCACCCCCCCATCCCTCACCCGCGTTCCAACCTCATCCCAACCCGCTCCCATTGCTCACCCCCCCACCCGCGTTCCAACCTCATCCCAACCCCACCCCCCACCCGCGTTCCAACCTCATCCCAACCCCACCCCTCGCACCGCGTTCCAACCTCATCCCAACCCCACCCGCTCCCAGTACTCACCCACGCCGCCCTCCGTCTGCCTTGCACTCCGCACACAAGTGTTTAAGCGTTTGGCCTTAATACCGCAATTTCAATTTAAAAAGCACAATTGTCGTGCCCGCTGCCAAAAAAACAGCAGCTAGAGGGGATAGCGGAGTTGAGAAAAAAATCTGGAGCCCCAAGAGGGGGTGGGGTGCCATCGCAGTCCAATATGCTCGCTAACACTACTTTATACTTGAACCGGCTGTTGTGGAAACTGTGTGTTTGTCTTTTGTGTATTTATACGCGTTCCTGTGTGTGTGTGCGCGCGCGCACGTCTGCTTATACGTGTGCGTCTGTTTATGTTTATCTGCCTAAGTGTGTATGTTACCGTCTGCCTGTCTTTTTTAGTCACCGTCTATGTGTGTGTCAGTGTATATTTCTGTCCATCTGCCCGTGTGTCTGTACATTTCTGCCCGGGTGTGCGTGTCTGTCTTTGTGCGTGTGTGTGAGCGGGGAGCGGTAGTGTAGCAGTTTAACACGCTTCGCTACGATCCCGAAAACCCGAATTAGATTCCCGCTCACGGCCAACGCCAGTGACAATTATCCGAACTGGTCCTGGGCCTCTCCCCTAGGTCGACTCAAATGAGTGCCTGGTGCGGCGTGTAAACATCGCCACGAGGAAGACAAAGGCGGTCAGGCGTGATGCTGGCCCACCCAACCCCTCGTGTACCGTGCCGGCCTTCATAGGTACGCGCTCACAGCACTTGCCCCAACTATCTGTTAAGGCTACACGGGGGATCTTTGTCTTTAGTTTTTTGTACAGTCTGGACCCTCCGCAGACAGAACAGGCTCGGACCAGTTCCTTGCCGTCACCGCCCAGGAGATGAAGCATCCATCAGAATTATTCCAAAACGTAATTACATGCAGCTGATGAAAAATTTAGGTGGCAGCTTTAGAAAGTGGGTTCAGTGGCAGGCACATTTTTCAAACAAACACGTAACGGCTTCGGAAGAGATCGCCGAGTTATTTTAGGGACACACATAGCCGCCGACAATGGATCAAAATCTGGTGACATTTATGAAAGCCTAGCAGAGCTTTCATCGCAGCATCGTAACAATTTAGGGTTTCATTGCTGAAAAATGACAAATTGCTTCGGGGGCTAAGATGCGGGTGGCCACTGCTGTACCGCATGCGCGCACATTCACGCATGCATGCCCACAAACAAACGGACGATTTTATTTTTCCTTGGAAAGGATACAAGTTCACGAAAACAAAAAAAACGCAGCTTGAATTAAAATTAAGCACAAATGCCTTCTCGACTTTCTCGAGACTCGGAATTGCCTCCTGGCATTCAAAAGAGATGTATTTTTAGACAGCAATTTGCAGATCATCAAGCAATGAGACATTGTTTACATATAATGAGGGACTGAGGAATTGCCCTGGGACTGCGTAGGGAATTGCAGTCCATCCATCTCAAGCCATGTCTCCCCGACAGACCTGTTCTTCACCTGAGGACGGCTGCTTGCGTTGTGGCCGAAACGTCGTGAGAATTATTTTATTATGTTTTATTTATATTTTTTTATTATTTCCATTCTACGTGACTTTACCGAAAGAATCAAGAAGATGAGAGCCGTATATATTCACTGCCATTTTACTTTTAACATTTGCGCAAATACACGGTACTACTCCCCCTACTACTGGACAAAAACTTGGTACTACCAGACCGAGAATATCACTCAATGATAAAATCTCTCAAAAACAACCCGAAACCGGATGAAAACTGAACTTTTGTAGATTGGCGGTAGGCACCTCCCACCAGTCACATGACCATTGTGTAAAGACCGAAAACAACAGCGCCACTTACCCGACACGACACGCGTGCTGCAAGGAAGCAAAATCAAAGCCGCCGATTGGTGCGGGGAGGCCGGACTGGCAAGATGATTTGGGCTTGAGGCAGACAATTAAATCGATTGGATGGAGAAATACAAATGCACAAGGCAGGAAACGAGGGTTGACTGACGGGGGGGGGGGGTGGGCCTTCGAGAAATGGGGCTTCTCTATGGATATAAAATGGGATAGCACACAAGGAGAAGGGACGGTTGGAACGAAGACGAAGTTTGGGTTTAAAGAAGTGTCCGTGTCCACAATAAATGTTCTTCTTAATAAAGCGAAGGACGTGCATCGGTGGTCGTTACAATTGCATATGGGTCACACTTCTTTGCGGTGCGGACTCAAGCTGTGCGGCATACATTTCTCGGCGTGTTGCTGCCCATTAACACTTACATGCCGTGCGTAGATTTGTTTTTGTGAACAATGCCCAGACACCTACCAGGGTATCATCTGGCCCACATCGGTGGAACGAGAAGAGCGCCGAGTGTTACACACAAATTGTAAACATTTGTCATGAAATAAACAAATCAATATCAACCGATGGATGATGCATGCAGCATTGTTAATCCCCCCGTTTACAAGCAGGCACCGCGACGTTTAAAGCAGAGACGGAATGGACGATGGGTGCCGGCGCTGGTACAACATTCATGACCTGGTACAACATTCATGACCTGGTACTTAAGCCAGCCAAAGCGCGTCAGCGATTCTGGGTTCAAGCCCTGGTCAAAAACCATCTCCCAAGTGGAAGGACGTTTAGGAGTCACTGGCAAGACAATCCGGGAAAGAACACCTGATCCCCATCGACCAATGAAATTGTCGACTCGATTGACAGTTTTTTTATATTCCCAAATCCTAAGTCAGTGGAACGATGCGTGACGTGGTTTGAAGGTGGGCTCTGTTTTGTAATCCCATTAGGTGCTGCAGCGATTCGCGCACCGTACACTGAACCCAGCAACTAACATTCAGTAAAATGTTTGTTTGTTTTAATCATGCCACTGCTGGCACCTTCTGAACGGCTGAACGTCTGCACCGGGCTTGCGGGACCGGCACGGTGGAGCGAGCCGTTTCCACTTCCCCCTCTCCTGGTGGCGGCGGCTTGGACACGCAAGATGTTCAACGTCTGTCAATTGCTTCTACCCTCCCAACAGCTGGAGGCTTGCCACTTGAATGTCATCGAAGGCTTTTGTTTTCACGGCTCTAATTAACGTCAGCTCATTATCCCGCTCAAGACAACCCATTTGCATACCTGCCTTAAACCACACAGATTCAAAAACAAAATAAACGAAATGGATAACGGGCACGCTAAACAAAAGGCCTTGGCCCCACAGGCCTGCCCAGGACATTTTGTCACCTGGAAGTCGCGGCGACGATTTGCGCTCCTCCGCTCTGCTCACATCACCTGCCGTGTCGCGAACGGACCAGGCGCGAGACTGATGGGGGTCAGGGGCTGTGAGCGAACACCTCTTTGAAGCTGGAGTGGCACACGAATGGGGTGGGTGGGGGGGGTGTGCCGAGAATGGTCTCCAGCCACCCTCTCGTGGCCGCGATGGTGCGACACAAAACCAAATGCCGCGTGTGCGTGGTCACACAATAAATGTATCGTTGCACGCCCGACTAAATGCACGTATCGTGAGGTTCACAATCAATATTAAACAGATCAATCGATAACGTCGTTACAACACCACCCCACAGAGTTGCAGTCGTGGTGGAGTATGGGAAGGTACACGGTGTCCGTAGCTGCTCGTTACTTGTCCTGCACATGAAGAGCATTGTTGTGTCGAGCAGACAGGCACACAACGATTACTCTCGGCTTGAGTCCGAGCGTGCACGCTGGGACCAAATGAACATCTCGCGGCACGCTCACGCCGAGGAGATCTCCCCGTGCGTGCGTGAACGTGTTGGCGGTAGGGGAGGTCGGCCCCAAACCGCCATCCATCCATCACAAACGCGCCCCCGTTGGCAGCGCGATCTCGCAGCCCAAGCCATCGCCGCACGCCTTGCCCAGCAGAGACATCGCCGCTTTAAATGCAGATAATGGTCACTTCCCTGCCAGAGCGGTTGGCCCCAAAGAAGGTGATGAAGCAGCCGATTTGCAGCGACAATCGCGTGACAGGCGCGCGCAGTCGAGCGGCGACTTTTCCGGAGCGAGATCGCCCGCACCAGGGGTGCCGAGCCGCCGATCGCTCCCGTGCCAGGCAGTGGAACCCATCGCGAGAGCCGCCACGCATTCTCACCGCTTGCGTGGCGTGGAGAGAAGGAACGCGACCCAAGACTCACAAAAACACGTTCCCCATTCCTGGCGACGACTTAGCCGTAGAGCAAGCGTCTCGCAATGGGAAAGTTGCGAGTTAGAATCCTGGTTGGGGGGTTTGACTCCGATTCATTTGGTCGTCATATAGATGGTCTCACCTCGGCCACAGGAACGTGTAATTTCCCACCACTGGCTCAGGGCTGTGAAGAGGAGGTGTGCGACCCACCTCGAGGCTCATTCGAGCAGGAAATCCGTTTGGACTTCATTTCTATCGTACGATAATTCTTATTAGAATAATAATAATGATCAATATTGAACAAGCTCACAAAGGGCGGCCGCAGCAGCAGTTGGTGGGACACGTTGGGAAAACGAGCCGAGCCGGGCCCCGTGCTCGACGACACATGGACGTGGAGCAGAGGAAGAGACATCCTGGTGCCTAGCCGCGGGTTTCAGAAAGAGAAGTGAATGAGATTGAGCAAAGCAAGAAGAGGAACTCAAGGAGACAGACCATGGCAGACGACGACGACAGCTCCTCATCGCCAATGAGCCGATGGAAGGGGCAGATGACGATGACGACAGTGGAAGTCTACACGGCAGCCCGAGGTTCGATTCCCAGCCGTGGGTAACAGGAGTAGCGCTATCCAAACCGGGCCCTGCACCCCGTACCTCTCGCTCCCCACGCCTCCACCCACCCAACCCGCACTTCCCAACGCGGTGAAGTATGGTCAAACTACCCCCACGAGCGCCGTCGCGCGGAGAAGTCCCTTTATCCGGCAGTGCATTTGGAAAAAATAAGTCCGTCGTTATTTTGATTCTTGCATTGTTATGTAATTTAATCTTCCCCAACCAGGTCGCTTTGGTTGCAATGCAAAAAGGGTTGCGCCGTTCCCAGACTCCGCTGAGACGCTTCTTTGTCTCTCCGCAGAGGCCATAATCGGTTTGAATGAGCACCACAGACAGCGGAGCACTTTACGAGCGCTTTATTGCAAGGAAAACCACTCCACGGCTCCCACCTGACAAGACAACATTTCAAAATCGGCACGGCGTATTGTCTAAAGTTTGCGTCGTTCCGCGATGGCAGCAGGCGATTGGAGATAATGGCACTAATGACACTTCCTTTGCTTCTCATCTTTTTTTTCACGAATTGATTATCTCTGACATTTCAGTTCAAATATACTCGTCCCGCACACAAATACACTCAAGGGCCCGCTGCCGAGAATTGACAGCTCGAGCAATGGCATTTGAGAGAAGACAAGATTGCACGAAACAAAGTATCACCGCATTTCCTATTCGACTTCCTGCGCTGCTGGACAAGGAAGAATTTGGCGAGCGAACCTGCAGCATGGGACATTGGCCGAGAAAAAAAAATTAATCAAATCTGGAGGAGGATATAGAGAGCAGCAGCGAGAAGTGTACGCTTACTAAACGCACCCAGAGGAAATAAGTGGACCCGCGTGGATTAGAGAACACGCAGGTTCGAGACATCAATTTGACTCCAAAGTGGGCTTGAGCAGGATGGGTTGCTGTCAGTCTCGGCCAGTGGTCGAGACTGGTGACAGAGCGGCAGCTAAAGGAGCGAACACACTCGAGGGGACGTCCACCACGGAGATGGAGTAATGAAATCAACTCGTGGATAATTATTGCATCGTGAGACCGAGAGACATGGCGGTGGTGCGGAGAGTCATCATCCAGAAGATCGTGGCTGACCGTGCGCAAACGGTTAATCTCCACCATCAGGATGGCAGCCGGACACGAAGATGTGCCCTCCCTTCGAACAATTTTCAGCATTTTGTGGCACCAAACGCGCGGTTAATTCCTCGTTGGCCGTAAAAATTACTCAAAATTATTTTGGTGAAGTTCGTGCAACGATTTTTTTTCCCAAGAAAAGGTGGTGGCAACGTTATCATGGGCAAATTTGGCAAACAAACCTAGACCCGCATCTTCAGAGATCTTTAAAAAAATCACGCTGTTGCTGCATTTCAAGAACCGTACGTATGTAGAACTTCTCTCACCGTACGTAGCCTAACCACACTAAAATCGGAGCTGCGGGGGAAGGTCAAACTAAAAAACACAAAAAGCAGTTAAAAAATTAGTTGTTCAGTTTAGATTTTAAAGTGCATGGGCTGCAGTGGCTGCCAGCCTTTTGGCAGCCGTGCCTCTTGTTGGTTCCCCAACCTCCATCTCCCACGCCAGCAGACGGTCACCTTCATGGGAGTCCAAGGGAGACCATCTGCAAAGCCAGCACCAACTCGGCAACTGTCTATGGTAAAAAAAAAAGAAAATCAGGAAATAACATTGAGCCAATGAATGCAATTCGCGATTACGTTTTTGTGTTAACACCGTGTCTTGTAGTGCAAGGCTATAGAGAATGCGCTACGTTTCCCTCCCCGCTTATACAAGCCGGATGGGGACTCCCCACCCGTATGTTAAATACACCCCCCCCCCCCCCCAGTTTATATCATGTAAATGAGACAATATTTACTCTCTCACCCCCCACTTCCCCGGATTGTCTGTCCCCCCCCCCCAGCCCACCTCCTCAACCAGGACGCGTCAGTTACATGATGGGGCCTGGTGGATCTTCGCGTGCGGTTGTTTTTGTTGTCGCCTCACGTTCTGTAGCGGGCGGAACTTTGTTCTTGTGCACAAATCAGATATAAATGTTTCACACGTGTAGTCTGTTAGGGACGTTACTATTAAGAGTGGGGAGGGGGAAATGTGGCCATGTAAAATCCCAATTCGATTACATTTTGCGAGAACAAAGTCTCTCAATACGGTTCATTTGAGAGCATGACAGCCGGCCCAAAATGGCCGCCACGTTTTTTCCCAAATGCCATTAAACAAGTCTTCGATTCACCTGCAGGGTTAACCCGGGGCGGTCCTACAAGATATGATCAATGAACGCTTGCAACAAGCGACAAACGTGCTACTACTGGGATGCGGTCAATTTATTATTTTTGCCTAAACATTTATTTTCACGGGAGACTGTGGATTGTGCTCTCCAGGTGAGGGGGGAACACGCTGCCCCTTAGTGGAGGAGTTGAAGTACCTCAGCGTCTCTTTCACGAGTGATGGTACGTGGGAGCGGGAGTTCTCAAACAAAGCTCTCCGTTCACAGGTCGATCTTCGTCCCCACCCTTACCCATGATCATGAGCTTTGGGTAATGACCGAAAGGATGAGATCGCGGGGTTACAAGGGGCCGAAATGAGGTTTCTCCTCAGGTTTCCCGTCTCGCTGTCCGTGATCGGGTGAGGAACTCGGTAATCTGGGAGAGCCTCAGAGTCGAGCCGCTGCTCCTCCGGATCGAGAGGAACCAGTTGAGGTGTGGTTCAGGGACCCGGTCAGGATGCCCCCCCCCCCCGGTAGACTCCCCCTGGAACTCTACCGGGCAGCAGCAGCAGCACGTGCCACTGGGCAAACACCCCGGGGCCGGCCCAGAACACGCTGGCAGGACGATGTCGCTCGGCTGGCCTGGCAACGCCTGGGAATTCCCCAGGAAGAGCTGGAGACCGTCGCCAGGAGAAAGGTGTGGACCACCCTACTCAACATGCTGTCACCGCGACCCTCACCAGGACAAGCGATTGAGAAACGAAGTTTGTTTTTCTTCTTGGTTCTTTCGATAAAGTCACGTAGAAGGGAAATAATAAAATAATAAAAATTCAACAATGATAAAATAATTATGTTTTATTTTTATAATTTTATTAAAATAATAAAATAAAATGCTACATAATAATAAAATTTTGTTTTATTTTTATAATTTTATTATTTCCCTTCACGAAAGCTTTATATCGAAACGAAGTTTTGTTATTTAAAACAATCTATCTTTCAGCAATCGGCATTGACCAACTAGGTGAAGTATGGTCAAATAACTCAACCCACACGACATGGAAAGGTCCTAATCCAGCAGCACATTGCCAAAAAAGGACTGTACAATGAGATTTTATTTGTATAAATATATAAATAAACTAAAACGCATCTCAAAATGCTGGACAGGGCAGCTGTGTAAACAGCGAATTCAAACAATAAACACAGAAATACATCAACGCAAAAACACGCGTTCGGGCAGATTGAGCAGCCGTGTGGCATTTTACAATCTGACATTGTAATCATGCCACTTATACCCTCCGCAATGTCATGCGAGGCTCAAGAGTTGTCCACGAAAAACCCTGCACTGAGATTTTTACAAATTCCATATTAATGAGAGTTTAGCTTCAGGTGGAAGGACAATCGAGTTACCGAGAGAAAATGTGTGCATATATCAGAGATTTAATGCTCAGTGGTTTTACACAGACAGATTAAACCATCTATTGCAGTCTAAGCCTATAACACTTGGCATCCCTGGGCAGCTTCTCGCTTAACTAATGACCGAGCTCAACTCTGCTCAGCTTCGGAGAATCCTACGAGAGCGGGCACAGTCTGGACAAATTGGTCATAGGCCACGCTAATGAAAAACACAGTTACCGAAAATGTTCTCCTGTCAACTACAAACAATGACTGATTAAGCAAAACAAAATATTCAGGGACACGTTCCGTTGTCAAATTGGTTATGCAAGCGCTCAAATTCAGTACACGTCACTTCCATTAAAGCGCTTGTAGAAATGATTTGCCACTGCCTGGATACTAAACTGTTCAAAAGTTGATTTAGGAGCGAGTGTGTTTTTGTGAGAGTTTATTTTATTCCGAGGAGGCATTTGCGAGCTTTAAAATCGTGAGACAAAAAAAAAACCTCATTCATCACGAGAGAGGGGGGGGGGTTTACGCGTCGAGAGACGATCAATCAGCGCCCCCCCCCCCGAGACACGCCACACAAAACTGGCACCGTTGACGGCTCCATTAAAAAAGGGGGAGGATGGTCGCTCTGGTCCCCCACCCACGTGCCAGCCGAGCGAACCGGCGGCACTCCGCGAGCCATTTCAGCGCCCAATATGGCAGTGCATTGACCACGGTTGGTGAGAATTCAGCCGTGCACCCATCCTATGCAGACACTCACTTGAACTGCGCCGAAACAAGCGTAACTCTGTAAACCAAATCGACTTGTAGCCAGCACCTGATGGTGCACACCTGTGGTCCGGCGCTTTGGAGGCCAACACTGGCGGATGGACACAGATCTGTGAAGTTCCCAAGATCACACGATATTCATGAAACACCACAGCGAGGTGGGGCTACAAGCTAGCAGTGCTGCAAATTGACTCTTCAATCCAACGAAACGGCCAACATTTACAGTGTTGCAGGAACTGACCAAAAAAACAACATACCGATGTTCCCAGCGCCTCGCAAGCGGAAGGCTGCCAGTTCAAAATCCTGGGTCGATATCGACTCAGGCCACCATCACCCTCTGGGCTCGTTGAGATTAGTAGAACTTCATGGGAAAAGTCAAGAATTAGGTTGGTTGTCCTTTGGAAAGACTCATTTCCCCGTAACAATCGGAATGTGTAAATTGGCTCCATCAGTTCCCCCGAGGCCAAATCCCATGCGCGATAATGATTCGCAACAACCAGTGCAATACGATAATAACTGCAACTACAGTTTTCAGAGGTCACAAAACACTGCGAGAGCTCCCACCACCCTCTTCTCTCAATAATTAACGATAAATTGGACCGAGTTAAGGAGAGACGGGTGCAGTTCTGGCAGCGCATTTAACTCCCAATTAGAAGGCTGCAGGGTTCAAATAAGCTGGGGGGGGGGGGGGGTGGTGAATCATCATTCGATAATAAAAGGAGTCCAAGTTTGTTTGTTTTTGCTGCGATGGGATCTGATTTGTGTTCTGGGCATCACGTCATGATGGGAACGTCCCCGTTCGGTTCTCAGAACAGCGCCAACCCCGCCGTGCGCTCGAGAACGACCCGTGGAAGCAGACATTACAGAACTATTGCGGGGATCCCCCTTCATCAGGCGACGTTTTTATCCACTTTCCCCAAATGCTCTGCTGCAGGAGAAAGCTCGCTGCATGGCACTCACGTTGAAGGGTTGGAACTTTGCCGAAGTGAAAATAACATTTTTTTAAAAGGCAGCACTAGGAACGGATGGCTATACTGCCCTGATGATACCTCGGCAAGCATTAATCATCCAGTAAACAATTATCTCATGGACTTTAGACTGAAATCAAATGGCTACAATATTGACTTTTTAATTAGGCGTCTAACACGAGATTGCATTAAATACCCTGCATGGTCCCGACATGTTGACGTGCGAGGCACGATGGGAAGGCCGATCCGATGGTCACAACCAGCACACATGTTGCTGTTGATGTCGCCTCTTCCTTGCCTTATTACTACTTTAGTGATTTCCAGCTGCCCAAAGAGTTTCTCGTCGTTTGCAGAAAAGTATCCGAATTCAGGAAGCCACCAGTGGCTTCACCATTAGAAAAAAAGTCAGGCGCCCGTCATGTAAATGTGGAATTTCCATCGTCAGCTCACGGCCACCAATGAAGGATGAGACAAGTGTTGGCCGAATCCTCGCTCGCTCGCCTGCCTGCCTGCCTGCGAAGACCGAGCTTATTTTTTAAATATTTTATATTAAGTTCACTTGCTTGCTTGCGCGCTTACGACCGTGCAAATCTTTCGGTCGTTTTTTAACCCACTTCCCGTGATCTAATCGAGCTGACATTTTGCACACAGACTCGTTGTGCGTGACAATTTATTTTCGTGAACAAAAAAATTCCAAAATGTTCCACTTTTTATGAGAAAAAAAAATCATATTTAATTTAAAATACCAATGTGATAAAAATGAAACTCTTACTCAAGAAAAACAGAAATGAATAATAAAATAAAACCGATGCCACGCATATAAAGAATTTATAGTTAAAAACTTTGTTTTTACGGGTCAATTTTTCTTTGCGTGAGCCCAGCGTCCATAGGCGCGAGCATCGAACGCAGAAGCCCATCGCAAACTCCCCGTGTAGTTGGGCGGCGTTAATTTATTGGCGAATGCACGCCGTCCGAAAAAACACCATCGATTTTGATTACGCAGCTCAGACTGCCACCGCTACCTGCCAATAACCCCATGCCAGTTGGGCCCCGAGCCTCTTTGCCAACATCGCAACGCAGCCGACACGTCCAATGAAATAAACACAATGTCAATAAATACACATTAGCGTCTTACGCGTTACTTCAAGCCAGACACTGCTGACAGATGGTTTGGGATTAGTGATATTGTCCAACACGCGGGGTTGGGTTTCCTGTGAGCAGCTGGTCAGCCAGATATGAAAATTGAAAAAAGCTTTTCTTGGAGGATTTATATCAAAATAAATTGTAACATAAGACACGTTTAAAATATGTTCACTCGCATGTTCCGTCGATTCTTAAAGTTTATTTTGGTTTTTATTCTGTCGATATGCCTTCTCTAACAAATGGGCGAATTCAATTATTCTGTGTTTTATATCACAATCATTTAGATCAACATCATCAGCCAGAAGCAATAACCTCCTCTTCGAAGACCTCCTTCCTCGCCATCGCCACCACTCCACGATCCTTTACACGTTAACAATCCCATCTCGCACCTGCACACGTGCCACATTCACCTTCTCACGGACGTTCCCTCCTCCCTTGGCTGCCAACTCATCGTGGCGATTAACTGCTCGTAATAAAAGTGAATCGTTTGCCTTGAAATTCCTAAATTGCTCGAGAATATTGTTGCACATCGCGACTTTTGCAGGGACACACTGGTGGAGCGCACTGTGCCAACTTGTGAGTACGTTGAACTTCTTCCGCACCGTACGTAGCCAACCGTGCTAGAATCGGAGGTGCGGGGGAAGGACAACAAACCAAACACAAAAAGCATCTCTGGGAGTTTAGGCAAAACGTTTCAGGGGCTCGGGATTTGTTCGGGTCCTTGGCCCTCAAGATTTGGAACGCTCCGCCCCAAGAAACGCGGCACGCTTATGACCCAACGGGCCTGACCGCAGGGATTCTCCCATTTAGAATGAAACTACAAAAACACGTAGTTTATCTCTTACAATGTTAACTATTGTTTTATATTTGTATTATTCTATTACTTCCCTTCTACGTGACTTTACCGAAAGAACCAAGAAAATGAATCCCTGCAGTCACGTAAGCTTTAAATCAAAATTTTATGTTAACTAGCTTTTATTTTTCTCTCCCCCTCTCTGTGCGGCGCTCCAAAGCCCTTTATTTTGGTCTGCTGGCGCCTTAGACAAAATACAAAATTATGATATCTCCGATGAGAGAAGCGGGGACCTCCTGCGCCGCGTCAGTGCACTCTCGGGATGCCACCTTGGTAGGGGACACGCGACACCACCGTAGCAAAGGACATACACGAGCCTCGGGTCGTGCCTGCTGGGTCACAATCGTGCAGCCCTCATCTTGACCACGCAGCTCACCCGCAGCCAGACGACGACTCGGACCTCAACTCGGCTTGACTGGGACCTCAACTGGGCTTGACAGGAACCTCGAATGGGACCTCAACTGGGCTTGACAGGAACCTCGAATGGGACGTCAACTGGGCTTGACTGGGACCTCGAATGGGACTTCAACTCGACTTGACTCGGACCTTGAAAAGGACCTCAACTGGGCTTGACTGGGACCTCAACTGGGCTTGACTGGGACCTCGAATGGGACCTCAACTGGGCTTGACTGGGCCCTCAACTGGGACCTCAACTGGGATTGACCAGGACCTCAACTGGGCTAGCTTTGCTCCCCCCCCCTCCCTTCCCTCTGGAGCTCCATTCCCCAGGCGACTTCACCCAATCCCCTCCGCTTCAAAATCTCTCCTCATTCTTCCATTAAATCTCAATGACCTTCACAGATCCCCTTAAAAATGCCCACCTCCTTCCCAGAACTTGCTCAGTCCCCTCCTGTCCTCCCCCCACCCCCACATCTCCACGCTCCGAGACTTATGTTAGGGATACGGCACATTGTAATGCGGAGCCTGTCGTCGCCTGTAACCAACGCGAGTTGGACAATGCAGTTCTATACCTCGACGACAATGACGATGCCGCCGCCTTTCAGAGAAGCCGGGAGATTCTCTGTAACGAAGCCCTGGGGAAAACCTTATCAACAGCCGTTACCACGTTAATTAAAACGAAGCACCGAGGGAGGGGAGGATGCGTCTCCTCTGGGTACAGATCTCGCAGAGTAAACGCCGCCGATTACGGCAAAGCAGACGGAGCCACCGAAATACACCGATCGCTCGTTAAAAACGGAGCTTCAAAATCACCACCACCCCTCCCCCCCCACACAAACAGCAATGCTGCCCTCATACTCTTCTCTGGTCGGTAAAAAATCGTCCATCAACCCGAATTGCACGCAACACCGATCCGAACACCTCTGCTCGGTCCGTGCCACACCAACAACTTTTTGAAAACCTCGAGGCCTGTGCAACTCTGCTCAAGTCGGTGCGCCCGAGACCTGCGAGCTGCGAGGTTGTGACCCCGACCGCCCCCCCCCTTCACCTCGCTCGGCCAGCCACATGACCCCAACGAGGCTGCAACCTCGGGCAGCCCTGTGTGGGCCGGTTGGCCAAACCTTGCGAGTTGAGGCTCATCTCCCCCTTTGCTTCCTTGATGGAGCACTGCATTCTGGGACTCGCATCGCGAGCTATTACGACTGCGTTAATCTCATTAGGACCCGACCAAGTATTCTACGTGCCATTGATGTGTCTCTTGTTCATGCGAGATGCGTTATTTTCATTGCCCCGTGGCGTCTGCAAATCCTGACATATATCCCCTCGTGTTGTTCTTTGCAAACTCCCGTTACTTAAACTTGATTTGAAGCTTTCGTGACTGCAGGAAATCACTCGTTGGGTCGTTCCCGTTACTTGTTTTTCACTTTGCCTCGACCTTTGCCCATTGAATCCGGTTATCTTGATCGGACCGCAGCGAGAGACA
Source organism: Lampetra planeri (assembly GCF_965212315.1). NCBI lineage: Eukaryota > Metazoa > Chordata > Hyperoartia > Petromyzontiformes > Petromyzontidae > Lampetra > Lampetra planeri. Next base: position 8,563,700 of record NC_136136.1, read on the forward strand.
AAAACAGGCCGAGGTCTCATTTGCATTAACCCGTACAACCGACGGTGCGTTTCTTTTGTACGTATATGGGCATTTGGAATTTTATAGGGTGAGGTTGAGAGAGAATCTAGGACAAACCCAACCTCTGACCTGGTACGCCACGTGTTCAATGTCTCCCGAGTTCCTTTGGGCGGTGGGAATCACCAAAATCTACCATCGCAGCTATTATAGAGTTAAATCGCCAAATCGCCACAACGCAATAAAATTACAAATACCAGTACAACACAATGGTGTCACTTCCCATAATAGTTTGCGACTTTCGTGTAATTTAGTGGAAATGGACCGTCAATGTTCAGAAGGGAAATAGATTATCTGCAAGATGCTACTTTGTAAACTGCCAATTAATCTTGACTAGACACATTCACATTCCATTTTCAACAAATAATGGTTGACCTCTTAGCTTTGTGGTTATGGCGCAAAATACATGACCTACCCTTAATAATGAATCATCTGATCACTTGGTTAAGCGTGCACAACTAGCCCGAGTTGTCGCCGGTAAACTCCATTGCTGGTGGCAGACGAATGGATAAATTAAAGATAAAGACTGCAGCCCAGATCCTCCCGCATGCCGTCACCATCCCCATCTCTCGACTACCGCAGCTCTCCCCAAATCCATCATCTCCTGACGATCCAAATTGCCGCCACCAGACTTCTAAACCTACGAGAGACATCATCACCCACATTAATCTCATCTTCAAACTATCTCCCAGTTCAATCCCAGATAACCATCACGTTCACTCGCACAATCATCAAGATCATCCATGTGATTTGCTTTTGCCTACCGCTCTCCTCTTCTCATCCACACTCGACTCCCCTCCACACACTCTGGGGAGATGATCAAATTGAAATTATATTAAGTGGATTGTAAAGTATTCCAATGAAGCCAACATGGAATGCAAATATGTGGTCTTGGGATCATGTTTATCCAATCTAGGTTAATAGGAAATTGTAAAATTAATGGAGAAAACATTGATTTGTGCCGATGCTTTGTTCAAACCACAGGACACTCTGATATGTTAGTCAAAGACGACCACAAGTTACGTCAATTAGTTTCTCATGTGGCCGACTTAAAAAAATAACCCCCACCCTTTTGATGGGGAGATGATGAAACCTTCGATAAGCACGATTGGCTACGTGCGGTGACATAAGTTCAGCATACCGTACAAACATTATGCAAATATTCGATAACGAATTCACTTATGTAATTTTGAGGCGTGCAGTGGCTTGAATGGACAACCTTCATATGCTTCCCAACGTACAAAGCTGTATTTTTAAATACATTTACAATGTTTCATTTTTTCATGGTGGTGAATCACAATGTTGTTTTTTTCTCTACACTCGGAACTAAATATACTTCCATGAAAACGTCTTAAGGTGTGAATTTTCGCAAGCCGCCATAAGGCGCAATAATTATTACGAGGAAATGTGTTGCATTCAACGATGCCCCCCCACCCCTTCCATCTGCCGAGGCTGCCACAGACTCCATTTCAAAGACAGACATTCCAAATGGCTGCTCCCCTCATTATAATGTGGCAGGCAATTAAAATTAATCAAAAGCATCACCTTGCAAATGCGGCCCATTTTTCTGGGTCATTTCAGGCAACAGGTTCCTCCCCATCCTCTCGGCAGAATAGAATCATCCAAGCGGTGAGAAGGACAGAGGTTTGCGTTCACAGACTACATGTCAAAGACTTTTTTTTATATATATATAGGGAGGCATAGATAAAAAGGTACTCCTGTTTGTCACAAAATGGGTAACACTACAACGTATCATACCATACTGGACATCTGTGAAAAACAGCTTCATAGCTCATCAGATTCCTCCAGGCTAAAGAAAGATTCGATTATATATCGTCTGTTTGGCGATTATCATTGCCCAATAGTTATGAAATAACAAAGCACAATCATTCTGGAATAATATTAATGGCACGTGAACATTATCAGTCCAATTGACCATTGTATTATTTTGTTGTTAACCGAAAGCATGTGGGTTGTAAGCATTCCCGAGTGTAGAGTTTCAATGATTGCGAGACCTATGGAAGTCTTACATTCTGCAATCTGCAGTGAGACTTAACATTTGTTCATACTAAAAGCATAGCATAGAACAAAATAATACAATTATTAAGTGAAATTACAAATGTATGGGGAAACTGAAGTTGAGATAAGCGTCATGTTGAGAGTTAATGTCGTATGGTGGGCAACGTTATATACAGCATCACACTGTGTCAGCCACGATAACAAGAACAACTACGCCAATTAAGAAAAACCCTCACCCTACCTCTGTATGAAGTTGTGAAATAGTTCACCGACGTCCCGTGACCTCATTTTGAAAAGTAAATAACGTTCAACAGAAATTGAAATTACATTTTTAAAACCTGCCGCCGGTCCCGTATGTTTACACCATCACGGACACAGGAGAAGGGGGGGGCAACAACTAAACAGCGGTGCTTTACATTCGCTCCCAGCCGTTCCTGGGTCGCAAAGCATGGTCAAAGCCATGAATTCTAAAGTGGAGCCAACGCAAAATCGTGCAACGCAGCACGGAGGAGCCGACGCAAACCGCTGCGCGCGGGATACACACAACGCGTGTCGCCACTGCCCCTCCAATCTCACACATCTGACCCACTCGATCCCGGGAACGAAAACTGTTTTATTTGACCTCTCGGTAAGGACACGGCATTTTCAGTTGCCTCGGAAGTTTGACAGCCCCATTTCCCCCGAATGTCTGCGGTGACGGCGACAGCGTCTGGGATTTGATTCGATACCGGCATTGCGAAGTTTGTGTAAGTGGAAAGCTCGGATAGTGAAATAACATGCCGCCACGGTGGCTGGATGGTAACTCCCTTGCCAGATATACTGGAGGTCGTGGGTTCGATCCCGATGCCTGTATATTTTGAGTTTATATGTTCTCCCCATGGTCGCGTGGATTTTTCTCCAGGTCCTCTGGCTTTTCCCTACACATTTAGAATCAACACGCGTTTAGAGTATTTGGCTTCTATATATTTCCACGTGCTAAGCCACTTTGTTGGGCTATCATTTGTGGCCAGATCGATTCTGAAAGAGAGCTATATAGGTCAGTGAACCTTACCTGGTAAAATAAAAAAATAAAATAGAGTTTAAAATCACACATATCCACATACAGAATAAACATTTTATTTATCCATCAGCCCATTTTGTTTTCCAGGGCCAATATTCTCGAGTAATATTTTCGCTGAAAGAAAGCCAATTAACTGTGGGCCGAAACAACCCTTATTTAGAAAATATTGGTCTGCAAAGTCAATAGGTTGGTCCCGTGAACGGCGATAGCCAATGGAAGGATTCGCAAGCAGTGTTTGGGCATAAGCAGCATCCTGATTTAGAATCAGAATCTGTATCTAGACTGGAGGAGGAATACGATTATCTATGAAGCAATTTTTGCACAGGATTTCCAGTCTGGGCGGGTCAACACGTTACAACAACAAACACCAAACAAACTACAGGAGTGCAAAATTGAGAAAAGGTAAGCAAGGCCTGAAAAATAAACATAACTCCAAACTAAAATGTATGAGTATAAATTTAATCATACATAAATTCCTAATGATTTTACAACACGAAATGCAGAATCATAATATGTATGTATACTGGAGGAATACGATGAGCTATAAAGATATTTCACAGATGTTCTTACCTGCCCCCCAACTGGACGTCACATCAAACAATAACATGACAGTCGTGAAAAGTGCAAGGTAAACAATTCACCCAAAAACATACAAATATAAAAAGAAACCATCCCCATCCTACCAGGCAAAGCTTGGGCAAGGCATAAAAACAACAATAACATTCACAGATAAAAAGACGACAGTCCCTTAATACAATTGAACTTTCGAAACACGGATAAAGAGATCAGTTACAAAATCACATTGACAAATGTGGTTGTATCCCGTACTAATTTTGTTTCAGGATATTTTTTGAAGGAAGATTTATGTGAAGGGAGCAAACAAACAAGGTTGTTGTTCCAAAACGTTGGCGCTGCAACAGCAAAGGCTTTGTTGTCACCTTTCGATTTAAAGCTTTCGTGACTGCAGGGATTCATCTTCTTGGTTCTTTCGGTAAAGTCACGTAGAATGGAAATAATAAAATAATAAAAATAAAACATAATAAAATAATTCTCACAATCATTTTATTTATTATTTATAATTTTATTATGTTTTCATTTTATTATTTCCATTATTTCCATTCTACGTGAACCAAGAAGATGGCTTTGTCACCGGTTCCAATTCTTGTTCTTGCGATCGTTAAAAGGCAATTAAGATGGACGTTTTTGGTTTCTTGAGTTTGACCATGGGGTTAATGCCTTAGAGACAGCGTACGTATTAAACTGACTTAAGTATAGGGCAGATATGCCAATAAGGATGTTATGGATGAACAGGGCCCGAGTATCAAGCGATTATGAGATTAGATTTTAAGTCGAGGTCACAATGGCGGGTCCTGTATGGTACATCCAGCGCAAATTGAAAAGTAGAATGATAAAAGCGGGTTTAGTCTGTGTAGTATTGTATTAACAATAAGGATTACTTATGCGTCCTTATACCAGACAATGCAATGTTATTACATTATCTGTCATGTACTTCAATTGTGTAGGAACGTCACAATTTCAATCGCTCGTGTCCCAGTCAATCTTGGGTCATTTCACATTTTATTGCATCAACCTGACTGCCAAAATCGTATTGGATCACCAAAAGACCAACTGCCTCATGTATATGTTTCTTTAGTATGCATGCCATGCGGTGGAGTAGTGGCAACAGTGGTCATCGCAATGCACTACGAGCCCAGACACTGAAGTTCAATTCCCAGCCAAGGCTATAACCATGAGTGGCGTGCAGTACCAAAACTGATCCTGGTCACCCGCATTCACCACAGCTGCATTGTCCAGCATGGTGAAGTATGGTCAAAACAAACATCATGAGAGCGTGCCTTCACGCATCGAATGAAAACATTATCTCTGGAATTGGCCATCCCCAGTCGAATGATGCCAACAACATCCACTACATCAGCCGAGCCAATAAAATAAAACCTTCACCATGCAACATGCAGAATGAGTTACTGCAAATGTTCCTGCTCATGCCACTGCTCTCAAGAACAGAGTATATTTTGGCTACTTTTTCACACTGGCGATACATCTTGTAAGAGGTTGGAGTACTCACATCCCCCGCCACGACCTGCCGATCGGCCAAAACTGTGGCGTACAAATTGTATACTGCGCCCTCGTTTCAACTGCCGTGCCGGGATATGGAACCGAACCAGCGATCTCCGAAGCCCAATTTGCTCGCGGTTAGACCAAGGCAGCGTTCTACCTCGGAGAATGGGACGGTACCAAGAAATAAAATAAAAGGCAACGGCTTTGAATGCTCTGCTACTTAAAGCAAAGTCTGGCAAGAGCAGTTCCTTTCACGCGTGGCACCTAACAAGCGCACTACTCAACATTCCCTTCCCCCTTCGATCTCCATTTAGATTCCCACCAAAGCGAACAAATCCTCTTTTAAAAGCGCTCCCGACGCTTTCTTGTGCGCCCCCCTTCGGTATTGCATCAGTGCATTTCACACAACCGAGGCCGTGCGCCCGGGTTGATGGAGGGGGGGTGATGGAGGGGGGGGGCGAGTTCGATTAAAAACCACGGGAATATCTCCCCCCCCCCTCCTCCTCCAATGACGTGGCAGCTGTCGACGGCGAGGCTGTGTCCAGGACGTTGCACCTCTCTCCTGCCCATGGAGCAACGTCGCCGTCTGTAGCCGTCACGAGCAAGAATCGGCGTCAATGCGCAGGATGTACTACTTATTAGACTGTGCTACACAATGAATAATACATCATAAGATATTTCCCACCCACCCCTACTGGAAACCAAAATCTGGGCGCGTCTCACAGAAGGCCCATTAAATATGAAGCGCGTGGAAATTACATTTATTGGATTGGCACTTGGGGCACGCTTTTCATTTTAAATGAATCAAGGTGAAGCAATGATTGTGGCATCTGGGTGGAAGCCAGGGCACTATGATAAATGTTTAAAAAGCCGACGTTCACATGATCCCCCATCATGCAGGAAGAAGATCTGGCCATCGCATCCCGATGTATTGGATGACAGAAATATGAATTATTAAAAACCCGAAACTTCACCTTAATATTTCGCACAACATGCACCCAGAGTTTTTTCCAGCCTCTGCTACAAGGTGCAGGAATTTTAAGGTGACATCACGGACGGCATAGAAACTTGCTTCGTAGCAAAATTAAATAACTGATGCTATGCAATTTTACAGTGCCACCTTCGACCATTTTTGTCCGAGGTAAAAATGATATACGATTCAGGGTTGTTGCACACACAGAGACAAAGATCTCCCATGTAGCCTCAACAGACTCTTGAGGCAAGTGCTGTTAGTGACCACCCTTTGAAGGTCGGCACGCACACAAGGGAGTGGGTGGGCCAGCACCCCGCCCGGCCGTCTTGGTCTCCCCAGTTCTAATGTTTACACATCGCAGGCCTTGGGGAGACCCAGGACCGGTTAAGATAATCGTCGCTGGTGTTGGCCGTGGGCAGGTATCGAACTCGGATCACGCAGAGCGTATGCGTGCTCTGGAAGCTGTAACTCGCTCCAATTTCAATTCACATCCTCACTCTTACTCCTTGGAAGAAAAAACACACACCATAAACCCCCTTCCACACACCAGCTTTGAGTAAAAAAAATCTAATTCACTTCCTGATTTCTAGACAAAAGTGGCTATTTGGATTCGATGGTGACTTGAGCTTGTACATCGACACGGTGTCAGCCTTACCTCGGACTAATGATGTCATCCAGAGATGGTGATGATGCAGTTTCCGCACCTCTCAAACTTTTGACTTGTTTCATAACAATGCTACATTTTTTAAAACAGAAGCCAATGAACGACCTTAAAAATGAACCTATATTTATTTTTAAAATGGTTTCCAAGTTTTTACTGCGGAATTTGCCCAATTTGTTGGGCCATGTCCCAAGTCGAATTGTCTCATGCGCTTTACAAAAAAAGAACGGTGTGCCAAAATGCGTTGCCACGGATAAAATTGCCAAAACTCACAAATTGCAATTGGCACGGAACCGCAAACTCCTACGGCCGAGTGAAATATCCGCATGGCCGAGAAACATGTCGCAGCCAATGGGATGCTGCCGGGCGGTTTGGCGAGTTCACGATGGCCGTGTTTGGGGCCGTCGCCCATACCTAAAATGAGGTTCTCCATCGTAGAGTTGCTAGTCCTAGCCCAGGTACCAAAACATTTTACAAATTTAATTTGGGTTCAATTCACATGGGGCCCATTGCAGAGGACTAGATAACATTTTGGTTTGATTGCCATGGGATGAACTATAATAGCAGTCCAGCCGAGGTGCACAACCACCGAGTGCGGGAAAAAGGCACTTGACGGGACCTGAAAATTAGTTCCGTGACATCTGCCTTGCAGCGGGCGAGTCTCCAACACAGCGGGCGGGGAGGAGGTTATACTGCTTTGTACGAGAGCTCCAAATTGAAAGGGCTTCATCTCAGGACATGAAGCACGATAGAAATTATTGGGGAGGTTTTTCTTTTAGTATTTGGCTCTCAACTGCGCCGATCCGACCATGGTGAGACTCGGTCGGCATTGGAGATTGAAACTTGACACCATCGCAGGAAACCCTGAATTCGTTGCAAAAATACGGCGGTGACTCCGAACAGGCTGGGGACCCCCACAGTGGCCATGGTGAATTTGTTAAATTTTCCACCGTCAATTCGCTAAAATTGCCGATGGACACCGTGGGAAATTTCAGCGATGGCCAGGAAGCGCAGAAGTGGCAAGATTGCCAACATTTCCATCTAATCCTGCAGACGTTCGTGTGGACATGGATGCCACATCGAATGCATTACAAATAATAATAACGCCGAACAGCTGGGACACGTCACTGCTCCCGGGCCGCTCATATTCAGATTCAATCTCTTCAAGCGACGCTGCCACCAACACTTCCCACCACTCCCCGATTAACGTTTAGGATTATAAAGTCTCAACGCATCTTGGCGTGTGCAATTAATGTAGATACAAAAAACGTAATGGCATCTACTTCGTGACAATTTCAAGCGGTGCATCTTTTTTTGAGGGGGGCACTGGTAGCAACACGTGGATCAGAGAATACACACGAGTTGGGTGACCGCATAGGGACTGAAGTGGCATTGGGCAAGACCTGTCGCTCTAAGAGACAATGGTCAGTGGGTCAAGATGGAGCGACGAAGCGGAGGCCGAATGAGCGAACTCAGCCGAGAGAATAGGAGAGGTGGTAAAGAGCAACGAGATTGGCTCGTGTGCGGGTGCGAGACGGATTGTTACACTGCGTGACCACGAGAGATGTCAACTGCTCGGAAGCCTTCATCCAGCAGCGCGGGTACAACCATGGCTGCCGATGCAGGTGCTGTACAGCGGTGTAACGAGACGATGCCAGCTGCCACGTTTCATCACCTGCGAACGGTCCGTTTCCGCCAAACATTTCAAAAAATATAATTAAATCTATCATTTGGGTCTTTCGGGTAAAGTCACGTAGATAGGGGTCAATGAAAATAACAAACAAGACAAAAAAAACTACGACCGCTTGTGTTGCGATTGAAACGTCGTGGTTTATTTTTTTTGTCATTTTCTTTGCACCTATCTACGTGACGTTACCGAAAGACCCAAAGAATATTAATTCCTGCGGTCACGAAAGCTTTAAATCAATAATATATCAAATAATTTGGTGCATCGGCCAACTGGCGCCAGCGATAAAAGCCAGCGGCAGCTGGCGGACTTCCCCGGAACCCAGTCACGTGCTCCTCATCCTCCTCCCACGTGATCCTCATCATCATCCTCCCACGTGATCCTCATCCTCCCACGTGATCATCATCATCCTCCCACGTGATCCTCATCACCCCACGTGCGTCGGCGCGTCGCCTTCAAAAAGAAACTCGCGGCGCGTCACTCAAGGAGGCAATTTTGCGACGGCTACGCGGGCAAATGAAACGCATCTTGCGCGGTGCCGTCACCGCCTCGCGGCAAAACGAGGGCGGCGGCGTCCTCGCAGCAACACGGGGACGCTTCGCACGAATTGTTCGAGGGCCCCCCCCGCGTCGATGCCATCGAGAGCACAATGGGCCCGGCGGCATCCACGACGGTCACGCGTCGCTGCTGCTGCTACGGCGAAGACAGCGGCCGAATCGACGTCGGTTATAGGATCGGAGGTCGGCGCACGTCGACGTTTGACCCAGCGCCTTCTCTCGGCACGAGTTCTTCCACCCCCCCCCCCCCACACACAGAAGTGGGTCCAAGCTTTTAAGTCGTCATGCGCCCCCCCCCCCCCATCTCTCTCTCCACCACGTCCCAACTTTGTCTGCTTCCTCGTCACCTTCTTTCTGTGCCGCGAAATGAACCCGCACCCTTGCCGACTGCACAGTGCGGTGTCGCCAAAACAATCGCGGCCGTTCGTCGAGAGGGCGAGTGGACGGAGAGAGAGGGAGAAAACGGTGTCGTTATTCAACTCCGCGTCAAAACGGTGAACATCCGTGGACGTCACAACCCGCGATAACTTGTGCCAAGTGTTCGCAACCACGCCGTTAAGAAAGCACGTGGTGCCGTAGCCCACGGCCGTGTTTGCGTTTAATTTTTGCAAAAAAATTGGGGAATAGAAAAGAAAACGACACAATCAACGTAAACAGGGTTCAACAAATATGTGCACTGCCGCAGGCTGCTGCTGCTGCAGCTCGCGATCCGTGTGCACCGCGATGAGAGCGACACGCGCGCGCACGCACGCGCACGCGCGCGCACGCACACACGCACACGCGCAGCAGCGCGCCCTGCAGATCGGGGTGGCGATATCCGGGGATGGCTGGAGAGGCGACGGGGGGGGGGGGTCCGAGCCGACCTCACTCACGCCCAGCGCCTCGCTCATTCCGTAAAGGAGGCAGAGAGGGCTGGGGGGGGGAGGCTGGGGGGGGGCGGAACTCACATTTTTCATGAGAAAATGCCGAGCAACCTCTGCGACGTAAATCCTTATCGGAATCTCATTTCCATTTCGTTGTTGATTTTGTATTCCGCACCGGGAGCGTGGCGCCGCATTCGGATTATATTCAATGCGAGTTTGGGTCAGGAGATGCCCGGTAATAGATCTGCCCGCATGAAACACCGGCGTGGTTTTTGCCGCAAAGACGACACCTTGCCAAAGGCGTTTGCATCTGCTTAGCGGTGGTGGGGGGGGGGGGGGAGAAATTAATCGTTTTTTATATATACACACACACACAAAAGAGTGGGAGTCAGAGCGATAACATGGATGCCTATGCCAAAATCACCGGGAATGCACCCAATCTGATGGCATCTCAAAAGCCAAGCAGGTGATGTGCCTGGATATTGCTCGAATGGGCCACCATCATGCACAACAGGTGCCATAGGCTGCGGGGCTCTCTGGAAGGGCAGCAGAGCGCGGTGCGGTGAAATACATTGCCCTGCACTTTACTGCCCCGGCGTCCGCGCTTCCCACCACCGATTGACGCCGACCAACGTGGTGAAGTATGACTCAAACAACTCCCGCACAGCGTTGGGGAGGCCCTCATCCAGCAGAGGAGTCGAAATCGACTAGCACTGGCACAGAGTCTCCCAGGCATCGACAAGGACTCTGGGCATGCCCTATAAAACACGCGGCAAGAGAGCGCGCACATTTTATAGACTGCAAGTACATCGGGAAGATGATTAAATGCCACCCCATTTATTATGAATAACAGAAACACAGTGTCATCCCCAAGCCCAATTGCTTTTCTTCGGGAGTGTTAATGACCCCACGGCAAAGCTCTAATTAATCTGGGATGTTTCGCGGTACTGCGGGGAACATTCGAAGCCACGTTGACAAAACGGCACATCTGGGCAGGAACTCCCATGGGTGGAGAGATTCGCCATGAAACTGTGGACGGTGGTGGTGGTGTGGGGGGGCGGGGTGAGGACTGAGGAGGCAGCTCCACAAGTTTGGGAGTTGCCCCCGAGTGGAGAGAGCGGCCGCAAAGCGGCAGCCACGGGAGGGAGGAGACGCGCCGCCACGAGCCGTGCTGAAAACGTGTTCAGCACGTGGCATCGCGGTGCCGTGAGAGGTGACGGCTTGCGCAGAACGTCCAGCAGTGAACAGATCAAGGCTGAGATAATGGACCAGTGGGTTTGCGAAGTTCTCACCATCTCGAACCCCACCCACCATCGCCAACTCCTTGTGTGTTTACCAAAACACAATTTGCAATAATAAACTGGAAACTAGACTCTTGGCATCGGTTCTTAAGTCAATTAAATTAACCGCCTCCCCCCCGCCGCCCCCACGCTGCATCGGTCATGGGAGGAATTTATCCACCAATGGATTGACAAAAATATATCACACGTTGTCGTTCCACTGCTGGATGAAGTCCTCCGCATGTCTGTTGCGTCTGAAGCACCTCCAGCCCCACTCTGCAGCATTCACTGTGAAGTTCGTCTGCCAATTCCTGATATCGCTCTCCATTGATTGTTACGAGTCATCACGGTGCATTTGTGATGCCTTTGGCAGATATTTTATAATCGAGTTGGAGAAAGTCTCACCTCAACAGCCTTGCGAAAGCCTACATTATTGCCCCGATAGCTCCGATTTTGTTTTACATTTTATTGTGCAATCTAAGATGCATAAAATGAAATGAATGAAAATTAAATGTCATTAGTACGAGCAATTAATGATGAGCATAAGAAGCCAGCGTTGACAGTGGTGCCCACGCACAAATAAAACCAACTCGCATCATCCCTGATTAACAAAGCGGCATCATGGGAACATCGACGCAACACTCCACAAGGCTCCTTGGGAATGCGCCCTCGTTTTCAGATCGATTCTAAACCTCTCTAAGATCAGTATGACACGAAACGACACGGAAATCCAAACATCCGAAAACATCATCAGATTTTGTTCAATATCTGAAATCTGAACATTTTAAATGCCAAACTCATCCCTACAAATGACTCTCACCTACCGACTACATGTTATAAATGTAGTATCAATGGCAAATGTGGGAGACTTGTTTTTAAATATATAACAACTCAAACGCCACACGCGCACACACACGTGGTGCGCTCTAATGCAGGATTTACTGCAATTTAAACAAAGCGCCTAGAGCTCTTGGAGTCAAACCAAGATTCCCTGCAGAGGCAATTTACCACAACGGGATGTTCTCGTTTTGCGAGAAGGTGGTGCTTTGAGAGATGAGCAACTGGCAGTTTAAAAACATTTCGGCTCAAAAAAAATGCTTTACATTTCACCCTCACGGCAATATTCTCCCCCCCCCCTCCCGTGTGTGGCAGTTGGTGGTTTGGTGCCAGGGACCCTCCAAGCAACTCAAGCGGGTCACGGAGCCATGAAAAAACGCAGGAGATATGCGTGTACCAAATATCAGCTCAAATTGTAATATTGTTTTTTATTTTACCAGGTTAAGGCCCACTGAGCGATAGAGCTCTTTTTCAGAAGCGACCTGGCCACAAATGATAGCTCAGCGAAGTAGCTTGCCGTGTGGAAATTTATAGCAACCAAATACTCGAGACGCGTGTTTCTAAAAATGTGGAGGGGAAAAAGCCTGAGAACGTGGAGAAAAATCCACGCGACCGCGCGGAGTACATGCAAACTCCAAATATTCGGGCGTCGGAGTTGGGATCGAACCCACGACCTCCTGTATGCCAGGCGAGGTAGTTAACATCTCGCCAAGCAGGTCACATGACCATGAAAACGTAGGTGTGTACCAAATATCGGCTCAATAAAAAAAAAATGCTATTTTTTTATTTGTACCAGGTAAGGCCCACTTAGTTGTAAGCTCTTTTTTCAGAAGCGACCCGGGCAATCACAAATGATTGCTTAGTGGGTTATCATGTAGAAATGTATGGTAGCAGCCAAATACTCGAAATGCACGTTTCTGAATGTGGAGGGAAAAAACCGGAGGACCTGGATACAAATCCACAATATTCAGACGTCAGGATCGAACCCACCACCTCCTCCATGGCAAGCGAGGAAATTTACATCTCGCCACCACGGCACCCACATTATATAATAAACAAAACAAGCTCATTAACACTTCAAACACTATTAATCTATCATAGATCTGGTTTGTATCTCTTCTCATCCAACTCAATCTTTGTCTCGTTTGAATATCTCTCATCTTCCTGTATTTCTCCTATACTTCTGTTAGCCAACTAAAAAAAAGGGCATTTCTTTCTGAAAGCTCTTGTTTTGATCGCCGAGCCAACGGTGGAAGTTCTATATTTCTATGGAGGGGGGAGAGTCGATATGTATAGAAATAGGAGAACCACCGTTGACTTGCCCACAAAGAGGTACTATTTTATCACCCCTGCAAGGACGGATGATAGGCCACGTCAACACCGAACCAGAGTTTGAAATCGCAACCTTCCAATTGCGAACCGCTCGCTCGGCAAGCACCGGTACAGCCCGCAGAGGCTCCCAGCCAGCCAGCGCCTCCCCCCATCTATACATGTGCAATGACAGGGTGACACCTACCGGCCTGAAGGTGTAATTACGGTTATAGCTGCATTACATAACGACTTATTATGAAGGGGCGTATCTGGGGTAAAGGTGAAGGGTGGAGTCAGTCGAGAAGCTCCAGGAACCATCCCGAAGGGTCTAGTAGGTTCTAGAAAGGGGGCGTGGCCAGAGGGGGAGCTTGGCCACGTCAGGCGGATATAAGAAGCACCGGACCAGAGCTTCGGGGCTGTTAGTGTGGGGTCTGGGTCCTGGTTGCGTCACTGCCGTCGTCATCTCTTCGTTTACGACCACGTGGCTGTTCTTTTGCGGGACCAGCTCCGTCGCCGCCGCTACGCTCGTCGAGCAGCCAGCGTAGCGCGGGACGGAGAGGGGCTGCGTGTTTGGACAGCGTGGGTGTAGCCACGTTACAAAGTGTATCACCCTGTGTGCGCTGAATAAATAAGAAGCCGTCCTACTAGACGTGTTGGAAGTCGCTCACTACGTATGTACAGCCTGTGTGTTGCCCTTCCCAATGAATGTTGAACTTCTTTCGGCGGTGCGGTGACCGGTTGATGGACGCGACACCGACGCTCGGTCGCCCACGTCGCTCCCTCGTGAACGTCCGTCCCCCCCCCCCCCCGCTTGTGCCAAAAAGCGTGAGTGGCGAGCGTGCGAGGTGCCACGTCGCGTGGCCGCGTGCGAAGGCGACTGGGAAGCGCTCGCTTTCCACCGCAGACGACTTTCATTCGACGCCTTGCACTGTGGACACGGCGGGGTTGGTGGCGCACTGCAGCGATGAAGCCAGCGAAGAGTTCCCGGGCATGGCCAACGTCAGTGGCGAGCGAGACCGGAACCGGTGCGTGGACTTTCCACTTCACCAAACCGTGCACCGGACCAAATAACTTGGTGGAAGCAGCCCTCGTCCAGCGGTGGATCGGCAAAGGGAGGCACGTTATTTTTTTAGTACGAGCTGTTCATACCCAAATGCCATGTCGCGAGTGTTCTCTCGGGGACATTGTAAACGTAAATTAGGAATTACAACATGCAAATCGTGTAATTTGCTGTAATTTTCAACGGCATACAAAATGTCACCAAATCCATTGCTCACACAAGAGCCTAAAACTTTACGCCCTGGATATTTAGTTTTTTTTTTTACAAAGCCCGTGCCGCTGCCCAACGGAGGGGAAAACCGCGTGCCATGGGGCTTTTCAGCGGTGTATTCCCGAGGACAAGTTCTTGGAGAACGTGGTTAGAGAGACTGGCCGTGCAGCAAAACGAACAGTCGATGTCGCTTCGCAGGCGCTCGCAGATGTAATGAGGACCGAGGGAGACGACCACCTCGCAGAAGCCACGAGCGTTCGGCGAAGTTTGAACCCCATTTAACAAAATCACTTGGTAGCTGTGATCCGTAGCCCGCAGTCGTTTCTGTTGCAAGTTTTTTTTTTAACCGCTCCCTAATAATGCTGCGAAACCCACAAAGTAAAAAGCTTCACAGACTCGGGAGGTTCACGCGGTTTCTTTTTGGTCACGTTAAGAATAATCGCGCATTTGTTGTATTTCTCATTCCTACTTCCAGCGCTACCGTCACAGAAGAGCCCCCCCCCCCCCGCTCAAAAGGATTTGCCAGGTCCCCGCGTCTGAAGGCCAAGAAGTTTCCAGCCTCTTTCCACTCGCAGCCCGACTTGGCGCATCTGTTCTTCGAGTTAAACTCCCACTCGTGTCCCCCCCCATCCCCCACCTCCCTCTCTATCCGTGGTCTCTTCTCAGTATGCGAGTTATCTTTCCCCGTCCCACCCCCCCCCCCAAAAATATATATTTTGACGTATGGTCCCCCCCCCCATCTCCCCACGCACCCCCCCCCCACCCCCCCCCAAATCTCCCCACGCTCCCCCCCCCACCCCCCCCAAATCTCCCCACCCACCCCCCCCCCCAAATCTCCCCACCCACCCCCCCCCCCCAAATCTCCCCACCCACCCCCCCCCCCAAATCTCCCCACCCACCCCCCCCCCCAATCTCCCCACCCACCCCCCCCCCCAATCTCCCCACCCACCCCCCCCCCAAACTCCCCACCCACCCCCCCCCCCCAAACTCCCCACCCACCCCCCCCCCCAATCTCCCCACCCACCCCCCCCCCCCAATCTCCCCACCCACCCCCCCCCCCAATCTCCCCATCCACCCCCCCCCCCCAATCTCCCCATCCACCCCCCCCCCCAATCTCCCCATCCACCCCCCCCAATCTCCCCATCCACCCCCCCCCCAATCTCCCCATCCACCCCCCCCCCCAATCTCCCCATCCACCCCCCCCCCAATCTCCCCATCCACCCCCCCCCCCAATCTCCCCATCCACCCCCCCCCCCAATCTCCCCATCCACCCCCCCCCCAATCTCCCCATCCACCCCCCCCCCCAATCTCCCCATCCACCCCCCCCCCAATCTCCCCATCCACCCCCCCCCCCAATCTCCCCATCCACCCCCCCCCCCCAATCTCCCCATCCACCCCCCCCCCCCAATCTCCCCATCCACCCCCCCCCCCAATCTCCCCATCCACCCCCCCCCCAATCTCCCCATCCACCCCCCCCCCCAATCTCCCCATCCACCCCCCCCCCAATCTCCCCATCCACCCCCCCCCCCCAATCTCCCCACCCACCCCGACGTACGGTCCCGTCACGCCGAATCGGATTTCTAAGCGGATTTTCTGTTCCCCTCCCCCCCAAAGTCTTTCGGCGCAGGGTACCCGGCGCGGAGTATCCAGGCTCCCGTTTTGTTGCAATAACAAACAAACAAATGCCCACTTGTGTTTTAGGTAAGTGGCAGGTTGGACTATTAATTTCACTAATTACACTGCCGTGTTTAATTAGTAACAATAATTAAGCAGGTTTCGTATTATTGCTTCCAGCCCATTTTCTGTTTAAATTCCACTTCCTCCATTGCCCTTTGAAGAATAATTATTATTATTTTACCCAGGAGAGCCAAACAAAGGCTTTTTCAGGAGGGTCTTGTGTTGGGACGTTTGACCAACAT